>NW_027362767.1:61441826-62131201 GCF_046119375.1 Phyllobates terribilis
CACTTGTCACTAAGTACGACACTTGTCACTCTGTTCGACACTCTGCACTCTGTTCGACACTCTGCACTCTGTTCGACACTCGGCACTCTGTACGATACTTGTCACTTTGACCGACACTCGGTACTCTGTTTGACATTCTGTACTCTGTACAACACTCGGCACTCTGTACAACACTCGGCACTCTGTACAACACTCGGCACTCTGTACAACACTCGGCACTCTGTACGAAACGCGGCACACTGTACGACACTTGGCACTCTTTTCGACACTCTGCACTCTGTACGATACTTGTCACTCTGTACGATACTCGTCACTCTGTATGACACTCGTCACTTTGACCGACATTCGGTACTCTGTTCGACATTCGGTACTCTGTTCGACACTCGGCACTCTGTTCGACACTCTGTACGACACTCGGCACTCTGTTCGACACTCTGTATGACACACAGCACTCTGTTTGGCACTCTGTTCGACAGTCGGCACCCTGTACGGCACACGGCACTCTGTACGGCTCATGGCACTCTGTACGGTACACGGCACTCTGTACGACACTGGGCACTCTGTTCGACACTGGGCACTCTGTTCGATACTCGTCACTTTGTTCGACACTCATCACTCTGTACGACACTTGGCACTCTGTTTGACATTCAGCACTCTGTTTGATCCTCGGCACGCTGTATGATACTCTTCACTCTTTTCGACACTCGGCAATCTGTACGATATTTGTCACTTTGACCGACACTCGGTACTCTGTTCGACACTCGTCACTCTGTATGACACTCGGCACTCTGTTCGACACTCTGTTCGACACTCGGCACTCTGTTCGACACTCGGCACTCTGTTCGACACTCGGCACTCTGTTTGACACTTGTCACTAAGTACGACACTTGTCACTCTGTTCGACACTCGGCACTCTGTTCGACACTCTGTTCGACACTCGGCACTCTGTACGATACTTGTCACTTTGACCGACACTCGGTACTCTGTTTGACATTCGGTACTCTGTTCGACACTCGTGACTCTGTATGACACTCGGCACTCTGTACGACACTTAGCACTCTGTTCGACACTCAGCACTCTGTACGACACTCCGCACTCTGTACAACACTCGGCACTCTGTACGACACGCGGCACACTGTACGACACTTGGCACTCTTTTCGACAATCTGCACTCTGTACGATACTTGTCACTCTGTATTACACTCGTCACTTTGACCGACACTCGGCACTCTGTTCGACACTTGGCAGTCTGTTCAACACTCGTCACTCTGTACGACACTCGGTACTCTGTTCGACACTCGTCACTCTGTTCGACACTCGTCACTCTGTACGACACTCGTCACTCTGTACGACACTCGGTACTCTGTTCAACATTCGGTACTCTGTTCGACACTCGGCACTCAGTACGACACTCGTCACTCTGTTCGACATTCAGCACTCTGTTTGACACTGGGCACTCTGTTTGATACTGGGCGCTCTGTTCAACACTTGGCACTCAGTACGACACTCGTCACTGTAGACATTCGGCACTCTGTACGACACTCGGCACTCTGTACGATTCTCGGCACTCTTTTTGACACTCTGCACTCTGTACGATACTCGTCACTCTGTACAACACTTGTCACTTTGACCGACACTGGTCACTCTGTTCGACACTCGGTACTCTGTTCGACACTCGGTACTCTGTTCGACACTCGGTACTCTGTTTGACATCCGGTACTATGATCGGCACTCTGTTCGACACTCTGTATGACACACGGCACTCTGTTTGGCACTCTGTTCGACAGTCGGCACTCTGTTCGACAATCGGCACTCTGTACGGCACACGGCACTCTGTACGGCACACGGCACTGTGTACGACACTGGGCACTCTGTACAACACTGGGCACTCTGTACGACACTGGGCACTCTGTACGACACTGGGCACTCTGTACGACACTGGGCACTCTGTTCGACACTGGGCACTCTGTTCGACACTCGTCACTCTGTTCGACACTCGTCACTCTGGACGACACTCGGCATTCTGTTTGACATTAAGCACTCTGTATGATCCTCAGCACTCTGTACGATACTCGTCACTCTTTTCGACACTCGGCACTCTGTACGATACTCGTCACTCTGTATGACACTCGGCACTCTGTTCGACACTCTGTTCGACACTCGGCACTCTATTCGACACTCGGCACTCTATTCGACACTCGGCACTGTGTTTGACACTTGTCACTAAGTACGACACTTGTCACTCTGTTCGACACTCTGCACTCTGTTCGACACTCAGCACTCTGTACGATACTTGTCACTTTGACCGACTCTCGGTAATCTGTTTGACATTCTGTACTCTGTTTGACATTCTGTACTCTGTATGACACTCGGCACTCTGTACGACACTCAGCACTCTGTACGACTCTCGGCACTCTGTACGACACTCGGCACTCTGTACGACACTCGGCACTCTGTACGACACTCGGCACTCTGTACGACACGCGGCACACTGTACGACACTTGGCACTCTGCATGACACTCGGCACTCTTTTCGACACTCTGCACTCTGTACGATACTTGTCACTCTGTACGACACTCGTCACTCTGTACGACACTCAGTACTCTGTTCGACATTTGGTACTTTTTTGACACTCGTCACTCTGTACGACACTCATCACTCTGTACGACACTCGGCACTCTGTACAACACTCGGCACTCTGTACAACACTCGGCACTCTGTACAACACTCGGCACTCTGTACAACACGCGGCACACTGTACGACACTTGGCACTCTTTTCGACTCTCTGCACTCTGTATGATACTTGTCACTCTGTACGATACTCGTCACTCTGTATGACACTCGTCACTTTGACCGACACTCGGTACTCTGTTCGACATTCGGTACTCTGTTCGACACTCGGCACTCTGTTCGACACTCTGTACGACACTAGGCACTCTGTTCGACACTCTGTACGACACACGGCACTCTGTTTGGCACTCTGTTCGACAGTCGGCACTTGGCACTCTGTACGGCACACGGCACTCTGTACGACACTGGGCACTCTGTTCGACACTGGGCACTCTGTTCGATACTCGTCACTTTGTTCGACACTCATCACTCTGTACGACACTCGGCACTCTGTTTGACATTCAGCACTCTGTTTGATCCTCAGCACTCTGTACAATACTCGGCACGCTGTATGATACTCTTCACTCTTTTCTACACTCGGCAATCTGTACGATACTTGTCACTTTGACCGACACTCGGTACTCTGTTCGACACTCGTCACTCTGTATGACACTCGGCACTCTGTTCGACACTCTGTTCGACACTCGGCACTCTGTTCGACACTCGGCACTCTGTTCGACACTCGGCACTCTGTTCGACACTCGGCACTCTGTTCGACACTTGTCACTAAGTACGACACTTGTCACTCTGTTCGACACTCGGCACTCTGTTCGACACTCTGTTCGACACTCGGCACTCTGTATGACACTCGGCACTCTGTACGACACTCGGCACTCTGTACGACACTCGGCACTCTGTGCGACACTCGGCACTCTGTACGACACGCGGCACACCGTACGACACTTGGCACTCTTTTCGACAATCTGCACTCTGTACGATACTTGTCACTCTGTACGATACTCGTCACTCTGTATGACACTCGTCACTTTGACCGACACTCGGCACTCTGTTCGACACTTGGCAGTCTGTTCAACACTCGTCACTCTGTACGACACTCGGTACTCTGTTCGACACTCGTCACTCTGTACGACACTCGTCACTCTGTTCGACACTCGTCACTCTGTTCGACACTCATCACTCTGTACGACACTCGGTACTCTGTTCGACATTCGGTACTCTGTTCGACACTCGGCACTCAGTACGACACTCGTCACTCTGTTCGACATTCAGCACTCTGTTTGACACTGGGCACTCTGTTTGATACTGGGCGCTCTGTTCGACGCTTGGCACTCAGTACGACACTCGTCACTGTAGACATTCGGCACTCTGTACGACACTCGGCACTCTGTACGATACTCGGCACTCTTTTGGACACTCTGCACTCTGTACGATACTCGTCACTCTGTACAACACTCGTCACTTTGACCGACACTGGTCACTCTGTTCGACACTCGATACTCTGTTCGACACTCGGTACTCTGTTTGACATCCGGTACTATGATCGGCACTCTGTTCGACACTCTGTATGACACACGGCACTCTGTTTGGCACTCTGTTCGACAGTCGGCACTCTGTACGGCACACGGCACTGTGTACGACACTCGGCAGTCTGTACGACACTGGGCACTCTGTTCGACACTGGGCACTCTGTTCGACACTGGGCACTCTGTTCGACACTCGTCACTCTGTTCGACACTCGTCACTCTGTTCGACACTCGACACTCTGGACGACACTCGGCACTCTGTTTGACATTAAGCACTCTGTATGATCCTCAGCACTCTGTACGATACTCGTCACTCTTTTCGACACTCGGCACTCTGTACGATACTCGTCACTCTGTATGACACTCGGCACTCTGTTCGACACTCTATTCGACACTCGGCACTCTGTTTCACACTTGTCAGTCTGTTTGACACTTGTCACTAAGTACGACACTTGTCACTCTGTTCGACACTCTGCACTCTGTTCGACACTCTGCACTCTGTTCGACACTCTGTTCGACACTCGGCACTCTGTACGATACTTGTCACTTTGACCGACACTCGGTACTCTGTTTGACATTCGGTACTCTGTTCGACACTCGTGACTCTGTATGACACTCGGCACTCTGTACGAGACTCAGCACTCTGTTTGACACTCGGCACTCTGTACATTCGGCACTCTGTACGGCACTCTGTACAACACTCGGCACTCTGTACGACACGCGGCACACTGTACGACACTTGGCACTCTGTATGACACTCGGCACTCTTTTCGACACTCTGCACTCTGCACGATACTTGTCACTCTGTACGATACTTGTCACTCTGTACGATACTCGTCACTCTGTATGACACTCGTCACTTTGACCGACACTCGGCACTCTGTTCGACACTCGGCAGTCTGTTCAACACTCGTCACTCTGTACGACACTCGGTACTCTGTTCGACATTCGATACTCTGTTCGACACTCGTCACTCTGTACGACACTCGTCACTCTGTACGACACTCGTCACTTTGTTCGACACTCGTCACTCTGTTCGACACTCGTCACTCTGTTCGACATTCGGTACTCTGTTCGACACTCGTCACTCTGTACGACACTCGTCACTCTGTTCGTCACTCGGCACTCTTTTCGACACTCTGCACTCTGTACGATACTCGTCACTCTGTACAACACTCGTCACTTTGACCGACACTGGTCACTCTGTTCGACACTCGTTACTCTGTTTGACATCCGGTACTATGATCGGCACTCTGTTCGACACTCTGTATGACACACGTCACTCTGTTTGGCACTCTGTTCGACAGTCGGCACTCTGTTCGACAATCGGCACTCTGTACGGCACACGGCACTGTGTACGACACTCGACAGTCTGTACGACACTGGGCACTCTGTTCGACACTGGGCACTCTGTTCGACACTCGTCACTCTGTTCGACACTCGGCACTCTGTTTGACATTAAGCACTCTGTATGATCCTCAGCACTCTGTATGATCCTCAGCACTCTGTACGATACTCGTCACTCTGTACGATACTCGTCACTCTGTTTGACACTCGTCACTCTGTTCGACACTCGGCACTCTGTTCGACACTCGTCACTCTGTTCGACACTCGACACTCTGGACGACACTCGGCACTCTGTTTGACATTAAGCACTCTGTATGATCCTCAGCACTCTGTACGATACTCGTCACTCTTTTCGACACTCGGCACTCTGTACGATACTCGTCACTCTGTATGACACTCGGCACTCTGTTCGACACTCTATTCGACACTCGGCACTCTGTTTCACACTTGTCAGTCTGTTTGACACTTGTCACTAAGTACGACACTTGTCACTCTGTTCGACACTCTGCACTCTGTTCGACACTCTGTTCGACACTCGGCACTCTGTACGATACTTGTCACTTTGACCGACACTCGGTACTCTGTTTGACATTCGGTACTCTGTTCGACACTCGTGACTCTGTATGACACTCGGCACTCTGTACGAGACTCAGCACTCTGTTTGACACTCGGCACTCTGTACATTCGGCACTCTGTACGGCACTCTGTACAACACTCGGCACTCTGTACGACACGCGGCACACTGTACGACACTTGGCACTCTGTATGACACTCGGCACTCTTTTCGACACTCTGCACTCTGCACGATACTTGTCACTCTGTACGATACTTGTCACTCTGTACGATACTCGTCACTCTGTATGACACTCGTCACTTTGACCGACACTCGGCACTCTGTTCGACACTCGGCAGTCTGTTCAACACTCGTCACTCTGTACGACACTCGGTACTCTGTTCGACATTCGATACTCTGTTCGACACTCGTCACTCTGTACGACACTCGTCACTCTGTACGACACTCGTCACTTTGTTCGACACTCGTCACTTTGTTCGACACTCGTCAATCTGTTCGACATTCGGTACTCTGTTCGACACTCGTCACTCTGTACGACACTCGTCACTCTGTTCGTCACTCGGCACTCTTTTCGACACTCTGCACTCTGTACGATACTCGTCACTCTGTACAACACTCGTCACTTTGACCGACACTGGTCACTCTGTTCGACACTCGTTACTCTGTTTGACATCCGGTACTATGATCGGCACTCTGTTCGACACTCTGTATGACACACGTCACTCTGTTTGGCACTCTGTTCGACAGTCGGCACTCTGTTCGACAATCGGCACTCTGTACGGCACACGGCACTGTGTACGACACTCGACAGTCTGTACGACACTGGGCACTCTGTTCGACACTGGGCACTCTGTTCGACACTCGTCACTCTGTTCGACACTCGGCACTCTGTTTGACATTAAGCACTCTGTATGATCCTCAGCACTCTGTATGATCCTCAGCACTCTGTACGATACTCGTCACTCTGTTCGACACTCGGCACTCTGTTCGACACTCGGCACTCTGTTCGACACTCGGCACTCTGTTCGACACTCGTCACTCTGTTCGACACTCGGCACTCTGTTTGACACTTGTCAGTCTGTTTGACACTTGTCACTAAGTACGACACTTGTCACTCTGTTCGACACTCTGCACTCTGTTCGACACTCTGTTCGACACTCGGCACTCTGTACGATACTTGTCACTTTGACCGACATTCGGTACTCTGTTTGACATTCGGTACTCTGTTCGACACTCGTGACTCTGTATGACACTCAGCACTCCGTACGACACTCAGCACTCTGTTTGACACTCGGCACTCTGTACATTCAGCACTCTGTACATTCGGCACTCTGTACGACACTCGGCACTCTGTACGACACTCGGTATTCTGTACAACACTGGGCACTCTGTATGACACGCAGCACACTGTACGACACTTGGCACTCTGTATGACACTCGGCACTCTTTTCGACACTCTGCACTCTGCACGATACTTGTCACTCTGTACGATACTCGTCACTCTGTATGACACTCGTCACTTTGACCGACACTCGGCACTCTGTTCGACACTCGGCACTCTGTTCGACACTCGGCACTCTGTTCAACACTCGTCACTCTGTTCGACACTCGGTACTCTGTTTGACATTCGGTACTCTGTTCGACACTCGGCACTCTGTTCGAGACTCGACACTCTGTTTGACACTTGTCACTAAGTACGACACTTGTCACTCTGTTCGACACTCGGCACTATGTTCAACACTCTGTTCGACACTCGTCACTCTGTACGATACTTGTCACTTTGACCGACACTCGGTACTCTGTTTGACATTCGGTACTCTGTTCGACACTCGTGACTCTGTTCGACACTCGGCACTCTGTACGACACTCAGCACTCTGTACGACACTCGGCACTCTGTACGACACTCGGCACTCTGTACGACACTCGGCACTCTGTACAACACTCGGCACTCTGTACGACACGCGGCACACCGTACGACACTTGGCACTCTTTTCGACAATCTGCACTCTGTACGATACTTGTCACTCTGTACGATACTCGTCACTCTGTATGACACTCGTCACTTTGACCGACACTCGGCACTCTGTTCGACACTTGGCAGTCTGTTCAACACTCGTCACTCTGTACGACACTCGGTACTCTGTTCGACTCTCGTCACTCTGTACGACACTCGTCACTCTGTTCGACACTCGTCACTCTGTTCGACACTCATCACTCTGTACGACACTCGGTACTCTGTTCGACATTCGGTACTCTGTTCGACACTCGGCACTCAGTACGACACTCGTCACTCTGTTCGACATTCAGCACTCTGTTTGACACTGGGCACTCTGTTTGATACTGGGCGCTCTGTTCGACGCTTGGCACTCAGTACAGCACTCGTCACTGTAGACATTCGGCACTCTGTACGACACTCGGCACTCTGTACGATACTCGGCACTCTTTTCGACACTCTGCACTCTGTACGATACTCGTCACTCTGTACAACACTCGTCACTTTGACCGACACTGGTCACTCTGTTCGACACTCGATACTCTGTTCGACACTCGGTACTCTGTTTGACATCCGGTACTATGATCGGCACTCTGTTCAACACTCTGTATGACACACGGCACTCTGTTTGGCACTCTGTTCGACAGTCGGCACTCTGTTCGACAATCGGCACTCTGTACGGCACTCGGCAGTCTGTACGACACTGGGCAGTCTGTACGACACTGGGCACTCTGTACGACACTGGGCACTCTGTTCGACACTGGGCACTCTGTTCGACACTCGTCACTCTGTTCGACACTCGTCACTCTGTTCGACACTCGACACTCTGGACGACACTCGGCACTCTGTTTGACATTAAGCACTCTATATGATCCTCAGCACTCTCTACGATACTCGTCACTCTTTTCGACACTCGGCACTGTGTACGATACTCGTCACTCTGTATGACACTCGGCACTCTGTTCGACACTCTATTCGACACTCGGCACTCTGTTCGACACTCTGCACTCTGTTTGACACTTGTCACTAAGTACGACACTTGTCACTCTGTTCGACACTCTGCACTCTGTTCGACACTCTGTTCGACACTCGGCACTCTGTACGATACTTGTCACTTTGACCGACACTCGGTACTCTGTTTGACATTCGGTACTCTGTTCGACACTCGTGACTCTGTATGACACTCCGCAATCTGTACGAGACTCAGCACTCTGTTTGACACTCGGCACTCTGTACATTCGGCACTCTGTACGGCACTCTGTACAACACTCGGCACTCTGTACGACACGCGGCACACTGTACGACACTTGGCACTCTGTATGACACTCGGCACTCTTTTCGACACTCTGCACTCTGCACGATACTTGTCACTCTGTACGATACTCGTCACTCTGTATGACACTCGTCACTTTGACCGACACTCGGCACTCTGTTCGACACTCGGCAGTCTGTTCAACACTCGTCACTCTGTACGACACTCGGTACTCTGTTCGACATTCGGTACTCTGTTCGACACTCGTCACTCTGTACGACACTCGTCACTCTGTACGACACTCGTCACTTTGTTCGACACTCGTCACTTTGTTCGACACTCGTCAATCTGTTCGACATTCGGTACTCTGTTCGACACTCGTGACTCTGTACGACACTCGGCACTCTTTTCGACACTCTGCACTCTGTACGATACTCGTCACTCTGTACAACACTCGTCACTTTGACCGACACTGGTCACTCTGTTCGACACTCTGTACTCTGTTTGACATCCGGTACTATGATCGGCACTTTGTTCGACACTCTGTATGACACACGGCACTCTGTTTGGCACTCTGTTCGACAGTCGGCACTCTGTTCGACAATCGGCACTCTGTACGGCACACGGCACTCTGTTCGACACTGGGCACTCTGTTCGACACTCGTCACTCTGTTCGACACTCGGCACTCTGTTTGACATTAAGCACTCTGTATGATCCTCAGCACTCTGTATGATCCTCAGCACTCTGTATGATCCTCAGCACTCTGTACGATACTCGTCACTCTGTTCGACACTCGGCACTCTGTTCGACACTTGGCACTCTGTTCGACACTCGGCACTCTGTTCGACACTCGGCACTCTGTTCGACACTCGGCACTCTGTTTGACACTTGTCAGTCTGTTTGACACTTGTCACTAAGTACGACACTTGTCACTCTGTTCGACACTCTGCACTCTGTTCGACACTCTGTTCGACACTCGGCACTCTGTACGATACTTGTCACTTTGACCGACACTCGGTACTCTGTTTGACATTCGGTACTCTGTTTGACATTCGGTACTCTGTTCGACACTCGTGACTCTGTATGACACTCGGCACTCCGTACGACACTCAGCACTCTGTTTGACACTCGGCACTCTGTACATTCGGCACTCTGTACATTCGGCACTCTGTACGACACTCTGCACTCTGTACGACACTCGGTACTCTGTACAACACTCGGCACTCTGTACGACACGCAGCACACTGTACGACACTTGGCACTCTGTATGACACTCGGCACTCTTTTCGACACTCTGCACTCTGCACGATACTTGTCACTCTGTACGATACTTGTCACTCTGTACGATACTCGTCACTCTGTATGACACTCGTCACTTTGACCGACACTCGGCACTCTGTTCGACACTCGGCAGTCTGTTCAACACTCGTCACTCTGTACGACACTCGGTACTCTGTTCGACATTCGATACTCTGTTCGACACTCGTCACTCTGTACGACACTCGTCACTCTGTACGACACTCGTCACTTTGTTCGACACTCGTCACTTTGTTCGACACTCGTCAATCTGTTCGACATTCGGTACTCTGTTCGACACTCGTCACTCTGTACGACACTCGTCACTCTGTTCGTCACTCGGCACTCTTTTCGACACTCTGCACTCTGTACGATACTCGTCACTCTGTACAACACTCGTCACTTTGACCGACACTGGTCACTCTGTTCGACACTCGTTACTCTGTTTGACATCCGGTACTATGATCGGCACTCTGTTCGACACTCTGTATGACACACGTCACTCTGTTTGGCACTCTGTTCGACAGTCGGCACTCTGTTCGACAATCGGCACTCTGTACGGCACACGGCACTGTGTACGACACTCGACAGTCTGTACGACACTGGGCACTCTGTTCGACACTGGGCACTCTGTTCGACACTCGTCACTCTGTTCGACACTCGTCACTCTGTTCGACACTCGGCACTCTGTTTGACATTAAGCACTCTGTATGATCCTCAGCACTCTGTATGATCCTCAGCACTCTGTACGATACTCGTCACTCTGTACGATACTCGTCACTCTGTATGACACTCGGCACTCTGTTCGACACTCTATTCGACACTCGGCACTCTGTTCGACAATCGGCACTCTGTACGGCACACGGCACTGTGTACGACACTCGACAGTCTGTACGACACTGGGCACTCTGTTCGACACTGGGCACTCTGTTCGACACTCGTCACTCTGTTCGACACTCGGCACTCTGTTCGACACTCGTCACTCTGTTCGACACTCGACACTCTGGACGACACTCGGCACTCTGTTTGACATTAAGCACTCTGTATGATCCTCAGCACTCTGTACGATACTCGTCACTCTTTTCGACACTCGGCACTCTGTACGATACTCGTCACTCTGTATGACACTCGGCACTCTGTTCGACACTCTATTCGACACTCGGCACTCTGTTTCACACTTGTCAGTCTGTTTGACACTTGTCACTAAGTACGACACTTGTCACTCTGTTCGACACTCTGCACTCTGTTCGACACTCTGTTCGACACTCGGCACTCTGTACGATACTTGTCACTTTGACCGACACTCGGTACTCTGTTTGACATTCGGTACTCTGTTCGACACTCGTGACTCTGTATGACACTCGGCACTCTGTACGAGACTCAGCACTCTGTTTGACACTCGGCACTCTGTACATTCGGCACTCTGTACGGCACTCTGTACAACACTCGGCACTCTGTACGACACGCGGCACACTGTACGACACTTGGCACTCTGTATGACACTCGGCACTCTTTTCGACACTCTGCACTCTGCACGATACTTGTCACTCTGTACGATACTTGTCACTCTGTACGATACTCGTCACTCTGTATGACACTCGTCACTTTGACCGACACTCGGCACTCTGTTCGACACTCGGCAGTCTGTTCAACACTCGTCACTCTGTACGACACTCGGTACTCTGTTCGACATTCGATACTCTGTTCGACACTCGTCACTCTGTACGACACTCGTCACTCTGTACGACACTCGTCACTTTGTTCGACACTCGTCACTTTGTTCGACACTCGTCACTTTGTTCGACACTCGTCAATCTGTTCGACATTCGGTACTCTGTTCGACACTCGTCACTCTGTACGACACTCGTCACTCTGTTCGTCACTCGGCACTCTTTTCGACACTCTGCACTCTGTACGATACTCGTCACTCTGTACAACACTCGTCACTTTGACCGACACTGGTCACTCTGTTCGACACTCGTTACTCTGTTTGACATCCGGTACTATGATCGGCACTCTGTTCGACACTCTGTATGACACACGTCACTCTGTTTGGCACTCTGTTCGACAATCGGCACTCTGTACGGCACACGGCACTGTGTACGACACTCGACAGTCTGTACGACACTGGGCACTCTGTTCGACACTGGGCACTCTGTTCGACACTCGTCACTCTGTTCGACACTCGGCACTCTGTTTGACATTAAGCACTCTGTATGATCATCAGCACTCTGTATGATCCTCAGCACTCTGTACGATACTCTTCACTCTGTTTGACACTCGTCACTCTGTTCGACACTCGGCACTCTGTTCGACACTCGGCACTCTGTTTGACACTTGTCAGTCTGTTTGACACTTGTCACTAAGTACGACACTTGTCACTCTGTTCGACACTCTGCACTCTGTTCGACACTCTGTTCGACACTCGGCACTCTGTACGATACTTGTCACTTTGACCGACATTCGGTACTCTGTTTGACATTCGGTACTCTGTTCGACACTCGTGACTCTGTATGACACTCAGCACTCCGTACGACACTCAGCACTCTGTTTGACACTCGGCACTCTGTACATTCAGCACTCTGTACATTCGGCACTCTGTACGACACTCGGCACTCTGTACGACACTCGGTATTCTGTACAACACTGGGCACTCTGTATGACACGCAGCACACTGTACGACACTTGGCACTCTGTATGACACTCGGCACTCTTTTCGACACTCTGCACTCTGCACGATACTTGTCACTCTGTACGATACTCGTCACTCTGTATGACACTCGTCACTTTGACCGACACTCGGCACTCTGTTCGACACTCGGCACTCTGTTCGACACTCGGCACTCTGTTCGACACTCGGCACTCTGTTCAACACTCATCACTCTGTTCGACACTCGGTACTCTGTTTGACATTCGGTACTCTGTTCGACACTCGGCACTCTGTTCGAGACTCGACACTCTGTTTGACACTTGTCACTAAGTACGACACTTGTCACTCTGTTCGACACTCGGCACTATGTTCAACACTCTGTTCGACACTCGTCACTCTGTACGATACTTGTCACTTTGACCGACACTCGGTACTCTGTTTGACATTCGGTACTCTGTTCGACACTCGTGACTCTGTTCGACACTCGGCACTCTGTACGACACTCAGCACTCTGTACGACACTCGGCACTCTGTACGACACTCGGCACTCTGTACGACACTCGGCACTCTGTACGACACTCGGCACTCTGTACAACACTCGGCACTCTGTACGACACGCGGCACACCGTACGACACTTGGCACTCTTTTCGACAATCTGCACTCTGTACGATACTTGTCACTCTGTACGATACTCGTCACTCTGTATGACACTCGTCACTTTGACCGACACTCGGCACTCTGTTCGACACTTGGCAGTCTGTTCAACACTCGTCACTCTGTACGACACTCGGTACTCTGTTCGACTCTCGGCACTCTGTTCGACACTCGGCACTCTGTTTGACACTTGTCAGTCTGTTTGACACTTGTCACTAAGT
Organism: Phyllobates terribilis; assembly: GCF_046119375.1. Taxonomy (NCBI): domain Eukaryota; kingdom Metazoa; phylum Chordata; class Amphibia; order Anura; family Dendrobatidae; genus Phyllobates; species Phyllobates terribilis. The sequence goes on from NW_027362767.1 coordinate 61,455,973, forward strand.
ACGACACTTGTCACTCTGTTCGACACTCTGCACTCTGTTCGACACTCTGTTCGACACTCGGCACTCTGTACGATACTTGTCACTTTGACCGACATTCGGTACTCTGTTTGACATTCGGTACTCTGTTCGACACTCGTGACTCTGTATGACACTCAGCACTCCGTACGACACTCAGCACTCTGTTTGACACTCGGCACTCTGTACATTCAGCACTCTGTACATTCGGCACTCTGTACGACACTCGGCACTCTGTACGACACTCGGTATTCTGTACAACACTGGGCACTCTGTATGACACGCAGCACACTGTACGACACTTGGCACTCTGTATGACACTCGGCACTCTTTTCGACACTCTGCACTCTGCACGATACTTGTCACTCTGTACGATACTCGTCACTCTGTATGACACTCGTCACTTTGACCGACACTCGGCACTCTGTTCGACACTCGGCACTCTGTTCGACACTCGGCACTCTGTTCGACACTCGGCACTCTGTTCGACACTCATCACTCTGTTCGACACTCGGTACTCTGTTTGACATTCGGTACTCTGTTCGACACTCGGCACTCTGTTCGAGACTCGACACTCTGTTTGACACTTGTCACTAAGTACGACACTTGTCACTCTGTTCGACACTCGGCACTATGTTCAACACTCTGTTCGACACTCGTCACTCTGTACGATACTTGTCACTTTGACCGACACTCGGTACTCTGTTTGACATTCGGTACTCTGTTCGACACTCGTGACTCTGTTCGACACTCGGCACTCTGTACGACACTCAGCACTCTGTACGACACTCGGCACTCTGTACGACACTCGGCACTCTGTACGACACTCGGCACTCTGTACGACACTCGGCACTCTGTACAACACTCGGCACTCTGTACGACACGCGGCACACCGTACGACACTTGGCACTCTTTTCGACAATCTGCACTCTGTACGATACTTGTCACTCTGTACGATACTCGTCACTCTGTATGACACTCGTCACTTTGACCGACACTCGGCACTCTGTTCGACACTTGGCAGTCTGTTCAACACTCGTCACTCTGTACGACACTCGGTACTCTGTTCGACTCTCGTCACTCTGTACGACACTCGTCACTCTGTTCGACACTCGTCACTCTGTTCGACACTCATCACTCTGTACGACACTCGGTACTCTGTTCGACATTCGGTACTCTGTTCGACACTCGGCACTCAGTACGACACTCGTCACTCTGTTCGACATTCAGCACTCTGTTTGACACTGGGCACTCTGTTTGATACTGGGCGCTCTGTTCGACGCTTGGCACTCAGTACGACACTCGTCACTGTAGACATTCGGCACTCTGTACGACACTCGGCACTCTGTACGATACTCGGCACTCTTTTCGACACTCTGCACTCTGTACGATACTCATCACTCTGTACAACACTCGTCACTTTGACCGACACTGGTCACTCTGTTCGACACTCGATACTCTGTTCGACACTCGGTACTCTGTTTGACATCCGGTACTATGATCGGCACTCTGTTCAACACTCTGTATGACACACGGCACTCTGTTTGGCACTCTGTTCGACAGTCGGCACTCTGTTCGACAATCGGCACTCTGTATGGCACTCGGCAGTCTGTACGACACTGGGCACTCTGTACGACACTGGGCACTCTGTTCGACACTCGTCACTCTGTTCGACACTCGTCACTCTGTTCGACACTCGACACTCTGGACGACACTCGGCACTCTGTTTGACATTAAGCACTCTATATGATCCTCAGCACTCTCTACGATACTCGTCACTCTTTTCGACACTCGGCACTGTGTACGATACTCGTCACTCTGTATGACACTCGGCACTCTGTTCGACACTCTATTCGACACTCGGCACTCTGTTCGACACTCTGCACTCTGTTTGACACTTGTCACTAAGTACGACACTTGTCACTCTGTTCGACACTCTGCACTCTGTTCGACACTCTGTTCGACACTCGGCACTCTGTACGATACTTGTCACTTTGACCGACACTCGGTACTCTGTTTGACATTCGGTACTCTGTTCGACCCTCGTGACTCTGTATGACACTCGGCACTCTGTACGAGACTCAGCACTCTGTTTGACACTCGGCACTCTGTACATTAGGCACTCTGTACGGCACTCTGTACAACACTCGGCACTCTATACGACACGCGGCACACTGTACGACACTTGGCACTCTGTATGACACTCGGCACTCTTTTCGACACTCTGCACTCTGCACGATACTTGTCACTCTGTACGATACTCGTCACTCTGTATGACACTCGTCACTTTGACCGACACTCGGCACTCTGTTCGACACTCGGCAGTCTGTTCAACACTCGTCACTCTGTACGACACTCGGTACTCTGTTCGACATTCGGTACTCTGTTCGACACTCTTCACTCTGTACGACACTCGTCACTCTGTACGACACTCGTCACTTTGTTCGACACTCGTCACTTTGTTCGACACTCGTCAATCTGTTCGACATTCGGTACTCTGTTCGACACTCGTGACTCTGTACGACACTCGGCACTCTTTTCGACACTCTGCACTCTGTACGATACTCGTCACTCTGTACAACACTCGTCACTTTGACCGACACTGGTCACTCTGTTCGACACTCTGTACTCTGTTTGACATCCGGTACTATGATCGGCACTCTGTTCGACACTCTGTATGACACACGGCACTCTGTTTGGCACTCTGTTCGACAGTCGGCACTCTGTTCGACAATCGGCACTCTGTACGGCACACGGCACTCTGTTCGACACTGGGCACTCTGTTCGACACTCGTCACTCTGTTCGACACTCGGCACTCTGTTTGACATTAAGCACTCTGTATGATCCTCAGCACTCTGTATGATCCTCAGCACTCTGTATGATCCTCAGCACTCTGTACGATACTCGGCACTCTGTTCGACACTCGGCACTATGTTCGACACTCGGCACTCTGTTCGACACTCGGCACTCTGTTCGACACTCGGCACTCTGTTTGACACTTGTCAGTCTGTTTGACACTTGTCACTAAGTACGACACTTGTCACTCTGTTCGACACTCTGCACTCTGTTCGACACTCTGTTCGACACTCGGCACTCTGTACGATACTTGTCACTTTGACCGACACTCGGTACTCTGTTTGACATTCGGTACTCTGTTTGACATTCGGTACTCTGTTTGACATTCGGTACTCTGTTCGACACTCGTGACTCTCTATGACACTCGGCACTCCGTACGACACTCAGCACTCTGTTTGACACTCGGCACTCTGTACATTCGGCACTCTGTACATTCGGCACTCTGTACGACACTCTGCACTCTGTACGACACTCGGTACTCTGTACAACACTCGGCACTCTGTACGACACGCAGCACACTGTACGACACTTGGCACTCTGTATGACACTCGGCACTCTTTTCGACACTCTGCACTCTGCACGATACTTGTCACTCTGTACGATACTCGTCACTCTGTATGACACTCGTCACTTTGACCGACACTCGGCACTCTGTTCGACACTCGGCAATCTGTTCAACACTCGTCACTCTGTACGACACTCGGTACTCTGTTCGACTTTCGGTACTCTGTTCGACACTCGGCACTCTGTTCGACACTCGGCATTCTGTTCGACACTCGGCACTCTGTTCGACACTCGGCACTCTGTTCGACACTCGGCACTCTGTTCGACACTCGACACTCTGTACGATACTTGTCACTTTGACCGACACTCGGCACTCTGTTCGACACTCGGCACTCTGTTTGACACTTGTCAGTCTGTTTGACACTTGTCACTAAGTACGACACTTGTCACTCTGTTCGACACTCTGCACTCTGTTCGACACTCTGTTCGACACTCGGCACTCTGTACGATACTTGTCACTTTGACCGACACTCGGTACTCTGTTTGACATTCGGTACTCTGTTTGACATTCGGTACTCTGTTCGACACTCGTGACTCTGTATGACACTCGGCACTCCGTACGACACTCAGCACTCTGTTTGACACTCGGCACTCTGTACATTCGGCACTCTGTACATTCGGCACTCTGTACGACACTCTGCACTCTGTACGACACTCGGTACTCTGTACAACACTCGGCACTCTGTACGACACGCAGCACACTGTACGACACTTGGCACTCTGTATGACACTCGGCACTCTTTTCGACACTCTGCACTCTGCACGATACTTGTCACTCTGTACGATACTCGTCACTCTGTATGACACTCGTCACTTTGACCGACACTCGGCACTCTGTTCGACACTCGGCAATCTGTTCAACACTCGTCACTCTGTACGACACTCGGTACTCTGTTCGACTTTCGGTACTCTGTTCGACACTCGGCACTCTGTTCGACACTCGGCATTCTGTTCGACACTCGGCACTCTGTTCGACACTCGGCACTCTGTTCGACACTCGGCACTCTGTTCGACACTCGACACTCTGTACGATACTTGTCACTTTGACCGACACTCGGTACTCTGTTTGACATTCGGTGCTCTGTTCGACACTCGTGACTCTGTATGACACTCAGCACTCTGTACGACACTCAGCACTCTGTACGACACTCGGCACTCTGTACGACACTCGGCACTCTGTACGACACTCGGCACTCTGTACAACACTCGGCACTCTGTACGACACGCGGCACACCGTACGACACTTGGCACTCTTTTCGACAATCTGCACTCTGTACGATACTTGTCACTCTGTACGATACTCGTCACTCTGTATGACACTCGTCACTTTGACCGACACTCGGCACTCTGTTCGACACTTGGCAGTCTGTTCAACACTCGTCACTCTGTACGACACTCGGTACTCTGTTCGACTCTCGTCACTCTGTACGACACTCGTCACTCTGTTCGACACTCGTCACTCTGTTCGACACTCATCACTCTGTACGACACTCGGTACTCTGTTCGACATTCGGTACTCTGTTCGACACTCGGCACTCAGTACGACACTCGTCACTCTGTTCGACATTCAGCACTCTGTTTGACACTGGGCACTCTGTTTGATACTGGGCGCTCTGTTCGACGCTTGGCACTCAGTACGACACTCGTCACTGTAGACATTCGGCACTCTGTACGACACTCGGCACTCTGTACGATACTCGGCACTCTTTTCGACACTCTGCACTCTGTACGATACTCGTCACTTTGACCGACACTGGTCACTCTGTTCGACACTCGGTGCTCTGTTTGACATCCGGTACTATGATCGGCACTCTGTTCGACACTCTGTATGACACACGGCACTCTGTTTGTCACTCTGTTCGACAGTCGGCACTCTGTTCGACAATCGGCACTCTGTACGGCACACGGCACTGTGTACGACACTCGGCAGTCTGTACGACACTGGGCACTCTGTACGACACTGGGCACTCTGTTCGACACTGGGCACTCTGTTCGACACTCGTCACTCTGTTCGACACTCATCACTCTGTTCGACACTCGACACTCTGCACTCTGTTTGACATTAACCACTCTGTATGATCCTCAGCACTCTGTACGACACTCGTCACTCTTTTTGTCACTCGGCACTCTGTACGATACTCGTCACTCTGTATGACACTCGGCACTCTGTTCGACACTCTATTCGACACTCGGCACTCTGTTTGACACTCTGCACTCTGTTTGACACTTGTCACTAAGTACGACACTTGTCACTCTGTTCGACACTCTGCACTCTGTACGATACTTGTCACTTTGACCGACACTCGGTACTCTGTTTGACATTCGGTACTCTGTTTGACATTCGGTACTCTGTTCGACACTCGTGACTCTGTATGACACTCGGCACTCCGTACGACACTCAGCACTCTGTTTGACACTCGGCACTCTGTACATTCGGCACTCTGTACGACACTCTGCACTCTGTACGACACTCGGTACTCTGTACCACACTCGGCACTCTGTACGACACGCAGCACACTGTACGACACTTGGCACTCTGTATGACACTCGGCACTCTTTTCGACACTCTGCACTCTGCACGATACTTGTCACTCTGTACGATACTCGTCACTCTGTATGACACTCGTCACTTTGACCGACACTCGGCACTCTGTTCGACACTCGGCAATCTGTTCAACACTCGTCACTCTGTACGACACTCGGTACTCTGTTCGACTTTCGGTACTCTGTTCGACACTCGGCACTCTGTTCGACACTCGGCATTCTGTTCGACACTCGGCACTCTGTTCGACACTCGGCACTCTGTTCGACACTCGGCACTCTGTTCGACACTCGGCACTCTGTTCGACACTCGACACTCTGTACGATACTTGTCACTTTGACCGACACTCGGTACTCTGTTTGACATTCGGTGCTCTGTTCGACACTCGTGACTCTGTATGACACTCGTGACTCTGTACGACACTCAGCACTCTGTACGACACTCGGCACTCTGTACGACACTCGGCACTCTGTACGACACTCGGCACTCTGTACAACACTCGGCACTCTGTACGACACGCGGCACACCGTACGACACTTGGCACTCTTTTCGACAATCTGCACTCTGTACGATACTTGTCACTCTGTACGATACTCGTCACTCTGTATGACACTCGTCACTTTGACCGACACTCGGCACTCTGTTCGACACTTGGCAGTCTGTTCAACACTCGTCACTCTGTACGACACTCGGTACTCTGTTCGACTCTCGTCACTCTGTACGACACTCGTCACTCTGTTCGACACTCGTCACTCTGTTCGACACTCATCACTCTGTACGACACTCGGTACTCTGTTCGACATTCGGTACTCTGTTCGACACTCGGCACTCAGTACGACACTCGTCACTCTGTTCGACATTCAGCACTCTGTTTGACACTGGGCACTCTGTTTGATACTGGGCGCTCTGTTCGACGCTTGGCACTCAGTACGACACTCGTCACTGTAGACATTCGGCACTCTGTACGACACTCGGCACTCTGTACGATACTCGGCACTCTTTTCGACACTCTGCACTCTGTACGATACTCGTCACTCTGTACAACACTCGTCACTTTGACCGACACTGGTCACTCTGTTCGACACTCGGTGCTCTGTTTGACATCCGGTACTATGATCGGCACTCTGTTCGACACTCTGTATGACACACGGCACTCTGTTTGTCACTCTGTTCGACAGTCGGCACTCTGTTCGACAATCGGCACTCTGTACGGCACACGGCACTGTGTACGACACTCGGCAGTCTGTACGACACTGGGCACTCTGTACGACACTGGGCACTCTGTTCGACACTGGGCACTCTGTTCGACACTCGTCACTCTGTTCGACACTCATCACTCTGTTCGACACTCGACACTCTGCACTCTGTTTGACATTAACCACTCTGTATGATCCTCAGCACTCTGTACGACACTTGTCACTCTTTTTGTCACTCGGCACTCTGTACGATACTCGTCACTCTGTATGACACTCGGCACTCTGTTCGACACTCTATTCGACACTCGGCACTCTGTTTGACACTCTGCACTCTGTTTGACACTTGTCACTAAGTACGACACTTGTCACTCTGTTCGACACTCTGCACTCTGTACGATACTTGTCACTTTGACCGACACTCGGTACTCTGTTTGACATTCGGTACTCTGTTCGACACTCGTGACTCTGTATGACACTCGGCACTCTGTACGAGACTCAGCACTCTGTTTGACACTCGGCACTCTGTACATTCGGCACTCTGTACGGCACTCTGTACAACACTCGGCACTCTGTACGACACGCGGCACACTGTACGACACTTGGCACTCTGTATGACACTCGGCACTCTTTTCGACACTCTGCACTCTGCACGATACTTGTCACTCTGTACGATACTCGTCACTCTGTATGACACTCGTCACTTTGACCGACACTCGGCACTCTGTTCGACACTCGGCAGTCTGTTCAATACTCGTCACTCTGTACGACACTCGGTACTCTGTTCGACATTCGGTACTCTGTTCGACACTCGTCACTCTGTACGACACTCGTCACTCTGTACGACACTCGTCACTTTGTTCGACACTCGTCACTTTGTTCGACACTCGTCACTCTGTTCGACATTCGGTACTCTGTTCGACACTCGTCACTCTGTACGACACTCGTCACTCTGTTCGTCACTCGGCACTCTTTTCGACACTCTGCACTCTGTACGATACTCGTCACTCTGTACAACACTCGTCACTCTGACCGACACTGGTCACTCTGTTCGACACTCGGTACTCTGTTTGACATCAGGTACTATGATCGGCACTCTGTTCGACACTCTGTATGACACACTGCACTCTGTTTGGCACTCTGTTCGACAATCGGCACTCTGTACGGCACACGGCACTGTGTACGACACTCGGCAGTCTGTACGACACTGGGCACTCTGTTCGACACTGGGCACTCTGTTCGACACTCGTCACTCTGTTCGACACTCGTTACTCTGTTCGACACTCGGCACTCTGTTTGACATTAAGCACTCTGTATGATCCTCAGCACTCTGTATGATCCTCAGCACTCTGTACGATACTCGTCACTCTTTTCGACACTCGGCACTCTGTTCGACACTCGGCACTCTGTTTGACACTTGTCAGTCTGTTTGACACTTGTCACTAAGTACGACACTTGTCACTCTGTTCGACACTCTGTTCGACACTCGGCACTCTGTACGATACTTGTCACTTTGACCGACACTCGGTACTCTGTTTGACATTCGGTACTCTGTTCGACACTCGTGACTCTGTATGACACTCGGCACTCTGTACGACACTCAGCACTCTGTACGACACTCGGCACTCTGTACATTCGGCACTCTGTACGACACTCGGCACTCTGTACGACACTCGGCACTCTGTACGACACTCGGCACTCTGTACAACACTCGGCACTCTGTACGACACGTAGCACACTGTACGACACTTGGCACTCTGTATGACACTCGGCACTCTTTTCGACACTCTGCACGATACTTGTCACTCTGTACGATACTCGTCACTCTGTATGACACTCGTCACTTTGACCGACACTCGGCACTCTGTTCGACACTCGGCAGTCTGTTCAACACTCGTCACTCTGTACGACACTCGGTACTCTGTTCGACATTCGGTACTCTGTTCGACACTCGTCATTCTGTACGACACTCGTCACTCTGTTCGACACTCGTCACTCTGTTCGACACTCGTCACTCTGTACGACATTCGGTACTCTGTTCGACATTCGGTACTCTGTTCGACACTCGTCACTCTGTACGACACTCGTCACTCTGTACGACACTCGTCACTCTGTTCGACACTCGTCACTCTGTTCGACACTCGGCACTCTGTTCGACACTCGGCACTCTGTTCGACACTCGGCACTCTGTTCGACACTCTGTTCGACACTCGGCACTCTGTACGATACTTGTCACTTTGACCGACACTCGGTACTCTGTTTGACATTCGGTACTCTGTTCGACACTCGTGACTCTGTAGGACACTCGGCACTCTGTACGACACTCGGCACTCTGTACGACACTCGGCACTCTGTACGACACTCGGCACTCTGTACAACACTCGGCACTCTGTACGACACGCGGCACACCGTACGACACTTGGCACTCTTTTCGACAATCTGCACTCTGTACGATACTCGTCACTCTGTATGACACTCGTCACTTTGACCGACACTCGGCACTCTGTTCGACACTCGGCAGTCTGTTCAACACTCGTCACTCTGTACGACACTCGGTACTCTGTTCGACACTCGTCACTCTGTTCGACACTCGTCACTCTGTACGACACTCGTCACTCTGTTCGACACTCGTCACTCTGTTCGACACTCGTCACTCTGTTCGACACTCGTCACTCTGTACGACACTCGGTACTCTGTTCGACACTCGTCACTCTGTTCGACACTCGTCACTCTGTACGACATTCGGTACTCTGTTCGACACTCGTCACTCTGTACGACACTCGTCACTCTGTACGACACTCGTCACTCTGTTCGACACTCGGCACTCTGTTCGACACTCGGCACTCTGTTCGACACTCGGCACTCTGTTCGACACTCGGCACTCAGTACGACACTCGGCACTCAGTACGACATTCGGCACTCTGTTCAACACTTGCCACTCTGTTCGACACTCGGCACTCTGTTGGATACTCGGCACTCTGTTCGATTCTCTGCACTCTATTCGACACTTGGCACTCTGACACTTGTCACTCTGTTTGACACTTATCACTCTGTTTGACACTCGGCACTCTGTATGACACTCGGCACTCTGTATGACACTCAGCACTCTGTACGACACTCGGCACTCTGTTCAACACTCGGCACTCTGTACATTCGGCACTCTGTACATTCGGCACTCTGTACACACGGCACTCTGTACGACACGCAGCACACTGTACGACGCTTGGCACTCTGTATGACACTCTGCACTCTGCACGATACTTGTCACTCTGTACGATACTCGTCACTCTGTATGACACTCGTCACTTTGACCGACACTCGGCACTCTGTTCGACACTCGGCAGTCTGTTCAACACTCGTCACTCTGTACGACACTCGGTACTCTGTTCGACATTCGGTACTCTGTTCGACAATCGGCACTCTGTTCGACAATCGGCACTCTGTTCGACACTCGGCACTCTGTTCGACACTCGGCACTCTGTTCGACACTCGACACTCTGTTTGACACTTGTCACTCTGTTCGACACTCGGCACTCTGTTCGACACTCTGTTCGACACTCGGCACTCTGTACGATACTTGTCACTTTGACCGACACTCGGTACTCTGTTCGACACTCGTGACTCTGTTCGACACTCGTGACTCTGTTGGACACTCGGCACTCTGTACGACACTCAGCACTCTGTACGATACTCGGCACTCTGTACGACACTCGGCACTCTGTACGACACTCGGCACTCTGTACGACACTCGGCACTCTGTACGACAACCGGCACACCGTACGACACTTGGCACTCTTTTCGACAATCTGCACTCTGTACGATACTTGTCACTCTGTACGATACTCGTCACTCTGTATGACACTCGTCACTTTGACCGACACTCGGCACTCTGTTCGACACTTGGCAGTATGTTCAACACTCGTCACTCTGTACGACACTCGGTACTCTGTTCGACACTCGTCACTCTGTTCGACACTCGTCACTCTGTACGACACTCGTCACTCTGTTCGACACTCGTCACTCTGTTCGACACTCATCACTCTGTACGACACTTGGTACTCTGTTCGACATTCGGTACTCTGTTCGACACTCGGCACTCAGTACGACACTCGTCACTCTGTTCGACATTCAGCACTCTGTTTGACACTGGGCACTCTGTTTGATACTGGGCGCTCTGTTCGACGCTTGGCACTCAGTACGACACTCGTCATTGTAGACATTCGGCACTCTGTACGACACTCGGCACTCTGTACGATACTCGGCACTCTTTTTGACACTCTGCACTCTGTACGATACTCGTCACTCTGTACAACACTCGTCACTTTGACCGACACTGGTCACTCTGTTCGACACTCGATACTCTGTTCGACACTCGGTACTCTGTTTGACATCCGCTACTATGATCAGCACTCTGTTTGGCACTCTGTTCGACAGTCGGCACTCTATTCGACAATCGGCACTCTGTACGGCACACGGCACGGTGTACGACACTCGGCAGTCTGTACGACACTGGGCACTCTGTACGACACTGGGCACTCTGTTCGACACTGGGCACTCTGTTCGACACTGGGCACTCTGTTCCACACTCGTCACTCTGTTCGACACTCGTCACTCTGGACGACACTCGGCACTCTGTTTGACATTAAGCACTCTGTATGATCCTCAGCACTCTGTACGATACTCGTCACTCTTTTCGACACTCGGCACTCTGTAAGATACTCGTCACTCTGTATGACACTCGGCACTCTGTTCGACACTCTATTCGACACTCGGCACTCTGTTCGACACTCTGCACTCTGTTTGACACTTGTCACTAAGTACGACACTTGTCACTCTGTTCGACACTCTGCACTCTGTTCGACACTCTGTTCGACACTCGGCACTCTGTACGATACTTGTCACTTTGACCGACACTCGGTACTCTGTTTGACATTCGGTACTCTGTTCGACACTCGTGACTCTGTATGACACTCGGCACTCTGTACGAGACTCAGCACTCTGTTTGACACTCGGCACTCTGTACATTCGGCACTCTGTACGGCACTCTGTACAACACTCGGCACTCTGTACGACACGCGGCACACTGTACGACACTTGGCACTCTGTATGACACTCGGCACTCTTTTCGACACTCTGCACTCTGCACGATACTTGTCACTCTGTACGATACTCGTCACTCTGTATGACACTCGTCACTTTGACTGACACTCGGCACTCTGTTCGACACTCGGCAGTCTGTTCAACACTCGTCACTCTGTACGACACTCGGTACTCTGTTCGACATTCGGTACTATGTTCGACACTCGACACTCTGTACGACACTCGTCACTCTGTACGACACTCGTCACTTTGTTCGACACTCGTCACTTTGTTCGACACTCGTCACTCTGTTCGACACTCGTCACTCTGTTCGACATTCGGTACTCTGTTCGACACTCGTCACTCTGTACGACACTCGTCACTCTGTTCGTCACTCGGCACTCTTTTCGACACTCTGCACTCTGTACGATACTCGTCACTCTGTACAACACTCGTCACTCTGACCGACACTGGTCACTCTGTTCGACACTCGGTACTCTGTTTGACATCCGGTACTATGATCGGCACTCTGTTCGACACTCTGTATGACACACGGCACTCTGTTTGGCACTCTGTTCGACAGTCGGCACTCTGTTCGACAATCGGCACTCTGTACGGCACACGGCACTGTGTACGACACTCGGCAGTCTGTACGACACTGGGCACTCTGTTCGACACTGGGCACTCTGTTCGACACTCGTCACTCTGTTCGACACTCGGCACTCTGTTCGACACTCGGCACTCTGTTTGACATTAAGCACTCTGTATGATCCTCAGCACTCTGTATGATCCTCAGCACTCTGTACGATACTCGTCACTCTTTTCGACACTCGGCACTCTGTTCGACACTCGGCACTCTGTTCGACACTCAGCACTCTGTTCGACACTCGGCACTCTGTTCGACACTCGGCACTCTGTTCGACACTCGGCACTCTGTTCGACACTCGGCACTCTGTTCGACACTCGGCACTCTGTTCGACACTCGGCACTCTGTTTGACACTTGTCACTAAGTACGACACTTGTCACTCTGTTCGACACTCTGCACTCTGTTCGACACTCGGCACTCTGTACGATACTTGTCACTTTGACCGACACTCGGTACTCTGTTTGACATTCGGTACTCTGTTCGACACTCGTGACTCTGTATGACACTCGGCACTCTGTACGACACTCAGCACTCTGTTTGACACTCGGCACTCTGTACATTCGGCACTCTGTACGACACTCGGCACTCTGTACAACACTCGGCACTCTGTACGACACGCAGCACACTGTACGACACTTGGCACTCTGTATGACACTCGGCACTCTTTTCGACACTCTGCACGATACTTGTCACTCTGTACGATACTCGTCACTCTGTATGACACTCGTCACTTTGACCGACACTCGGAACTCTGTTCGACACTCGGCAGTCTGTTCAACACTCGTCACTCTGTACGACACTCGGTACTCTGTTCGACATTCGGTACTCTGTTCGACACTCGTCATTCTGTACGACACTCGTCACTCTGTTCGACACTCGTCACTCTGTTTGACACTCGTCACTCTGTTCGACACTCGTCACTCTGTACGACATTCGGTACTCTGTTCGACACTCGTCACTCTGTTCGACACTCGTCACTCTGTACGACACTCGTCACTCTGTACGACACTCGTCACTCTGTTCTACACTCGGCACTCTGTTCGACACTCGGCACTCTGTTCGACACTCGTCACTCTGTTCGACACTCGTCACTCTGTTCGACACTCGGCACTCTGTTTGACATTAAGCACTCTGTATGATCCTCAGCACTCTGTATGATCCTCAGCACTCTGTACGATACTCGTCACTCTTTTCGACACTCGGCACTCTGTTCGACACTCGGCACTCTGTTCGACACTCGGCACTCTGTTCGACACTCGGCACTCTGTTCGACACTCGGCACTCTGTTTGTTTGACACTTGTCAGTCTGTTTGACACTTGTCACTAAGTACGACACTTGTCACTCTGTTCGACACTCTGCACTCTGTTCGACACTCTGTTCGACACTCGGCACTCTGTACGATACTTGTCACTTTGACCGACACTCGGTACTCTGTTTGACATTCGGTACTCTGTTCAACACTCGTGACTCTGTATGACACTCGGCACTCTGTACGACACTCAGCACTCTGTTTGACACTCGGCATTCTGTACATTCGGCACTCTGTACGACACTCGGCACTCTGTACAACACTCGGCACTCTGTACGACACGCAGCACACTGTACGACACTTGGCACTCTGTATGACACTCGGCACTCTTTTCGACACTCTGCACGATGCTTGTCACTCTGTACGATACTCGTCACTCTGTATGACACTCGTCACTTTGACCGACACTCGGCACTCTGTTCGACACTCGGCAGTCTGTTCAACACTCGTCACTCTGTACGACACTCGGTACTCTGTTCGACATTCGGTACTCTGTTCGACACTCGTCATTCTGTACGACACTCGTCACTCTGTTCGACACTCGTCACTCTGTTCGACACTCGTCACTCTGTACGACATTCGGTACTCTGTTCGACACTCGTCACTCTGTACGACACTCGTCACTCTGTTCGACACTCGGCACTCTGTTCGACACTCGTCACTCTGTACGACACTCGTCACTCTGTTCGACACTCGGCACTCTGTTCGACACTCGGCACTCTGTTCGACACTCGGCACTCTGTTCGACACTCGGCACTCTGTTCGACACTCGGCACTCTGTTCGACACTCGGCACTCCGTTTGACACTCGGCACTCCGTTTGACACTCGGCACTCAGTACGACACTCGGCACTCAGTACGACATTCGGCACTCTGTTCAACACTTGCCACTCTGTTCGACACTCGGCACTCTGTTGGATACTCGGCACTCTGTTCGATTCTCTGCACTCTATTCGACACTCGGCACTCTGACACTTGTCACTCTGTTTGACACTTATCACTCTGTTTGACACTCGGCACTCTGTATGACACTCGGCACTCTGTATGACACTCAGCACTCTGTACGACACTCGGCACTCTGTTCAACACTCGGCACTCTGTACATTCGGCACTCTGTACATTCGGCACTCTGTACGACACTTGGCACTCTGTTCGACACTTGGCACTCTGTTCGACACTTGGCACTCTGTTCGACACTTGGCACTCTGTTCGACACTCGTCACTCTTTTCGACACTTGGCACTCTGTTCGACACTTGGCACTCTGTTCAACACTTGGCACTCTGTTCGACGCTCGGCACTCTGTACGATGCTCGGCACTCTTTTCAACGCTCTGCACTCTGTACGATACTCGTCACTCTGTATGACACTCATCACTTTGACCAACACTCGGCACTCTGTTCGACACTCGTCACTCTATACCAGACTCGTCACTCTGTACCAGACCCGGCACTCTGTACGACATTTGGCACTCTGTTTGACACTTGTCACTCTGTTTGACACTTGTCATTCTGTTTGACACTTGGCACTCTGTTTGACACTCGGCACTCTGTTTGACACTCGGCACTCTGTGTGACACTTGTCACTCTGTTTGACACTTGTCACTCTGTATGACACTTGTCACTCTGTATGACACTCGGCACTCTGTTCGACACTCAGCACTCTGTTCCACACTCGGCACTCTGTACGACTCTCGGCACTCTGTTCGACACTCGTCACTCTGTTCGACACTCGGCACTCTGTTTGACACTTGTCACTCTGTTCGACACTCGTCACTCTTTTCGACACTTGGCACTCTGTTCGACACTTGGCACTCTGTTCAACACTTGGCACTCTGTTCGACGCTCGGCACTCTGTACGATGCTCGGCACTCTTTTCAACGCTCTGCACTCTGTACGATACTCGTCACTCTGTATGACACTCATCACTTTGACCAACACTCGGCACTCTGTTCGACACTCGTCACTCTATACCAGACTCGTCACTCTGTACCAGACCCGGCACTCTGTACGACATTTGGCACTCTGTTTGACACTTGTCACTCTGTTTGACACTTGTCATTCTGTTTGACACTTGGCACTCTGTTTGACACTCGGCACTCTGTTTGACACTCGGCACTCTGTACGACACTCGGCACTCTTTTCGACACTCGACACTCTGTACGATACTTGTCACTCTGTACGATACTTGTCACGCTGTACGATACTCGTCACGCTGTACGATACTCGTCACTCTGTACGACACTCGGCACTTTGACCGACACTCGGCACTTTGACGGACACTCGGCACTCTGTTCGGCACTCTGTACGACACTCGTCACTCTGTTCGACACTCAGCACTCTGTTCGACACTCAGCACTCTGTTTGACACTCGGCACTCTGTTTGACACTCGGCACTCTTTTTGACACTGGGCGCTCTGTTTGACACTGGGCGCTCTGTTTGACACTGGGCGCTCTGTTTGACACTGGGCGCTCTGTTTGACACTGGGCGCTCTGTTTGACACTGGGCACTCTGTTTGACACTGGGCACTCAGTACGACACTCGTCACTGTAGACATTCGGCACTCTGTTTGACACTCAGCACTCTGTTTGACACTCGGCACTCTGTTTGACACTGGGCGCTCTGTTTGACACTGGGCGCTCTGTTTGACACTGGGCGCTCTGTTTTACACTGGGCGCTCTGTTTGACACTGGGCGCTCTGTTTGACACTGGGCGCTCTGTTTGACACTGGGCACTCTGTTTGACACTGGGCACTCTGTTTGACACTGGGCACTCTGTTTGACACTGGGCACTCTGTTTGACACTGGGCACTCTGTTCGACACTTGGCACTCAGTACGACACTCGTCACTGTAGACATTCGGCACTCTGTTCGACATTCGGCACTCTGTTCGACTCTTGGCACTCTGTTCGACACTTGGCACTCTCTACGACACTCGGCACTCTGTACGATACTCGGCACTCTTTTCGACACTCTGCGCTCTGTACGATAGTTGTCACTCTGTACGACACTCGTCACTCTGTACGACACTCGTCACTTTGACTGACACTCGGTACTCTGTTCGACACTCGGTACTCTGTTCGACACTCGGTACTCTGTTCGATATCCGGTACTCTGTTCGACACTCTGTTCGACACTCGTTACTCTGTTCGACACTCGTCACTCTGTTCGACACTCGGAACTCTGTTCGACACTCGGCACTCTGTTCGGCACTCTGTATGACACTCGGCTCTCTGTTCGACAGTCGGCTCTCTGTTCGACAGTCGGCACTCTGTTCGACACTCGGTACTCTGTTCAACACTCGTCACTCTGTTCGACACTCGATACTCTGTTCGACACTCGGCACTCTGTTAGACACTCGGCACTCTGTTAGACACTCGGCACTCTGTTAGACACTCGGCACTCTGTTCGACACTCGGTACTCTGTACCACACTCGGCACTCTGTATGACACTCTGAACAGTGCGGACATCCCTCATACATAGCCGGTATATGTAGCCAATAGAAATCGGGATCGAGTGGGCTCCCCTGAGAGCAGAGGACTCCGGCAGTTGCTCTGGTTCACCTGGTGCAGCTGGTGGTCCAGCAATGTGAGACACTCCGCACAGTGTGAGACACTCCGCACAGTTAAGTTCTTCACTATTAGGCTGTCTGATTAAGTGAATACATTTAGACTAAATAGAAATCTATGTAATGATAAGTGTGGTAGTTCCTACAGTGTAACATTACTTTACTTTACACTCCACGAGTGTGAGGCACTCTGCTCAGGGTGAGACACTCTGCTCAGCGTGAGACACTCTGCTCAGCGTGAGACACTTTGCTCAGCATGAGACACTTTGCTCAGCGTGAGACACTTTGCTCAGCGTGAGACACTTTGCTCAGCGTGAGACACTCGGCACAGAATGAGACACTGCATTCATAGTCGTCTATGGGATTGCTGGAGGCGGCCAAGCGCATTACTTTGCTCATTGTACACTTCAGAGCCCTGTTCTTGGAATCAGATGCGGTCCCAAAGGTGGAACCCCCTGTGATCAGCAACTAATCGCCTTTCCTGAATATAGGTGGTACATTGCTAAGTTGGGATAACCTTAAATAGAGGAGACTCTCCTCAAATAGAAAGAGCAGATAAAGTGACCATTTGTTTCTTAGGAGGACCTAGAATAGCTACGCATTACATGGATAGCTCACTGACTCCAGTGTGATGTGTGGTAATGCTTCATTTGCCCTTTGGTGGCGCTGCAGGGAAATGTTACACTTTTTTCACAAATTACTAAGGATCAGAACAGTGGAACAACCTGTAATCAGCTAAAAAAGGGGTACAATAAAAGAAGTATTACTATTGGATCTGACTACAAGGGGATTATATGTAGTCTGTAGCCATATAAACACAAAGATCTGCATAGGAGCCATAGATGCAAAATCCATTGTACAAATAGAGGCTGACTGTCCTTCCCTTGGTAGGAACCGTAGGCAGATATGCAGTGTCCATGACATTATAATAGGATTTATATCCATTTGCATTTATATAATTTCTATATAATTTATAATTAATATTAAATAGTCAACAAAGCGAAATATAGAAAAGAAAAAAATGTGAGGAATATATAACAAATGTTCTAATTCTCCCATCTTTTTTGCTGTAGCATAGGCACTACGAAGAAAGGCATTGGACCAACGTACTCATCAAAAGCCTCACGCACCGGTCTCCGAGTCTGTGACCTTCTGTCAGACTTTGATGAGTTTTCATCCAGGTATGGGCAATCGTGCTACCTTATTATTATTTTTGCGGAATGATTTAGGTACAGCAACAAAACGCCGACGTACGGTACATTACAGAAGCTTCTTATCAGACATCAAGAAGCAAGTATGGATGTAGGATTGTGGTTGTCCGAGGTCAGAAAAAAGGGTCTTCTTCACTCTGGTCTATAGGCTGGGACTGATAGTGAAGCTTCTCACACTTGACATCTATCTATTATCTCTCAGTTTGTGAGATGTGTATCGTCTCATCAGTTCTTGATTCTGGGATCATCAAATGTTCTATTTTGTAGGTTCAAAAACCTGGCACATCAGCATCAGTCCATGTTCCCAAATCTGGAGGTGGATATAGAAGGGCAGCTTAAGAAACTGAAGGTAAGGCGAAGCTCTATATATAGTATGCGAAGCTCTGTATATAGTATACAGGCTGCCACAAACGGCCACAGCAAAGAATGTGATTTCCCCAAAATCCAGTAACCTATAATAATCTACTCATCATGGGATGGATTATAACTGTATCATAACATCCTGTAATATCATAGTTACACTGACTCTCTAAACTAATAGACCATCCTGTACCACTCATTTCCTCTGTCATTTTCTCTAACGTTCTAGATGTATGCTGAAAAAATCCGGCCGATGGTTCGAGATGGTGTATACTTCATGTACGAAGCCCTTCATGGATCTTCCAAGAAGATTCTGGTGGAAGGAGCAAATGCTGCCCTACTTGACATTGACTTTGGTTGGTAAATCCAAATTAGATAAAGAGATAGATATATATATACAGTATATATGGGATAGATAGATAGATAGATATGGGATAGATGGATTTGATAGATATATACAGTTGATAGATAGATGGATAGATAGATATATAGATAGATAGATAGATATGAGATGGATAGATATGGGATAGATAGAGGGCTGTATAGATAGATACTATAGATAGATATGAGATAGATAGATAGATATGAGATAGATAGATAGATAGATAGATAGATAGATAGATAGATAGATAGATAGAAAGTTACTTTACTTTTTTGTTGCATTTTGCACATAATATTTTTGGAACTGTATTTGCATCATTGATGATCTATTGTAGAGAGGAATTTCAGAGAGCAGAAATAATGAGCTGATTTGTCCCGATCTCTCGGCTGTGGGGTCATCGGTGTGTGGCAAAGAGAACAAGTAAAATCACAGCGTAGACTAATATAATAAATTAAATAATGGCGATTAAACAATGGATCTACTTAATGAGTAGAAAGCTGTTCTGCAGTAATTAGCTGGTGGGTCGGACATATTGTGTAGTATCAGGACTGTAATTATTGGATTCTTTTATTCATTAATTTCAGGCTTCACACAGACTCATTGTCACGGCGGCGGTAGCTGATTAAACGCACTCAACGCTAATTGGGTTAAATTAATTTATTGATGCCGTCAACTATTCATAGAAAGCGAATGTTCACAAAAGATAATTACAAAGAAAAGCCTGATCTAATCCGGACCTATTAAGGGGCATTTCCAACAATGTACATGGATGACCTGGATGACCCGAGCCTAAGGTCCCCATACACATTGGATTAAAGTCAGCCGAACCTGCCCATGTCAGCGGGAACGGCCGGACACCTAATGTGGTGGGTGATGAGGATCGGCTGGATAGAATCCCAATCCCGAGCCTTATTTTTCTCCAGGTAGATAAGCCGCTGAGAGATGAAACTAGGAGCAAATTACTCCTCTCTCCCCATAGAGAATGCAGAAATGATCGGCCGAGCTGAGCTTTCATGTGTGCAGAGGAGTCAGGATAGAAAACCATCAGCCAAACGAGTGTGAGTGTGTATGGGCACATGCAGACCAAAAGGTTCCACAGTATGTTCTTGGTGTGGTGCTTTCCACCTCCAAACTTCAATTTTAAAGGCCCCCGTACACAACAGATAAAAGTTAGCCAAAGTTTCCGATTTTAGCGGGATCGGCTAACCATCCCAAGTAGTTGATACATGAGCTGTCATCCTAATGATAATTTGGCCAACAGCTGTTTCTCATGCATGGCTAACGTAAGAATAAATGCACTTCACTGGGGGGACCCATGTTGCATTTTTTTGATATTGGACCCAGGTTGAACTTCCTCTGTCCCTCACCATTTTTCTACGTCTACATCTCTAGCTCATCAGGAACTGCTAAAATCCCTCATGATCTTTTGAGGGTCCCCTCAATAGGTTTCCATAATGTATGAACTGCAGCAGCCCTCCAGTTTGTGACCCCCTATTTGCAGCAGCTCTCCAAATAGAGGGGGCTCTGAACAATTTGCTCTATATAACCTACTAGGAAACCTATTTTTTGGTTACACCCCTTTAAGAGACCCACCTAGACTTATGCACAGTGAAACTCCAAAAGACCACCAATTTAAGAAAACTGCCCCCTTATCTAGGCAGGATTCAGATTTGCACTTCTATCATATAATATGCACTTTTTAAAGGGAATCTGTTGGCAGGATTTCATCCCCCCCAAACTATTTATATGCGCATGTAGTTTTTTTTTAAAGAGCCGTCCAATAATAACTTTATATAGCCGGTCCTTTCCTGAATTACTGAGAAATCAGCGTTTAATTGGATAAGTAAATGAGGCTGAAGAGCTATGGTAGATCGGAAACATCTGTCACTCCAGCTCTATTCCCTGCCCCATGCTGCATCCTCCTGCTTGACTGACAGCCTCTATGCTGTGTGACTTCAGGCAAAGGGGACATTAGTGAAACAGGAGGTGGTGGCGCGGGCGGAAAAAGAGCTGGAGTGACAGAGGATTCAGATCTACCATAGCACTTCAACCTAATTTACATAACCAATCAAACACTGATTTCTCAGTAAAGGAGTAATGGACTGGCCATGTAAAGGTATAGTTGGACTTGCCTTTAAAAGAGCTACACGTGCACATAAATAGTTGGGGGGTGAGATCCTGCTGACAGATTCCCTTTTATGCAATTTTGGTGAAGTGTCTCAAAGAGGTTGCACTGTATGTTTTTGATTTAAATTTTTGCTCTTCACCCTAATGCGCCCCCCCCTATCTGCAGGTACATACCCTTTTGTGACATCATCAAATTGTACAGTGGGAGGCGTCTGCACTGGACTTGGAATCCCCCCTCAGAATATAGGGGACGTCTATGGTGTGGTGAAAGCGTATACCACAAGAGTCGGCATAGGAGCCTTCCCAACAGAACAGATAAATGTGAGTTCTCTGAGACCCCCTATTGCATGTCAACGGACAACCCCATACTTCCAGGGATCAGCTACAATGCTGTCCGATTGCCTTATTAAAACTGCAGCTACCGGGAGAAAATGAACTTATTTCCTCCCAGGAGCCGCCGGCTTTCAGTTATAGAGGCGTGCCCAGAGTGGCTACAGGCATCGCTCAGTACACACGCCCCGGCACTTTGATTGACAGCTTGTGGTGCAGCACATCTGTGGAGGGAGACCTCTGAAATAAATGACTGGGGCGTGCTTACAGTCACTGTCTACTGAGTGATGACTGAAGTCACTCTGGGCACGCCTCTATGACTGAAAGCTGGAGGCTGCCAGGAGGAATAAAGTTTACTTTCTCCTGTTGGCCAGGCTTTCAGTAAGGCAGCCGGGTAGTATTGGGAGTCTATTAACCTGTAAATTAACCGTATATCTGCAGGTTAATAGCCTTTGGAACATGACAGGTTACATTTAAATAAATTAGTTGAGGCGTTGTTCTAAGCACCATGCTTCTGTTGGCCAAGACAGAAGATGTCCTAGTTATGAGCAATGGGCAAGCATTGGGCCAAAGATGAGCTGACCATGGCTTTGGGCAGCCAAAAGGGCTTTATGTCTGGAAGAGCTTCATAGTGAGTTTAGAGGTCAAATATTCATGGCATCATGATATATCCTATTTTAAGCCACTGTTTCTGTATTTTGCACTGGTAAGGACTATCGCCCATGGACCATCTTCATGGACATGTGATAGAAGGGTTTGGTCTCTTCGCAATGTTCCTTCTATGAATGGAGGTGTATGACGCGCCCCCTGGGCCTGTGCTGTGCAGGGGGATACCCGAAGCCGGATCGCTGGGGGTTGTAGTCCTCCGTGGCGGTGACCCGGTCCGTGCCCAGGGCGGTCAAACCAGTGGCAGTCTATTGGTGTTATAATAAGTGTCCGACTACGCCACCCGTGGATTGCGGTCAGTGGGGACCGCCGCTGCGCTGCAGACCGCTGAGGCTGATGTAGTTTGCGCAGCCGAGTATGGGATAACTCCCCACGGGAGAAGTATTGCCTCAGGGCAGCTAGTGTGGATGATGGGAGTGATGGTGTGAGCGTCCCAGTACTAATGGTGCTGGTGCGGCGATGAAACACAGAGACATGTGGTTGCAGTTTCCAATGCTTTACTCACAGTTCTTTACTGGTCCTAGTCACCTCGGTACCGGCAGTGACTGCCCAAGCCGTGCTGCGTCCACCAGGCAAGGGGCTCGACCAACTCCCAGGCAATTCCAGAGTGTGGCACAGGGCTCCCTTCTCTTCCTTTCTCTGGCCGTGCCCCACCGGTGACTCTACGTTTGTCCGGCTGCCTCGGGCCTTCTCTGGGCACGCTGATCTCTGCGTCCCTGACCCTATGTGGTGTGCCTTCCTGGTAGGTGTAGTGAGGGGTCGCACCGAGATATAGTCACGACCGCCAGTCTTTGGCTGAGGATTAGTCGCCTCCACCAATTTGGGATCCGGTACCCTGTTCTGCCAACCCGTCACCCGCAATCTCCTGGGTCCTTAAGGTTCCTTCTGCCTTCGTGTCTCTGGGCCTCTCTTGGTGTTCTGTTTCTTTCTTCCTTTCCTTTCTGTTCCTGTCTTTTCTGCTGGCTCTGGCCTCACAGGCTAGGCCCGCCTCCGGAGCAGAGCTCCACAGAGGCCCTGCTCTGTCACTTCCTCTCTCAGACTGAACACTGTTCTAAGATGGTGCCCACCTTATATACCTCCCTCTATGTGTGAGCCCAGGTGACTAGCAACCAATGGGCTCCTACCTTTGCCCAGAGACCCACCCCTATCTGCTCCTACAGCACTGGGTGTTCCACCCCTCCCTCCCCACTCCAGCCAGGGACAGATGCTGTCGTGCCTGCACTTCTGTCCAGTGGGAGCACCGTTGACCTGTCCCTCGGAAATGGGGTGTGTGTGTTGCATGCAGCTTACTGAGCCCTGGTCCATACTCCATCCTTACCCGGGAGTGGAATACCACACCTCTGGTTTGAGGTGCAATACCCCTGTAGCAGCCGAGCCCTCGGGGTGCTACATGTAGACTATTTACTCACTGAACACCTTGCTCTTTCTTCTTTCCAAGGAAATCGGTAACCTTCTTCAGACTCGTGGTCACGAATGGGGAGTAACCACAGGCCGGAAAAGGAGATGTGGTTGGTTAGACCTGATCATTTTAAGATATGCCCACATGATCAACGGCTTCACTGCGTAAGTCAATCAATACAAATCCAACACACAGACCGAGACACAGTACAAAGCCAGGGCCACAGAGACCAATAGCATTACTGACGTCATTTTATTGACTTTATGGGGGTGGTATCTTGTCCACATTAGAGAAGGTGTCCTCACAACAGTCTCAAGTATTTCTCTATTGTTCATAGATATCCTGTTGCCCCTTTTGATAGTGATTTACCTATTACAAGAAAGAAAAACATTTGCACTTTTGTCACTGTCATTTCAATCAAAATTACATAAATCAATAGTACAAGCGAATGTAAGAAACTCTGTAAAATATCTGATCAGAGAAAGGTTTCTTTCTCCACTTAATAGCCACTTACCCTCCCTCCCTCGCCTCTTGAACTCAATATTAACTCAAAAATACAGCTAAAATCCTTCAAAAGAGGCAGACTGCCAGCACACTGAGAGATCACATTACAGCTGCCAATTTAAGTCTATGGAAAGACAAGGGGGAAGGAAATAGGAGGAAGAGCAAAGTAAGAGACACAGCTAGACACTGTGTTGCTTCTTTTTTTTGTAATTATTTTATCACACCAGTGCTGGATTCACATCTACAGTGCTCAGTACTGCAGTATGATATTCTCCATGCCTCTATTGGTTCTGGGCATGTGCTACTGCACATAAACAGGAAAGCAGAAATCCCTCATGTCTGTTTGTGCTTTGTATGGGTGAGAACATAGTATCTAGTCTTCACCCACTAGTTAAAAATTACAGCGGAAAATTAGTGAAAAAAAAACAGGGTGCAAGTGAGATAATGGCCAGTAACAGTGTTAAATGAGTTGTCCATGCCTGGGGTACAGTCTGCAGTTACTCTATGTGACTGCAGACTTATGAAACCTCACATCGCGAACTGTGTGCACTGTCAGGATTACATGAAAGTCATAGGCAACCTTGCGGTAACGTGGTATTCAGCTCACCCATGAACCGAGGATCTCCTCTGCACGGATGGTCTTGTAGTATAGCTGGGAACAATGAAGAGAAAAGGAAGGTACATCCAGCACTGGGTCCTCATAAAAAATTCTTCTTTATTGCAAATCCATAAAAACTCCAGACCTAGAGTAATCGCATACGCGTTTCAGACGGTTACGTCCTTAGTCATTGTCAGGATTCTCCGATGTCGGAAGCGGGTGGGCGCGTGACCACAACTATGCAATTTGCATATATATAGTCACATGCTGTCTAGACATGTGCAGCCTCGCTCAATACAAGCGTATTGAGTGAGGCCGGACACGTCTAGTCTGAAAGTGGCTGGAAGTATACAAATGATATACTGTACTTGCAGTAACATGACCACCCGCTCCTGGCACCAACACCGGAGAATCCTGACAGCGCACACTGTACGAGCTGTGAAGATTCACAAGTCTGCAGTCACAAAGAGTGACTGTAGACTTATACCCCAAGCCTGGACAACCCCTTTAATCCTCATGTACAGACGCTTGGCAATTTATTCTGCACAGTTACCTGAAACGACAGGTCTACTTTAATATAAAACACATTGAAGTACCTTTTACAGGACAATTGCATCTAGAAGGATTTATTTTTGTGCTGACCTCTTTGACTTGATTCTGTGACTTGAGGACCTGAACTACTGAAAGAGACCACCCCACGTCAGAATATGGCTTAGGTGGAGATTCCTGCTTGTTCTAAACCATTTGTTGTTTTTTTCTTCTCAGCCTGGCACTTACAAAATTGGACATTTTAGACTCTCTGGATGAGATTAAAATTGGTGTAGCGTACAGACTGAATGGGAAGAGAATCCCATACTTTCCAGGTTTGTCCATTTCTAGTCTCTTGTGTATATGAGCTCACAGATTCGCTGACCAAGAGACGACTTCACCTGAATTCAGTTTGTAGAACTTTGCAGTTGTAATACAACATTAGGCCACGTTCACACGTTCAGTATTTGGTCAGTATTTTACATCAGTATTTGTAAGCCAAAACCAGGAATAGTGATAAATTCAGAAGTGGTGACGTGTTTCCATTATACTTTTCCTCTGATTGTTCCACTTCTGGTTTTGGCTTACAGATACTGATGTGAAATACTGACTAAAAACTGAACGTGTGCATGTGACCTTAAAGGGAATCTATCAGTAGGATGAACCCTCCTAAGCCGTCTATATGAGCATGTAGGTCATAGGAAGCTGAATAAAATGATACCTTGATATCTGCGATCCGATGTCTTATTACAGAGAAATCCACATTTTCCTTAATATGTAAATGAGACGCTAAGCTAAGATCTATGGGCAGGTTATAGATCTCCCCAAGAATCTGCCTCCAGAGCTTGATTTAAATGAAAGCGAGTGTTATCATGTAGATCAGGAGAGCAGACTGTCAGTCATTACATGTCTCACACTGGTAATGACCTCTTTTATTTCTAATAAGCTCTGGAGGCAGATTTTCGGGGAGATCTATGTCCAGCCCATAGATCTTAACAGCTCATTTACATACTAATAAAAATGTGGATTTATTTGGAATAAAGTATCGGATTGCAGATATCAAGGTATCATTTTATTCAACTTTCTATGACCTGTGTGCCCATATAGACGGCCTAGGAGGGTTGATCCTACTGACAGATGCCCTTTAAGGTATAACTAAGCTTCTAAACATTTTTTGATATTTTTAAGCCCCTTTAAAAGTCCTTTTGATCTGTGGAGGTCAAAGTCCTGAGACCCAAACCACAGGTCAGAAGCTTTCATCCAATGCCTGATGTGGCTCTATATAATGCACTTCAGTTTCTAAGGTGTCATGGATGTGTCCCATGTTCCAAGCAAGAGTGGTCAATGAAGAACTATTTTTTTTGGAAGCACTGTGAACAGTAATTTGGGTGGGTGGCTTTTCTTACCTACTAGTCTATTAGATGCCCTTGTTACGTACTGTAGTATGCTTATGTCAGAACTTGAAAGGACGGTGCACGACCCTGAAAATTAAAGGACATCGAAGGGAATCCCTGTGCCATGCACCACCCTCTCTGCTCTAGGAGGACCACCCAATAAAAGTTTTTCACAATGTTGAGCTCTTTCCTAGGGACTAATCCCCTATCTGTTTTCAGGGCTTTAACCTAAAAAAAAGTTTTCTAAATGTGGCACATAATGATAAATGAGGGTCCTGTAGTTGACACTCCAACAGTCCTAAGTATAGAGAGAGATATCTAAATGTGCACAGATCCTTTCCTTAGAATTCATGTATGAAAGATGGGAAACCGACCTTTTTATCAATGTGGATGATGCCACGACAGCAGCACAGGACTAAGAAACATAAATGAACTGTGAATGCAATGATTATATGCCCCTATTCTGTCCCGTCATAGCAAATCAAGAAATATTACAGAAGGTAGAAGTGGAATATGAAGTCATGCCAGGATGGAAGTGTGACACCACAGGCACCAGGAAATGGGAAGACCTTCCTGCCAAGGCGCAGAGCTATATCAGATTTGTGGAGAACCACATTGGAGTGCCTGGTAGGTGTCATATACTGAGTACATGGATCCAAGTCACATTTTTCAGTTCAAGCAGATAATATAAATGATTTAAGCCACCCCATTCCCCAACACATTAGATTAATGTTGACCAAAACCGTCGATATCGAGGGTCTAATGCAGTGTTCCCCAACTCCAGTCCTCAATGCCCACCAACAGGTCATGTTTTCAGGATTTCCTTAGTATTACACAGGTGATGGAATTATTGCCTGTGCAGGTGACGGAATTATCACCTGTGCAATACTAAGGAAATCCTGAAAACATGACCTGTTGGTGGGCCTTGAGGACTGGAGTTGGGGAACACTGGTCTAATGTATATGAGAGCCCAGGACAATTTCAGACTGCTGATCATATTATTTTAGAGATAAGACATGTCTGGCAGAGGCTTTCTCATAGAGAACACAGGAGCAATCCACAAAGCGAGTGCTCCTGTGAACGGGAGAAACGGCCGAGGAGGCTGCCGGCGGCACGATCGGCCGAGGAGGCTGCCGGCGGAACGGTCGGCCGAGGAGGCTGCCGGCGAAACGGTCGGACGAGGAGGCTGCCGGCGGAACGGACGGCCGAGGAGCCTGTCGGTGGAACGGTCGACCGAAGCATTGTTCATGCATAATATTGGTAGAGACTGAAAAATGTTGAAGGCTGCGTGCCCACGAAGCATTTTCCAAGCGTTTATGCTGCGGAATTTACACAGCGTAAACGCTTGGGAAACGCTTGGTAATCCGTCCCCCATGGTCCCCAATGACAAGCCGCAGTGTCAATGCCCATGCTGCAGATTTTTCCGCAGCATTTATGCTGCGCTCAAAAATCCACAGCATGTCCATTAATTTTGCGGACACGTAGCGTAATCACCGCCATTGACTTGCATTGGACCGCGTGACTTCCGCATCACTACATCTGCACAAGCAGTTATCACACGGTTCAATGTGCGGATGGTACCCAGGTCTGGAGGAGAGGAGACTCTCCTCCAGAGTCGGGTACCATAGAAACTGTAAAAAAAATAATTTAAAATAAAAAATAAAGATTATACTCCCCTTCCGATGTCCTCCCGGTGTTTTCTCCCCTTTGTCTGGTCTGCTGTATGGGTCGCGGTGTTGTGAAGGACCTGACATGACATCATTGAGTCATGTGACCTGTCACATGACTCAATGTCGTCACCGCAGGTCCTTCACACCACCGCGAGCAGTGCAAGAGACCGGACGCGGCGGAGAAAACACCGGGAGGACATCGGAAGGGGAGTATAATCTTTATTTTTTATTTTTTACCATTCTTATTCTTTTTTTTAAACTAACTTGGTCACACTATATAAATCCATGCCGGTTGCATGGATTTATATAGTGTGACCAAGTTGTCAAGCACTTTTCCAAGTGATGCTAAAAGCGCTTGATAACCCGCATGCAGAAATGCATGCAAAAACGCTTGACAAACGCTTTCCACCTGGCGGGAAAAACGCATGTAAAATCCGCATGCGTTTTTCCTGCCAGGGAGAAGCGGAAAAAATATGCAGCATTTCTGCATCATGGGCACATAGCCTAAAGGTTTATTTATAAAATCACAAGTAGGACCCCCCAGTGATCCCGAGAAAGGGGCTCTGCAGATTCCAATCTTGCATGAAGTGGAGGTGTGGTGTTTGGCCTTCGCTCCATTTTTTGTCTATGGGATTACTAGAGAAAGCCGAACACTGTGTACCTTCGCTCCATCTAATACAGGGCTCCAGAGCCCCGATCTCAGGTACACTGCGAGTCCCAGCAGTTGGATTCTCAGTAATTAAGAAAGTTATCCCCAATCCTATTGAATAGGGAATAATAACTTGTGATTTTAAGAACAACCCTTTAATTTACAGTATATGAAAAGAGGGTGCAAATACAACCAGATAAAAAGAATTTGATCTTTATTGAAAATGTTAAAAGTAGTAAAACATATTTTTATATGATTTACCTGAAATTTTAGTGCATTACCGTGCACATTAGTCCTTTATTGTGAGTACTATCTGGTTTAACTACTAAATATACAGTTGTGCTGAAAAGTTTACATACCCCGGCAGAATTTTTCCTTTCTTGGCCTTGTTTCAGAGAACATGAATAACAAAAAAACTTTTTCTCCACTCATGGTTATTGGTTGGGTGAAGCCATTTATTGACAAACTACTGTGTTTTCTCTTTTTAAATCTTAATGACAACCAAAAACATCCAAATGACCCTAATCAAAAGTTCACATACCCTGGTGATTTTGGCCTGATAACATGCACAGAATTTGATACAAATGGGTTTGAATGGCTACTAAAGGTAACATCCTCATCTGTTTGCTTGTAATCAGTGTGTGTGCATAAAAGCTGAGTGAGTTTCTGGGATCCAGACAGACTCTTGCATCTTTCATCCAGCCACTGACGTTTCTGGATTGCGAGTCGTGGGGAAAGCAAAAGAATTGTCAACGGATCTACGGGAAAAGGTAGTTGAACTGTATAACACAGGAAAGGGCTACAAAACAAATCCAAGGAATTGATAATGCCAGTCAGCAGCGTTCAAACTGTGATTAACAAATGGAAAATCAGGGGCTCTGTAAAAAAACAAACCACAGTCAGGTAAACCAACAAAAATTTCGCCCACAACTGCCAGGAAAATTGTTCGGGATGCCAAGAAAAACCCACAAATAACATCAGCTGAATTCAGGACTCTCTGAAAACTAGCGGTGTGGCTGTTTCAAGATGCACAATAAGGAGGCACTTGAATAAAAATGGGCTGCATGGTCGAGTCGCCAGAAGAAAGCCATTACTGCGCAAATGCCACAAAGTGTCTCGCCTACAATACACCAAACAGCAGAGACAAGCCTCAAAACTTCTGGAACAAGGTAATTTGGAGTGATTTGGAGTGATGAGACCAAAATTGAACGTTTTGGCCACAACCATGAACGTTACATTTGGAGAGAGGTCAACAATGCCTATGATGAATTGAACATCATTCCTACAGTAAAGCATGGAGGTGGATCGCTGATGTTTTGAGGATGCGTGAGCTACAAAGGCACAGGAAACCTGGTAAAAGTTGAAGGAATGATGAATGCAGCACGTTATCAGCAAATACTGGAGGCAAATTTGCACTCATCAGCCCTGAAGCTGCGCATGGGACGTTCAAACATGACAACGATCCAAAACACAAGGCCAAGCCGACCTGTCATTGGCTACAGCAGAGCAAAGTGAAGGTTCAGGAGTGGCCATCTCAGTCTCCTGACCTCAATATCATTGAGCCACTCTGGGGAGATCTCTAACGCGCAGTTCATGCTAGACAGCCCAGGAATTTACAGGAACTGGAGGCTTTTTGCCAAGAAGAATGGGCAGCTTTACCATCTGAGAAATTAAAGAACCTCATCCACAACTACCACAAAAGACTTCAAGCTGTCATTGATGTTAGAGGGGGCAATACACGGTATTAAGAAATGGGGTATGTGAACTTTTGATCAGGGTTATTTGGATGTTTTTGGCTGTCATTAAGATTTAAAAAGGGAAAACACAGTAGTTTGACAATAAATGGCTTCACCCAACCAATAACCATGAGTGGAGAAAAAGTTTTTTGTTATCATTCCTATTCTCTGAAACAAGGCCAAGAAAGGAAAAATTCTGCCAGGGTATCTAAACATTGGAGCACAACTGTATATAGCATAGTTATTTTTCTGGACTCATACAAACTGCCTACATTTGTTCCTTTAAATTAAAGGTTAAATGGTCCCATATTCTGTAAATCCTACACATATCCAGTCCTAAACTTTGCTGTGATATGATATATTAGCATACACGCCACTGGAGATTTCCCATTCATGTGTCTTTAAAGCATGTTTTTTAATAATAATCACATTGAGAACATTATAATTAAACAGGGATGAGGGGTGCAACATGGTAAATTTGCACTTTACTTATTTTTAAAATGTGACCCTGTCCTCCTCAAACCTTTCATTTTATTGCCAAGAGGACCGGCCACCGTTCTCATTGACATCGGTGGCCGAACATGTGCAGTACTTACAAGCTCCTTCATAATGAGCTTGTAGGCACTGCGCAAAAATACCTCACACAGCAGCATTGAGAGCTCATAGTATGGGCCAATGGCGTGACAATACTGCTGGTCTGAAATGTCAATCAATCAGGAGCACACCCAGCAATTTGGAAGTGATGAAGCTGGAGAGCGATGTGGATGACAGTAGTGGTGGTAAGACAGCTCACTCTGTATTATGAAGATGTGTCACATATATAATACATAGTTACCCGCTCTCTGTGGACTTAATTCTTCCAATCATATTTGTAATCACTTGTCTCTTGTTTTTTCACTTACAGTCAAATGGGTCGGCGTTGGAAAATCAAGAGAGTCAATGATTCAGCTGTTCTAGAGTTCAGTACGTTGGATGCCCGATCCTCGATTACAGCCGAGTCGAGAGAGAATAGTGTGTACTACAGCGTATTGTGGACCTGGTGTGACAATGGTTTCCCACTTTGTTACAGTTTGTGACAACCTACACTTATCCAAATAAAACCGGTTTGCAATAAAGTTGTCTCGGGCTTATATTACAAAACTGTGTGAAGTTCTAGGAGTTGTCTCATCTGGACAACCACTTCTTCCGCAGGTATGGCGGCTCTAACCAACATTGATCAACTCAGGAAAGTTATACACTACCACTCATTTCCCCTGTAAGTGGACTCTGCAAAGTGTCTCCTGCTCTACGGCCGCCGTATGCCCTAATGGTTGTAGTCTGATAATGAGGCATCAGGTATCTATTAGATCTTATGACCTTTTACAACACACAAATAGTAATCTGCATATGTGTTCTAAGACTACAGAGCACCAAAAGTGTCAGATTCTTATCTGGAGATGCAGATACTTTTTATGGAGAAAAGTATTGTGCCCCCTCCACATTATACCACTGGGGGCTTTTCTGACCTCCCATTCTAAATCCATAGGCATTGAAAAAAGTTAATATAAAGTTGGTCGCCACTTTGCACATATAACAGCTCCTGCTCTTCTGTGAAGGTTTTTTACAAGATTCTGGAAGTGTCTGTGGGAACTTTTGCCCCTTCATTCAGAAGAACATTTGTGAGGTCAGACCCTGATGTTGGAGGAGAGGCCGGGATCACAATCTCCATTCTAGTTCATCCCAAAGGTGTTGGATGGGGTTGAGGTCGGTGCACTGTGCAGCCAGTCATGTTCTTCCCACCAAACTCCCCCAACTATGTCTGTATGGACCTTGTGCATTGGGCACAGTCATGGGGAACAGAAAATGACCTTCCCCAAACTGTTCCCTCAAAGCTTGAAGCTAAAATTGTTCACAATGTCTTGTGAAATATTAAGATTTCCCTTCACTGGACTTAAAGGCCGAGGCCGACCCCTGGTAACAAGCCCATAGCATTATCCGCCACCAAAATGCACAGAGGGCACAATGCGGTCAGGCGGGTAAAGTTCTCCTGACATTCACCAAATCCAGAAAAGTGTAATGTGTCAATGTTGACCATGCAAACTCATACCATGAAGCTCCCAGCGGGGGCGTGGTGTTTGTGCCAATGTTAATACCAGAGGAGGTCTGGACTCTGTAGTTATGGGGTCAGCAGAGCGTTGGTAACTTTTCTGCCCTCTGCTCCTCAGCACTCGGCACCCCCGCTCTGTAACATTACGGGGTCTCCACTTTGTGGCTGAGTTGTTGAGGTTCCTTCAACCTCTCAGTAATATCACTCACAAGTGATGGGGAAGATACACAAGGAAGAAATGTCATGGATGGACTTGTTACCAATTACAGGACTGCGCTGGTATTAATGAGTTCTGCACCACCGGCCATTCTGTCACATGTTTGTGAAAGCAGACGGCACCGGGGTCGAGGGGCCAGAGGTTACACACCAGGGGAAAGGGGCCGAAGGTTACACACCAGGGGAAAGGGGCCGAAGGTTACACGCCAGGGGAAAGGGGCCGAAGGTTACACGCCAAGGGAAAGGGGCCGAAGGTTACACGCCAAAGGAAAGGGGCAGAAGGTTACACGCCAAAGGAAAGGGGCCGAAGGTTACACGCCAGGGGAAAGGGGCCGAAGGTTACACGCCAAGGGAAAGGGGCCGAAGGTTACACGCCAGGGGAAAGGGGCCCGAAGGTTACACACCAGGGGAAAGGGGCCGAAGGTTACACACCAGGGGAAAGGGGCCCGAAGGTTACACACCAGGGGAAAGGGGCCGAAGGTTACACACCAGGGGAAAGGGGTCGGAGGTTACACACCAGGGGAAAGGGGCCCGAAGGTTACACACCAGGGGAAAGGGGCCCGAAGGTTACACACCAGGGGAAAGGGGCCGGAGGTTACACACCAGGGGAAAGGGGCCGGAGGTTACACACCAGAGGAAAGGGGCCGGAGGTTACACACCAGGGGAAAGGGGCCCGAAGGTTACACACCAGGGGAAAGGGGCCGAAGGTTACACACCAAGGGAAAGGGGCCCGAAAGTTACACACCAGGGGAAAGGGGCCCGAAAGTTACACACCAGGGGAAAGGGGCAGGAGGTTACACACCAGGGCCAATGGGGCTGGATGTTATACACCAGGTGAGAAGGGGCTGGATGTGATACAAGGGGGCGAGGCACCGGATGTGATACAAGGGGGCGAGGCACCGGATGTGATACACGGGGGGCGAGGTGCCGGATGTTATACACGGGGGGCGAGGCGCCGGATGTTATACACTGGGGGCAAGGGGCCGGATGTTATACACGGGGGGCGAGGTGCCGGATGTTATACACTGGGGGCGAGGTGCCGGATGTTATACACTGGGGGCGAAGTGCTGGATGTTATACACTGGGGGGCGATGGGCCGGATGTTATACACTGGGGGCGAAGTGCCGGATGTTATACACTGGGGGCGAAGTGCCGGATGTTATACACTGGGGGCGAAGTGCCGGATGTTATACACTGGGGGTGAAGTGCCGGATGTTATACACGGTGGGCGAGGTGTCGGATGTTATACACTGGGGTGAGGAGCCAGATGTTATACACTGGGGACGAGGTACTGGATGTTATACACTGGGGGCGAGGGGCCGGATGTTGTACACTGGGGGCGAAGTGCCGGATGTTATACACTGGGGGCGAAGTGCCGGATGTTATACACTGGGGGTGAAGTGCCGGATGTTATACACGGTGGGCGAGGTGTCGGATGTTATACACTGGGGGCGAGGTGCCGGATGTTATACACTGGGGGCGAAGTGCCGGATGTTATACACTGGGGGTGAAGTGCCGGATGTTATACACGGTGGGCGAGGTGTCGGATGTTATACACTGGGGTGAGGAGCCAGATGTTATACACTGGGGACGAGGTGCCAGATGTTATACACTGGGGGCGAGGTGCCGGATGTTATACACTGGGGGCGAAGTGCCGGATGTTATACACTGGGGGCGAAGTGCCGGATGTTATACACTGGGGGCGAAGTGCCGGATGTTATACACTGGGGGTGAAGTGCCGGATGTTATACACGGTGGGCGAGGTGTCGGATGTTATACACTGGGGTGAGGAACCAGATGTTATACACTGGGGACGAGGTACTGGATGTTATACACTGGGGGCGAGGGGCCGGATGTTGTACACTGGGGGCGAAGTGCCGGATGTTATACACTGGGGGCGAAGTGCCGGATGTTATACACTGGGGGCGAGGTGCCGGATGTTATACACTGGGGGCGAGGTGCCGGATGTTATACACTGGGGGCGAGGTGCCGGATGTTATACACTGGGGGCGAAGTGCCGGATGTTATACACTGGGGGCGAAGTGCCGGATGTTATACACTGGGGGTGAAGTGCCGGATGTTATACACGGTGGGCGAGGTGTCGGATGTTATACACTGGGGTGAGGAGCCAGATGTTATACACTGGGGACGAGGTGCCGGATGTTATACACTGGGGGCGAGGTGCCGGATGTTATACACTGGGGGCGAAGTGCCAGATGTTATACACTGGGGGCGAAGTGCCGGATGTTATACACTGGGGGCGAAGTGCCGGATGTTATACACTGGGGGTGAAGTGCCGGATGTTATACACGGTGGGCGAGGTGTCGGATGTTATACACTGGGGTGAGGAGCCAGATGTTATACACTGGGGACGAGGTACTGGATGTTATACACTGGGGGCGAGGGGCCGGATGTTGTACACTGGGGGCGAAGTGCCGGATGTTATACACTGGGGGCGAAGTGCCGGATGTTATACACTGGGGGTGAAGTGCCGGATGTTATACACGGTGGGCGAGGTGTCGGATGTTATACACTGGGGCGAGGTGCCGGATGTTATACACTGGGGGCGAGGTGCCGGATGTTATACACTGGGGGCGAGGTGCCGGATGTTATACACTGGGGGCGAAGTGCCGGATGTTATACACTGGGGGCGAAGTGCCGGATGTTATACACTGGGGGTGAAGTGCCGGATGTTATACACGGTGGGCGAGGTATCGGATGTTATACACTGGGGTGAGGAGCCAGATGTTATACACTGGGGACGAGGTGCCGGATGTTATACACTGGGGGCGAGGTGCCGGATGTTATACACTGGGGGCGAAGTGCCGGATGTTATACACTGGGGGCGAAGTGCCGGATGTTATACACTGGGGGCGAAGTGCCGGATGTTATACACTGGGGGTGAAGTGCCGGATGTTATACACGGTGGGCGAGGTGTCGGATGTTATACACTGGGGTGAGGAGCCAGATGTTATACACTGGGGACGAGGTACTGGATGTTATACACTGGGGGCGAGGGGCCGGATGTTGTACACTGGGGGCGAAGTGCCGGATGTTATACACTGGGGGCGAAGTGCCGGATGTTATACACTGGGGGTGAAGTGCCGGATGTTATACACGGTGGGCGAGGTGTCGGATGTTATACACTGGGGTGAGGAGCCAGATGTTATACACTGGGGACGAGGTACTGGATGTTATACACTGGGGGCGAGGGGCCGGATGTTGTACACTGGGGCGAGGGGCTGGATGTTGTACACTGGAAGCGAGGGGCCAGATGTTATACACTGGAGGCGAGGGGCTAGATGTTATACACTGGGGGCGAGGTGCCGGATGTTATACACTGGAGGCAAGGGTCCAGATGTTATACACTGGGGGCGAGGTGCCGGATGTTATACACTGGAGGCAAGGGGCCAGATGTTATACACTGGGGGTGAGGTGCCAGATGTTATACACTGGGGGTGAAGTGCCGGATGTTATACACGGTGGGCGAGGTGTCGGATGTTATACACTGGGGTGAGGAGCCAGATGTTATACACTGGGGACGAGGTACTGGATGTTATACACTGGGGGCGAGGGGCCGGATGTTGTACACTGGGGGCGAAGTGCCGGATGTTATACACTGGGGGCGAAGTGCCGGATGTTATACACTGGGGGTGAAGTGCCGGATGTTATACACGGTGGGCGAGGTGTCGGATGTTATACACTGGGGCGAGGTGCCGGATGTTATACACTGGGGGCGAGGTGCCGGATGTTATACACTGGGGGCGAGGTGCCGGATGTTATACACTGGGGGCGAAGTGCCGGATGTTATACACTGGGGGCGAAGTGCCGGATGTTATACACTGGGGGTGAAGTGCCGGATGTTATACACGGTGGGCGAGGTATCGGATGTTATACACTGGGGTGAGGAGCCAGATGTTATACACTGGGGACGAGGTGCCGGATGTTATACACTGGGGGCGAGGTGCCGGATGTTATACACTGGGGGCGAAGTGCCGGATGTTATACACTGGGGGCGAAGTGCCGGATGTTATACACTGGGGGCGAAGTGCCGGATGTTATACACTGGGGGTGAAGTGCCGGATGTTATACACGGTGGGCGAGGTGTCGGATGTTATACACTGGGGTGAGGAGCCAGATGTTATACACTGGGGACGAGGTACTGGATGTTATACACTGGGGGCGAGGGGCCGGATGTTGTACACTGGGGGCGAAGTGCCGGATGTTATACACTGGGGGCGAAGTGCCGGATGTTATACACTGGGGGTGAAGTGCCGGATGTTATACACGGTGGGCGAGGTGTCGGATGTTATACACTGGGGTGAGGAGCCAGATGTTATACACTGGGGACGAGGTACTGGATGTTATACACTGGGGGCGAGGTGCCGGATGTTGTACACTGGGGCGAGGGGCTGGATGTTGTACACTGGAAGCGAGGGGCCAGATGTTATACACTGGAGGCGAGGGGCTAGATGTTATACACTGGGGGCGAGGTGCCGGATGTTATACACTGGAGGCAAGGGGCCAGATGTTATACACTGGGGGCGAGGTGCCGGATGTTATACACTGGAGGCAAGGGGCCAGATGTTATACACTGGGGGTGAGGTGCCGGATGTTATACACTGGGGGCGAGGTGACGGATGCTATACACTGGGGGCGAGGTGACGGATGTTATACACTGGGGGTGAGGTGCCGGATGTTATACACGGGGGAGGGGCGAGGTGCCGGATGTTATACACGGGGGAGGGGGCGAGGTGCCGGATGTTATACACGACATTGAATGAAAAACCTGAATTCAACTGGCCATAAAGTGTATTTATCTCAAGGTGCAGTTGTGTGAAAACATTACATAACACAGAGATTTTAGATCCACTAGTTCCCATTGGGGAGATCATCCAGATTTCCTAGATTCCTATCAAGTACACACAAGATGACAGAGGTCTGTAAAACTTACCAGACTCTTGTCACTTCCAACAGCCCTATAAAAGTGAAAAAAGGATTATAACTCTGCACTGCACCAAATTACTAAAAGATCCATACCAAAAACTATAACTCACCTGGTTATCCATATTATATGCCTCATCGTAAGCCGTTCTCCAGCGATAAATCTCAGGTTTACCGTACACATCCAACCGAATATCAGACTTTTTGGTGCAATTGTCTTCTGCAAACCTGACCAAGGTCTTTTGTGGAGAACAACTGAAACGTACAGTCCTGCCTGCAAAACTTTACACATGTGCAACACACAGATGGGAAACAAAGAAAAGCAAAAAAATAGAGATATTTCTATATCATCATTCTCTATTTATAATCGATAGCTTTATTATTTATTAGTGGGACTAGAGGACATCAACACAGAATTTATTTTAGCGTTTGGCATTGCTGAATAGAGAGGTGTCTCACCATTGCTCTGTCTTGTGATTTGTGTTGTGCAATCTGCTCCTTTCTATATCCATAGCTGACATCTAAAATACAGCATGAAAAACAACAGAAAACAATATATTTCCTCTGATAACTAATATATAGATATTTTTAAATGTTTTTTTAAAGACCATTTCCACCTGTAAACATTTTTTAAGGTGGAATTGTCCTTTACTTTTTTTTTCACTTGTTTCTTATTGAGACTTAGGAGCAAAGAAGAAATGCAAAGGTCATAGAGCAGATCTGAAAAAGGTTATAAATACATGTCTAAGAGCCGATATCTTACCTGTAAGCACGGGCTGCTGGAAATATTAAGGGCACGCTATGCTCTGTCCGTAGAGCTTGTTGTCCTCGTTACCAGGTAACAGCCATAAAGGCCACCGGGGCTGCAGGAATCGGCGTCTGCAGTTTAGAATTTGCAGCTTGAAATCAACACTGTAACATTAGCAACAATACGATACAATTTAGAATTGATCTCTTTTTATGCACCTATTCTTTTTTTTGCGGATTATCATTGCGGAAAAATCCGCAGCACGTCCATTAATTTTGCGGAATCGCGGCGTTTTAGCCGCCATTGACTTGCATTGGACCGCATGACATCCGCATGACTACACGTACACATGCGGATATTAAGCGATTCAATGTGCGGATGATACCCGGGTCTGGAGAAGAGGAGACTCTCCTCCAGACCCGGATACCATAGTACCTGTAGTTAAAAAAGAATTAAAATAAAAAATAAATATATACTCACCTTCTGATGGCCCCCGATCTGCTCCCGGCGGCGCTGCTGGCTCTTCAGCTGCTCGCGGTGGTAAAAGGACCTTCCATGATGTCATTTAGTTATGTGACAGGTCACGCGACCGCTGACGTTGGCGGTCGCGTGACCTGTCACATGACTACAGTGGTGGCCAAAAGTATTTACACCCCTGCAATTCTGTCAGATAATACTCAGTTTCTTCCTGAAAATGATTGCAATCACAAATTCTTTGGTATTATTATCTTCATTTAATTTGTCTTCAATGAAAAAAACACAAAAAGAATTGTCCTAAAGCCAAATTGGATATAATTCCACACCAAACCTAAAAAAGGGGGTGGACAAAAGTATTGGCACTGTTTGAAAAATCATGTGATGCTTCTCTAATTCGTGTAATTAACAGCACCTGTAACTTACCTGTGGCACCTAACAGGTGTTGGCAATAACTAAATCACACTGGCAGCCAGTTAACATGGATTAAAGTTGACTCAACCTCTGTCCTGTGTCCTTGTGTGTACCACATTGAGCATGGAGAAAAGAAAGAAGACCAAAGAACTGTCTGAGGACTTGAGAAACCAAATTGTGAGGAAGCATGAGCAATCTCAAGGCTACAAGTCCATCTCCAAAGACCTGAATGTTCCTGTGTCTTCCGTGCGCAGTATCATCAAGAAGTTTAAAGCCCATGGCACTGTGGCTAACCTCCCTAGATGTGGACGGAAAAGAAAAATTGACGAGAGATTTCAACGCAAGATTGTGCGGATGGTGGATAAAGAACCTTGCCTAACATCCAAACAAGTTCAAGCTGCCCTGCAGTCCGAGGGTACAACAGTGTCAACCCGTACTATCCATCGGCGTCTGAATGAAAAGGGACTGTATGGTAGGATACCCAGGAAGACCCCACTTCTTACCCCGAGACATAAAAAAGCCAGGCTGGAGTTTGCCAAAACTTACCTGAGAAAGCCTAAAACGTTTTGGAAGAATGTTCTCTGGTCAGATGAGACAAAAGTAGAGCTTTTTGGCAAAAAGTATCAACATAGAGTGTACAGGAAAAAAAAGAGGCATTCAAAGAAAAGAACACGGTCCCTACAGTCAAACATGGCGGAGGTTCCCTGATGTTTTGGGGTTGCTTTGCTGCCTCTGGTTCTGGACTGCTTGACCGTGTGCATGGCATTATGAAGTCTGAAGACTACCAACAAATTTTGCAGCATAATGTAGGGCCCAGTGTGAGAAAGCTGGGTCTCCCTCAGAGGTCATGGGTCTTCCAGCAGGACAATGAACCAAAACACACTTCCAAAAGCACTATAAAATGGTTTGAGAGAAAGCACTGGAGACTTCTAAGGTGGCCAGCAATGAGTCCAGACCTGAATCCCATAGAACACCTGTGGAGAGATCTCAAAATGGCAGTTTGGAGAAGGCACCCTTCAAATATCAGGGACCTGGAGCAGTTTGCCAAAGAAGAATGGTCTACAATTCCAGCAGAGCATTGTAAGAAACTCATTGATGGTTACCGGAAGCGGTTGTTCGCAGTTATTTTGGCTAAAGGTTGTGCAACCAAGTATTAGGCTGAGGGTGCCAATACTTTTGTCTGGCCCATTTTTGGAGTTTTGTGTGAAATGATCAATGATTTGATTTTTGCTTCATTCTCTTTTGTGTTTTTTCCTTGCAAGCAAATTAAATGAAGATAATAATACCAAAGAATGTGATTGCAATCATTTTCAGGAAGAAACTGAGTATTATCTGACAGAATTGCAGGGGTGCCAATACTTTGGGCCACCACTGTAAATGACGTCATGGAAGGTCCTTTTACACCACCGTGAGCCGCCGAAGACACCGGAGAAGGAGACAGGGGGCCATCGGAAGGTGAGTATAATGTTTTTTTTTTATTTTTCATCATTTTTATTCTTTTTTTTACTATTGATGCTGCATTTGCAGCATCGTAACTTGGTCACACTATATAAATCCATGCCGGTTGCAGAACAGGTAGCAGAGGTCCTGGAGACCGCAGGCAGGTAGCAGAGGTCCTGGAGACCGCAGGCAGGTAGCAGAGGTCCTGGAGACCGCAGGCAGGTAGCAGAGGTCCTGGAGACCGCAGGCAGGTAGCAGAGGTCCTGGAGACCGCAGACAAGTAGCAGAAGTCCTGGAGACCGCAGACAAGTAGCAGAGCTGCAGTGGAGACCGCAGACAGGTAGCAGGGGTCCTGGAGACCGCAGGCGGTCAGGAGACCAGGCACAGGTAGCAGAGGTTCTGGAGACCGCAGACAAGTAGCAGAGGTCCTGGAGACCACAAACAAGTAGCAGAGGTCCTGGAAACCGCAGGTGTAAGGAGGCTGGGAACAGGTGGCAGAGGTCCTGGAGACCACAGGTACACAGGACTCTGGAGCACTTGGTAAACCTTATATAGGCCCAGGTAGATGATCACATGGGATCACGCTGGGCTATCTGCAAAGACAACGTACAGCACAACAGAGTTCAGCGGACCGGGGAGAGGGGAACAAAGCCTGGATCTGGATCAGGTGCGTAACCTCTGCCAATACAAAATACATTCGACAGCAACATTGTGAAATTTAAAACATAACTTTTAATACGGTATAATAAAATAAAATAGGATATCAAATATGCCACTCATAATAACAAGGAGCGAGTCACCGGGCCAATCTTATAATTACCAGAGTTATAGCTCAGAGACCGCCCCTGTATATATAAAATTGGTTTATTGAT
This sequence comes from Phyllobates terribilis, assembly GCF_046119375.1. Classification (NCBI taxonomy): domain Eukaryota; kingdom Metazoa; phylum Chordata; class Amphibia; order Anura; family Dendrobatidae; genus Phyllobates; species Phyllobates terribilis. The sequence continues at coordinate 61,498,493 of NW_027362767.1, forward strand.
CAACCCTGCAGTATGGAGATCAAAAACCTTTTTGGATAGATTCTATAACAGAGGGACAGTAGGTAGACAGGGATCAATGCAACAACTCTGTATCAAACAGACACCCTCTGAAATATAGATTTTTTCTAGGTAAATTTAGCCAAATTGATCATCAAACATGTACTCATAGATCACACATTTGCCTAGTAACCAAGAGTTCATGAGGATAAAAGTGACATTGTAACACGGGTACTTTAGATGCAGCGACACAGAAACACAGAGCAACCAATACAGGGTTAATAAACAGGGGAAGTTTATAATAACAGGGTCAATCTCTACACAGGGAGTAACAGGGAAAAATATGGGGGAAAACAAGGGAATTAGCAGGTAAAAGTCTTTAACTGACAGTTCACAGTTTAACTAGATATAGCAGAGTCAAACCGGTTGTAAACGACAATTTTTTACACTTAGCTGACTCTTTTCCTCCACAAGGTAGTTGCCAGCTGATGCCGGTGTTGATTTCTTCAGGCTTCCCCGCCCAAACAATGCTCCGTCTCCTGGCGGCAGCGGGCGGTCTCCGGTTTTACCCGCTGAGCCCCTAGTCCATAACACGGCACCTCATGTGCTCGGCTCCACACACTCCTCCGGTCCACTGCACTCGGCTCTTGCTCCCAGTACTGGAGCCAGGAGCCTCCTGAGCGGGACTCTGCTCTCGCTTTCCCGCTCAAAAGTCCTCGTCTCTCCCTCTCTCTAGGCACGCCACCAGTTTTTCGGTCACCTGACCACCCAGCTCTCACTCTGGACACGCCCCCAGCTTCCCAGTCACCTGACTCCTGTGCTGGAAGTCTGTCTTCCCCCTGCAACCAGAGGTACGGCCCTGGCAGTTCCGGATCCCTTGTTCTGAAAGTACTTACACCCCGGTCTTCCCTCTTACACCCCCGCTCTCCTTTAACTCGCCATTCCACGGGCGAGAGTTCCTTCACCAAACAATTACATTCTTGGACTTCCTGGACGATACAGTACCATATGAATTGATCTTGTTCATAACGGTGAGGAGGCACTCCTGCTGTTGTTTGTTCTGACCGGCGTAACTCAGTTTGACAGATGGGGGGTGCAGGGTCACTCAGATTCCCAATCTCTGTCTGCCCGGTGGCTTCAACCGAGGTTGTTCCCTCGCCGCCTGCACTGGGGACTGCAGGTAATCGAGTGCTGGGGCTCGGAGGTAGAACCAACAATTCTTCTTCGTCCACATCGTAGCTTGGGGCAACTGTGACAGGACCCTCTCTAGAAGCAGGTGATTCTCCTCCATCCTCGTCATCTTTAGACTGACAGGGTCGCAGCATACTACGATGAACCACTCTGGTAGGGGCTCCTTCAGCCCCCTCGGGTTGAACTTCATACACAGGTCCTTCAGCGCCAATCCTACGCTTCACTCGGTGCGGGGTCCGTTCCCACCGCCTACTCAATTTGCCCCGGGGCAACCTGTCCCGAACCAAACACCCGCTCCCCGGGCCTCAGAGCTGTTCCTTGAAGAGGCAATGTCTCATGATGTTTGAGCTCCTGAAACTTTTGTTGTACCAACCGTCGGAGGGTCTGCAGTCGATGCCGATGTTCCCGGACCGAGGAAGACATCCCCGTCTGTGGGTAGTCCTCCTCGGGGTCCAGCTCTAACTCGGTAATCTCTCGCCCCTTTCGCCCGAACAGCAAGGTATAAGGAGTGAACCCCATCGTACTATTCACTTGGTTGTTGTAGACCCACACCAGCTCGACCACAAACTCAGGCCATCGTAAATTCCGATCTTCCTCCAATGTGCGGAGCATTTGGATCAGTGTCCGATTAAAGCGTCTCCAGGCCCCATTTCCTTGAGGATGGTAAGGAGTAGTACGTGACTTCTCAATCTTCTTCTCAACTTCTCAACCCTGGCACACCAGCCTAACTAAAGAACTGCGACGGGCCTCCAGGGTTGCTGAGCGTAGATGGAAAAGGTCCCACTCCAATGATCACTTCATCACATTCAAACAGTCCCTCACTACCTTCAAGTCCACACTCAATGCAGCAAAACAAACATACTTCACATCTCTCATATCCTCCCTGTCTCACAACCCCAAACAACTATTCAACACCTTCAATTCTCTCCTCCGTCCCCCAGTGCCTCCTCCCTCTCCTCTTATTTCAGCCGAAGACTTTGCCTCATTCTTCAAGAAGAAGATTGACACCATCAGACAAAGCTTTTGCCTAAAGCCCCCACAGTCCCTCCCCACACCTACTCAACCCTCCTCCTCCAAAACTACATTCTCCACCTTTTCTGAAGATCAACTTTCCTACTTACTCTCCAAATCACACCTCACCACCTGTAAACTTGACCCAATCCCGTCCCACCTCATCCCAAACCTTACCATCATCTTCATCCCAGCTCTAGCCCACCTCTTCAACCTGTCACTAACAACTGGTGTCTTCTCCTCATGCTTCAAACATGCCTCAATCACACCTGTCCTCAAAAAGCCCTCCCTTGACCCATCCTCCGTGTCTAGCTATCGCCCCATATCACTTCTCCTCTATGCCTCAAAACTACTGGAACAACACGTCCATTCTGAGCTGTCCTCCCCGTCTCCTCCTGCTCCCCCTTTGACCGCCTACAATCTGGTTTCCGACCGCACCATTCTACTGAAACTGCACTGACTAAAGTCACCAACGACCTACTAACCGCCAAATCTAAGCGACACTACTCTGTCCTCCTCCTCCTAGACCTGTCATCTGCCTTTGACACAGTGGACCATTCCCTCTTACTACAGACTCTCTCATCTATCGGCATCACAGACTTGGCCCTATCCTGGATCTCCTCATACCTAACAGAACGGACATTCAGTGTCTCCCACTCAAAGACCACCTCCTCATCTCGCCCGCTATCTGTCGGTGTCCCCCAAGGTTCAGTTCTAGGACCCCTGCTCTTCTCCATCTACACCTTTGGCCTGGGACAGCTCATAGAGTCTCGTGGCTTTCATTATCACCTCTATGCTGATGACACACAGATCTACCTCTCTGGACCCGATATCACCTCCTTACTAACCAAAATCCCACAATGTCTGTCCGCTATTTCATCCTTCTTCTCTGCCAGATTTCTAAAACTTAACATGGACAAAACAGAATTCATCATCTTTCCGCTGTAACGGGTCTGGGAGGCGGAACCTCTGAGCAACTATACAAGGGGGCGGTCCTTGTAAGGAAGCGGGTGGCTCCCAGGGAAGACGGGCAGGTAGTCACGGCAAGTGACAGGGACAGTCTCTGGGTAGAAGGGCAGGTAGTCACGGCAAGTGACAGGGACAGTCTCTGGGTAGAAGGGCGGGTAGTCACAGCAAGTGACAGGGACAGTCTCTGGGTAGACTAGCAGACAGGTAGCAGGTGGACGCTCCCAGGTGAGCGGGCAAGAGTCTCTGGACGGGCAGGTGGTCACAGCAAGTGACGGCAGAGCCTCCAGGTAGGCTAGCAGGCAGGTAGCAGGTGAGCGCTCCCAGGTGAGCGGGCAAGAGTCTCTAGACTGGCAGGTGGTCACGGCAAGTGATGGCAGAGCCTCCAGGTAGGCTAGCAGGCAGGTAGCAGGTGAGCGCTCCCAGGTGAGCGGGCAGGAGTCTCTGGACTGGCAGGTGGTCACGGCAAGTGACGGCAGAGCCTCCAGGTAGGCTAGCAGGCAGGTAGCAGGTGAGCGCTCCCAGGTGAGCGGGCAAGCTGGTCCATAGACAGACTGATAGGTGTCGGAAGGCAGACCATCGGACCGCAGGCTTGCAAGCAGGTAAGCGGATATCAGGCAGGTATCAAGCAGGAATCTGGCAGGTGACTGGCAGGTAACAGGCAGGAATCTGGCAGGTGACTGGCAGGTAACAAGCAGGAATCTGGCAGGTGACTGGCAGGTAACTGGTAACGGGACCTGAGGGCTGAAGCAGAGTGAAGGCTTTGCAACAACATTGCTCGGGCACCTCAATTTTGGAGGAGGTGCCTTATATATGGTGAGGTCCTCCGGCCATTGGCCGGGGACTCCTTAGGACGGCGCGCGCGGCCCCTTTAAGAGAGGGGGAGCGCGCGCGCCCTAAGCGCAGTGGCCGGGAAGCAGCGCGCGCTGCCAGCAGAGCGGGAGGAGGACGCCGGGCACGGAGCGGAGAGGTGAGGGGAACAGCGTCCCTGCCTAGCAGGAGGCAGGGACGCCGACGCTACAGTACCCCCCCCTTTAGGCCCCCCTTTTTTAGGCCAGACAGAAATTTATCAAGGATGAGAGGGGCATGGATGTTCTCCCGGGGCTCCCAAGTTCTCTCCTCAGGACCAAACCCCTTCCAATCTACCAGAAAAAAGGTTTTTCCTCTTACCCTTTTGGTGGCCAGAATGTTCTCTACCTCAAACTCGTTTTCAGCGGAAACCGGAGCAGGAGGCGTACCTGTAGACTTGGAAAAAGAGTTAAGTACCACGGGTTTAAGGAGAGATACATGGAAGGAGTTAGGGATCCGCAAGTTGGCCGGGAGTTTCAATTTATAGGCCACTGGGTTGATTTGTTTGATAACTTCCAGTGGGCCGATGAACCGAGGCCCTAACTTGTAGGAAGGAATCTTGAGCCGGACATACTTGGACGAGAGCCAAACTTTATCTCCAGGACGGAATTGTGGAGGATCCAGGCGTTTTTTGTCAGCGTGTTTTTTCATCCGCTCGGACGACTGAAGGAGTGCGGATCGGGTACTCTCCCAAACGGAGGAAAATTTGCTAACGAGAGATTCCGCAGCCGGATTGTCCACCGAGGTGGAGACGGGAAATGGGATCCGAGGATGCTGACCGAAGACTACAAAAAACGGGGATTTGGAGGAAGATTCGCTCTCGTGATTATTGTAAGAGAATTCGGCCCATGGCAGGAGATCCACCCAGTCTGAATGGTGGGCATTAACGAAGTGCCGGAGGTAACTGGTCAGGATCTGATTGATCCGCTCCACTTGACCATTGGACTGTGGGTGGTATGCGGAGGAGAAGTCCAGGGTGACGTCTAGCAGCTTACATGTGGCTCTCCAGAAGCGTGAGGTGAACTGGACCCCACGATCCGACACGATGTGGAGGGGCAGGCCATGGAAACGGAAGATGTGGCGGATAAAGTCTTTAGCCAGCTTGGGTGCAGACGGGAGGCCTGGCAGGGGAATGAAATGAGCCATTTTGGAAAAGCGGTCAGCAACCACCCAAATGACCGTACAACCGGCAGAGACAGGGAGATCTGTTATGAAGTCCATAGCTATATGCTGCCAGGTGGCAGCAGGTACTGGAAGAGGAAGGAGGCGACCGGCTGGCAGGTGTCTCGGAACCTTGTTGCGGGCGCAGGACACACAGGCAGAAACAAAGTCTATTACGTCCTTGTGCAGGGTAGGCCACCAGTAGTGCCGGGTGATAAGCTGGAGGGTCTTTTTCTGACCGGTGTGGCCAGCAAGCTTAGACGAGTGACCCCAGTGTAGGATCTTCTCCCGATCAGGTATCGTTACGAACGTCTTACCGGGAGGGAGATGATTTAGACTCACGGGGGCCACCTGCATTACTCTGGCGAGATCGATGATGTGTTTAGGTTCCTCCTCAAGATCAGACACCAGGAAGGATCGGGACAAGGCGTCAGCTTTGATGTTTTTGTCAGCCGGGCGAAAATGAAGAACAAAATCAAAGCGAGCAAAAAACAAGGACCACCGGGCTTGGCGCGGGTTAAGTCTCTGGGCACTCTGGAGGTAAGCCAAGTTCTTGTGGTCCGTGTAAATTATTACCGGGTGAAGAGCCCCCTCGAGCAGGTAACGCCACTCCTCCAATGCCAGCTTAATGGCCAATAACTCTCGGTCTCCTATAGAATAGTTGCGCTCGGAAGAGGAGAAGAGTTTGGAGAAGAAGCCGCAAGTTACCATTCTCCCGGAAGACGATTTTTGGGTAAGTACCGCTCCGGCTCCAGAGGAGGAGGCGTCAACTTCCAGGAAGAATTGCTTGTTGCCGTCCGGGCGATGCAGCACCGGGGCTGAAGAGAAAGCTTGTTTTAAGGAAAGAAAGGCTTCCTCTGCTTCGGGCGGCCATTCTCTGGGATTAGTGCCCTTACGGGTGAGCGCAGAGATAGGGGCAGTCCGGGAAGAGAAGTGCGGTATGAAGAGGTGGTAGTAGTTGGCGAAGCCCAGGAACCGCTGAATAGCCTTCAACCCCTCTGGTCGAGGCCACTTTTCGATGGCAGACAGTTTCTCAGGATCCATTCGTAGGCCGGTCTGAGAAATTATGTAGCCCAAAAACGGAAGCGAGGTCTGCTCAAAGAGGCACTTTTCATATTTAGCGTAGAGGTGGTTCTGCCTGAGCCTGAGCAGAACCTGACGAACATCCCTCCGGTGTGTGGGGAGATCCGGAGAGAAGACCAAGATGTCGTCCAGGTACACCACTACGCAGGAGTAGAGAAGGTCCCGGAAGATGTCATTGACCAACTCTTGAAAGACGGCGGGAGCGTTACAGAGACCGAAGGGCATTACCAGGTATTCATAGTGGCCGTCCCGGGTGTTGAATGCCGTCTTCCATTCATCCCCCTGACGGATACGGACCAGGTTATACGCCCCACGGAGGTCCAGCTTGGTAAAGATTCTAGCCCCCCTCAGACGGTCAAATAATTCCGGAATGAGCGGAAGGGGGTATTTATTCTTCACCGTGATCTGGTTAAGGCCTCTATAGTCTATACAGGGACGGAGTGAGCCGTCCTTCCTTTTGACGAAGAAGAAGCCTGCTCCCGCCGGGGAGGTAGATTTCCGGATGAATCCCCGGGCCAGATTCTCCTCAATATATTCTGACATGGATCGGGTCTCAGCAGCGGACAAAGGGTAAATGCGCCCACGGGGAGGAGTAGCGCCGGGCATCAGGTCGATTGGGCAGTCGTATGGTCTATGAGGGGGTAATGTCTCTGCCTCCTTTTTATTAAAGACGTCCGCATACGACCAATAAGGAGCCGGAAGACCAGGTAGATTGGCTGGAGTAGGAGAAGGACGGACAGGATGGACGGGAACTAAACAAGTCTTATGGCAGTCCTGTCCCCAGCGAAGGACTTCTCCGGTCTGCCAATCAAGCAAGGGTGCATGTCTTTGAAGCCAAGGTAGGCCTAGTAAGAGGGCGTGAGAGAGTCCAGGCAGAACATGAAAGAAGATGCTCTCAGAATGCAGCATTCCCACCTGCAGGGTTATGGATTCGGTGATGAGTTGGATGGGATGTGGTAAGAGGCCCCCATCCACGGCAGCGACAGATAAGGGTACAGCTAGAGGTTTGGTGGGAATGCGGTATTTCTCTACCAGAGACTGAGAAATGAGATTTCCGGCAGCTCCAGAGTCAAGTTGGGCTAGTTCAAAATAACGGTTCTCCCCGCAAATGATAGAGACCGACAGCAACAGAGATGGAGAGGGTTTACTCTTGTCTAGGACGACCTCTCTGAGCGATCCTAGACACAGGCGTTTCCCGACCTCTCCAGGCAGGAACGGATCCGGTGCTCCTTACTGCCACAGTAGAAGCAGCTCCCCTCGGCACGGCGTAACTCTTGACAGGTTTTGACCATCTTGGTCTGGTCGACCTGCATAGGCTCGGGTGAGTGCGCCTGGGGAGTAGCGGGAGAAGTGACAGGTTTCTGAAAGGTAGGGGCTAGACGTGGAAACCTCCTCTCACGGGTGACCTCTTTGGCGCGTTCCTGGAACCGGATGTCAACCCGGGTGGCAAGAGTTATTAAGTCATCGAGAGTGGTAGGTATGTCCCGACCGGCGAGTTCATCTTTAATACGGCCGGACAGACCCTCCCAAAAGACAGACACCAGGGCGTCGTTATCCCAGGCCAGCTCCGAAACAAGGGTACGGAACCGTATGGCATATTGGCCCACGGTGAGATTTCCTTGATGGAGGCGTAGCAGAGATGATGCGGATGAGGTCTTCCGTCCGGGTTCGTCGAAGACTTTCCGGAAAGCCGTGAGAAAGGCTGGCAGGTTGGACACCAGGGGGTCTCCTCTCTCCCATAGAGGATTTAGCCAAGCCAGTGCCTCCCCCGTGAGATGGGACATGATGAAGGCTACTTTGGCCCGGTCGGAGATAAACTGGTGGGACAGGAGTTCAAAGTGCAGGGTGCACTGGTTTGTGAAGCCCCGAGCTTGAGCGGGGTCGCCTCCGAAGCGAGGAGGTGCAGAAAGCCAGGGTCCGGGGCAAGATGCCATGGTATTGGTGGGCAGCGGCGCTGCCGGGCTGCGAGTCATGACACTAGCGGTGGTTGCTGGTGGAGCAGTCAGAGTGTCCAGGCGAGAGTTGACATTCGCAGATGACTCAGGATGGACTCCTGTTGGGACCTCTGACGGGACAGTTCGTGACATAGGTCTGAGAGTGAGGGAGCTTGGGTGCCACCGGGTTCCATGGCCCGAGCAAACTGTAACGGGTCTGGGAGGCGGAACCTCTGAGCAACTATACAAGGGGGCGCTCCTTGTAAGGAAGCAGGTGGCTCCCAGGGAAGACGGGCAGGTAGTCACGGCAAGTGACAGGGACAGTCTCTGGGTAGAAGGGCAGGTAGTCACGGCAAGTGACAGGGACAGTCTCTGGGTAGACTAGCAGACAGGTAGCAGGTGGACGCTCCCAGGTGAGCGGGCAAGAGTCTCTGGACGGGCAGGTGGTCACAGCAAGTGACGGCAGAGCCTCCAGGTAGGCTAGCAGGCAGGTAGCAGGTGAGCGCTCCCAGGTGAGCGGGCAAGAGTCTCTGGACTGGCAGGTGGTCACGGCAAGTGACGGCAGAGCCTCCAGGTAGGTTAGCAGGCAGGTAGCAGGTGAGCGCTCCCAGGTGAGCGGGCAGGAGTCTCTGGACTGGCAGGTGGTCACGGCAAGTGATGGCAGAGCCTCCAGGTAGGCTAGCAGGCAGGTAGCAGGTGAGCGCTCCCAGGTGAGGGGGGAGGCTGGTCCATAGACAGACTGATAGGTGTCGGAAGGCAGACCGTCGGACCGCAGGCTTGCAAGCAGGTAAGCGGATATCAGGCAGGTATCAAGCAGGAATCTGGCAGGTGACTGGCAGGTAACAGGCAGGAATCTGGCAGGTGACTGGCAGGTAACAAGCAGGAATCTGGCAGGTGACTGGCAGGTAACTGGTAACGGGACCTGAGGGCTGAAGCAGAGTGAAGGCTTTGCAACAACATTGCTCGGGCATCTCCATTTTGGAGGAGGTGCCTTATATATGGTGAGGACCTCCGGCCATTGGCCGGGGACTCCTTAGGACGGCGCACGCGGCCCCTTTAAGAGAGGGGGAGCGCGCGCGCGCCCTAAGCGCAGTAGCCGGGAAGCAGCGCGCGCTGCCAGCAGAGCGGGAGGAGGACGCCGGGCACGGAGCGGAGAGGTGAGGGGAACAGCGTCCCTGCCTAGCAGGAGGCAGGGACGCCGACGCTACATCCGCCATCTCATTCAACCCTCCCAATTGACCTATCTATCAACATCAATGGCTGCCCACTCTCCCCAGTCCCTCAATCTCGCTGCCTTGGGGTAACCCTGGACTCGGAACTCTCCTTCAAACCACATATCCAAGCCCTTTCCACTTCCTGCCGACTCCAACTCAAAAATATCTCCCGGATCCGCACATTCCTAAACCATGAATCTGCAAAAACACTCGTGCACGCTCTCATCATCTCCCGCCTTGACTACTGCAACCTCCTGCTCTGTGGCCTCCCCTCTAACACTCTCGCACCCCTCCAATCTATCCTAAACTCAGCTGCTCGACTAATCAACCTGTCCCCCGCTATTCCCCGGCCTCTCCTCTCTGTCAATCTCTTCACTGGCTCCCCATTGCTCAGAGACTCCAGTTCAAAACCCTAACCATGACATACAAAGCCATCCACAACCTGTCTCCTCCATATATCTCCGACCTAGTCTCCCGTTACATACCGTACAGACCAAAAGTTTGGACACACCTTCTCAATTAAAGATTTTTCTGTATTTTCATGACTATGAAAATTGTACGTTCACACTGAAGGCATCAAAACTATGAATTAACACATGTGGAATTATATAGTTAACAAAAAAGTGTGAAACAACTGAAAATATGTCTTATATTCTAGGTTCTTCAAAGTAGCCACCTTTTGCTTTGATAACTGCTTTGCACACTCTTGGCATTCTCTTGATGAGCTTCAAGAGGTAATCACCGGAAATGGTCTTCCAACAATCTTGAAGGAGTTCCCAGAGATGCTTAGCACTTATTGGCCCTTTTGCCTTCACTCTGCGGTCCAGCTCACCCCAAACTATCTCGATTGGGATCACGTCTGGTGACTGTGGAGGCCAGGTCAGCTGGCGTAGCACCCCATCACTCTCTTACTTGGTCAAATAGCCCTTACACAGCCTGGAGGTGTGTTTGGGGTCATTGTCCTGTTGAAAAATAAATGATGGTCCAACTAAACGCAAACCGGATTGAATAGCATGCCGCTGCAAGATGCTGTGGTAGCCATGCTGGTTCAGTATGCCTTCAATTTTGAATAAATCCCCAACAGTGTCACCAGAAAAGCACCCCCACACCATCATACCTTCTCCTCCATGCTTCACGGTGGGAACCAAGCATGTAGAGTCCATCCGTTCACCTTTTCTGCGTCGCACAAAGACACGGTGGTTGGAACCAAAGATCTCAAATTTGGACTCTTCAGACCAAAGCACAGATTTCCACTGGTCTAATGTCCATTCCTTGTGTTCTTTAGCCCAAACAAGTCTTATGCTTGTTGCCTGTCCTTAGCAGTGGTTTCCTAGCAGCTATTTTACCATGAAGGCCTGCTGCACTAAGTCTCCTCTTAACAGTTGCTGTAGAGATGTGTCTGCTGCTAGAACTCTATGTGGCATTGACCTGGTCTCTAATCTGAGCTGCTGTTAACCTGCGATTTCTGAGGCTGATGACTCGGATAAACTTATCCTCAGAAGCAGAGGTGACTCTTGGTCTTCCTTTCCTGGGGCGGTCCTCATGTGAGCCAGTTTCTTTGTAGCGCTTGATGGTTTTTGCAACTGCACTTGGAGACACTTTCAAAGTTTGCCCAATTTTTCGGACTGACTGACCTTCATTTCTTAAAGTAATGATGGCCACTCGTTTTTCTTTACTTAGCTGCTTTTTTCTAGCCATAATACAAATTCTAACAGTCTATTCAGTAGGACTATCAGCTGTGTATCCACCTGACTTCTGCACAACACAACTGATGGCCCCAACCACATTTATAAGGCAAGAAATGCCACATATTAAACCTGACAGGGCACACCTGTGAAGTGAAAACCATTTCCGGTGACTACCTCTTGAAGCTCATCAAGAGAATGTCAAGAGTGTGCAAAGCAGTCAACAAAGCAAAAGGTGGCTACTTTGAAGAACCTAGAATATAAGACATATTTTCAGTTGTTTCACACTTTTTTGTTAAGTATATAATTCCACATGTGTTAATTCATAGTTTTGATGCCTTCAGTGTGAATGTACAATTTTCATAGTCATGAAAATGCAGAAAAATCTTTCAATGAGACGGTGTGTCCAAACTTTTGGTCTGTACTGTACTTGCACGCAGCCTCCGATCCTCACAAGATCTCCTGCTCTACTCCCCTCTTATCTCCTCCTCCCACAACCGTATACAAGATTTCTCCCGTGCTTCCCCCCTACTCTGGAACTCTCTACCCCAACGTATCAGACTCTCGCCTACCGTGGAAACCTTCAAAAGGAACCTGAAGACCCACCTCTTCCGACAAGCCTACAACCTGCAGTAACCACCGCTCCACGACCAGCTCTACCCTCACCTACTGTATCCTCACCCATCCCTCGTAGATTGTGAGCCCTCGTGGGCAGGGTCCTCGCTCCTCCTGTACCAGTCGCTGTCACATTGTGTTCAAGATTATTGTAATTGTTCTTGTATTATACCCCCTTTTTCACATGTAAAGCGCCATGGAATAAATGGCGCTATAATAATAAATAATAATAATAATAATCTTGTACAACCGGTGAAGCTCTTCCATCACCCGGCCTTGGAAGAAGGTGCCTTGATCGGAATGGATCCTCTTTGGGCAGCTGTACACCCGAATGAAGTCTCGGCAGATGGTCTGCGCAGCTGACTCGGCAGTCTGGTCTCTGGTCGGGGTCACTACCGCAAACTTGGTGAAGTGGTCTGTCATTACCAGGCAATGTTCATACCCGAGATGCGCCGGTCCAACAGTCAAATAGTCGATCATCAGCACCTCCAAGGGGGCAGAAGTCACAATGGTTTGTATGGGGACCCGTTACTCCGGGGGCTTAACCAGCTCACAGCTCCGACATCTTCGACAAGTGTCTTCTATTGTTGCTCGCAGTCGGGGATGATACACCAGCCTCTGCAACCACTGAAATGTGTTCTCTGGTCCGAAGTAAGCCCCTCGTTCATGAGCCTCCTTAGCCACTACTCTGACCAACTTCTCTGGGATCACCACTTGCCAGGTGGTCCCGAACTCTCGCAGTAGCTGCACTCGTCGGTACAGCAGCCCGTCTCGCAAACACAGTCTGTTCCATTGTCCCAGCATTTTCAGTGCTCCTGGGGACAAGGTACTCCTCTCTTCTCAACTGGGGACTTTGCCACAAAGCCACCCATTGACGTAATTGAGCAACTTCTCTGTCAGTCTGTTGAAGTCGGATCCAGTCATCTCTTGGCCGCCCTAGCACTTGTTCTTCCGACGTCTCTCTGATCTGTCCCTGCGCCGCGGTCCCATGAAACTTCGGAAGCTAGGGGTCTCATCCGCCTCCAAATCTTCATCGCGGTCATGATCAGGCCGTTCATAAGTCACTCTGGAGAGGGCGTCGGCATGAGTATTCTCTGCCTTAGGCCGGTAGGTGATCTTATACCGGTATCTGGCCATGCGGGCCACCCACCGCTGCTCCAGGGCCCCCAATTTCGCATTCTCCAGGTGGGCCAGCGGGTTGTTATCTGTTCTCACCAGTACTTCGGACCCGGACAAATACTCTGCAAACTTCTCGGTCATTGCCCAAACCAGAGCCAGCAACTCTAATTTAAAAGAGTTATAGTTATCTAGGTTCCTCTCGGAGTCGTCAAGTGAGCGGCTGGCGTAAGCAATCACGCGTTCTTTCCCCTCCTGTACTTGGGATAACACGTCTCCCAGACCATGTAGGCTCACATCAGTGTCGAGTATGAATGGTTGGGAGAAATCCGCATAGGCAAGTATTGGGGCCTCGGTCAGGGCCATTTTTAGGGCGGAAGGCCTCTTCCTGGCTGCTTCCTCACCGAATCGCCTGATTCTTGGAGCCTGCCGGCACTCCCTTAAGTAGCTCCAGCAATGGGTTGGCTATGCGGGTGAAGTTCTTCACAAATCTTCGGTAGTACTCGGCAAGTCCCAGGAAGGTCCGAACGTCCTTCACTGTTTTCGGAGTAGGCCACTCCGGTACGGCGGCCACCTTTTCCAGGGTGGGCCTGACTCCTTCACCGGACACAGTATCACCGAGATATTCAATCTGTTTGCAGAACAGGTGGCACTTCTGGGGCTTCACCTTTAGGCCATGACTCTGCAGGCGACTCAGTACTTGCTCCAGTCGCTGGAGGTGCTCCTCGAAGGTGGCGGCATAGACAATTATGTCGTCAAGGTAAATCAGTGTCACCTCGAAGTTCAAATCGCCCAGGCACTTCTCCATCAGACGCTGGAACGTCCCGGGGGCGTTAGTCAGGCCGAAGGGCATCCAATTGAATTCGAACAGTCCCATGGGTAATATGAACGCCGTCTTCGCACGGTCATGTTCAGCCACGGGCACCTGCCAGTACCCACTGGCCAGATCCAAGGAGGAGAAGTAAGTATCTAGCCTTCCCCAAGGCCGACAGAGACTCTTCGATTCGGGGTAGTGGGTAAGTGTCTCGTACTGTACAGGCATTCAGCCGTCTATACTCCACACAGAACCGCAGGATCCCATCTTTCTTCCGAACCAGGACAATCGGGGCTGCCCACGGACTCTGACTCTCCCGTATCACACCATTCTGTAACATATGGGCTAGCATCTCCTTAACCTCTTTATACAACTGGGGAGGTATCTGCCGGTATCTCTCCGACACTGGGGCAGAGCTCCCCGTGGGAATCTAGTGGGTAATGGCTTCGGTGCAACCAAAATCATCCTCATGGCGAGCAAAGACTTCCTTGTACCGTTCCAGTACCTCCTCAACCTGCTGCACCTGTCGAGCTGTAAGTCCCGTCAATTAAGCCGCATTCATTCTAGGATTCTTGGTCCCCCCTTCGCACTAGAACGGTGGGATTCTGGCGGCACACTGACCGCCAGAGTTCAGGCGTCTCCTCTGAACTCTGGCGTACCACATCAGGTCGCACCAACTTCTCTGGCATTCCCAGAATCTGGGCTCTTTCCACCCTGGGAGGGAGTGTGAGATCATCTTCGCCCAGATTAACACACCACACTATAACACTGCCACCCTGAATGGTGGCCAGTATCCGAGCCACCAAGAGTCCTTGGGGTACTTTGTCCATTGATGTTGGTTCTATCTGAACTTCGACCCCTTCAAGAGGTGTGCAGGCCCATGCGGATAATGTGAGTACAGTTTGTCCGGGCGGTAAGGCGAGCGCCGTAGCTGCTGGCACTATTATTTTCCCCAGGATCTTCTCTTCACTCGACGTCTCCTGAGCCTGGGCAGCTCGGATTAGTTGTTGAAAGACCCTCCTTTGGGGGGGTTCGCGGGTCCCACTGGTCTAGAGGAATCTCCTTCAGCTCACTAATCAGGATTTGCCCGATCTCTTTCAGCACATTTATTCCGAGGGTCACCGGGGATCCACTTCCGGTTCCCCCTGCGACCAGGACGACTCCTTTTTTTCCCACATCTTTTCCACACACTCGGATCTTCATCCACACCACCCCTGCGACCAGGATGGGTAATTGATTAGCTGCCATGAGTCTAACTACTGGTCCCCATTCAGGCCGCGCTATCTCTGGGAATCGCTGTTGAAAGTAGGCTTCTGTCATCGTAGTCACCTGGGATCCCATGTCAATCAGGCAGTGAACAGCCCGACCGCTTATTTCAGCCCAGACAGTCGGGCTGGTGGAAACCAGGTCCTTGGGACTTCCTCTTTTTCTTTCCCCTCTTTTTTCCCCTCAGGCTCCGGGCTGTGTCCCCCAAACACGGAGCCCGCTAGTTTAACGGCTGCTGTGACAGGGGCTGCCCTCGGCTAGCACAGCCCCTGGCGTAATGTCCTGCGCCTCCACACTTCCAGCAGGTCGTGTCTCTGTCTGTATAAAACCAAACAGAGACTAGGAGTATAAATGGCTTATAAAAGAAGATTGTTTATTAATAGATAAATATAGAGTACAAAAATACATTTTAAATATCATAAATGTAGGAGAAGGGGAAAAAAAGTGCAAAGTGCCTAAACCAAGGTCCCCAAAAGTTCACTGCATCCCATCCCAAATGCTGAGGAAGTTGCAGCCATCAAAATTTCAAGCCACACTCACCACTGCAGTAGTGGCCCAAATGGATGTGGGAAAACCCCACTTGCCAGGTAGGAAACAGTATATACTTACCGCAAAGTGGATGGGAACGCAGGGAAGGGGGGAGCTTCAGGGTAGCAGGCGCACCTCGACGCACATTTCACTGTCACAGGACAGCTTTCTCAAGAGGAAGTGTGCATAAGAGTTTGCAGGACCTTAATATATACGCCCTAAATTGGTCACATGAGCAGTCATGTGACCAGAAGGTATCGAAAAGTGAACAAGCAGGAGTTTGTAGGACCTTAATATATACGCCCCGAATTGGTCACATGAGTAGTCATGTGACCAAAGGTATCAAAAGTAAACAGGCAGGAGTTTGTAGGACCTTAATATATACGCCCCAAATTGGTCACATGGGTAGTCATGTGACCAAAAGTAAACAAGCAGGACCTGCGGTGGCGCATGCGTGGCAGTGCCGACATCACGAGTGTGGACCCCAGCCATCACGTCCCCCGGCACGTCACCTCTGACACGGAAGGGTCCGGAGTTAGTGCAAGGAGGATACTGACAGCGGATCAACGCCCTGGAGCGGGAAACCGCGGCGCATGCGCACAGTGGTCACTGCGCCTCATCAATGGTCCTAGATGTAAAGGACCATCCAGACTAACCCTGCAGAGGGTAGGAAGAACTAACCACCATTACCCCAAAGGTATAATTAGAACATGCATACAGAAATAACACATATTACAACAATACATATATGTAAATATATCACTGTGTATAATTATAGTGTCCATAGAAATTTCCATATATTCATCCTGAATGACACTACATCGGAGCATCCAAGGCACCCATGTGGTCCACATGAAAACCCTCCAGGGGCAGAGGAAAACACCAGAATATTGAAACATCGGGCCTGCAAACTCTATAGGGAAAAGAAGAAAAAGTGGAAAAGCATTATTAAAACCAATTAGTTAAAAAGAACCCCAAAAAAGGGGGAGAAGAATTAAAAGCACAAAAAGCGTCATGCTAACCATTAGAAAAATAGGGGATCCTAGAGGAGCAGGAGAACATTCTATCACTACAGAAACGATGAGAAAACCAAGCTCTCATTCAGGCCCCGTGGGGACACGGTATCTAGTGTTGAAATCCATCTGGCCTCTTTTTGGGCCAAAATCTGTTTGGCATTCCCACCCCGGGAGCCCAAGTGTTAAATGTCTATGCCGCGTACCCTCAGTGAACTGGGGTCGCAGCCGTGGTACTTATGGAAATGAAGCGGGAGCGTCCTCAGCTCCCAGGGGTCAGCGACCGTATTTGCAGCACGAATGTCGCACACGTGCTCCCGAACTCTCACCCTGAGCTCCCTTGTGGTCAAACCAACATAGATTAGTTGGCAGCCGCAGGTGGCATAGTATATAAAGTGGGTCAAACCGCACGAAATATACTTAAGAATTTTAAATTCACGGGAGCCATCAGAGGAGAGAAAGGAAGCACTGCGCACGACATTCGTGCAGGCCATACAATGGCCACATGGATAACAGCCCACTGTGGGTCCACGGGACTGAAAAGTATTTTGTGGAGGAGGGATATAATGGCTTGACACAAGCAGGTCACTGAGATTTTTTGCTTGTCGGGCCGTCATCAACTGGTATGCTCCAAAGCAGTCACGCAGGGAGGGCTCCGTACCAAGAACCCCCCAGTGTTTGGCAAATATTTCCCGCATCGCCCCCATTGCTGGTTATAGGTTGAATTGTAACGCACCCTCTCTGGTACAGCCCCGCTCTGGGGGGGGGGCGGGTAGAGGAGGCGGCCCCGAGGGGTTTTCCTTGCCCTCCCATAGCCACGCCTGATGGATCTATTACTGTAGCCACGATGACAAAAACGTTCAGCCTGATCAGTGGCCTGTCTCTCAAAAGAAGATTCTGTAGAGCAAATGCGCCTCATCCTCAGGAACTGGCCGACAGGGACGGCCACAATCATGGAGAGATTATGGGCTGATTTGGCATGTAGAAGGGCATTAATCGCAGTGGGTTTCCTAAGGACATCGGTCTGGAGGAAGGAAGATGAATTCACCTCCAAAAGGATGTCCAGGAATTCCATGCGTTTTGGATGGTAGGTGTATGTAAGTTTAATGCCCCAATCATTGGAATTCAGCTGTACCATAAAGTCCTCGAGCTCCCCCACCGTCCCCCGCCAAAAAAATAAAATGTCATCAATGTATCTGAGCCACGACACGACCTGTGAGGCGCCCCGCGCTCCCCCATCGCCAAACAACTCCCGCTCCCAAGCGCCCAGGAAGAGGTTGGCGTAGGAGGGCGCGCAAGCAACCCCCATTGCCGTGCCGCGTCTCTGTAGATACACACTATCCTTAATTAAAAAATAATTATGTGACAGGACAAAGCTGAGGAGCTCGAGGATAAACTCAAACGAAGGGCCGCCCAGGTGGGACATCCCAAGGAAGAGGCGCACCGCGGACAGGCCAAGAACATGGCTGATGCATGTGTAAAGACTTTCCACATCAGCCGTGACCATGAGAGTATCATCATCCACAAGGACGCCATCAACCCGTGTAAGGACGTCCGTCGTGTCTTTTATGTAAGATGGCAATGTGGCCACCAAAGGTCTAAGGTGGCTGACAATATAATGACAAATTGGTCCACATAAGCCGCCCAAACCGGACACGATCGGAAGTCCAGGTGGGCTGAGGGCGTCCTTGTGGATTTTGGGCAAGAGATAAAATGTAGCCGTCTTTGGGGAGTGAGCGGTCAGCGCCTCAACATTTTTCTTATCAATTATGTTCTGATCACAGGCACGGGCGAGGATACCCTGCAAAGTGGCGGAGAAGGAGACCATGGGATTATATGATAGTTTGGAATAAGTATCCCGATCTCTTAGTTGACGCAGGGCCTCCCTCTCATACATCGCACAGGGCAACACAACAATATTACCCCTCTTGTCGGCCTGTTTAATCACAATATCTTTGTAGGTTCTAAGCTGTTCTATCACCAGACGTTGATCTCGGGAGAGATTGTCGCCTCTCCTGTGCCCAGACATGAGTCTAACATCTTCCGTCACCAGGCTGACAAAAATCTCCATCTGAACTTCGACCCCCCTCAAGAGGTGTGCAGGCCCGTGCGGATAACATGAGTACAGTTTGTCCGGGCGGTAAGGTGAGCGCCGTAGCTGCTGGCACTATTATTTTCCCCAGGATCTTCCCTTCACTCGACGTCTCCTGAGCCTGGGCAGCTCGGATTAGTTGTTGAAAGACCCTCCTTTGGGGGGTTCTCGGGTCCCACTGGTCTAGAGGAATCTCCTTCAGCTCACTAATCAGGATTTGCCCGATCTCTTTCAGCACATTCATTCCGAGGGTCACCGGGGGTCCACTTCCGGTTCCCCCTGCGACCAGGACGACTCCTTTTTTTCCCACATCTTTTCCACACACTCGGATCTTCATCCACACCACCCCTGCGACCGGGATGGGTAATTGATTAGCTGCCATGAGTCTAATTACTGGTCCCCATTCAGGCCGCGCTATCGCTGGAAATCGCTGTTGAAAGTAGGCTTCTGTCATCGTAGTCACCTGGGATCCCGTGTCAATCAGGCAGTGAACAGCCCGACCGCTTATTTCGGCCCAGACAGTCGGGCTGGTGGAAACCAGGTCCTTGGGACTTCCTCTTTTTCTTTCCCCTTCCTCAGGCTCTGGGCTGTGTCCCCCAAACACGGAGCCTGCTAGTGTAACGGCTGCCGCGACAGGGGCCGCCCTCGGCTAGCACAGCCCCTGGCGTAATGTCCTGCGCCTCCACACTTCCAGCAGGTCGTGTCTCTGTCTGTGTAGGGCGGCCTCACTCCCCTATGGAACTCTCTTGCAGGGGGGGTCCTGAATTCAATTCTTTCCATAACTAGAGCAATCGATCTGGGTATCTCTGGTGTCGGGGCAGGGGTCTTCTTGAGACTGGACCATTCATCCCGCATCTCCTGTATCTCCTTTCGCATCTCTCGAGCCCATTCCGGTTCAGCTGCAGGCAGGGTGGGTACCTCGTTACTCTGGACCATCCCTGCCAGGGCCGTCACCCCCATCTCCTGCTCTCTCACACGTACCTCCGCCCCCACTTTTAGAAAAGTCATACGTGGGTTGGCGAGCAGGCGCTCCCGCAAGGCCTGCTTCAGCTGCACATCCCTGAGGCCTGCCACAAACTGGTCCCTTAAGATCACGTCAGGGGGGCCCATTCCCAAATTCCCCATGTCGTCTTTTCTAGTGATATAGGCATGCACCCTCTGTAAGGCATTAACATACTGCATCACAGTCTCCCCCTCCTGCTGCACTTGGTGAAACAGCCGTATCCTCAGCTCTCCTACATTGGTGGGATCCCCATGCATCTCCTCCAGTATCCGCACCACTTTTTCTACAGTATCTCGGTCATGGCGAGGGCGGTACATCAAGAATTGTTGGGCCTCGCCATCCTGGGCCAGTACGGCTATTTCGGCTTGCATAGCTGGGGTCATCGGATGCATACGTAACATACTCCTAACTCTCTCAATCCAGTCCCACAGCATCATATTGTCCCCGGTGAACTATTGGAGATTGCTGAGCATGGCCCCCAGCGGAAAGCTAGATTTAGGGGCTCCCAGGATGGACTGCTCTGTGTATAACGACTGCATCCTGCCGACTACGCCAAATGTAACACGGGTACTTTAGATGCAGCGACACAGAAACACAGAGCAGCCAATACAGGATTAATAAGCAGGGGAAGTTTATAATAACAGGGTCAATCTCCACGCAGGAAGTAACAGGGGAAAATATGGGGGAAAACAAGGGAAGTAGCAGGTAAAAGTCTTTAACTGACAGTTCACAGTTTAACTAGATATAGCAGAGTGTAAGCGAGTTTTTACACTTAGCTGACTCTTTTCCTCCACAAGGCAGTTGCCAGCTGATGCCGGTGTTGATTTCTTCAGGCTTCCCCGCCCAAACAATGCTCCGTCTTCTTGCGGCAGTGGGCGGTCTCCGGTTTTACCCGCTGAGCCCCTAGTCCATAACACGGCACCTCACATGCTCGACTCCACAGACCCTGCGTCTCTTCTCCCTCTAGTCGGCTTGACTCCTCCGGTCCACTGCACTCGGCTCTTGCTCCCAGTACTGGAACCAGGAGCCTGGACCCTCTCACACTGCTCTCCTGAGCGGGACTCTGCTCTCGCTTTCCCGCGCAAAAGTCCTCGTCTCTCAATCTCTCTAGCTACACCACCAGTTTTCCGGTCACCTGACCTCCCAGCTCTCACTCTGGACACGCCCCCAGCTTCCCAGTCACCTGACTCCTGTGCTGGAAGTCTGTCTTCCCCCTGCAACCAGAGGTACGGCCCCGGCAGTTCCGGATCCCTTTTTCTGAAAGTACTTACACCACGGTCTTCCCTCTTACAACATGAGAAATTAATTGTGCATAGTGTAGTCTGAGTGCAGACCAAACACAATTTATCACAATTCAATTATAGAAAAGAAGAAAATTGAATTTTCTCACCCATTCTTTGTTACCAAGGGAGGAGACTGTTGTCCAGTAATGCCTTCTGAACATAAAGTGGGGACATGAACTGACCATGTTTAATCCCTGTCAGCTCACAATATTACTAACCCCACAACTCCTGCCCTTACAAGGGCAGTCCACAGCTAGACCTGTATAGAGACCCTGCACTTTCCCTTTTTCATGTCCCTATGCGTTTCATCCAAGTAAAATCCTCAGGGGACTATCTTGTATCCAGGGTATAAAAGTGCTAAGTGAATAGAATCAAAATGGGTCCCTCCACTCTCCGTCCTGATCTGCAGAGAGTGGGATGTGGAGCAGGGTCCGTATATATACCTCACAATGTATGAAGTTAATTGGTGGTATCATGTGGCTTACCCCTGCACACCCCCTTAACAGTTGTCACATCCCTTTTCACCATGCTTCCACATGTAGGTGCTTCAGCGCCGTATCCGGTGTATGAACCGAACGCGCCACTACTTCCTTCACCCGTGGAACGCATGAAACTCCTCCCACATCCGGTTTCGCGAGCGTCTGTTCAGCGTCACACAGCCGCCTGAATGCAGGCGCTGCGCTCCTCCCACATCAGCCCCGAGGCTAGGGGCGCACATAGCGGTCCCTTCCTGAACCGCATCCCCCACATCACCTCCGGAGCATGGGCCGCACATATTGCGCTCCACCGCCCTGCAGATATAGAGGAACATCCTCAATGCCCCTTACATCAATTACAGAGCGTGGAACGCATACTCTGCGCCTGACAATCATCATAGGTACTGTTAGAACCCTCCTGTTTGTTTTTTTCCACCTTGTGTTTTGCGGTCACGTGACCATCTGCCTTTATATTCCAGCTCCGCCCTTTTGGCTGTGCTGGACTTCAGTGTTTGACTGTTTCTCTAGCCAGGTGCTTCTGTGCCTTTCTCTGTCAGTTCGCTTGGTCCTTCTGGGACCTCTAGTACTTTTTTGTCAGTTTGTCTTTTTTGTGTTCTGCAACTACTTTTCTATTTAGGAGGTGTCCCATTTTGTCCCAGTCCTTAGTTCTTTTAGGGACTCCTCCCCTTATGCTATATGTCTTCGTTCAGACTAGCCGAGGACTAAGGCGGGTCTGTTCGCTAGGAACAGTCAGCCCGCTACATCGTAGCTTAGTCTTACTGTAGGGACAGCTTTCCCCTATCTTTCCTTAGTTCATGTTGCAGATCATAACAGATACAGCCATATAAACTATTCCAAAATGATAATAACAATTCGCGATATAATGGAAATGTTATGTTTAGCTAATTTATTTAAAGCAGAAGACCATGATTCCATTTAGATTATCAGAAGGACCGGACAATAGGGTGGAGATAATAGTGGGGGAGGGGGAGGAGAAGGGGGGATATTACAGGGGCTGTCTCTGAGCTATCACTCTGGTAATTATCAGCTTGGCCCGGTGACTCGCTCCTTGTTATTATGAGTGGCATATTTGATATCCTATTTTATTTTATCATATCGTATTAAAAGTTACGTTTTAAATTTCACAATCTTGCTTTCGAATTATCCTTAATATTATGATAAACCAGTTTGAGTGGTGGTTTTATACCCCCACCTATTTGCTAATTATACAATACAAAATACAGCAGTGCCCAAAAAATGCTGGTGTTGCAAACTTGGGTTTTA
Source organism: Phyllobates terribilis (assembly GCF_046119375.1). Lineage (NCBI taxonomy): Eukaryota > Metazoa > Chordata > Amphibia > Anura > Dendrobatidae > Phyllobates > Phyllobates terribilis. Next base: position 61,521,074 of record NW_027362767.1, read on the forward strand.
GAAGATATACAGGGGTAACATTTCTCCTTGTGGAGAGTGACACACTGGCCCTAGGATGCCAATGTAAGGAGGCTTATTCCACGTGCAATGCTCCTCTGGGAAATTTAATATGCAAATTGCCTCTTCAGAGAGAAAGAGGCTTTGAACTCTATAGTGCCACCTTTTGAAGCAGCAATCCTACAAGTCACTATCGACCCTTGCGATATGACTTAGGATAAAAGCCAATTCAGAATCTCAGTTTGCAGAAACGGTGTTTCAGGGTATTGCCCCAGGAAATTGAGATTCTGATTTGGCTTTTAGCCTAAGTCATATTGCAAGGCTCGTTAAAGGGTCGATATTGACTTGTAGTATCGCTGCTTCCAAAACATAGCGCTATAGAGTTCTAGTCCTCTTTCTGTCTGAAGAGGCAATTTGCATATTAGAAGATATATAAACATCTTTGATCATTTTTATTTTATTCATGTTAGTGAATATCATAAATAGTAAAAAAAAAAGTTGCACCAAATTTCAGTTTGCAATCTCCAATCCCTTTTTTCTTTTCATTTTCAGACTCCCAGTATAACATGTAACGGCATATCCCAGCAAATCATATAGGAGGTGGGGTCTCCTGCTGAAATCATCCACTTTCATGTCTCAGCAAAGCATTATTCTTGGTTGCCTTTACCCCCTCTAAGGACTTGTTCAAATGCTGTGTTTTTCTCAAGCTTTTTTTCCGCAGAAAAAAACACAGCACTTTACAGTTCCAGAAAAGTGAATGAGATTTCTGGAGTCTCCTGCACACGCTGCTTATTTTTCCCCTGAAGATTTGAACCTTCAAATCCACAGCATGTCAATTCTTTCAGCGTTTTTGCAGCATTTTTCATCCATTCAAATGAATGTGAAAAAAAAACACATTAAAAATGCACACACAAATATGGCAAAAATGTGCATACTTTATGCAGTGTTTTTCCTGCCAACACTCCAGTATTTGCAGCAGAGAAATCTGCTGAAAATATGGAACATGTGAACTGCGCACATACCCTAATACTGCCCAAGAGGACTGTCTTCTTCCTTGCACAGACACCTACTGACATGAGAAGTCTATGAGAAATCTCTCATACGGCTTGTGTCATTTCTGCCCCCTTCTCACTCATTGTCTGGAGGGTTTGCTTCTATCTCTTTCTATACCGCTCTCCTCCACTTCCAATCGCTTGTTTTTGCCATGTACATTTATTACTATGTCTGCTAATTGAGATTCTGATTTGGCTTTTATTCTAAGTCATATTGCACGACTCGATAAAGGGTTGATTGTGACTTGTAGGATTGCTGCTTCCAATAGGGGGCGCTAGAGAGTACAAGTCCTCTTTTTCTCTGAAGAAGAGGCAATTTGCTTACTATCTCTGTGACACTGAGAGGAGGGAGGCTAGAGTAGACAAAGGGCAGATGACCTCAGCCCTAAGCCAAGCAGCAGCCAGGGGCAGTCTCTATGCTGTCAGAAGCAGCAGCTTAGTTAGCAAAGGGACGGGGTAGCACAGAGTCTATCGCATGAAAAGTCAAAAGAAGTTTTTAATAATCACTATTTAAAGGGAACCTGTCACCAGAAAAAAAAAACGCTGTTAACCTGCAGATATGGGGTTAATCTACAGTCTAATAGCGTTATTAACCTGCCCGGTGCCTGCACTTAGCTGGAAAAATTAACTTTATTATCCCGCCACCCCTCGTCTCGCAACGCCACACCGATGCTAGTTCAGTCATCACTCTGTGTATAAAAGTTCCCTGAACTTTTATATTGTTTTTGGACCTGGTGAGAGGTCCAGCCGAATTCAGCACAAGTCTATCAATGGTGCATATGAATCTATCTTTGGACCGCTCTGTGTCTGACTGACACTGGCTCTGCATTGCATTAGGGCCGGCTGTCAGTCAGGGCTGGGGGCGTTGTTAAAGCAGCCGGTCTGTATAGTCGGAGCGGTGACTAAACCTGCGGCACCCCCATGACTGAAATCGACTGCTGCCATGGGAATAAAGTTCATTTTCTCCCCGCAGCGTTTAACTAAGTGCCAACACCGGGCAGGTTAATAATATTAACCCTATATCTCCAGGTTAATAGCGTTTTTTTCTGGTGACAGGTTCCCTTTAAGAAATTTTGCAATTAGGATACATAAAGAGCAATAAAAATAATCAGTGCAAAGGTATTCATAGCCCTTAAAGGGAATCTGTCACAATATATTTTTGCCATCTAATCTGCGAAGACATGATGTAAAGACTGAAACTCAAATATGACTGGGCGCTGGACCTGGGGACAGTGAGCAAAGCACATTTTTTTTTTTTTTTTTTTTTTTTTTTTATTAAGTGGTAGAATTACTACTTTACGGTTATTTTACTCGCCTAAAAGAGATGAGAAAGTCGTACGGACCCACAATGGTGAAAATGGATACTACAGTTTACACTGCAGAAAACAAGCCGTGATACACTAACTGGGTAATACAAGTTATATCTCTTATAAAGCCCACATGATGGATTAGTAGTAAAGGCCCATGTGCAGGCATCGCAGCTCCAGAGCCCTCTGACCAGTGACCATGGCGGCCACTGCAGACCCCGGCCAGGGTTGCCATGGCAGCACAATGCGCACATCAGCGCTCCTGTATGAGCAGAACACAGCACCACCTAGGGGCAGCCGCCAGGACTGTAAACATAAACACTTATCACGAGGAGGGAATTCATAAGCCCCGCCCACCACATCAACAGCCAATAAAGTGTCACGTTTCGGTTGCTAGGGTCCCTCCTGATTGGTAGAGCTGCCTTGAGTGGCATTGATAAGTCAGACGACGCATGCGCGTTGTGGTGTCAGGCTTTGGCGCGCTTCCTATTTGCTGCGGCCTGCGGTGCTGTGAGGGAACATGCCCAAACGCTCGTACCCCTTCGATAGCCTGGCAGCCCCGCAGCTCAAGACCCACGTCGGCCAGAAGGAGCTGGTCCAGGGCGTGTGTGGAGAAAGCCTGAAGCGGGAGATCTTCGGTGAGCGACACCAGGCCTCTGTCAGGGCAGCGGGCCGTGTGCGGAGCTCCAGCCGGTGCTGCTGGCCTAGTGCAAGTTCTGCTGGGACTGGTGGTTGTTGTGCTGGGGCTTCTAGTTTCCTCAGAACTACTAGCACCAGCGGAGCACCCTGCACTAGGACAGAAGTACAGGCACCAGTGCAGCATTCCCCCAGCTTTTTCTTGGGATTTGTGGTTCCCTCGGAGGGGGGGGGGGGGGGGGTAATGCTGGTGCTTGTAGTACTGTCAGCGGGGGAAAGGTTGTTTACATTTGTAGTTTAAGGGAACCTTTTGGAAAAGTGCTTGACAACTAGGTCACACTATATAAATCCATGTAACCGGCATATATAGTGTGACCAAGTAATGGTTTAAAAAAAAATAAAGATTATACTCTCCTTCTGGTGGCCCCGGTCTTTTCTCTGCTGCGTCTGGTCTCTTGCACTGCTCGCGATGGTCTAAAACAGGGGTCTCAAACTCGGCTGGGTATATGGGCCGCACATGGAAAAAATTTGAATTTGGGGGGCCGCATTCTTTGTTCAATGTGACATTTTTAGTGATACCAATTTTTTTGTATACACCTTTTGAACATTTTTGCCGTGTTTATTTTTTTATGGCTTGGGTCGTTATGGATGTGGCGATAATAAACGTGCACTTTTTTGTTTACTTTAGTTTACATATAAAACAGCATTTTTAGTGCCCAATATTTTTTCATGCTTTATTTTATTTTTTTTTTTTTTACAATTTTATTTCCCCCAATTGGCCACATACAGTAATATTGTCTTACGATTAGCATCATGTAGTAATGTGCCCCATCCAGGTCCCCATCCTGGTGCCCATCTTGTACTAATGTGCCTCATCCCGGTCCCCATGTTGTGGCTCTGTGCCCCCTGTGCTGTTCTTCACACACATAAAATAGAAAAAAAAAAAAGATGATTCTCACCTGTCCTCCGTTCCCTCGGCGGCCTTCCTGCAGATGTGGCCCGCAGGCACCACAGAGTCCGACCCCTTGACGATCCCGACCTGGTCCAGGAGGAGCCGCCGACAGCAGTGCTGAATTGCCACACAGACTGTTTCCCAGCACTGCATTTCCAATGCCAGCCGCTGGCCAATCAGAGGCCAGCAGCTGACATCTGCATATGACAGTGACGTCATACTCGCTGCGCCGACACGCAGATATCAGCTGCTGGCCTCTGATTGGCCGGCGGCTGGCTGGAAATGCAGTGCTGGGAAACAGTCTGTGTGGCAATTCAGCACTGCTGTCGGCGGCTCCTCCTGGACCAGGTCGGGATCATCAAGGGGTCTGTGCCTGCGGGCCGCATAAAGCAGCCTCAGGGGCCGCATGCGGGCCGTGTGTTTGAGACCCCTGCTCTAAAAGGACCTTCCATTTAGTTGTGACAGGTCAAGTGACTGCTGACTAACGTCATGGAAGGTCCTTTTAGACCACCGCAAGCAGTGCCAGAGACTGGACGCAGCGGAGAAAAAACTGGGAGGACATCGGAAGGTGAGTATAATCTTTATGTTTGATTTGAAAATGTATTTATTTATTTTTTTTATAAATGTTCTATGGTACCTGGGTCTGGAGGAGAGTCTCATCTTCTCCAGACGCGGGTACCATCCGCACATTGAATCGTTTAATATCCGCATGTGTACATGTAGTGATATGGATATCAAGCGTTTCAATGCAAGTCAATGGCAGCAATTACTCTGCGTGTCTGCAAAATTAATGGACATGCTGTGGATTTTTCTGCAGCATGTGCACAGCACATGTGGATTATCATTGGGGACCATGGGGCACGTATTACCAAGTTTTGTTTTTTTTTTAAGCGTTTTCGCTGCAGAAATTCCACTGCAAAAATGCTTGAAAAAAGCATAGTGGGCACGCAGCCTTAGATCAGGAATAGGACAGACATTTATAGGACATTTCATAACTTTCCCAAATTCTTCTGAAAAAATATTCCCCACAAACTGCATTGAACTACCGTACCTAATTTATTATATATTTTAGGAGTCGGTCCATTTTATACCGACTCCACCTAAATGGGCTCTGACCCCACAGCCCTGCTGATAGGCATCTGGTCTTTTAGAGTAACCATATTGTAAAGACAATTAGCCCCCAGTGTAACATCGGTATAGTTCCTATAGTCAGTCTTGCCTTTTAATCCATTGGGTTCTTATAGTTTGTAAAGTCTCACAAGTGCTGGTGCTAGCTCTGTACCTACAGCTCTCTAGATGCTTTCTCCTCCTGGTGCTGCCCTCCTGTCAGTGATTGACAGGTCTTCTGAGACATGCTTTCCCAGCTCACATCTCATGCAGGTGCAAATGTTTTTTCTTGGGGAGCTGTAATGTCCTGATGACTTTGCTAGAGCCAGACTATCCATATACACATGGGAATGGCAGAGACCAGTGCTGAGCAGTAAGCTGGACGGCTGTAAGTGCAGGCTATGCCCCTGCCAGCTCATCTGCATAAGAATTCACTGATAGATTAAAAGATGAGGGAGACAGACTTATGAAATAATGTACAGAATTAATCATCACTTCAGATTTCTTTACTGTAATGGTTACTTTGCGGTCTACAAACCTACTGACGGGTTCCTTTTTAGGGATTTGGCTGTGGACCATAGGCAGAGAAGACTAGTCTGGCAATGCTCCCAGCTGGCCTCTTCCTCCCTGCTCAGATGATTGACAGGTCTCTCCCATGTGTGTATCAGTAGAGACCTGTCGATCAATGAGAGCGATGCTGGGAGAATGCGGCCATGGACAAACCAACTACTCATCTCCACCAATGGTTCACGAACTATCTTCTAGACTTTTTTTTTTTTTGCCAGTCATGCTGATCACTGTCATAATCTGTTACAGAAAGGACCAAAAAACTCTTGTTTAGTGGAGCGAAAGCCATTATGGGAAATCCAGGACCCCAGAATAAGAACAATAATCCAGAAGGCGAGACCCCGGTGTGTGAGCTACTGACGGGGCAGACCACTATTGGACAAGATGGAAGGCTGCACCGATCCTCACGGACATGTAAGGAGCACTGGAGTTCTTGAGTCTTGCTTGTCACTATCACATGGGATTCTCCGGGTTCAGGATTGTGTGTGAATGCACTTGGTGGATTACACTGACGTTCCTCACAGGGTGCACAACAAACCACGAGCAATCCACTTATTTTAAAGGAATTTTTAATGTAGAATATTTCAACGTTCAATTATACCATTTCAAGACCCCTGCTTGCTGTTGGTGAATGGACACGTCTGTTTGCAGTCAGAGGCTAAAACCTATACAAACCTAATGCTGCTTACATCTGAGGGTCTGGCACAGTTGCACAATGTAGACTGGAAGAGCATGCAAGTACCCGGAGCACAGGCTGTTTAGCTCAGTGGAGGTTAAGTGCATTTGTAGCAGACTCGGCTGTGAGAAACCATGTCTGTCGTTTCAGGCTTCATGTGTTAATGAATTAATAATCCACTGATGTTAAGTGCCTGCTGGTTATGCCCTTGGCCACACATTCAGAGTTTGGCTATGTTGTATAAGCCATGCTGTCAGACGGGGAGCACAAATATGTCTGCACTTATAACTGCAAACTGCCCTCTTCCATACAGATGGCCACTGTAAGTTGCCCTTTTGCAGTGGGCATCTGTGGGTGGGACTGTGGCCTCAGCTGGGTGCACACCATATGCCCCTATATGCCAGACAGTGGCCACGTGTGCACTTAGCTTGACCAAAATGCTAAGTGTATTTGGCTAGTGAGAACTTTGGAAAACTTTAATCAGTTGTATGATTTGCTTCTTGGGTTTCTGACTCCTGGTCTCACAATCTGTAGGATAACTGGATCCTAAAGAATAACTTTTGCAGTTAAAAAGGATAACTTTCATTCAAAACTTTATGCGACTTGTCCAATTTGCATATGTAGTCAGTGATTGTGTTATCTATGCATCTACCACTTCTTATTTTGTGAATGAGGCCTTAAAGTAGCTCAAGCAACATCAAAACTTTTTGTAAATAAAACATTATTTTTATATATATTTTTTTAAACTTGCAATATGGATCCAGCTTTCCTTGCTTGCAATGTAGGGGGAAACTTCTAATCCCATAGATGCTAAGTATCCATCGAACCTTGTCACAGTTGTATCTGGCTTTCATGGTGACCATGGCAGGAATATCTGCATGTGGGGGGAACTGCACCAATGGATTTGGAGGACTCTTGTTCTGAAAGGATATAGGAGGTGAGTCTCTGGAGAGCTTCAGGGCACCCAATGGAAAATGCACAGATCTGCTGCATTGCAAGGGGTGGATTTGTTGGTTATAAAACAAAAAACAAAACAATGTTCTGTTAATGTCAGATTTTCTCTGAAGTTGGTGATTTTGTAGTATACTATCCACAATGCCATTGCACAGATTTTCTGCTTGGTATCTGACACACTTGGTTCTCCAGCGCTGCGTCCGATAGTGGTTATACCATTGTATGAGTTTAGAGATGTCCTCCTCCCTAGACACTAGCAGTTTTGTCCATGGTCATGGCTTAGTGTTGCAGCATTCACTTACATTAGACCGTTCTGCATCTCTGGGCACGTCTCCTGGATAAGAGGTAATGTTCTGGGGAGTGAAGGGCACCTTGTTACGGAGACTCAGTCTATATGCCTTATTGGGTATCTGCTGCTAATTTTACCCTGTGCATTGCAGAGGGTAAAATCCACATTAAATTCTGTAAGCCTAGAATCACATCTATCACACTTAAAGGGATTGTACAGTGAAAGGGGAAGAAAAGCCGATCAGGGCACTCTAATACCTGTTACAATATGGTGTGGTGGGTTGCTCATGACCGCAGCTTCATTCATTCTCTATAGGGCTGCTGTCCATCCATTTCCTATCAAACTAGACAAGTGCCTCCTTCTGACTATCGGCGCTGGTTTGAGTGGTTAGACCCCCCCCCCCCCCACTGATTACAAGTCACTACCTAGCCTATGGATTGGTGATGTGTGGAGTGTTTTTTGACTTGTCAAGTAGACATTCGTAACCTGGATCCTGAAGCTTGTTCTATACTTGGTGCTGCTCTGCCTTTCTATTGCTCTTGTGTTAACATATCTTTTTCTGAGCCTGTAGATATCTGTTTTTTCTTCCAAGCAGCGCAGCCTGTGGAGGGGTCCAGAGCGTGCTCCTCCTGCGTCCGATCAGTCAGCGATAAAGAAGCCTGCAAACATTGTGAACGGTGCATCTGTAGAGATTGCAGCACATCATGCAGCTGCTGCTATTCAATCGCTTGCTCCAACTGTACAGTTCTCATGTGAGTATCACAGGTTGCCCCTCTTTATCCCCCCCATTACTGCATTGTCATACTGCAGGTGACGTTTCATCAACTAGTGCCTGCCAGGACTCTGCACCGTGCTTTATTTGCATTGTTGGCATCTATTGCTTTATGGATGCCAAATTGTCACTGCCCCCTGTAATGGCCTAATATGAATGGGAAGAATCCAGTTGTTGGAGGACTCTAAAAACAGAATGCAGGTCCAGTCCATGTATAATTTGCTATAACTCGATGCACAATCTTGATCACTGAAAGCTTCCATATTCACTGTCCACAACAGCGCTGAAATGTGTCTTTCCCTATTTCAGTGACGGTGATCTTGGGGAGCGAGCGTTCTGCACGGCTTGTTCTGTATTTGAAGTGTAAACCAGGGACTCCATCCTGCAAACTGTATGTCTGTCTTTTTTTTTTTTAAATTTTGATATCTTGTATGTATTTTATATTGAAATCTAAAGAAATAAAGTTTATATTGTATTGATTAAAACAACCACCAGGTGGCAGTACAGCCTCTTTACTGGAAGCAAAGTGGTACGACTGGCAAACTTGAGATCATGGTGGTTGTGGCTGGAGAGGCGGCATGAGATTTTGCGACTCTAAAATCTAGATTTGCTAGTTTTAATTCTCTAAAACAGAAGTTTTCTCAAAGGGTTTGTCCAGGACTTTTTTTTTTTTTTTTTTCTTTTACAGGCATGTGGTTAACAAAGGCAACAAACGTGCTTAGTTCCTAGGCCTATAAAAATAATATATATATTATTATTTTTTTTTATTTATTTTTTTTTTGTGTTGTCCGCTACTAGGACAACCCCCTTCCCGATCTGAATGTTTGCCCCCTGTGAAAATAAACACTTGTACTCTCCTTCTGTGCCGCCTCGGTTCCAGCGGTGTCTGCACTCTTTCCTGGGGCTTGTGTGCAGTTATGACATGTGAGCTCTGCACACAATCAGCGCTGGTGCAATCAATCAAGAGGAGGCGAGAGCTGTGATTGGCCTTTAAATAGTCCTGCATAACACCCTTTAATTTATGGTACTTTAAATCCAAGATGTACATGATGTCCTCTAATCTGCATTTTTAACGTGCAGAAAAGTGTGACCATAGACTTAAAGGAATGGTGCTAGCACATGCTTCCTGAACAATGGGCAGCATGTGTCACACTCTGCAGGATTTCAGCCATGGATATCTAACCCTGAAACTGCTGCCTTTTAACCACTTCGCACCAGAGCCTGTTTTTGCCTTCGTGACCAGGCCAATTTTTACAATTCTGACCACTGTCACTTTATGAAGTAATTACTCTGGAACTCTTCAACGGATCCCCCTGATTCTGAGAATGTTTGTTTTTTCATGACATATTGTACTTCATGATAGTGGTAAAATTTCTTTGATATCACTTGCGTTTATTTGTGAAAAAACGGAAATTTGGCGAAAATTTTGCAATTTTCAAACTTTGAATTATCATGCCCTTAAATCAGAGATATGTCACACAAAATAGTTAATAAATAACATTTCCCACATGTCTACTTTACATCAGCACCATTTTGGAACCAAAATTTTTTTTTTTGTTAGGGAGCTATAAGGGTTAAAAGTTGACCAGTAATTTCTCATTTTTCCAACAAAATTTACAAAACCATTTTTTTAGGGACCACATCACATTTGAAGTCACTTTGAGGGGTCTTTATGACAGAAAATACCCAAAAGTGACACCATTCTAAACTGCACCCCTCAAGGTGCTCAAAACCACATTCAAGAACTTTATTAACCCTTCAGGTGCTTCACAGGAATCTTTGGAATGTGGAAGAAAAAAATTAACATTTAATTTTTTTCACAAAAATGTTACTTTAGACCCAATTTTTATTTTCACAGGGGTAACAGGATAATATGGACCCCAAATTTTTTTGTGCAATTTCTCTTGAGCGTGCTGATACCCCATATGTGAGGGAAAACCACTGTTTGGGCGCACTGCAGGGTTCGGAAGGGAAGGAGCGCCATTAGACTTTTTGAATGTAAAATTTGTCTGAATAATTAGCGAAGCCATGTTGCGTTTGGAGAGCTCCTGATGTGCCTAAACAGTGGAAACCCCCCACAAGTGACACCATTTTGGAAACTAGACCCCTTAGGGAACTTATCTAGATGTGTGGTGAGCACCTTGAACCCCAAGGTGCTTCACAGAAGTTTATAATATTGAGCCGTAAAAATAAAATTTTCACATTTTTCCCACAAATGTTTTCATCCCTTAATTTTGCATTATCATAAGGGTAATAGGAAAAATTGCACCATGAAACTTGTTGTGCAATTTCTCCTGAACACGCCGATAACCCATATGTGGAGGCAAACCACTGTTTGGGCGCACGGCAGGGTTCGGAAGGGAAGGAGTGCCATTAGACTTTTTGAATGTAAAATTTGTTTGAATAATTAGCGGATGCCATGTTGCATTTGGGGAGCCCCTGATGTGCCTAAACAGTGGAAACCCCCCACAAGTGACACCATTTTGTAAACTACACCTCTCAAGGAATTCATCTAGGGAAGTAGTTAGTATTTTTTAATTTATACCATTGGGCAGTGAAAAAAGCATAATTATATTTTTACCACAAAAAAATGTTTTACCCTCAGATTTTACATTTTCACACAGGGCAATGAGTAAAAATGGTGCCGAAACGTGTCACACAATTTCTTCTAAAAGTGGCAATACCCCATATGTGGCTGTATCGTACCGCTCAGCCATACGGCGAGATCTGGGAGGGACGGAGCGCTATTTGACAACTGGAGAACAAATTATTGTAGAATAGGCATTTGGATTTGGGAGCACAATTTTCTGAATTTCTTTTGGGGGGCAAGGGCCATTTCTCTTTTCCAGAGAGCCTTTCTGCTACCAGTAACTTGGAAGTCCTTTATATTTTTAACAGATGACGGACCTGAGTGAGGACTGAGTTGAAGCTTTTATTGGGAACATTTTACGTAACATTTATCCGGCGCTCTAGGCTGAGCACTTACATCGGGGTTTCCATCTAAATTTCCAAGTGATGTAATTCAGATGAAACCCCTGCAGGATCCATTCACTGTAATGAGGCAGCAGAGTTACTCTGGACTCCGTCTGGCCTCTGTTTAGCGGTGTCCTTTTTTTTTTTTTTCTGAAGTGCACAAAACTCTGGCCAACCGCACTTTTATGCACGCCTAAAACAAATGACACCATGGGATCACAGGCCAGACGGCATCCACAGTGGCCTATATCTGCCTCATTACAGGGAATCTTCCGTCATGGGTTCCGGCTGAATCGCATGCTTCAGAGATTTACACGGAAACTCTGGTGTAAGTGCTCAGCGCAGAGCGCAGGATAAATGTGTGCGGAGCCTTACTGCGATCTTTGGGAGACATAATAAACAAATCGGTAGCAGGTGAAGAATTGGTTTTATTTATTTTTTGCGCCGTTCCTCATGCGGTATAAGTGATTAGATGACTTTATTCTTCGGGTCGGTGCGATTACAGAGATACCAGATCTATATTGGGTTTTTATGACTGACAGCTGTCACACACTAAGACACTTTTTTTTTTTTTTTTTTTTTTTTTGCAAAATCTAGTTTTTGCATCACCATATTTTGAGAGCTAGAATTTTTCCATATTTCGGCCGACAGTCATGTGATGGCTTGTTTTTTGCGGGACGAGTTGACATTTTTATTGGCACCATTTTTGGGTACGTGACATTTTTTTTGATCGCTTTCTATTCCATTTTTTTGGGAGGTAAAATTAACAAAACCCAACAATTCAGGAATTGTTTTTTGAGGTTTTTTTTTATGCCGTTCTGCATGTGGTAAAAGTGATCAGGCAGCGTTATTCTTCGGGTCAGTACATTTACAGCGATACTACACTTACTGTATATTTTTATGTTTTGGTGCTTTTACACAACAAAACAATTTTATAGAAGAAAAATATTTTTTTTGCATTGCTTTATGCTGAGCGCTATAACTTTTTTTTTTTTTTTTCGGCTGATAGAGCTGTATGGCGGCTTTTTTTTTTTTTTTTTTTTTTTTTGCGGAACAAGATGACGTTTTCAGCGGTACCATTTTTATTTCGATTTTGTTTTTTGATCGCATTTTTTTTCCACTTTTTGTTTGGCGATATGATGAAAAACATATTTTTTTGCTCCGTTTTTATTTTTTTATTACGGTGTGCACAGAAGGAGTTAATTAGTGTGACAGTTTTATAGCTCGGGTTGTTTCGGACGCTTCGATACCAAATAAGTGTACTTTTTTTGGTTTTGTAAAAATATACGGATTTATTGTGTTTATTTTTTTTTAGTTTAAAACCTTTTTTTTACATTTTTACTTAGTCCCTGTATGGGACATTAATTTTTATTTTTCTGATCTCATGTAATGTAATAGACATGTATTACATTGTATGAGATCTTAGCTGACTGTTTCACAGTCAGTGTCCTGCCAGGCTTCAGCTGCAGGCTGAGCCAGGCAGGACACCATATATGGCAGATCTGGAGGCGGTCATGTGACCTGCAGCTGCCATAGCAACCCCAGGTCCTGGAAGCTATCAGGGGTTGTCGGAGAGGTAAGCAAGACAACCCCCTCTCCTCCTTCTATCTTCTATATGCCGCGATCACTATAGATCGTGGCATATAGAACATAGCAAAGGTTTAACATCACTGGGACCTGATCCAATCAGGTCCCGATGATGTCCACTGTCAGAGTTAACGCCCAGCAAGCGCCGACGTTTATCTACAGTGGGCGGTCAGGAACCGGTTAAAGAAAAACAAAGCTGCACTGGACACTGGTGGCTTGGGGATCAGGTATCCACCATCAAGCTCCTTGTAAGGTGCTTTACTGGTTGACTCTTCTCTTCCTGCTGGTGGAAGGTATACTAGACTTTTTCTCTAAAGGCCTTCTTCTGTGGTCAATAGGAGTCTTGTACTGACTTTAGCCCAAGGCTTGCACAACTGTATTATGGCTCCAATTCTTAGCCTGATCAATTGGGTAGTCTAGCCTAAAAAATAAAAAAAAAAATAAATCCCGGCCATGTGTTGGTTCAGTTCTTGTGATCTATAGAAACTTGGCCTACAATATGATGTGATTCTTCTCTACAACAGCAGGTTTCTAAATTTCTGGCAGCTTGTGAGCATCTAGTATACCCTGCAATATAAATGTGGAATACTGACATCTTGTATAGGGATGTTAAAGAGGTCCAACCCTGAAATTATTTCTACATCCATCCCCCTCACTAGCTCTGCTCATCTGTGCCCTTGTCACATGATTGCAGGGTGCTGATATGTTGGCATGACAGCCCAGGGTCTGCTGGAGACCCCTGTGTTTGTCATTGCTGAACTATGAGTGCTGCCCCTTAGCAGATAAGCATTTTTGCTATATATAGCAGTGCTTAAGCCCTGCTAGATGTAGCACAGGTGATCAGATCACAGCTTCAAGCCTCCTAAGGAGACTATTGGTGTGTGATCACCCTCCTCTTGCCCCTTTCAAAAAAATACACCTTTTAAAATCACCTGATTTATCAATAAATTAAAATAATTAATCCCATTGTTAAACAGCGGAACGAGAAATCAAAATGCCAACATTACAGGGTTTTTTTATTCTTTAGTTGCTGCAACATTGCAATAACTTACAATGTTTTGATTGCATCTAAACGAAAATGGTATCAATAAAGACGTTGGCTTGTTTTTTGTACATTAAGCTCTCACCTGGCCCCAGATCCCAAAAAATAGATGCTACAGGTCTTGGAAAATGGTGTTTGGTTTTTTTCTGGGCTTTTTTTTGGGGGGGCTTTTTTTTTTTTTTTTCCATTTAGTATCTACAAACTCCTATGACCTGGATAATAATGGCAGGTCTGTTTTAGGAAACATAGTAGTAAAAAAATTGTGGAATTGCACTTTTTTTTTCTTTTTTTTTTTTGCAGTTTCACCCCACTGTTTTCCAGAGCACTACATGATAAAATCAATGGTGTTGTTCAAAAGTACAACTTGTCCCACAAAAAACAAGCTCTAACACAGCCATATTGATGGAAAAATAAAATCGCTATTGCTCTGAGAAGGGGAGCAAAAAACAAAGTAAAAAAACCCAAAGGTGGTTAAAAGGAGGTTAACGCATCACCACTCCAGCTTTGTTGGGTTATTCATTGCTGGAGTGGCGTTTTTCAACGTAAGCCCCTGCCTCCACTCTTGTACGCCTCCTTCTGGCAGCTTCACCTTTTACCGATGCCGCTCTGGTCCCGTGACGCCATATTGTGACTGTAACTTCTGACTCGCCAGAATTCAGAAGTTGCGTTACAAGAGCTCAATGCAAGTCTGACAGCCAGAACGGGGTTTTCATAACCTTGTATTGAAAAGTGATCTCCGCACAGGTCACTTTTTGCCAGAGACTGGTGCTGGAAAAGGCTGAACATGAGACGGGGGACTTGCATTTAACCTCTGACTTTTGCAGTACATGTATGTCATGGACGGGAAGGACTTACCGACCAATGCAGTATATAAACGTCATGGTCATCGCCTGCGCATAGGGGGCTAGGTGGGGGTGATCACTGCTGGGTGCCAGCAGATTCTGACTGACACCCAGAACTCAGTGCCAGGAGCGGTGCCTACACTGCTTCTTGCACTTTAACCTGCTGAATGCTGCAATCACCATTGATCGCAGCAGCTATGAAACTGGTGGAGGGAAGAAGCCCCTCTGGCCTTGGATCGGCAGCATTTCAGGTGCCCAAACGTTGCCAAGGTCATCATGACATCTGCATCACCAGAGCTAGCAAAGTTGCTAGATCATGCTCATAACATGATGTAGCAAGTTTGTCAGTGCTGCACTGACTGTTTATATGGCATAGGAATTCTCCTGCATTCCTATGCTTTATAAGCAATCGGGCTGAAAAAAGTGAAGTTCCCATAGTAGGACACAGTAAAAAAATATATAGGTTGTGCCCTAGCAGCAGAGGATTGCGGTGGTGGTGGAGCAGCATAGCAGGAAGCAGGGTCCCTCCCTCAGGAACGTGGTAGCAGGAGCGATGAGATGCTGTGGGCCCGGTGTCGGCAGTGAAGCAGAGCGCTTTCCGGCTGCCACCTTACAACATCTGTGGTCTACAGGAAAATGGCCACCGGCGCATGTGCAGACTCAATGGCCATTTCCCTGAGGCCTAAGACTTCAGGAAGATGGCTGCCGGGAAAGCTCAGCTCTGACTGATACTGGGCCCACAACATCGCACAGCTTCTGCAGGCGCCGGCTTCCAGACGGAGTGACCCTGCTTCCTTGCCATCCCGTTCCACCACAACTCCCCGGTAAGCCTGTATTGTACTAGAAGACGCACCCAATCAAATGTGAGGGGAGAGGAGTGCATCTCATGGTCCAGAAAAATACAGTAGTTTTTGCAATAAAGCATCTTTTAGTGTGACCGCTGCCAAACATTAAAACTGGAAATAAATCTGGTATTGCTGTAATCGCCAATTCAAATATGTCAAATCGCTTATACCGCATGAGGAATGGCATAAATAAATTGAACAAATCAACAGCAGGTGAAGAACTTGGTTGTTTGTGGGTTTTTTTTTTTTTTGCCTCCCAAAGATCGCAGTAAGGCTTGGCTCACATTTATCCTGCGCTCTACGCTGAGCGCTTACACCACGGTTTCTGTGTACATCTCTCTGAAATATGGGATTCAGATGGCACCCCGCCGGAAGATTCCCTGTAACAAGGCAGATGGAGGCACCGTGGACGCCATCTGGCCTGTGCTCCCACGATGTCCGTCTTTTTATTAGGCATGCATAAAAATGCGATCCACCCCAGTTTTGTGCACCTCTGAAACAGACATTGCTGAACAGAGGCCAGACTGAGTCCAGAGTAACTCTGCTGCCTCATAGTGAATGGATCTTTTGGGGATTTCATCTGAATCGCATCACTCGTAGATTTAGATGGAAACCCCAATGGAAGTGTTCAGCGTAGTGCGCAGGATAAATGTGATCCCAAATGTTGTGTGAAATATATTCCTACCAAAATCTTCAAATCAATCCACAAAAAAAAGCAAGTCCCCACGCAGGTCTGTCATCTGTCAATAGAAATATAGGGGCTTCCATGTTACTAGTAGCACAAAGGCTCTGGAAAAGCGCCATGGCTCCTTGCCCCCTCAAAAGAAATCCAGTAAACTCTTTGCTCCCAAATCAAATGCCCCCCTCCCTTCTGAGCTACACAGTGCCTAAACCTTCATTTAGCATCCACATGTTTGTCATTTCTGTAGCGATGAGAGCCTGCCGAATTTACGGGTGTATGTCTTCAGAAGCACGAGCTGGTCACTACAACGTACTGGTCACTACAATGTCAGTTTGCAATTTTCACTCAGCAAAGTCCACTGCTGCTTGTTTCTGGAAAAGACCAATTGAGTCAAAATCATCACTACACCTGTAGATAAATTCCCAAAGGGGTATAATTTCCAAAATGGGGTAATTGGAGGGGGGATTCTGCTCTTCTAGCACTTAGGGGCTCTGTATATGGAGTCTGCATATTATTCTAGAAAAATCTGCGCTCCAGGAGGCAAATACCGTTTGGTCCTTCCAGAGTCTCACCGTGTGGCTAAGCAGTATTGTACAGCCACATATGGTATTTCTACATTCAGCAGAAATTGTGGGACACATTTTGGTGCAATTTGTTCCCATTTCCCAGTGTGAAAATGTAAAATCTGGGACTCAAACAATATTTTTGTGAGAAAATACATTTATTTTCATTTTTTTACAGATCCACGTCGTCAACTTCTGCTAAGCACCTGGGGGTTCTAGGTGTGCATTACACATCTAAACTCCTTGAGGGGTGTAGTTTGCAAAATGGGGTCACTTGTGGGGGTTTACCACTGTGTAGGCACATCAGGGGCTCTCCAAACGTGACATGACAGCTGCAGACCATTCTGTCAAAGTCTGGGTTCCAAAACGTCACTCCTTCCTTTCTAAGCCCTGCCGTGCGCCCAAACAATAGTTTTCCCCCACATATTGGGTATCTGCGTGCTCAGGAGAACTTGCACAACAAATTTTGGGGTTCATTTTCTCCTGTTATGCCTTTTGAAAACAAAAAAAAATTGAGGCTAAAAGCTTTTTTTTGTTTTGTTTTTTTTTTTTGGTGGGAAAAATGTGATTTATTCTTTTTCTCTCCACTACACACCCACCCCACCCCCATCCCTGGCCATACTTTCAAGGTGCTCACCGCACATCTAGATAAGTTCCCTGTGGGGTCTAGTTTCCAAAATGGTGTTACTTGTGGGGGGGGGGGATTCCACTGTTTAGGCACATCGGGGGCTCTCTAAACACGACATGTTGTCCTCTAATTATTCCAGCAAATTTTGCATTCAAAAAGTCAGATGGCGCTCCTTTCCTGCCAAGCCCTGCTGTGCGCCCAAACAGTAGTTTTCCTTCACATATTTGTAACATCCCTGGCGGCATGCAGGCATGGCTTACCACCTCCCACCATGCAAGACCGCCATCTTAGCTATCAATCCAGGCTGCACACTTTGCTCCAGTACCTGCTGTGTCTCTTGTCTGATTGCGTAGGGCAGCGGCACGGCTACTGCCTGATTCTTATTGTTTGTGTGCGCACTCCTAATGCCTCCCCAGCCTATTGCTGTGAGTCGCTGGATACTTAAACCCCATCCACCCAGTAGGGGGTTCCTGAGCAACACTTTTCTTCAGTGTGTTCCTTGCAACTGAGTTGCCAGGTTCTGTCTTGTATCTTGTCTGTTCCACCCCTGGGGGCTGTATACCCATGCCTGTTACCTGTATCTGTGACTTCTAGTCTGTCTCCGCCACCCTGGGGGCTGAGTTCCCAGGCTTGTTCCTGTCTGAACTGTGTCCTAGCCTGTTACCTGTTTGTCTCTATTTCCGAACCTTCCCTTTTCCTTCAGTGTCTGAACCGACACCTAACTCCAACTCGTCTCTGAACTTCTGTTTGTGAGTTTTGTGTACACTTGCTACTTCATTGTAAGTACTTTGTGTTTATCTGGTTCTGCTTGTTCACCGCATCTGCGGGTTTTGCTCTGCTTGTTCACCGCATCTGCGGGTTTTGCTCTGCTTGTTCACCGCATCTGCGGGTTTTGCTCTGCTTGTTCACCGCATCTGCGGGTTTTGCTCTGCTTGTTCACCGCATCTGCGGGTTTTGCTCTGCTTGTTCACCGCATCTGCGGGTTTTGCTCTGCTTGTTCACCGCATCTGCGGGTTTTGCTCTGCTTGTTCACCGCATCTGCGGGTTTTGCTCTGCTTGTTCACCGCATCTGCGGGTTTTGCTCTGCTTGTTCACCGCATCTGCGGGTTTTGCTCTGCTTGTTCACCGCATCTGCGGGTTTTGCTCTGCTTGTTCACCGCATCTGCGGGTTTTGCTCTGCTTGTTCACCGCATCTGCGGGTTTTGCTCTGCTTGTTCACCGCATCTGCGGGTTTTGCTCTGCTTGTTCACCGCATCTGCGGGTTTTGCTCTGCTTGTTCACCGCATCTGCGGGTTTTGCTCTGCTTGTTCACCGCATCTGCGGGTTTTGCTCTGCTTGTTCACCGCATCTGCGGGTTTTGCTCTGCTTGTTCACCGCATCTGCGGGTTTTGCTCTGCTTGTTCACCGCATCTGCGGGTTTTGCTCTGCTTGTTCACCGCATCTGCGGGTTTTGCTCTGCTTGTTCACCGCATCTGCGGGTTTTGCTCTGCTTGTTCACCGCATCTGCGGGTTTTGCTCTGCTTGTTCACCGCATCTGCGGGTTTTGCTCTGCTTGTTCACCGCATCTGCGGGTTTTGCTCTGCTTGTTCACCGCATCTGCGGGTTTTGCTCTGCTTGTTCACCGCATCTGCGGGTTTTGCTCTGCTTGTTCACCGCATCTGCGGGTTTTGCTCTGCTCTGCTTGTTCACCGCATCTGCGGCTCCGTTCCTGTATCCCAGTCTGCATGCCAGATGTTCCTGCCAGTGCTCACCTGTCTATATGCCAGTCTAACCTGCCTGTTCCTACATTCCCCTGTGTGGGTCAACAGCTGTGACCGGGGTCTGACCTGGAGTAGCACCTGGTTCACGGAGTCAACTGAGCTGCCGTGCGACCTTGGTCGGACCGGGTTGATACTTAGTTACGCCCCTCCAGGCACTCCTCGTTTCTTGGTCCAGTGGGATCACTAATCACACCAGCCTGTCCGGGCATGCCTGTAACAGTTTGCTCAGGCCATGATCCCCGTTGAGCCCCACGGCCCTTCGCTCTCGGAGACATTTGAATTCTTGTCTGGCGAATATGTGCACCAAGGAAAAAAATTTTCTCTAACTGACGTCCAGGCGATGTACGCACCAGCCCAAATGGAGCTATCGGCACTCGTTCCTGCGGATCCACCACGGTACTAAACGAAGACGTGCGTTTGTGTCGCAATGTATGCTGCATTTCAAATTCTATGCTCACTATTTTCCCACTGATCGGGTTAAAGTAGCATTCATGATGTCCTACCTAGTGGGTGATGCCTTGAATTGGATCACCCCCCCCCCCCTATGGGAAGCATGGGATCCTATCGTCTGACCTGCAGGCCTTCCTGGTGGCCTTTCTAATGGTCTTTGATAACCCCAACCCTGAGGCTTCTGCTAAAGCTTCCCTTCCTAATATCCTGGAGCAGTCGCGAAGGGTGATGCGCATAGGTAGCCCACCAGCTCTCCAGCCTGAAGAGACTGCTGCCCACATAGAACTCACACTGGATGATAATGCTCCACAGAATACTTCTCTTCCCAACCTCAAGAGGCAGTCCAGATGTGCAAGGCGTAGAGGTAAACCGTCACGCCAGGTTCTGTCCTCCCAAAGACCTCCTGTTCCCTAGCCTGTTGAGGCAGCTACCCGCACAGAATCCATGAAAGATGAGCATGTTCGTCAGGAAAAGCAGAGGCCGTAACGCGGTCACAAAATTGGATTGCGGTCCCGCTGCGGTTGTTTGGGACACCCTGATGGTCTCTGTCCAGCGAAGGTTGGAGAATCCCAAGACATTAGGCCTGTAGGAGAGGCTGCCCTTGGCGTTAGTGTTTCTCTCCACAGATGACCGTGACTGTCTCTGTGGCAAGTGAAGGCCTCGGATTAACCGGAAGTTTCGGGCTTAAAGCCTTGAAGAGTCGGTGTCTGATTCCCGTCCGACAACTTCAGAATCAGGTTTGGGCATTGTCAGCGGAAGGACGAGCCCTACTCAGAAACAGTCTAAATATGTTTGTACAAATTAAGCTCCAGATTGGAGCATTACACATGAAGTTCACATTCCAGGTTCTGTCTGGTTTACCCACAGGTCGTCCAGAGCAGAGAGATCTAGTGCCCACTCACGTCTGGAGATCCTGCATGGTGTTTCCTGGGGGACTGCTGAGGTACAAGGGGTGTTCAGTCCCCATATCTTCAGGACAGTCAGCAGTGTCTTCTTTTTCTTCACCAGATCTGCTAGTTGCTGAAGTCTCCGAAGGAAGGGAAGCGGAGGCATTGTCCCCACAGTCTCGACGATTGTACCAATGATCTGGCTTTAGGCACCGCCCTGCCTCGCAGACGTGTCATCTCAAAAACCAGACTGAAGTTGGTCCCTTATCAAGGATCCTCCATCTCTAACAAATCTGGCAATAAGTCCATCAAGGCGGTGGCTACCTCCAAGTCTCTGCACCCCTCCAACCAGGCGGAGGACCTCCAGTTGCCTCCTGAATCCTCCGGGGTGCTACCTGATAACAAATGGAAAGAGACTTTTCTGCACCCTGTACCTGGTATTTCGCCCACTTCATCCAGTAAGCTTGGCCAAGTGTACATCAAGGCGGTGGTTACCCCCAAGTCTCTGCACCCCCTCCAACCCGGTGGAGGATCTCCAGTTGTCCCGTGAATCCTTTGGGGTGCCACCCGATATTAACAAATGGAGAGAGACTTTCCTGTGTCCTGTTCACTCACTTCACTCACTTCATCTGTTGCTGAGGATGGCTCGATGGGAGGAAGCATCCTAGTCACCAAGATGAGGAGACCAGTTTCGTTCCCTCTAGTGGACAGAAGAGGTAATCTTCTTGAAGAGAAGGATCGGCCTCCAAATTCTCTGCAGAAAATCCTTGCTGGCCTGAAGAAGAGGGGGCGTAAAGGGGGGGGGGGGGTGTACTGTAACATCACTGGCGGCGTGCTGGCATGGCTTACCACCTCCCACCATGCAAGACTGCCATCTTGCCTATCAATCCAGGCTGCACACTTTGCTCCAGTACCTGCTGTGTCTCTTGTCTGATTGCTTAGGGCGGCGGCGCGGCTACTGACTGATTCTTATTGTTTCTATGTGGGCACTCCTAATGCCTCCCTAGCCTATTGCTGTGAGTCACTGGATACTTAAACCCCCTCCACCCAGTAGGGGGTGCCTGAGCAACACTTTTCTTCAGTGTGTTCCTTGCAACTGAGTTGTATCTTGTCTGTTCCACCCCTGGGGGCTGTATACCCAGGCTTGTTCCTGTCTGAACTGTGTCCTAGCCCGTTACCTGTTTGTCTCTATTTCCGAACCTTCCCTTTTCCTTCAGTGTCTGAACCGACACCTAACTCCAACTCGTTGTCTCTGAACTTCTGTTTGTGAGTTTTGTGTACACTCGCTACTTCATTGTAGGTACTTTGTGTTTATCTGGTTCTGCTTGTCTACCGCACCTGCGGTTTTAGCTCTGCTCCGCTTGTCTACCGCACCTGCGGTTTTAGCTCTGCTCCGCTTGTCTACCGCTCCTGCGGGTTTTTCTCTGCTCCGCTTGTCTACCGCACTTGCGGGTTTTGCTCTGCTTGTCTACCGCACCTGCGGCTCCGTTCCTGTATCCCAGTCTGTACTGGTCTCTGTCCTACCTACGTTCCTACTGCCAGTACCCGCCTGCATGCCAGCCGTGCCTGCCAATATCCACCTGTCTGCATACCAGCCGTGCCTGCCTGTTCCTGCATTCCCTGGGGTGGGTCAACAGCTGTGACCGGGGTCTGACCTGGATTAGCACCTGGTTCGTCTGCTCGGTTCCTCCCTGGTTCACTGAGTCGACTGAGCCGTCGTGCGACCTTGGTCGGACCAAGTTGATACGTAGTTACGCCCCTCCGGGCACTCCTCGGTTCATGGTCCAGTGGGATCACGCTCACGCCAGCCTGTCCGGGTGTGCCCGTAACAATATTGTGTGTCAGCTTACTCAGGAGAAATTGCATAACAGATTTTATGGTGCAATTTCTCCTGTTACCCTTGTGAAAATTGGAAAATTTGCGTGTAAAGTAAAATTTGTCAAAAAAAGTCTCCCCCCCCCCCCTTCTACATTCTATTAATTCCTGTGAAGCACCTGTAGGGTTAATGAACTTCTTGAATGTGGTTTTGAGCACATTGAGGGGTGCAGTTTTTAGAATTGTCACTTTTGGGTTTTTCTGTCATATAGATGCCTCAGTCACTTCAAATGTGATGTGGTCCCTGAAAAAAAAAGTTGTAAATTTTGTTGGAAAAGTGAGAAATCGCTGGTAAACTTTTTAACCCTTATAACTTCCTAAGGAAAAAAAAGTTTCCAAAATTGTGCTGATGTATAGTAGACATGTGGGCAATGTTATTTATGAACTATTTTATGTGTCATAACTCTGATTTAAGGGTATAAAAAGTGAAATTTTCAAAAAAAAATTTTCCCACAAATGCAAGTCATGTTGATGAAACTTTACTACTATCACGAAGTACATTATGTCACGAAAAAACAGTTTTCGAATCAGGGGGATCCGTTGAAGCGTTCCAGAGTTAACTCATAGTGACCCTGGTCAGAATTGTAAAATTTGGCCTGGTCATGAAGGTGAAAACAGGCTTGGGGGTGAAGGGGTTAAAGCTGCAGTGCAGTAAAAAAAAAAAAAACACATTGGAGTAGTGTCTATAAAACTACTCATAGTAACGGCCATGCAGATGTGAGGAGACCAAGACATTTTGGTTTAAACTTGGGAAAATATAATTAAATGAGTTTCACATTCTGCTGTACCTGGTTTTTTTTTCCACTGCAAAAAACTGATTCGCAACATTTTTTCACCCATAGAAAGCAATGAGTGAGTGTAAAAAAAGAAAAACAAAAAAAACCGCAAAATGTTGCAAAGAAATGAGATGCTGCAGATTTAAAAAAGCAGTTTTCCAATTCAAAAAACCAAGCGTGTGCATGAGATTTTTTTCAAGTCTCATAGCTTTTGCTTGTACTGTAAAAGCAGCTTTTAATTTGCAAAAATGTTATGTGAACATAACCTTAGTATGGGTGTATCTACAGTACGGGTATATGTATGTTAGCCTACACCCAAACCTCAGTTTATGTACAGCAGCATAATACCTCAGCTGCTGCAGAACCTCATAATACGCACCTCAGCTGTTATCTTGATCTGGAGATTGCAGTATGTAACGTATGGCGCTTCCAATATTATTTTGCCACACGGTAAGGTTCATGACACCCAGGCAGCATGAATTACATTGGCTCTATTATGGCAGGCGTGTGTGTTTTACTCTGATGCTGCCGCATTCCTGATAAAACATAAATGTAATATCTGTCCGATCCTCTGCGACTTCTTCCTGCTTTGCTTTCCTAGACTGAAAGGTGTCCCCATGTGTTTGTAATTCTGCAAGTTGACACTGACACACTGAGTCGTAAAGGTGTGTAATATGCGCTCAGTTAGGATTTCGCTCTACTTGCTGCTTCCAGCGGTCGTCACGTGATTGCTCACATGCGAATTGCAGACTTGTGGTCATGTGCCGACTGGCATCTCCTCCTGCTTCTCTCAATTGAAAATTAGAATAAAGAGTGAAACAGGAGCCATGTCAGTTGCCACCTGACCACAAGTCTGCAAATCGAATGTGAGCGATCACGTGATGACCGCTGGAAGCACCAAGTAGAGCGAAATCCTAACAGAGCACATATTACACACCTATAGGAATAAGTATGTCAGTGTCAACTTGCCTTGAATTAAACATGTAAATAAAACCTATGTATGAGGCCTCCTTCATGTGTCTGTTTCCAATACGTGTGGTATCCATTTTTCCTGGAGCCCACACGTACCCATTATAACCTAACTGTGTGTCCATGCAAAACACACGGCAGTGTGACACTGCACGCTGTCACAATTCAGCACTCTACAGTCACAGAATGACTGCATCTGAGGTAATGACACCATAAGCAATGTATAGGATTGGATAGATGACTATAATGTGCTGTGTGTGCGCCTGTCGATGTACAGCGTGGGCCATTTCTATGGATGCACCTAAATTAAATGGGAATGGTTGGTGATATCCACTTCCTGTTTGTGGCACATTAGTATATGGGAGGGGGGAAACTTTTCCAGATGGGTGGTGACCATGGCGGCCATTTTGAAGTTGGCCATTTTGGCGCCAAATAATTTTTTTTCAATGGGAAGAGGGTCATGCGACACAAACTTATTGAGAATTTCATAAGAAAAACAATGGTGTGCTTGGTTTTAACGTAACTTAATTCTTTCATGAGTTTTTTACAAGTTTATGACCACTTATAAAATGTGTTCAAAGTGCTGCGCATTGTGTTGGATTGTCAATGCAACCCTCTTCTCCCACTCTTGACACACTGATAGAAACACCGCAGAAGAAATGCTAGCACAGGCTTCCAGTATCCATCGTTTCAGATGCTGCACATCTCGTATCTTGATGGTATGGGGTGGTATATGGGGCATAAAGATAGTGGGGCCATTATTCATCAATGGAAACTTCAATGCCACTGGATATCTGAAGTTGCTACATGATGATGTGCTGCCCTCTTTATGCACTGAAGATGGCACGTTCCCTGAGTTTTTCCAACAAGATGGTCACCACCACATTATGGGTGTCAGGTCCGAGCATTCCTACATGAAGTTTCCTGGAAAGTGGATTGGTCGTCGTGGGCCAGTTGAATGGCCACCAAGGTCTCCCGATCTGACTCCCTTAGACTTTTATCTTTGGGGTCATCTGAAGGCAATTGTCTATGCTGTGAAGATACGAGATGTGCAGCATCTGAAACAACGGATACTGGAAGCCTGTGCTAGCATTTCTTCTGCGGTGTTGCTATCAGTGTGTGAAGAGTGGGAGAAGAGGGCGGCATTGACAATCCAACACAATGGGCAGCACTTTGAACACATTTTATAAGTGGTCATAAACTTGTAAAAAACTCATGAAAGTATAAAGTTATGTTAAAACCAAGCACACCATTGTTTTTCTTATGAAATTCTCAATAAGTTTGTGTCGCATGACCCTCTTCCCATTGAAGAAAAATTATTTGGCGCCAAAATGACCAACTTCAAAATGGCCGCCATGGTCACCACCCATCTGGAAAAGTTTTCCCCCTCCCATATACTAATGTGCTGCAAACAAGAAGTTGATATCACCAACCATTCCCATTTAATTTAGGTGCATCCATAGAAATGGCCCACCCTGTAGAAGCCTTATCCTTCCTGGGGTCCTGCAGCATCTTCTTTCTTTCTTTCAGTCACGTGAGGCCATCTTGTGACCTTAAGGTCCTGGCAGGATCTTCAGTCTTTGCTGAGATTAAACGGTGGAGGAAGGAGCTTTCAGCTCCTTGTTCCCCATTCAATTTTTTTGTCTGTCCCTACTAACAGCTGATTGCACTGGTTAGTCCTGCCTCTGCTGGCTTACTGTGTGCTGGCACAGGGAGGGTTTGGCAGAGATATTAGGTCCAGTCTCTACCAAACAGGAAAACACAAGACTGGGTGTGATCAGCCCCTCAAGCAGCAGGAGAGAGCTGGTTCTATCCCCAAGTGTGGTATCTAGGCAACAGCACAGAATGCTGACAGTGAGTATATTACAAACTGTCAGCATTCTGCAGCCAAGGTACACACAGATTAGGGAAAAAAACAAGCTCAGACAACCCCTTTTAAAGGTGAAATGTTGTTGCAGTCACTTCTATTACTTAATATGAAAAACCTGGGCTCGGGTTGGGCCAGGCATTTTGGGTTGTCTCAGTAGTAATAACCACCTTTCCTGGCTGAGTCCTCATGGGCTGTAGCCTGTGATTTGTGCTGGAGAACACAGGACATGTTCTTTCCACTGCAACATCTGAACCTAATTGATAAAAGTTTATAACGTTGCTGCCTTCACGCTAAACAAATATGGATACAAACAGAAGTTGCGCTCAGCGGCAATCCCACCATTCGCTTTAACACCAAAACAACAATTATCATAATAAAACTTAATGAACTTTGCTTACTCCTGTTAATGACATCTATCTTAACTGTTCAGAACATCTGGCCGCTTGGTAAATTTTCACTTTCATTTGGCATTACAGCCTTTAACACCAAATCCTGTCACCCACCTTCCATAAAAAGCACCGCCATACAAGGTTGAGGTTAGAAATTGTGTTTTTATGTTGAGTATTTAATGGCATACTTATCCATCTTACTGCCAAATAGGATGGTTTTCAATTATGCCACTCAGATGTCCCCGAATCCTTCACATCGAGAAACGAGGCTCCCAATTTGTCACATCCCCTGTGAGACGAGAGCAGGGCGCTCGTCTATCGGAGAAGGAGGTGGAAGAGCTTTGAGAAAAATGAACGATCCATATGTTGTGCTGGAATTAGGCACAATCCTTGTCCCATTTGTGTAGAAAAACATTGGTAACCTTTTCTAATAAATAAGCACAAGGTTTAAAATGATTAAAATGTTTTATTTAAAAGGGTTTGGAAAAGGGATAGAATATTATACAACTAATGCTAATCTATAGTGTGAAACCAATGCATAGAATTTGGAAGGGGGTCCAGGTTTAGGAAAACATGGCTGCTTTCTTCCAGAAGCAGCACCACCCTTGTCCATAGGTTGTGTGTGGTACTGTAGGTCGGCTACAGTCACTTCCAGGGGCGTAACTATCATGGTCACTGCTGTGACCAGGCTCAGTGGGTCAGGGGCCTGCCGACACCAGCAGAAAGTTGATGCACATCCGGCTGAAGTGTATTGCGGTGGAAAGACACATCAGGTCCGAGCGTCACAATACACGTTGCCGGCCAATTATGTGTGCACCATAGGTCGAATACCATTAGTTTCTATGAAGGAAAAATAACATCTCAGGAAGTAATTGCGGGGGTGGATAAACTTTTACAGCCACCAATGGAAGAATGCAATGGAGTATTTGCATCTTGCACATTCAGGCTATGTGCCCACGATGCGGAAATGCAGAGGATTTTTTCCTGAGCCTTTCTGCATCTCCCTGGCAGAAAAAAAACTCATGCGGATTGTACATGCGTTTTCCTGCCAGGGACTTGCGGATGTGAAGCGTTCTTCACATGCATTTCCACATGCGGGTTGACAAGCGCTTTCCAAGAGATTTTAGCATCACTTGGAAAGTGCTCGTCAACTTTGCATGGATTTATATAGTGTGACCGAGAGAATGTCAAAAAATAAAAATGTATACTTACCCTCCGATGGCCCGCGCTGTCTTGCTTCACCGTCCCAGCTGCCGGCAGCGGTACACTGAAGGACCTGCCGACGTCAGCTTCGCGTGACCCGTCACATGACTCTGACGTCAGCGCAGGTCCTTCTTGCTTCCCGACACTTCGCGATGGAATGAAGGAGCGCAGTACGGGCCACCAGAAGGTAAGTATACATTTATTTTATGCTTTTTTAATGGTACCTGGGTGTGGAGGATAATCTTCTCTCCTCCACACCCGGGTACCATCCGCACATTAGAACGTGCCAATTACGCAAGTACAGATACAGTGATGCGTAATCCATGCGGTCTAATGCAAGTCAATGGCGGCGAAAATGCAACACTTCCGCAAAATAATTGGTAGTGCTGCGTTTTTTTCCGCAATGATAATCCGCAGCGGAAATTTCCGCATCATGTGCACAGCACATGCGGATTATCATTGGGGGACATGGCAGACCTTCTACCATGCGTTTCTGCAGCATTTTTGCCGCTGCGGAAACACTTAAACGCATTGTGGGCACACAGCCTTATAGTATTTTCCCCAGAGGAGCCAAAATTACCAAGAATTCTAAATATAAGGGGGTGGGGGCGGGGTAGTAGGGCCGAGCACTCTTGGCCACCTCTCCCTTCCCTGTGATATAAGACAGGGCTTTGTCATCTTCCTGCTCGCTTCAAGTCCTCTAACAGACAATTTTGACATATATTGTGGGAATGTCCAAGAACTGAAAGTACGCTTTATAGTGTTAAAAACCTGTCATTGCATTTTTAGTTATTAGAGACAAACAATTTGATTCGAGCTTCCCTAAGCCAGCATTTATTCGAACGCTCTGGGGCAGTTGTTCTTTCTTCTGCACCCAGCATCTTCCACCTCTGGCCCGTACTAGCTTCCATTACATATCTTGAGGTCTAGTTACAAGGAACCTATTAAGTGTCAGAGAGGCCACAGAAGACCTGACTAATTTGCAGCACCCTGGTTTGACAAATTGCTCACTTTTATGAAACCCACACGGAAATAATAAACCTAGCTCTCCCTCCAGGTCGATGTGGTTTTGAAAACCACCATAGGAGGCGATTCAAAGCCTTTTCGCCAGATTTCTGGCAAAAAAAAAACTTTGAGAAGTTATTGTGCAAAATGCAACTTCTGGAGTTTCAATGCCATTCTCGCCCCAGCTCCAATAAAAGTGGCACGTGGCGATTTTTGCTCATCAAATTCATGACATCACAAATGATATTCCAGTAGAGGCTGGAGCAAGATTTGTGATGAGTCGTATACCACTATACACCTCACCTGATTCATTAAGAGGCTTCAACCCTTATTGTGAAAGGAAGAGGAGCAGAGTCCGCTGTGGTATCGCTCACTGTTGAAGGTGAATCCTCGGTTATCAGTGGAATGTAGACAAATTAAGTTATTGTAATTCTGTCTGTGATGATAATGAGACTTCTGAAAAGTCTTCTGTAAAGAACAGGAAGTATGGAAGTAAAGTAGGTCCAGTAGAAAAATTGCAAGATTTTACTCGTATATTTTAACCCTTTCGCAACCTTGGGATTTGTCGTTTTTTGCTCCCCTTGTTCCCAGAGCCATAGCGTTTTTATTTTTTGGTCAATATGGCTTATTTTTTGTGGGACGAGTTGTACTTTTCAACGCCATTACTAGTTTTACCATATTGTGTACGGGAAAACAATTCCAAGTGCAGTGACATTGCAAAAAAAGTGCAATACCACAGTTGTGTTTTTATTTATTTTTTACCACATTCACTGAATGCTAAAACTGACCTGCCATTCTTATTATCCAGGTCATTACGAGTTTGTAGATACCAAACATGTATAGGTTCTTTAAGTGGTGCAAAAAAAATTCCAAAATTTGGTTTTTTTAAAAAAAAAAAAAAAAGCGCCATTTTTCGGGATCTGGGGCCAGGTGAGGACTTATTTTTTGCGCGCCGGGCTGACGTTTTTATTAACATTTTGGGGTAGATCCGATGTTTTGATTGCCCGTTATTGAATTTTATTGCAATTTTGCAGCGACCAAAAAACGTAGTTCTGGCGTTTAGAATTTTTTTTCTCGTTACGCCGTTTGCATGTGCTATGAGCGCCGACCACAAGGTGGCGCTCATAGCGACCAGCTCATGACAACCACAGGCGTCTGCTGCAGACCCGGGGTTGTTATGCCCGCCCATCGGTGACCCGCGATCACATGGCGGGGGGAGAGGGGTTTAGGACGCACACGTTAAATGCTGCTGTTGGAGATTGACAGCGGCATTTAACATGTTAACAGCCACGGGTGGATCGCGATTCCACCCGCGGCTGTTGCGGGCACATATCAGCTGTAATAATCAGCTGACATGTGCTTGGTTCAGTGCGGGCTCACCGCCGGAGCTCTCACTGAACCGGGGGATTATAGCCTGTGCGTACAGGTTGTAAAGGGGTTAAAAACTGAAGAAAAAAACAAACACACTGACAAAGTTCTAGAGGGGAGATATGTAGCACTGGGGTTGGCAGCTTCAGTAATATAAACTAGGAAAAATCATCCAGCACATTAAGTCCTGAGAGGGGTTAATCAGCCATGTTTAGTGCTAGGATGATTGAGTAGCGGTAGAGTGGGAAGAGTCCAGGGGATAAATACCCAGCTTTCTAGAGCATTCTGTATGGGTGGGGCTGGAGACAAGCTCTTGAGTTGTGTTTTCATGTTAAGGAAAGCTAAACCTTGCATTCATTGTTGCTATGGGAATCGGCCTGCTTCAGGAACAAGAACTATGCCATACATTATGTTTTTGTTGTCCTGTTAAGCCGGGGGACGGCAGTGTTTGTTTTTGCTAATGCTGCACTGGTTCTATGCAGTACTTTTAATAAATAAACCAGTGGAAGATTTAAAAGAGAGACAGTGTTCCTGTGTCTACCTCTATGTACAGCTGAGTGAGCCAATCTACCACAGTTGGTGCTAGACATGCGGGTAAGATGCAGAGGAAGCAAGTGTGACGGCTGTGGCCAGACTGTGTGTCCTGAGTGAAGGCGGCTGTAAAGATGGATCAGCGGTCAGACAAAATGGAGGAACTGATCAAGCAGCTGGTCCAAAGCCAGCAGCAGCACCAGAAACAACTAGCACAACAGGAGGCAAGTAAGCTGCTGATGCAACAGAACCAACGACAGCAGATTCAGTTACTCACAGAGGCAAGTCGTGGCACGGCAGCAGCTTCGACCCCAATGTCAGCTGATGATTTCTCTGTCCGGAAGGCGGTGAGGAGAGCCTTGCAGAAAATGACCCCAGGTGCAGAGAGAGGCCTTTAACAGTTTTTGAAAGGGTCACCGATATGGAGAAACTCCCTCCAGAGCAGTGGGCGGAAGTCCTGGCGCCATACTTAACGAGGGAGCCACAAAAGGCCTACTATGATTTGGCTTACAGGACACCAAAGAATATGCAAAATTGAAAACAAATTTTGGTGCGCTGGGTGGTGACAATGTCTGTCAGAGCACAATGGGTACACTGCTGGGCATATCACCGTGACAAACCCACTCGCACCCAAATGTTTGATCTGCTGCACCTCATGCAAAAGTGGTTACAGCTGGAGTTCTCTACACCAGCGCAGATGGTAGAATTGTAATGGACCAGTTTGTGCACTCCCTTCAGAGCCCGATGCAGACTTGGGGTTGCTCAGGAAGATCCCCAGAATGCTGATGACTTTGTCAAAAGGTATCCGGTGGTTGACGGGTCCATGGGGAGGCAACCCACTCCATACTGTGGAGTGGGGGCAAAAGTTAAAAAGGGGGTGGGGCATCTAAAGTCCAAGGGGACAGCAGAGGTCATGCTGGCCTGTAAATGATTGGAATACTAGACTCAGGGAGTTTAGTGACCCTTGTGAAGGCTACACTCCCTCTCCAATTGATCCCTGGGAAGGTTGGGGTCTGCTGCATTCACGGGGATGCTAAACACTATCCGGTGGCCAGAGTGGTTATTGAGATGACCCGAGGTACTGAGTCCCATGAGGTCGGCGTGGTCCCAGGTTTATTGCACCCAATTATCATAGGCCAGGATTTTATGTTGTTTTGGGATTTGGGGAGGGGCACAGACCTCGATTGCTCGGGTAAGAAATTGGCCCAAAAAACAAATTTCACCACGCCAGAGTCTGATGGGTTTCCCTTCTGTGTAATAGGAGAAGGTAGTATCCCCTGAGGCAGACATTCGTGAGATAGGGGAGAAAATTTTGAGTTCACTCAATGTAGGGACAGATCTCTAAAAGAAGCGTTCAATAAGGTCAAACGACATAGCACAGGAGTTGGTGAGCTGACACCAGTTTTCCCTATTTCATGTTGAGTGGGGACTTATTGTACCAGGTTACTAAAGTGTGGGAGAAGATAGTGGAGCAATTGTTGGTACCAGGACCCTATAGCCTAAAGGATGTTGAACAAGGCCCATTCACGTGTCTTAGGTGGCCAAAACTCAATAAGAGGTCATTTAGAGATTCTATTGACAACACTTTCACCGGGAAAGTCCTAAGGTATTGCAAGTCCTGTCCCAACTGCCAGTTCCAAAATCCTCTCATGCCGGTACCCATCAAGCCAGGGCAACAGAAGGACCTCATTGAAACTCCATGCGGGCTGGACAAGCCAGAAGGGGATACTGAGAATGTCACAGTGGCAGAGACATTATCACTGGCCCAGAGACAACAGTGTGAAGAACTGCTTCAGCAGAACCCAGACCTGTTTTCGGAGTTGCCAGGACGTACGCAGGTGGCTGAACATGAAACCCTGACTGTTCCACATGTGCAGGTGAACCAACAGCCATATAGAATCCCCAAAGCCTGCCATGAGGTGATTTCAAAGGAGGTGAGGAAAAAAGTTGAACCTGGGTGTTAGAGGAGTCAAAGAGCGGGGATCCAGCCCCACTGTTCTTGTTTGGAAACCTGAGGAAGAGTTGCGTTTCTGCAACCACAGGAAACTAAACGTGGTGTCGAAATGTGACACGTATCCAATGCCCAGCGTCGAACTCAGAAGCTAGGGTCAGCCAGATATATTACCACCCTGGAGCCAACGAAAGGTTACTGGCAAATCCTCTCAAAATGCAAAAGGAGAAGACTGCCTCTTCTACACCTGACTGTTGCTTCCAGTATACCAGAATTCCGTTTGGGCTGCAAAGAGCCCCAGCTACCTTCCGAAGAGCCATAGACCAGATTTCAGCCCCTCACAAAAAAGTATGCCACAGCTTACCTCGACAACATTGTGATATTCAGCCCGGATTGGGGAAACCGGTCTCCAAGAAACAGGTTCGGACATGTCTAGGAATGGTGAGATACACCGCTGATAGTATCCCGAATTTCACCATGACAGCCGCACCCCTGACCGACCTTTTCAAGGGCTCGAAGACTCCAATGGCCAAATACTCTCATGCAGCAGAGATTGCGTTCCAAGAGTTGAAACTCAAGGCTACAAGACTTCAACTTTCATGTGGTACACAGGCCTGGGAAGCTTTATGGCAATGCAGATGCCCTGTCTAGACTTCCCCGTTTGGTGTCTGAAGGTGCCAAAACCCCTTTAGCTTTAGGCTGAGGGGGGGGGGGGGAATATGTGACAAAGTACTATAGGGGAAATATGTAGCACTGAGGTTGTTAGCTTCAGTAATATAAACTTAGTGTGCTGGATGATTTTTTCCTAAGTCCTGAGAGGGGTTAATTAGCCATGTTTAGTGCTAGGATGATTGAAGAGCTGTAGAGTGGGAAGATCCCAGAGGATAAATACCCAGCTTTCTAGAGCATTCAGTGTGGGAGGGTCTGGAGGTACAAGCACTGGAGCGGTGTTTTTGTATTAAGGAAACCTGGACCTTGTGTTTATTGCTCCTGATTCGAGCAGATTCCCGTACCAACAAGGACTGTGCCATACATTAATGTTTTTGTTTTCTTGTTAAGCCGGGAAGGCCGTGTTTGTTTTGCCAACTCTGCATTGGTTTTATGCAGTACTTTGAATAGACCAGACCAGTGGAAGATTAAAAGAGACAGAGGTAGACACAGGAACACTGTGCAGTCGAGTGAGCCTATTTACCACAATACATATATCCTGCTCTATTTTTTAAAAAATTTAAAAACAATAGGCTATTTTCTTTTGAAACATTCCCTTTCAAAGGGGTTGTCTGGAATGGCTATTGATGGCGTAGCGCTAGGATATAAATATCTGATCGATGTGAGTTACCACCAGTGAGCAGATATGGATAGGTCAGCGATAGGATAGCAAAGTCCTGGACAACCCCTTTTAAGTTTGTTAAAAGTTGACGGAAAAAAAAAAAAAATTATGGTGAGGAAAAAAAAAAAAAAAGTCTTATCCTTAATAATCCACATGTTGAATACAAATTCAGCCAACCCCAGTGATCATCTTACAGAGACCAGAGACTTTGGTTAAAGCAGTATTTTGTGTTTATTTTATGCATTAAGAGTGGAAACTGCATCATAAGTAAAAATGCTACTGCTGGAACAAAATAATGACAGTGCTTTAGCAAACTGATGTGTCTCTTTATCTGGGGAACTTTTTTTCTGCCCCCCCCCCCCCCCACTGCAAAAAAAATGCCAACTGCATTACATGATTATACAGTAAAAATGGCAAAATAGTTATACTAAAGCAATCTATACCAGGTACATTCATGTGCAAAAGACAGGTTCACTTTTTTTTTCCCTCTCTATAAAAATAAAAAGTAACAATACAAAATGGGGAAACATTACACTTGGAATGATAAAAAAAAAATTATCCTTGTTAGTACAGTGGTCAATCTTTTATATTTTGGTACAATAGTTTTGTTTTGATCACTTTCCATAAAGCGGCAAACTTGACATTTCATGGTTCAATAGCCTGCCTACTTTTCATGATGAAGGGAATATGGAATACATAGCAAGGCTGGTTATTAAAAAGGGATCGGACCATAAAGAAGGCATATAGTCTGCGGTAATAAGTCAAGAGACCTGTGGGGGGGGTGACGTTCCACATCCCATATGTGCACCACATTCTCATTCATTGCCCATGGGACTGATGGATAGAGACAGTCAAGTACAGCGATCTTCCATCAGTACCATATAAAATGATGGAGCGCAATATGTATGTGTGACCATTATTTTATTAAAGTGGGGGGGAATTGGGCCCTTGCCATTAGGAGTTCCCACCAAGTCACTTATGGTCCAACCTCTTAAGGTTCTCCAGGATTATGAAAAGATGGCGAGAAGCAGGCAGGTACAAAATGCTTTTGGTACGCAAGGTGGCACATGCCATTGTCCCTCCTTGGGATCTGTCGATCATAGAAGGTGCATGGGTTTGGAGTATATAAATTAGTTCATTAGCTGGTAAAAAGTGACGCCTAAAGGCCGATCATCATTTCTGATCGGATTGGAAAGTAAGGCCAGCTTTGTAAATTCTTGCACCAATGGTTCTGCTGACCCAAAAACTTAAGTAACCTTACAACTCTCTGATGAGCCAAGTTTCGTCCAGCAGCACTTCCGGGTGTGTATTGCTTCTAACACCAGTCTGATTGTGCTAAAGACAAGCATTTGTCTTCCTTGGTCCATCAACGTCAGATATGGGAGACTGGCCTAAGTAAAATCTGTGGGCCTCCTATGCCCATGACGCTGTTGAGTTTGGAGAAAAAGAAAGGTAGCTGGCATCACTTACTGAGAAGGACGCACATTCAAAGTCTCCTAGGAACCAACTTGGAAGTATAACGGCATATAAGAAAGTAGACCGCGTCCATTCTAGGGTATTCAATTCCAAAAAGGTAAAGTTTATTCCACCATCACGTGAACAATGTTTCGACCTAGTATAGGTACTTGATGAAGACCTATACTAGGTTGAATCGTTGTTCACTTGATGGAGGAATAATCATTACCTTTTTGGAATTTAACATCCTGGAATGGATATATGCTGTTGAGTTCGGGACAGGAAACCAGTGGCCGTACGTAAACCATGAAATGTCAAATGAGTGAAATCTCCCTTTTTCTAGCTCAGAATTTACTCCGGCTACAACCTTTTTCTTTTAGGCCTTGGAATTATGGGCTTTGCTTTCTCAGGGCCATGCTACTCTAGGATAGGAACGCAGATTATGGTAACATACATCCCTTGAGCATTCACAAGCGGTGCAATTGGAAAAAAAAAAAAAAGGTAATGACAGCAGTTAAGCAGTTACCAAGTCATAGCAGTATCTTCATCTCGACTTGAAAGGCCATAAGCCCATTGACAATATAATGTGCCTTTGAAGGACCATTGTTCTTTAATACCCCTATACGACCCCCCCCCCCCCCCCCCCTTTAAACCTACACCGTGAAAGTAAAAAAAAAAAAAAAAAAAAAAAAAAAAAGCTATTTATACCAGCGCTGGTGGGGAATGGCAATCATTGTTAATATACAGGCTGGTGCCAGTACTAAAATAAAGTTAACAACCAAGAACTCCTCCGGGTGAGGGCGTCTGACCGTACCACCTGCATCTCTTGGTAAAACAACTTTCCAAATATTCAACCCACTGGGCCAAGGACAATTTATTTAGGGGCAAATCTGAAGGACCTCAAGGGGTTTTTTTTTACTTCGCGTTAAGCAAAAAAAAAAAAAAAAAAAAGATTCAAAGAACCCTGGTCCAGTGGCCACATGTGTAGTCCAAAACTTCTGGAACACAGCCCTCACATGCCGGAACGCCCAGTGCCCCTTCTGATTTATTAGGCTCAGCATGTATTGAATTAGGTCTAATAATCAGCAGAGGCGCCATGGATGCAGGTAGGAGGAATTTTACAGGTTTTTCATCATGGAGCACAGATGTGGCTACTGGACTAGGGTGCAGCGACTCCTTTTTGCTCAACTCATTTACATAGGGAACTCGACCAAGGCCAATGTCCATCAAAACAAATATAGAAAGTTAAAAAAAAGTTTAAAAAGGTGATTAGATGTAGTATTAGGGATCAGCAACTTTTGTGAAACGACAACTCCTAACATACACTGCATCTTTGGTTTTTGTACCTCTAATACAAGCCTTTAGCACTCTAAAAGTTGCCAGACTTTATCAGAGCTGACCAGCCATCTAAAGGTTGTGTCCAAACTGCAGATGCCGGGTGGGTAAGAATTGGGGATTCTACCATAACGATCATTTGTTCTCTCAGGAGGTAAGCTAGTGTCGGAGTTGTCCAGCAGAAGCTGGTTCCATTATTCCCATTGAGTATGGAGGAGGAATATGAGGTGTTGGCTGTGTACACCCAAGATGTAGGGCTAGGTTTAGAAAGAATACAAGGCCGGGCTACATCCAACCATAGAATGGGTGATCAGGTCCCAAAATCATAAAATTTCGATTGTGGGTTGACTAAACCCATCCTAAAAATGTCATCTGGTAACATTGAGGAGATAATTTCCACTTGTCCTTTTCTTCTTGGTAGCTCCAAAGCCAACGGGTCTCTGAAGAATTACTAGTGGCAGCCGGCTTTACAAGTAGTATACCTGTAAAGCTCCTAATGACGCCACATTCACAGCCTCAATGACACGGTCCTTCAGATGGCTGGAACATAGCTCAACAAAAATGGCATTCCTTCTCCTGACCTATACTAGCTATGCAGTAAAGCCAAGGAGGTTCCCTGGACACTTCCTCTACTTTAAAGAAAATTGGAACTTCTCGTCTCTTGTGCTGGGGAAGACAGAGCAGGTCTCCTGGGCCAAAATATAAAATTAGGTCTGTTTCAGACATCCTAAATTGTGGTTTGTACTTAGACTGTGATTTGCGGGACTGGCCTTGGGTCTCCTGACCTGAATTCGGGCTCAGACATACATGAGGCAGAGCTCGAGACTGTAGACTTGGGACTGGTCCGTATTCAGACCACAATTTGTCGATGTGTGAAACTTTTGAAAGGTTTTTTTCTCATCATTACTCTCAGCTTCCTGCTTGAAGAATGACAACCTGGGCCAGCGGTATGGCCGAGCCACTGACCCACGTCATGCTGCAGGCAGAGACTTCTTCTTTTCCTCTGGAACATAATAAAAGGGATATAGAAACTGAACTTGACCCTTTCAGACCAGCTTTAGATGTTATATAGAGACGCTAATGGGAGCGTAGGCTGCTGATCGGTCCCCATCGAGAGCAATAATTGCTATGCAATTTAGTATTGCGGTTTAAAAAAAATCTAAGGGTTAGAGTATGTTCACACGTGGCAGCTTTTGCAGCAAAAAAAACATTTTACAGTACCAACAAAGGGCATGAGGGTTCAAAATGGTCATTCAAGTTTTTTGTTTTTTTTAAAATATTAAATTCTGTAACATGTGAATTCTTTACGCTTTTTTTCATCCATTCTAATGAATGGGAAAAAAAAAAAAAAAAGTGTATTTTAGGCAGCGTTTTTTCCTGCAGCAAAAACCAAAACACCAAGTGTGAACATATCCGCAAAGTCACATCTGCCTTGAAATTGCCACCGTGCTTTTCCAAGACAATAAATGCTATATTCATTGTAACCTACTAGTTCCAAAAAAAATTACATAAAACTAAAAAATATTGTTAAATGTACATAGAGCTGAATAAAAATACTAAAAGTTCTTTACGTTCTTCTGGCCCCTTTTTTCTTAAAAAAAAAAAAATAATAATAATTTGATTTACATAAAAACAAATTGTCATTAACAATCTAAGAATTCATGTACAAGAAAAAAGTACATAACACTATTCATTGGTCAAGGTGTAGAGTCGCCTCAAAAACTAAAAAACTTAAATTGCATTTATTTAGGGGAAAAAAAGAAAAAAAATGGGCCCCTAATTTATCAAAACTTTTCTATAGCAACTTATTAAAGCTGAATCTTGTCGCTATAAACATTTTTGATAAATAAGGGACAATTTTTTTTTTCTAAACTTTTGCCATTGATTTGGTTTCCACAATGAAACTATTTTTTTTTTTTTTCTTTTTCACCTTTGCTTGAAAATATTGCCTAGAGTTTATCATTCACTAGATGCAGTTTTCCAAGCCAGCCCCCTTTTTTTTTAACCAAGGCATGCTACAATAATAAAAACTATAGAAGTTACATTTTTCACATTTTACTAAAACCAATTAATCCGATATGTATTGTCATTCTACAGCAAGATAAGAACTCTTGTTTGACGATTGACCTCATTGAGGCTATAATGCTGGTCCGGTTGTTTGGTCTCTTGACCCTTCACGGTTTTTAATTAAAAAAAAAAAGTTAAATTACTCAAAACACGTTCACTTTTGTATTATTGCACTATTCTCTATACCTTCTATTAACAAACTACATCCATTTGCCCACACTTTTTTTTCAATAATTAAAACCTAGGAAATAAATAAACCATTGTTGATGGTACAGTGTGACCAGGGACGTGAGAAGAGTAACTTTTATTTTATTTTTTTTCCATTTTTTTTTCCTCTTTTTCTTGTTATTTGATATGCTTCTTTTTGTTTTGTTTTTACGCATTTCTCAAAACTTCAGCTGCGTGGCATTGTCCAACATAATGTATATGAATGTATGTATATAAAAAAATACATACATAGAAAAAATAATGGATGGATTGTTTTTTTTTTTGCGTTTTTTTTTTTCATTTTTCTTTGCAAATGTGAAATGAAAACTGGTTTTTACATACAGACTTCCCTCCCGTTCCCCAACCCCAGACATTCGTCAAACTTCTTCTATTGTGGTCATACAAACATAGTTTGTAATTCATAGGCTATAGAAAGTCCTGTACAAAGTCTGATGAACTTAGTGCCCAAAAAAAATGAAGTCTGTGTTGGAATGAAGGAACAAAACAAAAAAAAAGTGAGACATCTAAGCGTTTCCACTTGCAGAATACGAAAACTGGGGAAAGTGCGGTCTTCTTTCATTGTCAACAAATTCCAGATTTTCATCTGCAAAAAGACACAAGACAATAAAAATTACACTTAATACTAATACACAATTTTGTAGTTTTTTTTTTTTTTTATTTAAAATTAAAGTATTTAAAAAAAGATACAAAAATTAAGTTTTAAATATTAAGTATTTCAAATATTCATCTACAGAAACACAAGTTAACAAATACAGAATATCGGTTCAAAAGCTTTTTTTTTTTTTTTTTTTTTTTTTTTTATACATTTAGCGACAATTTGACCCTTTAGTGACCACTATTCCGGAGCAGTTCTGGCCGACCGC
Source organism: Phyllobates terribilis (assembly GCF_046119375.1). Classification (NCBI taxonomy): domain Eukaryota; kingdom Metazoa; phylum Chordata; class Amphibia; order Anura; family Dendrobatidae; genus Phyllobates; species Phyllobates terribilis. The sequence continues at coordinate 61,560,857 of NW_027362767.1, forward strand.
GGGAACAGCTAATTGGCGGGGGCCCGGTTGTCGCACCACCACTGATCAGACATTGATGGCCCAGTCTATTGGTCAGTGTTAAAATCCTGGACAATCCCTTTAACCAAATTTTTTTTTTTTTCATTTTTGCACTACATAAACAGAAAGTTGTGGAGTCGAAAGTGTTAACTGACCAACAATAATTTCTGGTTTCTGAAAACACCTATCCCCAGATACAGTAAAAAAAAAATAAAAAAAACACTGCCTTACTCACCCTCCTCAGGTCCAGCACTGCAGCCAATAAGTGCACTCAGCAGTTCCTCGCGAGTTGACTGCATTAGCTGCAGCGCTCACAGGTTGGCTGTAGAGCCATCAACAACAGGACGTCAGCTCTGCAGACAAGACCCAGAGCTGCAGCAGTGATTGCGCTTTACTCATGCTCCCTGGGTCCAGCACTGTTTGTTTTGTTTTTAAAATAGACACTGCCTGGTGACAGGTGGTTTGTAAACCTGGAAATCCCCTTTAATGCTTCAGTATAAAATTACAATTTGCTTCCACAAACACAAATGTAAAATTTGTCCTCGGAACTTCCTGATTTTCAAGAATAGAATCCTCGGCCTTCTCTACGAGAACCTGACAACGTAAGGTCACACGAGGGGAAAAAATCACTAAAGACACGTGTTGTGACAGGCTGCATTCTGCTCTCCGGAGTGGGTGGCATCGTTAGTCTCTCCATCTGACACGTTTATGCTGTGAAACATTATGCCGCTTCTTGAGGTCTCGCATCTGGCATTTGGGTCTTAATAACTTTTGATCAAAGACTGAATTTCCTGAATGACTGGAGTGCGTCAGAAGCAGAGGGACATGGGTGCGAGTTGGCCACATTTTCAATAAATCGGACACTTGCCACCTACTCAGACTGTGGCATAAAAGGTGGAACCAACTGCTCCAAGACCCCTGCAGTCATCCACGCCTAACCCCGTGCAGACGCTTGGTTCTCCATGGTAATAGAGCAAACAGGAAAGTCTGAGTGCCCTTCAATCACAGGAGTAAGCCATCACATTTCCACTTGTCCCATGCACTTGGGCTAATGGGATTGTCGCCCTCAGTAAACCATGTAACGGAAATTTAGCCAACTGGGGACCTGATGTGCATAGTTTGACATTCTCCCAGATTCTACTAAGAAGAAAGGAATTTAAACTTTCAACTTAAAAGTAGCCGTAGAGATATAAAATACAAGTTACCAATCTGACCATGAATGATCGTTTACGAGTGTTGGCTGTGAATTTTAAGCGTTCCTTTACAGAGGATTTAAAAAAAAAATCAAACAATGGAAATCTTTTCACCCTACCATCGACCTCTAGTTAAAGAGGTGACGGGAACTCCTGACCACGTCTCTCTGAACGATGACATTTTTTCCATATAGATGTGACAGCCATGGCTGCTTTTGGAAGACAACAGCCAAGTCACATAAGATGACTGAACCTGCAGTGATTGGTTGCCCCCTTTACAAAAAATATATATGTAGGACCATGAGCTTTAGGGCTCTTTCACACATCAGTATCTCTGGTACAAGTGGTGACCATTTCCACACGTACTGGAGACACTGACACAAGCAGACCCATTTAAATGAACGGCTCTGTGCACATCTCACTGTGTTTTCACGGACCGTGTGTCAATGTGCTCCACATGGAGACAAGTCCATTTTTTTTGCTGATACACGGTAGCGCTGTTCCCAAGCGCTGGGTGCTGAATACTACCCTCATCATGGTTCCCTGCCGGCACTGTGATCAGCACCAGCAGGGACCATGATGAGGGTATTGGTAGTGTCTGTTCCTGCAGTGTCCCCACCTGTAAAAAGAATAAAATAAAATCCATGGACTCACCTCTCCTAGGTGTCCCCCGCTGTAATCCATGCGACCGCTGCTACAGAGGAGCCCGGGGAGAATGAGCGGCTCCGGAGCTGCGCTCAGTGAGTGACAGGACACCGCTTCTGAGCTGCAGCTCCGGAGAGACTCGTTCTCCCCGGCTCCTCTGCAGCAGCGGTCGCATAGATTACAGCTGGGGACACCTAGGAGAGGCGAGTACATGGATTTTATTCCTATTTTTACAGGTGTGGACACTGAGGGAGCAGACTACTACCCACCTCATCATGGTCCCTGCTGGTGCTGATCGCAGTGCAGGCTGGGAGCCATGATGAGGGTAGCGTTCAGCATCCGGCGCTTGGGGACAGTGCTAACTGTACCACTGATTTCCAGGCGCAGTTCGTGTGATCCCGATGCGGTACACGAGACACCTCCGAGACCGGTTTTTCAGGGGAACCCAACAAGACAGAAGCGGTTTATAGCCGCTTCTGTCTTTTCATTTACAGCTTTTCATTGCACCCCGGGACAGCTTTGCCAGTGACCTATGGGGCAATTTTCCTCTGTATCTGGGGTTCCTATGGATGCCTCAATTAGAATGGAAAAATACTAAATAAATGGATAAAATATGAAATGTTCCCCAGATATTGTATACAACTTCTTGTCAAGATTGAGATTAGATATATTAAAGAATTAAAGTTTTAGTTTTGTGTTGTTTGCCTTTGTTTTTTTTTCAGCCGGCGTTCTCCACTTTATGCAGTAAATACTGATTACCTGCTGGTGGCACTGTTGAAATACTTGACGCCTGATGTGAAACCTCTTCATAACCTCATTAACAGCAGCAGGTCATAAAAGGTCACTTAAAGCAGACATTGCCTTAATCTTGAACAACCCCCTTTAATAAGCCATATAGAAATATAAACCTCGATCAACAGCTATAACATTAAAACCGTAACGTGATTTTCGATTATCCTATTGCAATGGCATCTGTCACAGGTTGGGAAAGACTAGTGAACACTCGGATCTTGAAGTTGAGGTTTGGGAGGCAGGGGGGGATGGTAAGCGAAAGGATCTGAGCAACTATGGAAAAAGCCAAAATAGTGTCGGCCTGTGTCACAGCCTGATAAAGTCTGTAAAGTGCTTTGGAATATGATGGCGCTATAAGAAGCAAGCTTAATAATGGGATCTCCAAAAATGGCTGGTCTTGTGGGGTGCAGTGCCTCCGTATGTGGTCGGAAGGAACAAGAAGCGGAGAATTGGCAAAAAGGTCATGGACACCCAAGGCTCACTGATGCGCGTGGGGGAAAAGGCCATCTTCTGTTTGATCCCACCACAAAACAGCTGCTATATGTAGCCGGCTATGATACAAGAGTGATAACCTAAAGCATCGAAGTTTGTGTATAGAGCCGAGCCGCGGCAGAGTGGCCAGAGCGCCCATGAAGACCAGCCTTGATCGCGCTTTTGCGGTAAAGAGGACCATGGAGCGATGGAGGTGGCCTGGTCTGATGAATCACATTTACATCATGAGGATGGCTGGGTGTGACACCAGAGTGCACTATGGAAAAAAAAGTCCGATCCGTGGAGGCCGCACCGAGCAACTTATGCCCTGAACACCAGAAAACCTCTAAATGTGCCGTGTGGCATCAGCCACCATGTCTTAACGATCAGCGCAGTTTTGCCGGCACAAGGAAAGCCCCACACAATGTCAGGTTGGTGGTATTGTATGTGTATTAATGCAGAACACAACTGTTATGCACAGAACTATACAGTGATCTATGAAAAACAAAAAATTATCCCCTCCCTACCCACCCCACATGAGGAGAGTAATCCGGCACATACCTTGGTCTGGGGGTGTTATAGTGATCATCTGCGCTGTAAATTCTTCATCAAAATACCTTGTGTCCGTCTCCGATGTAACTTGTGGTTTAAAAGGTGGTACAAGCTTAAAAGTAAAAAAAATAAGGTGTTAAACATGTTAATGTACAGAAACCAGTGGCTGGAGGGTGTTTAATCGCATGGTGTATGTGGTAAAAAAAAATGTAAAAAGGGTTAAGTATAGGTGATAACTTGCTGAGGGCGTCAAACTACTGGGAGCAGCACTGACCAGCAGGGGGAGGGAATTTTTATCCCCATTACAAAATGAAGTGACAAGTTGGATGACCGACTGCCACTGTATGCACGCTCTACGGAGATACCGGAAAAAGCAGAGGGCAGCGCTCATCAGCCTTATAGGGAATGATTAGTGCAGCGGTCGTGTATGCGCACTGCAGTTATATTCTAACTGGGATAAGTGTGACCCGTTCTGCTGATCAGTGCAACACTATAAGCAAGTTTTAACCCATCCAGTGGATAGATCAGATTACAGCGGCCTATAAAAGACTATATGGAGAGGGGAGAACAATGGAGAAGCAGAAAAGTGAGACAGATTGCCTTTTTTTTTTCTAGTAAGTGTTTTATCTCACCCTTGTGTTGGATTCACAGCTACACTGTATAATGTTTAGTTGTTTCTGAGCTAGTGGGTAGAGTTGGGTGGGCATGGAGGACATTAGAGAGGTGGAGGCAGAGGGGGAAAACAACTGGTAAAAATTCCAGGACACACAGGTCATACAATGACCAGATAGTGTTATTCCTCATCAGATTATTCTGAAAAGAATAGTACACTTTAGGGGTTCAACAATCCCTACAGGTCCTATAAGTGGATCACAATCATCTGCCATGTTGGGAGCCCCAGTGATCAGTTGTAAGTTGTGATCTGTTTACACCACTATAAGGTGGGATAAACCATTACGTAGCACCCATTCAGATCTATGGGTTGCCTGCGTATTGAAGCACAGATCAGGTCCTCCGGAGAGACAGACGCTCTTAGTCTCTGCTCATAATTCTTGTGTTTTTCGGGAGACCTCCTTTATTCTCTACGAATTCCCCAACAGAAAAATGGGTTTGATAAGTTCGACTAATCAATTTATTAATATTCTAAATATGACCATAGAGGAATCCATTAGCACCCCCCAAATCGGACACTTTTCTATGCCAGGATATTGGTCGTAAGATTATGTATGAATCCTGCAAACGATCTGTGATTAAAACCCTACACACGGCCAGGAATTAGCTTCGCTGCAAAGAAAACACCACATTACCGTAAAGTCCTGACAAAGCCAACCTAAAGGCATGAATTCAGCGCTGAACCACAAACCTGAACAGCGCAGTTCTTTAGAAAGCAGTTATTTATAGACACGACAGCTTGCCGCACACTCCCGAGACCCCCTCCCTCCTTCGCAGGCCTCTCGATGCTGACTGGCAGGACTAGAGTTTGCATTGTGTCATAAATTTGGGACATTCTGCACCATCTTGGTTTCTGGAATCCAGTGTGCACAAGCTGCACGGTCTCCACAGATTGTGCCAGGACGCTCCACCCCCTTGCCAAGCATGTGTGTGCCAACACAGCTGCCATCAGCAGCAACAGCTGTGCTATTCTTCACTCTGGAGTGGGGGAGCCATTTATGATTGGGACTGGGGGGGGGGGGGGGGGGGGGGGGGGGGAGGAGGGATTGCAGGGCAGATGATGTGCAAACTGTTCTGTTCCTGCTTTTGGGATATTTTCAATAGTTTTGAATCATGCATTTTTTTTTTTTTCTGAAAATCATATTAGAGAAAGTCCATAAAAAGAAATCTCTACACCGTACTGAAGGAAAAAAAAAAAAATACAAAGACTTGGGGTATGTTCACACAGCTTTTTTGATGCTTTTTCTACCCTCAATAAAAAAAAAGTGCATGTTATGGGCAGAAGACAGCAACAGAAATTAGAAACATTTTTGCGGAGTTTATTTTTTTAAGCCACATTATTTTCATCTCAATGGGAAAAGTCTGCAGTAAAAATGCTGAAAGTTCACATGGTGCATTTTTTTTTTTTTTTTCCCCTGCATTTTTTTTTTTTTTTTTTTTTTTTTTTAAATGCCACATGTGAATGAGATTTTAGAAATTGCATTCATTTTGCCGATACTGAAAAAAAAAAAAAAAAAAAAAGCCTCTAAAAACGCTACATGTGAATAAGCATCTTGTAATACTTACTTTTTTCTCATATACATCTTGCCATACAATTCCAGCAAAAAATTTGTGTTGCATGATTTCTTTCGCATCGTCTGGTCCACCACCTAACCTGTACACATGGAAAGGAATGAAATCAAAAGAAACAATTGGTTAAAAAAAACAAAAAAACAACATCTTAAAAAAGGTGCATCGACATCATGAACAACTATGGCACCTCCAAGAGATACAGGTAAGGCTCCCAGATATTGGACTCACTCCCACCAAGAGCCCCAGTCACCAATCCCATCCAGCCATTTAACCCCCAGAAGTAAACTTAAAAGGTAACTTACATTTATTAGATTACTGTATAATTTATCAATAGTGTCACTTGTATGACAATTTTTGCTTTTAATGGGGTGCCTTGTGACCCCAACCCGTTTTAAAGGAGGATCTTTCGCCGCATTTTTTAATTCAAACCGGGAGTTTCTTCCAATTGATGTTGCTCTTCTGATTCTGGAACAGTTTTTTCTGTGCCACGCCCTCAGTTCTAAAGTTATGCTCCCCAGAAATAAAAGTACAACATTTCCCCTTCATCCCACTGGGTGTATAGCACAGAATTTCTGTGGGCGTGGCCGTGTTTTCATTGGCCGGCATCAGAGGAGAAAAAGTAAACCACCACGGAAGGACGCTCAAATTTGCACAATTATTCCTGTGGACATAACTTTGGAACAGAAGGACCCAGAAGAAAAAGAAAAAAAAACTGTTCCAGAACCAGCGGAGCAGCAGCAATTGGAGGAGCTACTCTGTTTAAATATATAAAAAAAATCCGCTAAGGCCTCTTTCACACATCAGTGTTTAGAGTACGTGTGGTGTCCATTTCCACATGTACTGGCAACACTGACACACGTAGACCCATTCAAATGCATGGGTCTGTGCACATGTCAGTGTGTTTTCACAGACCATGTGTCAGTGGGCAAAACCCGCTGACATGTCCTTTTTTTTTACCTGCAGCACAGTCTGCAAAATGTCCCGCACATGTGCACACTGATAACACAGTTGACATCAGTGTGTAATCCGTGTGATAAGTATCGGAGCCTGGGAATCAGCGATACAATTCGAGCTGTTCCCAAGCACCATAGTGCTGCAGGTATCTGTCATCACTGACCCCTGCCAGCATCATGAGCAGGGGACAATGTTGCTGTGTCTAGCAAGTGTAAAGAATAAAATAAAAAAAACAACATACTCACCTTTACAACTAATTCCCTGAAGCCATTGTCTCCTGAAAAAACAACAGACAGACAAAAAACAACCATAATACCGCATACGCTGAGGAACAGAGCAGAACGACTCACTGCAGGAAGCGGGCCCCTAAACTGTGCGGAGCTCAGAGAGTGGCCGGACCCCGCTCGCTGCAGCGAGTCATTCTGCTCCTCAGCGTGTGTGGTCAGATGGATAACAGCATGGGACACTTGTTTAATCTTCGGACACGTGAGAATAAGGATTTTTTTTATTCGTATTTTTTTTTTTTTTTTTTTTTACAGGTTTTGGAGACAGCGGGATAAGAATACTACTCTCAACATTGTCCCCTGCTGGCGCTGATCGCAGCACAAGCAGGGGACAATTATGAGAGATCCCTTCAGCACCCAGTGCTTGGGAACAGCGCAAATTGTAAAGCTGATTCCCAGGCGCCGGCACGTGTGATACTGATGCGGCACATTGTTGCCACACGTATCATACACACGGACTTCTCCGGTACGGTTTTTTCCAGTACTGGAAAAACCTGGACGTGTGAAAGAGCCCCAAGACTGATTGCCACAGTGCCTTTCTTTAGAAAAGATGCCTCTGAATCTGCATATTTGTAAAATTGTGAGACTTTTTGTTCCAGTTAAGGTAGAATTAGTTTGTGGAGTAATCCTCACACTGATAGAACGTTATAATCCCTCAGAATGTGCGAGAATGTGGATGAGCTGCAATACCAAAAGCAACCCGAGCACAAGAATGGCACTGTTTGATCTCCCACAATGCACCGCTCCCTGGTGACAAACTTATAAAATTCTGAATTCTGCTTTTTAACTCTTTTCTCATTGCAGGTTGAGCACATGACGTCATAAAAGTGGACATCAAAGAGAGAAAAAGGAGAGGTGTTCACTTTCTTACCTTTGTTTTGGGTCTTTCTTCAATAAACCTGAGAGCAGCGATTTTGCTTCAGGTAATAAAGTGCGCGGGAATCTAATTTCCTCCATTAGGATAAGTTCAAAGAGTTTTTCATGGTCCTGGTTGTAAAAGGGGAGTCGTCCACACATCATTTCGTACATGACTACACCTAAGCCCCACCAGTCCACTGCTCGGCCATAGTCATTATCTTCTAGTACCTGTTGAGCGAGTACATAATAGGTTAATATTTGACCCATGCGCTTAGTTTTTCCTGTAGCGGATACAAGGGCATGTATCTCAAAATCTTAAGATACATGTAAATATTTTCCAACAACCAGAACAGTACGAGAAGAATGGTCTTAAAAATGACAATGAAAAAGATTCAAAACCTTTATATTAAAAAAAATAAAGTTGCGATGTCACGAGTAACTAATCATATCGATTGGACAAACAGATCCCATTTCTGTTACAGGAGTTTCCTAAAATTACAAGATATTCTGTATCCAAAAATTGCTGATCACTTGGGTTCTGGCATGGTACTACCATACCATACTCAACTGTTTCCAACAGTCCCAAAGACCATGAATGGTGCAGAGGTGGAGCACAGGCAACTTTGCTCTCTTTGTGTTAAATGTACGTCAGAGGGGATCCTCGGTTTGTTCTCATGGACTTGAGCCATCCTTAGTTATTTATGTAGATGGCAGCCATATAGTACTACATCTCTTCTGAAGTGGTGACCATCTGGCTTGCCGCAGCATTTCCATGTAAAATGGGAGGCTTAGGGTATGTTCACACATTGCATTTTTTTATGCAAATTAAAAGCTGCTTTTTACAGTACCAGCAAAAGCCATCAGATTTCAGGAATCTCATGCACACATTTTTTTTGTTTTGTTTTTTTTTTTCCCTGACCAAATTGGAAAACTGGAGCATGTCCATTCTTCCAGCGTTTTTTCACCATAGAAAGCAATGAGTAAATGCCAAAGGGGGAAAAAAAAAAAAAAAAAAAAAATCGCTACCATGCATTTTTGCTGGTTTTTTTGGTCAATGAAACTAAACTTTAATAAACATTTACTGTAGACAAATGACAGTCTGCACCAAAAATCTGCTTTTTCTGCTCCGCTTCTTCTTAGCCACCGCTCATTGCTTCACTTTGAACATTTTCTATATTGCTTTCGACTCTTCGCGTCTCCCCGCATGTTCACGCCATGCTGCCAGTCTCTACCGATAAGTACTTAAAAAAAATAAAAATGGGCCATTAATTGTATTACATGATTGTTAATGGCTCCTAAATTCACATTACTGTAGTAAACGCCACCAACGATCGCCCCTTCTGGTGGAGATTGGACGTCCCGATCACTAATATATCTCCTCAATGGATCCCTTGATAGAGTTAAACAACAGCCTTATAAAGGCTGATAATGATGAATGGGAATAAAAATGGGGAAATCTCATTTAATACGATCCCTTTAATGCTGGTTTTGTTTAGAGGGCACAGTGAACTTTACTTTAAGGTGGAGGGGGGGGGGTAGAGTCCAGTAGTGATCTAAAGTCCCGCAGTAAGGATGCAAAAGCCAAAAGCTGGCAGGTATTAGGTTACTCCACTAAGGTCTATTTACAGCAGCTATTGCCGTATGATTCACAGCAAACGACAGCTGGCGCTGCAGCTGCCCCATATATGTACAAGGCTAGCACAGCTGCCGGTCTGCCAGGAGCCAGCCTCATCCTTTACCAGAAAGCTCAGGAGTTCATGATCTCCCGGAGACTCTGCCGGTTTATAGTCGCATTTATTAGGGATAGAGCAACGCACAAACACAGGTAAACGGATACATGACACCGGACTGATGGAAATAAAAGAAAGTAATTGGAAGGAGTTCATTGGGCGCTAATTAACATTTCCTTATTTATGTTCCTGGGAAAACTGGGGTATCCCAATATAACCACTATTACCAGTCCTACTTTGCATCTTGCCTAGTCATGCACCGAGCTTGTCCCCATTGCCGTGCCGCAAAGCTACAAATCTTGGGAGCCCATTAGTTGTTATGGCTATAAATGAAAAGGGAATTTTTAGGGTCGTTCCTCTTAAGTCTTCAGCATCAGCCAACTAGACAGATTCTGACTTAACCCAGGCAGTAAGGTTTAAAAGCAGGGCAAGCGGCCAGCCGAGAGCGCCCGAGTGTTGTGTGACAACAGCATAGCTCGATGTGAAGGCAAAAACTTCCTCCGTCCACTCCGTGCGGCTTCTGGTTGAGACATTGAATAGGGATCCATGTACAGCAATACAAGAGCTCCGGGGACATCAGAAAGGGCATTTATTATTTTACTCACTTGTATAGCGCCATTAATGCCACAGCACTTTACAGTCACAGTCCCCATTGGGGACCCCAATCTAGATTCGCTATCAGTAGGTCTTTGGAGTGTGGGAGGAAACCGGTGAACCTGGAAAAAACCCACACAAACACGGGGAGAACATACAAACTCCATGCAGATGTTGCCCATGGTGGGATGTGAACCCAGGACCCCAGCGCTATAAGGCTGCAGTGCTGCTAACTACTGAGCCCTAACGCAAAATAGATGTAAAAAAAAAATGATACAAACCTATTTTTTTGGGCTATACATGCATATGTCTCCCAAATGGAAGCATAACCAGAGCTTCAAGGGGTTTCAGGTGCCGCTGCTGTGACTTGGAAACAACTTATACCAAGTGCTTTCACCATCTCAGAGTCGCAGCTTTTTTGTTTTTTTATTGCTTTCTATTTCCGGGGAAACTCCTTTAAGAGGAACAATTTTCCTCAAAAATGCTATTGTTTCCTGCCATCAGTCATTTCCTTCACTATTCTACTCAGTGACACAATAAACCAGACCTGACAGATGTGCGACCACAGGCTCAGTCGGCCATAGCCAAATGCTAGATAGGGCAGGTCAAGTGGAAGCACGGAATATTCTGCAATTGGGTATTCCCACACATATACAGATGGTTACTGCAGTTCAGAGACCAAAAAGTCGGCTCACGTCTGCCTACTTCTGGCTAATGAACGTGGACAAATTTAATGTAAGATTTTTTTGTGAATTTAAAAAGGGACTTTACGCAACAATATTTATAGGATATTTGTCCACCGCAACTCTGATAATTGGGACCCTACTAATCCTGACAATGAAGTTCCAGCTCCCCCTCCACACCCTGCATCTTGGCAAAAGTGCAGCGTTCATTGTGTAATAGATATCTTTTACAGGTTATTTGTTGGATATCCCTTTAAGATTTAAAGGGGTATGCCAATCTTCAAATTCTCAAAAGTTTGGATCTCATCTCACATATCAGAAGAATAAGGTTATGTGAAGCCCCCCTCTCCATTTAACACACTCGAACGGCCACTTTCCCAACATAAATCAAAAGTAGTGGGGAATAATAAATAAAAATTTCTAGTGATTCATCTGATCACGTTACCTGAAATTTATCATTCTGAACATACATACATACATACATACATACATACATACATACATACATACATAATTACACCTCTATATACAGTGGATAACACAAGAGCCACCATTCACAATAGGCGATATCACAGCTCACCTCCTCCCCCTCTTGTATGATATCACAGCTCACCTCCTCCCCCTCTTTTGTATGATATAACTGATAACACCTCTATATACAGTAGATAAATCCTTGTACAGGAGGAGGGGAGCTGTGACATCACCTCTCCTGACAGAGCATGAGCCCCCCCACATCTTTGGCGAAAAAAATGAAAATAAACAAAAAAACAAAAATTATTTTACCACTAAAACAAACAATCTAAGTTTGGTATCTCTGTTGCCAAGTCATTTTTAGCTTACAATGGATGCCGTAAAAAGGAAACCCAAAAACCAATTGCGAACCATCATTTTTTGCACCATTTCATCTCACTGGGAGTTTTTACCAGCTTCTGAGTACCTTACATGATACAGAGCATGGAGTCATCCAAAACTAGAATTCATCCTGCAAAAGAAAAAAACGTCCCATACGGCTGTGCTGACAAAAAAAAAAAAGCGTCAGTCCTAACGGGTTAATTGGCCGTTATTACCCTGACGCGCATCACACAATGAGACCATGAACCAACAATCCTCTCTTACCCCATTTACAGCCCTCAGCGAACCCTTTATATATGGGTCCTGCGGCAATTGTGACAGTGCGGCTCCATCAACAGCAGACACTTTAATGCAGCAGCGTCATGTGCCAAACACGGCCGACCATCAATCCACGAGGAGCAGCTCCCGACAGCTGTACCCAGGAATTTACAAGAGACGGCACAACAGCTGTACCCACTACAATCCCCGACACATCAAAGGGAGGGATCCCGGCTCCGCTGCTGCAACAGATTCCAGCCACGACCAACACAACCAAAGAGCACAAGCACCCGAGCATGTGAAAAATCTGCCGTACCTCCTTATACCGCTACAAGTAGCTGCATACAAGGGTGATCATCCAGCAGAGGGCAGACACTTTTTTCAGGGGTTCAACAGAGGGGTAATTATTTTCCCCTATAACCTTTATTTTTTACCTTTTATCGTCATTCTTTGTCATAAAAAAAAAAAACAGTTCTCAAAGCATTGACCCATTCATACAGCTGCCTATCTAAATAAGCAGAGCTGTAGTGTAAAGCAAGGGGGTTGCAAAGCAGCAGCGTAACACGAGACAGGAGATGGAATTCTGCATATAGAGGAATTATCAGTCATTGTACAGGAGGAGGTGAGCTGTGACATCACCTATTGTGAATGGTGGATCCTGTGTTATCTACTGTACATAGAGGTGATATCAGTCATTGTACAGGAGGAGGTGGTGAGCTGTGACATCACCTATTGTGAATGGTGGATCCGTTTTTATCTACTGTATATAGAGGAATTATCAGTCATTGTACAGGAGGAGGAGGTGGTGAGCTGTGACATCACCTATTGTGAATGGTGGATCCTGTGTTATCTACTGTATATAGAGGTGATATCAGTCACTGTACAGGAGGAGAAGGTGGTGAGCTGTGACATCACCTATTGTGAATGGTGGATCATTCACCACAATGATCATTGTAATTCTGCCTGTAATTATAATGAGACTTCATCTGTACACAGCAGGAAGTAGGAGTCTAGTATTTGGTTTAGTGGCAAGTGTGAATATTGGAAGTTTTTTTTTCTGTTTCTTTGAACGTAGATAGTGATATGGAATATTGAAAAAAAAAAAAAACTGCGTTAGAAAATTTAAAAAAAATTAAATCTAATTTTATGCGTTTTGTTTTCCTGCTGATGGGATTACAAAACTCCAGTATAATGCCATCATCCCTGCATCCGACAAAAAAAAAGAAAAAAAAATCTGATAAGTCAGCACAAAAAAGTGGAATATAATGCAGAATACAGAAGGCCAAGAATTACTTGTGTTCTACATATTGGTAAAACTCCGCTACTTCTTTACAGAATATTGTGTCTGGAACGTCAATGGGTCACATTCAAATAATAATGAAACGGACATACTTCAGGGGCGAGGTATTCTGGGGTACCGCAGAACGTCTTCATCGTTGCCCCGTCCTTTATACCTTCTTTGCACAGGCCAAAATCTGTTATTTTTATGTGTCCATCTTTGTCCAGCATAAGATTTTCCAACTGGGAGGGGAGAAAAAAAAATAAAATAAAAGATTAATTTTTATTTCTGCAAATATTTATGGTTATTAATATTTACACAATAAGACTTCCGCAGGCAGATGTTCTGCCCTTCCTCGGTTCTCGGCACATCTGTCCGAGTGTCCGTCACCTTAGATAACCCGGCACTGAGTGCAGAAGTTTCCAACACACAATAAAAGCATGGCTTCTCCTCCAGCACAATGAGCAGCGGAGGGGAGTATTTATAGTGCCGGCAGGTAAGCGGAGCCGTTCCACCAGATTCTCATTACAGATAAATTTTTACCGTGTTCAGTTTTGTAAACACTCGGGCAGCACCAGTACAAAACATTGGCATCCAGCACTGGGTGTAAAGCCAAGACAGCAACGAAGAAAAAGGTCAGACTTCAAGATGCAGGGATTTACTCTGCTAGGGTATAGCATGCACTACAGTCTGCAGTATCCTGTTGTATGGATATAGTGCACAAAGTAGGGCTTAAAGGGGTTATTCCCATTTTCAAAAATCGATATTGTTGGGTAGTGCGTGTAAAAACAAGCACTTTTGCAATTTACTGCTTGTTAAAATTTGCAGCCGTTCTTGAGATATCAACATTTTGATTTTGTTTACAGCTAGTTGTCTAAGAGACCAACCACCGCTGCCATCTTGTTTGTAAGCGCTGCACTGAAGCTGGCAGGGATTAGGAGGTTAGCAGCGCCCTCCAGCACTCTTGACCAGCTTAAGAAAAAATATATATATAATAAAAATTGGTTACACGGTCAACAGGAAAGAGCTGGTGAGCACTGCAAATTGTTTTGCACTCTGGCAGTGGTGGTCGGTCTCCAAAGCAACGAGCTGTAAACAAAAACAAAAAAAAGTTAATATCACAAGAACGGCTGAAAATTTTAAAAAGCAGTAAATTACAAAATTGCTCGTATTGACAAGGTCTAGCTGACAAATCAATTTATTGAGACGGGAAGGACACTTTAAAACCATACAAATTTTCAGATTCCAAATTCCGCATGAACACATCTTTTTCCATGGACAGCAAACCTAAATGTATGTCTCTGCAGTTATTTACAGGCTATTGCTCTCTGTTAGCAGCTACATGAAGGTGAAGACAATCTGACTAGAAGTGTACGTCTATGGTATTAACAGGAAATCCCGAAATCCGCACCCCCAAGGTCACAACCTTATCTCCAGGTCTGAGAGGCTCCAGAAACACAAACTGTACATAGGTAAATAATATTAGCAGCGCGTCTTAAACCTCGGAGCTTAGAAGTGTCTAAGGTTCAGCGCTCCTTAACCTTACATTACTTAAAGGGGTTTTGCAGAACTAGAATACTGACCCACAATAAAAGATCGGGGCAGGTCTGGCCACCAGCCGACTGCCTGATTGGCACTGCATATCAGATCCATTTAATATTAAAAAAAAAATTGCAATATTCTCTAGGTTAGTCCGATTACAGCAATACCAAATTTAGTTTTTTTTTAGATTTTATAATGGCAAAAAAATGAAAAACTTTTTTTTTTTTTCAAAGTTTCCATTACACTTATTTTCCATCGATGGAGCAGTTTGTTTTTTTGCAAGGCAAGCTGATGTTCATATTGGTATCATGTTGGGGTTCAGAATTTTTTTTTTTTTTTTCAAATTGTATTTTTTTTTTTCTTTGGGGGGGGGGGGGGGGGTGTTGAGTTGTGATGACAGAAAAAAAACTTTAATCCTGGCAATTCATTTTTTTTCTAGTTACCATAGGTGCTTTATTAATTAATTGTATACCTGCGTGGATTGGACATTTAATGGGTCGGCAAAGCCCATTAGGTATAATAATTTCTTATTCCATTTTTAAATTGGAAAAAAGCTGGGGGGGGCAGAGGCGCAATTAAAAAAACTTTTAGATTGTATTTTCACTTTTTTTTTTTTTTAGTCCTCTTTGGAGACTTAAACCTGATCACATGTTCCATATACTACAGCAACTGCGTCAGGGTGGGGCCGATGGGGGTTGGAATGGTTACGCGACGGGATTGCTTCAATCCCTGACAGCACTATTTAAGGGGATAAATAGCAGCCATCAGAGCGAGCAGGTGCTGGCTGTGTATCACAGCAGGCTCAGCGTCTAAACCCACCCCATACACCCCCAGTATGTCTGAAAAGAGTTCAGCTGAGCTGCAATACCAAGGACAACCAGTAGACAGGAGTGGTGCTGTTTCTAGAAGGCAGCAACCATCTTCTTCTAATCTTAGAGTATCCATGACGGAGTTACCTTTAAATCTCTGTAAACTACATTTTTCTCTGAGTGAAGATAATCTAATGCCGAGACGATCTCTGCACCGTAGAACCGCGCTCGGTCTTCAGAAAATATACGTTCCCTTGAGAGATGGAAGAAAAGCTGAAAATATAAGAAGTGAACAGTTAGAATTAAGGCCGACTGGGGCAACTGAGAATTCGACAGCCTCCATATATCCCCGCTTTATTTCTGGAATGCTCCTGCTGTATTGTGTAGGGGAACCTTCAAATCAGTGCTTTTCCCTGCAGCTCCCCCGGAGGATGAACGAAGCAAGACACTTGGGATTCTCCAATCGGGCACTTGATTTTTTTATTTTTTTTTATTTTTTTCTAAGCAGACAAAATGCATTAAGGATGTTTTCTATCCTGTAATTTAACATGAAGGGAAGCCATCAGAAAATTATCCATTGTTTAAAAAAAAAAAAATGTTTGCCATTTTTTAAAATAAAAATTGTGATATGAAAAAAAAAATTGCCATCTTGCCATTTTAAACACTGGCCACTGAGGCTCGTTTAATCCCATATATCCTGTCCTTTCAGGAAGAGTTTTCAACAGTCTCATTATCATCAGAGGCAGGATTATAATGACACTTAACGCCTCTATACACAGCTGATTATAGGTCTTATCAATCACAATAGCACCGTGAACCCTTTCAACTTTCTTTATTTGCTTAGGTCTGCAACTCCTTTTCAGGCCCACGCAACTTCTAGCAACGGACCAACCAGACGTTCAAGAAGCAGATCGATCAAACTTTACTATACAAAACTGCACACTAAATTTTTTATTTTTTTTTTTGGTGGAAATTTTAGACCTGACGAGGCTTGTGTGCTTACTTTGAAAATCCATGTCAGAATGGCTGTACAAGCCAGATATTAAAATTAGCATTTTATAACTAAAAGAGTATAACCTCAAAAGTCCAAGTGTATTCCATCTCCGCCGCCCACCCAGGCTAAGTGACAGTTGCAGCTTGTACTGAGCAGTGAGATTTCAGCAACAGGGAGGAGGGACACTGAGGAGCTGACAATCAGGCTAGGTTCGCAGAAACCATTCAAAAAAAAAAAAAATAAAATAAAAATCAATGCAGGTATTCTGATGTGAATTTTCAAGGTAATCACACCAGCATCCTCAGGTCTACATAATAAAGTATACAATTTGCATGATGAAATCTGGTGACGGATCTGCTTGAAGTTTGTTACATTGCGTCAGCAGCCTTCAGGTTGGATTGCACAAATGTTCTTAAAAACAATGTCAAAAATGAACGCCCAGTTACGTACCTCTCCTCCGTTTGCATATTCCATAACAAAACATAAGCGATCATGAGTCTGAAAAGAATATTTTAATGCCTGGGGGGGAAAAAAAAAAAACTTGAAAATTCATGGATCCTGTAGTACATGTAACATTAAATTTAGAACAAACATTTACTGTGAATTTATGCAACTTTTTGATGGTTCCCCGAACCCCCCACCCAGAACAAAAGTGATAAAACTAACATTTCAAAAGTGGGAGGTACCAGCAATAGGAGCCCCCCCTTCCCTGGTCACCACACTACCGCCAGATATCGGAGCCACCTTTTCCACAATATGACAAAAAGTTACAAAACAAATGAAGATTTGGGAATTTTCTCTTTTTTTAAAATCCAAGGACCCCATATTCAAATTAAATCAATAATTGCTCCAGATCTGTGATCACCGAGTGCTTAAGAGTCCAGGGGGCGGTCCCATAGATAGAAGGATCATTGTGAAGGACCGCCTCCTGGACTCCTAACCAGTGATAGTCAGGTTGCCAATTCCCAGCAAGTCAATTTGATAAATTGCACTGCAGGAAAAAAAAGTGACAGCCCGGGAGTAACTGCAATAGGTGCTCAACCTAGGGACAACGAGCAAGTGCCTTATTCACTACTACGTGATCTGGAGCAGAAGCCTCCTGAATCTCTCAGAGCGGATAATGGCTTTACACAAAAGTGCATAGAAAAGTATAAAAATGCTCCTGTCGACCATCGCGCAGGTTCTGTCACCAGCTTGGACAACACCATTTTATACTTACGGTTAGGAAAGGATGCCTAGAATTCTGTAAGACGCGGTTTTCAGTCAGTGTATGGGCTACTTCATCCTGATAAAAAATAAAAAAAAACACAACAACACACAACGTTACATTATTTTTTTATTATACACACAGAGCGCCACTCTCAGCTAAGGGAACTGTATCTCAGCCTTGAAAATGGTATCTACCTGAACAGCAGAAGGATCAAAGTGGCGCTCTCGTCATCTTTGATCCCATTTTTTGGGAAATTTTATGAATATTAAGACATTTTGGAGTAAAAATAAAAATAGGGTTCCCCAATATGGCACCCCCTCCCCCATCTAAGGAAGAGAGGACAACCACAAAGTAACTGCATCCAGGGGTGCAATGTGGTTTTCCAGCCCACAGAGCCCAGGTAAGCATTGCACTTCTTAACCCATTAAAAATGGCCACTATGTGCAAAAAAAAAAAAAAAAATTCTGACCAATTTCAAGGAAACTGAGTTAACGCCTCCCTCAAAAACACAACGGACAGTCACTGGCGGTGCCCCCTGCGCTGGGATGCCGACCTGGTGCTTCCAGCTGTGTCGGACTCATCAGAACACTCCTGCAGTTTGCAGGCGCCCGGATCTTCTGCACGAGTGGCACTAATGCTACTTTTTAAAAAAAAAAAAAAAAGTTACCACCCTTCAAATTTCACATCTGGGGTAAGTACCCATGTGAAGGGCACAGCAGATAAAGAAAATTTAAAGGGACTTTCCATGATCAGATCATGGCAGCTTGCTCCCCACCATATCCGTTCTTGGACCCTTATCCTAACTGGTGTGGAGTTTAAGTCATGAAAATTTTGTGGCTCAACACATCCCCCTAAGGTGTAAAACATCAAATCTAAAAGAAATGGCTTTTTTCTTTTGCCTTCCGAAAAAAAAAAAAAAATTGGATTGAACCCACCTTTGCAACAATTACTTCTTTTTTTAAAATTTTCATAGCGTAATATCTTCCTGTTGCTTTTTCTTTGACTAAAATTACTTTTCCAAAGGTACCTTTTCCCAAAAGCTTCAGATATTCAAATTCATTCATTGTCTGGAGATATAAAAAAAAAAAATATATTATATTATATTATATTATATTATAATATATATATTATATTATATTATAATATATATATATATATATATAATATTATATTATATTATAATATATATATTATATTAGAATATATATATATATATAATATTATATTATATTATAATATATATATATATATATTATAATATATATATATAGATATAGATAATACGATGAGTTCCCCTGGGTTCAGATGTTTTTACTCAGCCGAAGACAAATTCATTCGCCACGGAGGAATCAGCACTTCAAAGAGGACGGAAAAAAAAAAAAATCATACAAGTATCTCCCCAGCATATTAAAAAGATTTCCCTGGAATATGAAAATAAGGCGGAACTAATAGAGAGCTGGATGTGATGACAGTTTAGGACTGACTTAAATTCCATGCTCCAGGATCAGCATTGTTATTATATTGCCGTGAGCCATTCTGCAGCTTCAGCTCCCTCCTACCCCCATTACGAGTCTCTGGGATTCGTTCTATATTAGTAGGTTTTTGGGTCATTTTAAGATCATTTTCACCTTTTGGGAAACCCCTTTAAAAAGGGTTCGTAGAAAGATTGGAAGTCACTCCTCATTGTGCAGGTGCACCTCCACTCCATTCATAGCGGATCCATGAGCTCTGACATCTCCGGGACTCCCACAGACAAAGAATGGAGCTGGGCTCGACCCCCACTCCATACAGATAAGCCCCGTTTTTGGGATCAGTGGCGGTTCTAGCAGTAGGATCCCCCCCCTCCCAAGATCAGTAAGTTATCCTCTATTTTATTGATAGAGGTTACTTCCAGTCTTGGTAGAACCCCTTTAAAAAGGTTTATGAAATGGTTTATTAATATCACTTTCATTTTTTTGTCTCCCCCAAAACAGCACCACCTTCATTCACAGGGGGAATCAACATTTTGGGAATAACCCTTTAAATAAATAGGAGTGAATGTGCATTTTTTAAGCTCTCTCTCATCCCTTGGATAGGGGATTCATTACTGATCACAGGGGGAGGGTTCGTCCAACCACTAAGATTGGGGATCTGGAACCAGATTATGCAGAGGGAGGCATGCTCAAATGCCGCAAGAGGGGGAAGGCACATGCTCAAACGCCGGATGGGAAGGGGGGAGGCGCATGCTCCAATGCCGCAAGAGGGGGAAGGCACGTGCTCGAATGCCGGATGGGAAGGGGGGGCGCGCACGCTCAAATGCCGGATGGGAAGGGGGAGGGCGCACGCTCAAATGCCGGAGTGGGGGGGGGGGGGGGCAAATGCTCAAATGCCGGAGTGGGGGGGGGGGGGGGGGGGCAAATGCTCAAATGCCGGAGTGGGGGGGGGGGGGGGGTTTGGGGCAAATGCTCGAATGCCGGAGGGCGGGGAGGTCGATGCTCAAATGCCGGAGGGGCGAATGCTCGAATGTTCTATTCGTTGTCTCTGTGACTTGTGAAGAAAGCGGATGGCAGGTCTACACTACGTCTGACAGTGCCATCGATGATGAATGGAGCCGGGGTAGAGCATGTGCACCTCCGTTCCACTCATGACCGGCGATCAGCAAGTCCCAGATCTCAGGATCACAGTGAGTTGTGCCGCTTTGTTGAAAAAAAAAAACAAAAAAAAAAACACAACACTAAAAAGAGAACAATAAGTTAGGCAATATTTGCTAAAATGTCAGTATGTGTATGTACAGATCCAGTAAACTAAAAGCCTGCACTATGATCTAGCTGTGAGCCAATCTAACAAGCCCAAACTGCGAGCTGCTGCAGACAGTGACGGCATCAACACGCCTTGTAATTGCTGCTTTGTCTGAAGGACAGAACGTGCAGCTCCCCAGACACTCCGCAGAGCATGCATATACTGGTTATATCAAGCTTATTATATAGGTCAGTCACACACAAGCTAAGCAGCACGATGCGAGCACATAGGACGGGGTTAACTCACTACTTTGTGTTTTGATTTTGGAACAGAGACTTCCATTTCCTCTGCACCGGAATTATCACTCGGGGAGCCAGACCGAAAATCCATCATCTCCTCCTCCTGTTTCTTAAGGCTGTCGGCTACTGCCTGGATGGCTTTTATCCATTCTTCTCTGGAAAAAAAAAATTCTATTAAAAGAACAAATTTTGAAGCATGGTGATAAATTTTGGGCCCAGTAGTCAGCCAGAATCTGAAGCTTACTATACGGTTGGCCATTAATCGGACAAGAGAAATCTCACATTTACAGCTTGCTCTATGCCAAAAATTCCAAGAACCTTTTTGGATAAAGTTTAGTTACCAATATCCCAAACTCCCCACACCTGAGTATTCTTAAAATAAACTACAGCTATTGAAGTAATATTTGGTTCATAAGCCGACAGACAGCTACAGCACGTATGTATGCATTTCGTAGGCTTTGTACCGTGAGCTTCAGGATCTGTCTCACCATCCAACTTCTCTCAGCTGGCAATAATCTCTTAAAGCAAATTCCTGTTTGTTTCTCAACTATCTGCATTTACTTCCTGGCTCATAACTGCAGTTAACCTTTCATCCGCTGTAAGCACAAAACTCTTCTCCTGTGTTGTTCACACTACAAACACTGTTGCAACAGTGTGGATCTTCTCTACAGGTATTCAGTTTGCCTTTCCATCACTGCTGCTTATGTCCCTACCAGTAGCATACAATTATGTCTAGCCATTTGCTGCAGTTCCTGGACTAACTGACTATACATCTACAGGTGTTGTGTGTCTACACTCCTGACTGTGTCTTCTGGCATTTCTTGCTCCATTTGTCTGCTTGCCATACTGCAAACCCTGCTGCCCTGATCCTTAATGATCTACATGCCATTTGGCAAGTCCTGCCTGCTGCACCATCGTCTTCGGTCCATGTTTTTCACCATTACCTATGGCTTAGAGAACACAACTCACCAGGCGAGTCCATGACATACTGGTGTACAATCTGTTGCATATATTTTTGTCAGGTGTGTGTGTGTGTACGGAGTCTGGTCTTTGAAATTCTAAAGTTAAATCAACCCATAAAGAAAAATTTTATTGAAATGGCACAATCATTTTAATTAGTCACCACACCTAAAAGGGCAAGCCAAAACGTCCTGTGTACCCCAAAACACGGGGGAAGGGGGTCTGACTCCCAGGAATCTATGTAGAATGGCAGTTTTTGGGTTACTTTTCCATAGGTCTCTTATCCTAAGTCATTGCTTCTACCCAAGGCACAAATTTCCTTTCACTTGGCTATTGGGTGAAATTTATGAAAACATAATCCGAGGAACAAAGTCACTAGTTACCAATAGGTCCTTTAAAAGTTAAAGAAGCAACCGCCATGGACATCTGCTCAGTCTCGCTACTTATGGATAAAGCTCAATAAATGTACACAAAACCCTGGCAGTAAATCAGGATAATGATGGAGTCAAAAGTTATAAAAATAAAAAATTTGGGGGCAAAAACGGTCAACATGTTTAGCGCCCCTTCATCTGAAAAATTTTAAAATTTGTAGCGACAGATCCGGATGTCCTACATCAACGAGCGCGGCACCCGAAGCCGCCTGCAAGAGATTCTTTTTGCTATTTTTGTGTCACTTATTTTCAACATAAATCTAAAAATAAACCTTTTCGTGCAACAGCTGGACGTGCCGCATCCTCCATGATCATCCACTTATTTTAGATCCGCAATCCCGAAGGTTGGAATATTCTCAGGGCCAATTCATAGCACTGGCTGATTGTGGTAGTGGTGGGGGATAGCCCACGCAGTACTGGCCAACTGTGGTCATGATGGCGGTGGGGGACAGCCCACGCAGCACTGGGCAACTGTGGTAGTGGTGGGGGATACCCCACGCAACACTGGGCAACTGTGGTCATGATGGCGGTGGGGGACAGTCCATGCAGCACTGGGCAACTGTGGTAGTGGTGGGGGACAGCCCACGCAGCACTGGGCAACTGTGGTAGTGGTGGGGGACAGCCCACGCAGCACTGGGCAGCTGTGGAAGTGGTGGGGGATACCCCACGCAGCACTGGGCAACTGTGGTCATGATGGCGGTGGGGAACAGCCCACGCAGCACTGGGTGACTGTGGTAGTGGTGGGGGATAGCCCATGCAGCACTGGGCAACTGTGGTAGTGGTGAGGGACAGCCCACGCAGCACTGGGTGACTGTGGTAGTGGTGGGGGATAGCCCACGCAGCACTGGGTGACTGTGGTAGTGGTGGGGGATAGCCCACGCAGCACTGGGTGACTGTGGTAGTGGTGGGGGATAGCCCACGCAGCACTGGGTGACTGTGGTAGTGGTGGGGGATAGCCCACGCAGCACTGGGTGACTGTGGTAGTGGTGGGGGATAGCCCACGCAGCACTGGTTGACTGTGGTAGTGGTGGGGGATAGCCCACGCAGCACTGGGTGACTGTGGTAGTGGTGGGGGATAGCCCACGCAGCACTGGGTGACTGTGGTAGTGGTGGGGGATAGCCCACGCAGCACTGGGTGACTGTGGTAGTGGTGGGGGATATCCCATGCAGCACTGGGCGACTGTGGTAGTGGTGGGGGATATCCCATGCAGCACTGGGCGACTGTGGTAGTGGTAGTGGTGGGGGATAGCCCAAGTTACAAGGCATAGCATGTAGTTGTGATTAATAACTGTCATAAAACAAATCCCAGATGCCGTGCTACATTTATCCAAAAAGTGGATGAAGATCTAGATTCTGTCATTTTGCTTGTTAGTTGGCTGAAGCAACTGGAACGTCCAGTTGGCAAAGGCGAGACAGACGTTCTATAGGGATAGTGGCCAATCTCCCAGGCATCAAAAATACCTCCTGGAAAGCAGCGCTACCAAACTATTTTATGTGCCTTGGCCACCGCTGGTTGTTCGGCATGCTGGGACATCAGAACGGCACATCATCGGATGTTTCTCCGATGATGCTCTACTTCAGTCACCTGACCACTACAGCCAAGCACAGGCCTGTTACATCTGAACGGCACAATTCTCACAGAGCAGACTACCAGAGCAGCCTGACCTGCAGCCTTGGGGGAGAGTATACTGCTGTTAATCCAGCCCATTCCTTACAGAAAAATAAAAATTAAATGCCAGCAAACCCCTTTAGAACAGCATAACCCAGTAGTCCAAACAATGTACAAATGGCATAAAAATAAAAATATTTTTTACTGTAAAAAAGTATATATTTTGAAGATTAGGCGTTCTACTTGTCTGGACAGATATTTAAGAATTAAAAACAAGATTTACTAGATCTCGTGGCCGGTTTTTCTCTTTTGGCTCAAAGCGACAAGCAGAAAAGTCTGTATATATTAATTGTGCCTTCCAATATGAAAAGGTTGATTCTTCCGAAACAGCCATTCATTTGTAACCTCAGCTTTACGACTACCCGGCATTATTCTTCCTAATTTACACAGGCAGCGAAACTTCAGAGTCAAAAGCATCACACTCCCAAACAGGTCTTCAAAAGGACCCGATACGAGGTCACAGTTTTGTTGGTCTCCCCTCCTCCACCTTCAATGTCTGCGTCATGGAAGCCTACTGGTCGGAGGTTACACAGAGTTCTAGGGTAAAAAAGGGCCAAAACACATAAATAGAATGTATGCAAGTGTCTCAGAATATTCTCCAAACTAGAAGACCAAAACCTCTACTCTACAGGGGTGGCTTCAGACATCGCATCACCCGATCCAGAGGCTCCCTCATCCACCGCCATGCCCAATGTCCTGACTCCAGAGAAGACAAGCACTCCAATAACCTTGGAGCTATCCTTTAAATTTCACCAATCTTCCACCACCAGACAACCAGACGAGAGGCAGTGTCATCAGGACAATCCCTTTTCAGGGCACATGAAAATCATGGAGAGGGCTCACCACCTAAGCCGCCCTCTACAAACAGCAACATTGTCTAAATGACCACCATTCATCGCTACCTTGTCAATCTTCAGCAGGAAACCGCATGACCAGGTAGACCGTCCCATGGGGTTTATGAAGTGGTTCTTCTGGTGATCAGCTGATTATTAGGCCAGCTGCAATTTAGAAAGGGGTTTTTGTGTTGGCTCAACCCCAGACCACCAGGTCATTAGTTTCTCCACAATCCCAGACCATCAAAGACCTCCTGAAAACACTAAGCAAGCATTAATCTCTCTATTGATGACTTCAATGATAGTCTATAATAGTAGCGATATTAATGCCCACTTCACTGGTGGTTGCAATCTTTCCACAACCCCAGACCACCAGGGAAGCCAGCATTGATCTCTCTACTACCCTAGACTAGACTAACAGGAAAGGTGGCATTGACATTTCCACAACCCTAGACCATCAGCAAGGCTGGCATTAATCTCTCCAATATCCAAGATGAGCAAAAAAGCAAGCATTAACCTCTTCACTGAGGATGGCACTATGATCATTTCTACTCTAGTCCACCAGGAACTCTTTATGAAGTGTATCTCATGAACATTTGATCACCTGGCCGCAGCTGGGGACCCCCATGTTAATTAAAAAGAGGATCTCAGGTTTCCTTTCCAAAGACAATAAGTGGGGCAGTGGTCATGTATGCACAGTATCCATAGATTCAGAGCCCATGGGACATTGCCATAAAATATATAATATGGCATAAGCAGCACTAAATATGCAACGTCATGTTTTTGCCATCTTGGGCTACATTATAAAAAAAATTAAAAAAACCCCTCATACCTCTCCTCAGGAGAATCCACATGAAACGTCCTCTCTATAACTGTGGTCCACTGGAGGCATCGGATGATGAATGTGTTTGGTTTTGGTCGTTCTGTCTTCATCAGTTGACATTCTATCACATGAGGAGTATGGGGGAAAGAAAAAAAAAGAAAAATGGTTCTTGAGCTTCTTCAAATAATCATTTGTCTTGATTAGACCTGGCAAACACACAGGAGTAATCAGCAGCAGAACCCGCACCCTTGGCATAAACTAAATCTATACATTAATGTGGCAATTAGCCGTCAGAAAACTAAAGGGTTAAATATAAAATACTACAAAGATTATTTCCAGTGAAATGTGCACTCACTTATGGAGGTCTACATCGGACCTCTGTAGCTTTAAGACAAAGACACAAGCGGATATGTCCCTTAACAGGGAAACACAATACCCATATTAATAAGGAGAGGCATACCTTATTAAAAAGGAACTGGCCAACCAGACAGAATCTTTATATTTATATTTTTTTAATTTCTCATCTCCGTTGAAGATATTAGCTTGTAAACTTTACATATCAAATTTCCACTAAACCTAGGGGAGTTATAGATTTCTTATCAGGGGCGGTTACTTTTTCTCCCCTTTATGACATTTCCTGCTTATGATTGGGCAACATCATACAGGGGAGGAAAAAAAAAAAAGTAACCGCCCCAGAGAAGAATTTCTGCTAATTTCCCCTTGTAATAGTGGGTATTACTATATAAACGTATTGCCCAAAAATCCTGCAGGTTAAAAAAAATAAAATAAAAATCACAGCAACAGGGAAGGAACATTCCTCATCGCTCCTAAACTAAACGGTCACAAAAATATGCAAGTTGTTTATTAGCGGGCACAAAACGAGGTAATTAATCAGCTTGGGCGTCTGCAGGGGGTACCTTACTTTGTGCTGTTATCATATGAAATTATTTTATCGTCCCCGATGATCATCATTTTGCTAAACTGAGAGCTTTATGGTGTGCGAACAGTAAAAACAAAACCAACTTTAATTACCTTGCAGGGAAAGCATCATTAATTACACGTCAAGTTAATTAAAACAAATGCAGGTTAGCAGATGAGCGAAATAAACAAGTTTTGTATTTTAGCCCAATGCACTGTATTTATGAAAATGACCAAATATTATTTTCTATGGGTCTGAGTAACGAAGCCGCTAAGCCTAGAAGGTGCAAAGTGGCTTATGTAAAATGACTAACGGGAAGGATGTAGTCAACACTACTATCGCGGGTTTCGTTGCAATTTTCACAAAAAGAACCGCTACCTGACCTTGACTTTGTGAATCCACTGCTAGGCTATGTGCACGCGGAGTCTTTTTGGAGACTTTTCGGAGCAGAAGTTTTAGGTTTTTGAGGAGCATATGAAGAGTCTCAGCTCACTTTCTGCTCTAAAACCTCCAAACACACAAAAAAAAAATTTCTCCGGTTCTACCTAGGCTGGAATCAAAACATCCAATATTCACAGTCCAAGGTTGATGGACCAGACCGGCTGCGGGGCTCCTCACCCAAACTTCAACAGCCCCATCAACATATGAAGCTAAAGAGTTTGGGTGAGGAGATCTGCAGTCAGTCTGGACATGTCAGTCCTTACGGTCTCATGTGGCCAATCAGAAAAATTAATTACCCCTGCTCTAGAGCCATTTCTTCTTGTGAATACTTAAGTATATGGTGCCATGTGGAGGTACCATATGACAATCTATAGTTCTGTACGAACTTGTAAGCTAAAAGGAACTCCCCTTCGTGGTGCTGGCCAATAGTTGGTGGAACCAAGGCAGCCTAAATCCCAACAGACGTGGACCATTGAAAGTTGGGAGTTAAGGCAAGCCAATAAACTCAATCCAAGTCTGGAGACAATCACAGTAAAAAAAAAAAAAAAAAAGTGGCTTCCATCTAAATATTTGTACTCTAAGCGATGGTTTTGGTATCTTCACTTTCAGGAAGCACAATGGGCACAAAATTACACCTTCCGGAACCCACCAAAGTGACGAGTCTCCTCTAACATGCTAATAGAAGGACTGACAGACAAACAATTCTAAATATTATTCAAACGTTTCCCCATCAACTTCCTGCAGGAAATGGAACACATGGTGTAAATAAAAGCAGAAATTCATAGACTGTTCATGGTGCGGCCAAGAAAAAAAAAAAAGGAAAATACATGAGATTCATTATGTCAGACTTTCGAGAGTGCTAATAAATGTCCTGGCCATAAACAAAAGTAGGAAGCTTATCTGTGGATGTGGAGAAGAAAGAATAGGAGGAAAGCCAAAAAGGAAGGAGGTGATAGCGACACCAAAAACATTAACCCATTGCAAAACAACACTGTCCTATGTCGATGCATTAGACCTTCAGGTGACAACTGTGCTTCTTCAGAGTTGGACAAGTTTATGGTTTGGCACCATGATAACTCGTTGAGGTAAGCCAATCTACAGTCCTATAAAGAACCTATAGGTCACCAAGAGCAGTGCCAGAATACATGAAAAGTTTTTCATCTCTACCAAATGGAGTTCAATAAAAGTGTATATATACTTACTGGCTACGGAGAAATTGTTCAAAGGGGTTTCTAATTGGTCGACATCTTGAGGACGTTCCTTATAACCAATAAAAGTACCGTCAGTCTTGAGGAGAAAGTAACGTGGCCGCCAGGTCTTTATGTACTCACCTAAAAAACAAGAAACAAGGGTGGTCATGTCAATGATCATAGGATTTAGGCATAGACTTCATTTATTCGTAAGTGCCAACAGAATCGGCAGAGCAGTACAAAAGGAGGAGTCACTCGTGTCCACATTGGGCTCACAATCTAAAATTTCAAATTAATGTAGGATTTTGGAGAGATGGGAGGAAATCAGAGTAGACTGAAGAAATCCACAGAAATATGGCGAGAACTTAAACTCCATGCAGATGTTAATTTTGTTGAATTCAAACCCAGGGCCCAATGCTGAAAGGAAACCATGCTAAAAATCACAGAGCCACCAACTGTCCACTAACCACCACAGGATTATCATATCTTCTCCACCAGATTTTCTCAACAGGCGCACAGGTTATTTAAAGAAGACTACTGACCACTTTGGGTGGTGTGACTACCCAGTCTTAAGAAAATATTCATAACCTAGTTGTGCAGAAAGTTCAACTGACTTTAAAAGTTGTCACCAGTGAGTAATACCACACTGAGGTTTTGCCACACCAGACACAGACAGTCCAGACAGGTCAACAACTTCACTGATAGCAGCTACTTTGTTTTTCTTCTAACCATTATCCATTTATAACCGGAAAGTAGGTTGAGGGTAATGACTATTGCTGTTGGCATATACATAGTCTTAGAGGGGATTTCCATGTTCAGAATCCTGTCCCCACCGCGGCTGGGCTGTTTTTGCTTTTTAAGCCATAAAACCCCTTTAAAAATTACCAATGACTCCTTCATCAGTTGCAAAACCACAGCTCCCAGTCTCCCTTGGGCGTTGCGTTGTAATTTGGCAACGCTGCCCAAGAACCAGAAGTTGGAGACCACTTCTAAATATCTAAACGTTTTCTATTGCAAATGTTTTATCAGCGAAGACCCAAAAAGCCTTGTATTCTGCAGATCTGGAAGCGAATACCCTTGTGTTTGCCGTAGCCAGGCATTCTCACAGGCTAAACTTTAAAGTAAAACGAAGGCAATGAATTGCTGCTGAAAGATCTGATTGGATAAGGTGCAGCAATTGTCCGATGAGCGCTCTGGAGAACAATACTGTGGTTTGACTTTACTTCCGAATTTCTTTAGTTCGTCTGGATAAAAGCCTTCTTCGGTGGATGCGGCCGCCAGAATCATGTGAATTGAGCAGATCTGAAGATGCTGGGAAATGCTATGCAAGTGCTAAAGGGCTGGCATAAGTTAGCATAAAGTTTGACTTCTCTTCTAGTTTATATCATCAGAAGCCTGTTGGTCAAGACCCCCAGACTTCCCAACAAGGATGACCACAATTCTCTGATCAGGACTAAATGCATTTGTATACTTTGTGATTTCCATCCCTGGATGGAGACAAAGTGACTGAAGCAATGAAAAGTAACTTTTTCTAATATGAAAGCCACCAGCTCAGGCTCCATGCTCCTGGACAACGGCTGATTGGGCAAAGTCACAGCGTGTCCCGAAAACACACCTTACAAACCAGGTTTCAGCATTGCACACACATGTACGATATATTCATAGGACAAATCCTAAATTCTCCAAAATTGGTGGGCTCCAACCCAAGGGAACTTCATCAATCTCAAGAATGGGGGGTCCCAGTCCTAGTCCGTAAGACGGTGATGCTTGAAGTCTCATTACCATCAACCTAACCTTGGGTCAGAATACAATCAATGCAAAACGAGCACTGGCTTTCTTCTGAAAAAATGTGGCAAGAGTATTTAGTTTCTGAAGCAGACGACTCACTGAAATTTAAGGGAAGGCTAAAGAAAAATATAAAATTATATACCGTATACACTGAATGCATAAATTCAGGAGGGGACATATCATTGGTGCAGCCACATTGTGGCCCAAAAGATAAAGGGGGGGGGGGGGGGTCACTCCCATTTCCAAAGCAGGTGGAATTGAGTATTATGAGGAGCTATTGGACTACAAAGGGCCCATATATTGTTCTTGCACAAGGGCCCTTTTCTGTCTGTGTGCGCCAGTGCATAAACTATAAAGCAAACACTATGACGACATCAGCCTATTGGGACACTCCGTTTGATACTTCTTTACATACAAGTACAGTTTCTTATAGTCATGGAATGCCATTACAATTCAATGTCGTGCCACAATAACAGACATTCTTGCCGCTCACCTTCTGCTTATAGTGATGAACTTACTAACTTGGAGCTAGAAGTTACAGCATCAATCAGGCTGCAGCGAGAAGAGATTTGGGTTCCTGATTATTCTAAAGCAAATACTTTAAAGAGAACCCATCAGGTTATTCCGCAGCTCTGCAAATAAGTCAGGACTAGTCCAACAGGGCATCGCTATCCCCAGACCGACCTTCCTTGCCTCTGGCCCTCCAATCACACTTTCCTGGGCACGACATTCTCCATACAATCTTAATCATGATAGGACCATAAGAAATCTCGGGCAAACATACGCTGTGCCAGCGGTCCCATCATAGCAGTGACTGCATGGAGGCCATCAGTCACTCACATGGAAGAATAATTGGGAGGATATAAGGCAGAACTAGGATTAGAGCAGGATATATCAGCTGTATTTTTTTTGGCAGTGGCATAAAATTCGCCTTATTAATGGCTGTCCAATAAAGGTTGCCATCTCTCCAAAAGTTAACAGGATGAGAGGTTGTTGGGGTGAGAAAACAGGGGATCAAAGAGACAGACCTTCCTACTGCTCTATAGTAAAGTGTTTTAGCTCACCCTAGTGCTGGATGCACAGCTACACTGCTGGGTAATGTCCTATAGTCTGCTGGTGCTTCTGTACATGTGCTGCATAGAGAGACACGAGGAATTCCTGCTCCCCCATGTGTGCTGTATATAGGAGACACTTTAGATGCCAGTCTCCACTCACAAACCCCGATTCCAGCAATGTCACTTACTGGGCTGCTTGGTGAAGTTTTGATAGAATCCCTGTTTTCTCTGTTGTAGATGTAGCAATGCTGAGCTGTGTATAACCCTGCCCCCTTCCCTGATTGGCAGTGTTCATCCCTGTGTTCACTGTGCAGTCAGCCAGCTGTCAGTTGGTGGTGGGGGAAGGGCTACACAGATTAACTGGACTGTCCTGTAGTGGTAACCTCCTGCTGATAAAACACTGAATGTATCGAAACTACAGCACACAGCCTAGAAAGTGACATCATTGGAATCAGGTTCTCTGCCACTACATTATGCAGCGCTCAGATTAAATGTCAAAAACCCTTTAAGGGGTTGCCCCACAACTGCAATTTTATCACTTTTCCACAGGATAGGTCATATGTGTGATTGCGAGAACAAGTCCATTACCACCCGAACTGTCAAACAATGCAACCAATCCTGACCAATTTATTATGCACATTAGTATGAAGTCATCTGGAATTATAGGTAGAAAACTGCCTAATTTCTGGCCATCATATAAACGTATAGCCTATGATGTTTCCCATACACAGCACACACAGAAAAAGAAGATCCAGCTCCCCAGAAACAGCTGTAGCATGGAGGACATTATACAGCTGGACTAGCAGTGTAGCTGTGGTCCTGCACTGGAATGAGAACACTTATCAGAAATAGCATCATCTGTGTATGTACGTCTACTCCCTCCTCCCATCCCACTGATAATCCTTTACCACTAAATTAGTCTATTATACTGTGCAGGGGAACCAGAGCCATAACAGACAAACACCATGCCCTTTGGGACCTTTGGCCTCACCATGTGAAATAATTTGCCCCCACCCAAATCCATAGAGAACCTGTGCACATTTTGTGGCTCCGACATCAGCTCATTTTCAGATGGACTTTTAGTCCTACTGTGCAGTAGACGAAGCCCCACCAATTCCCCAAGACTTCTGGTGGGCCCGTCCAACCCTAAAGAGAGTAAAGATAACCCAGGACTTCTGGTGGATCTGTCCAACCCTAAAGAGAGTAAAGATAACCCAGGACTTCTGGTGGGCCCGTCCAACCCTAAAGGGAGTCAAGATAACCCAGGACTTCTGGTGGACCCATCCAACCCTAAAGAGAGTAAAGATAACCCAGGACTTCTGGTGGATCTGTCCAACCCTAAAGAGAGTAAAGATAACCCAGGACTTCTGGTGGGCCCGTCCAACCCTAAAGGGAGTCAAGATAACCCAGGACTTCTGGTGGACCCATCCAACCCTAAAGAGAGTAAAGATAACCCAGGACTTCTGGTGGACCCATCCAACTCTAAAGGGAGTCAAGATAACCCAGGACTTCTGGTGGACCCATCCAACCCTAAAGGGAGTCAAGATAACCCAGGACTTCTGGTGGACCCATCCAACCCTAAAGGGAGTCAAGATAAAGTATGGGAACAATGAATGTGGGAACTTACTCCATCATCTCAAAAACAAGCCCTTCACGTGATCAGAAGTTCAAAGAGTTTGTGAATTTGATACGAGTCTTTCATCCTAAAATATGCAACTTTATAGCCGACCCAAAATCCTGCTTCATGTGGCATTTTTGATATGAAAAACAGACTGCTCGGCTGGTGATTTAGCGCCCGCAGTGATGACAGTAGGGTGGCACAATAAAGGAAGTCAAACTGCTTCTTATACAGAGATAAATAATACAGTGTATGTTTTGCAACATCTGATCCTTAAATGCACAGCAAATGTACGATTCCAAGCAGATGTCCAATGTATTATTTCTGCCATTGTCATTTTTCACTGTGACATATGGAGAACTTTTTTTTTCTGTTTCATTTACATTTTGCAGCGCAAGTACTTTATACAACTAAAAGCAATTTGCTAATCTGCGGAACAGATTTAATAAGCAAGAACGGTCCGTCAGAATATTTTCGAAGGAAGAAAAATTAAAACCATTAAAGACGCTGTGTTTTCAAACTTTTACAGTTCAACTTTTCAGGAGGTTTCCGCAGCTTAAATCAAAAGGCAAAAATCAGATTTTTGTTTGTTTTTCAATTACAATTTAAAATTTGAAATAAAATTGTAAACAAACAAAATAATAATAATCTCTTGGCGCCACTTGAATATTTTTCATTTAATTACTGGTCTGTGTTAAGGGTCCAATTCATATTAAAAAAAGAAAAAAAAATCTAAAAAAAGGCTTAGGCCAGAAAGGCCTTCACAATAGACACGACACAGATTACAGAGATGAAAACATCTTGGAACAATCCAGTCTTTGTTGCGCTTGATCCTTTTTATCCCCCCTCCCTTTCAGTTATCTGTAAGTATCCTTCCTGCCGGAGTATCAAATTTATACTTTTTATTTTTTTTAGCCTTTTACTTATATCCCTTTTTTTTATTTTTATTTTTTAAGACCTGTCTATACCTACTAATAGATTAAATAAAAATTGGGGACAAAAATGTAAACTAAAAATTATAAATTTACATTTTTCCTAAAAAAAAAAAAAAAAAAAAAAAGAAAAGATTCTGAACTTTCGTATCAAGAAGTTTTTTTCCTTAATACAATTGCAGAAACTTTATCCATGTGCAGCAATATTTGTTGTATACAAAACAAACCCTTTATACAGTGTGAGGGGGGGGTGCGGGAGTGAAAAATCACATGCAGGGGCTGAACTAATGCATCTTTTTTTTTTGTTTTGTTTTTTTTCATGGTAGGAGTCTAGAGAGACACCACTGCCCTCTTGGCATATGAAAAGTTAATCCTACTGAGAATTTAACAAGAATGCACCCCCCCCACCCCACTCAACAATGCCTTCCTGAATTGGAGCTGTCTGGCCCTGATAGAGTACCTAACATAAGAAACAGCTGCCACTCCCTGGGAAGCTCACTGAGTAAGTGGAGTATAACGAGCAACGAGCACCCGCGAAACAAAAGAATATCCATCTTTATTTACCAACTGCTCCTCGCTTGTTGCTGTACTGAGCCATTTAAGAAAAATCAGCACACACTTAATATTACAACAGTTGGTAAAGAACAAAAAAACTAAGATTACTAGTTTTCTCGCAATGCAATTTGCATATTTTTTTTTTTTTATGTCAGTCCGGATAAGAATGCAAAGTATAGACAGTTTTTTAAAAAAGAACTCTTGAAACTGCTGTTATTGCATCCTATAAAAAAAAATAATTAAGAACAGACCCACCAAAAAAAAGGGCCCAATTCATTATTGCATCCGTGTCTTATATCTTAATTCTTTTACATTAGCGCCAATAAAGTTTATATGCGTTTTCCTGTTTGTTTTTGGTTCCCCAATCGTTATTGTGGGCGTGGTTTGGGGGTGTCCAGGTGTTTTGTCTTATTCATATATTAAAGCTTTACAACTTTTTAAAAAGTTGCAAAGTTTATGTAAAAGTATATTTTACAGTCCCCCTTCAAGAGTGATCTTAGGTATGTTTTGAAGTGCAAAAAGTTGACTACTTTGCTAATATATTGCAAAATTTGCTTACAAATATATTTATTCATACACATTAAAAAAAAATTTAAAGCAAATTATGCAATATTAGCAAAGTAGTCAACTATACACACACTTTTAAAGATCAATAATAAAATTGAAAGAAAAAAAAAAAAACACAATTAAAGAGCACTTAATTTTGTGACATTCATAAACTATGTGCGCTATCTTCGTGCATTTGGCAAAAAAAAAAAAAAAGTGTGACTTAAGGCAAAAAGGATGAATGGCCTTTAAGTGTTTTTACCTTACATGGAAGTTAGCATGCTAATTACATTTTTTGGGGATACCATTACATAAGTTTTATTAATTGAGACTGGAGCATATGCATTGTAAACTTATAATGTAAGTGTGGCCCCAAAGATACAATTAAAAAAAAAAAAAAAAAAAAAAAAACTATAATTGAACTAGTATTTTAATTTTTTTAATTTTGGTTTCCAATGGACTTTGAGAAACTACTTCCAAAACTTCATGGCATGAATGGTTAAAAAGGATGAATGGACTGGGAACTGGTTGGAGAAGAGCTCCTCATATTTCTCGATTCAATAAAGTCGTTTTTTCCTCACTTTCTTTTCGAGACGGAAGAAATATTGGAAATCCAGTTGTCGGTCGCATTAGGCTTTAGACAGCTTGGGAAAAAAAAAAAAATTATGCAAATGCCATTCCCAATATGCGCACCAAGAGACGGGGACCTCTGCCTTGTTTGTCTATTCACAGTGGTGCAGAAGGGGCCGGTTCTTTGTTAATTTTTCTTCTTCTGGACACTCTCTGGATGTGTTCTCAGCCTTTGCCTCCAGCATACAGCTGCGGACGCTCTGGCTGTGCCCTGAATCTCAATGAGACGGCTTAGACTGCAGTCAAGGGTGCTTCCCAATGGGGAGGTCAAGCCTGAGTCAGCAGACTGTCTGCACCAGACTGGCGCTTTACAGCTTATCCCGGCTCTGTGCCTTTCACGGCCCATATAAGGCGGCCACTGTCACAACAAGCTAATTCAGCGCCAGGCAAATCCGCTGCCCCGCTTTATTCTCGCTCATTTTCCATGCAGCTGGATAGTGGTCCATTACGTCTCGGGCCCCTGCAGCAGCATGCATGACAATGATTGACACTGCTGGCAACAGGTTAAGAAGAAACGCTTCTGCCTGAAGTACTGCCCCGTCTATTCTGAGCTCGCACCGTTTCTCACGCTCAGACAAAGCTACAATATCC
Source organism: Phyllobates terribilis (assembly GCF_046119375.1). Taxonomy (NCBI): domain Eukaryota; kingdom Metazoa; phylum Chordata; class Amphibia; order Anura; family Dendrobatidae; genus Phyllobates; species Phyllobates terribilis. Next base: position 61,596,817 of record NW_027362767.1, read on the forward strand.
GACACCTGCTTCATTATCATATCTTCTGAACAGGTTTCCCTTTGGCTCCCCCCTTTCCTAATGAGACTGATGTTCAAATGTACACAGTCCAAATTTGTCAAGGAAAAAAAAAAAAAAAATTGTAGATTTAAAAGAAAATAACGGGGAAAAAAAAAAAAACGTAACAATCATATCCTGTGGGCATTCTGTACTTTTCTCAATGCGCGTTCGTAAAACGAAGTTTTTGTAGCAAGAATAGAAAAAAAAGTGTTAAAAAATGTAAGAAAAAAAAAAAGCTGATCAAGTTCAAAAAATAAACTCCCAATCCTCACTTTTAGTAGTCAAAATTGCTCCAAAGTCTCACTTGAAAAATTTTTAGCCAGCAATTTTCTTCTATTTTAATTTTTTTACTTTTTCTTTAAGCTTTCTGCAAAAATTGGCCACATTTTATGAACGCTCATTGACAAATGTAAAGGATGCCCACAGGATCTGTTTATGGGCTAGGTTGTGTTTTTTTTTACATATTTTTATAGGTCAATTAAACTTTTTTTGTGTGCGTTTTTCTCCATTTTGTAATTATTATTTTTTTTTTTTTATATACCGAAGTGAATACCTTATTATGGAGCCATACAGAGCTCGGGGGAATACAATGACACCTGGGCTGCCTATGGTTTATGCAATCTGGAGCCATAGGCACACTGCACTATTCCAACACTTGGCTCAGGAGACACACATGTCCATGCAGCCACCATGGGATTAGTTGGCTGATAAGGGTTGGCTTGTATCTGGCACACCATCCTAGGGAGGGCAAGACTAGGTGTAGGCTTAGTAAAAGTATTTCCAGACACCTAAAACATTTCTATAATGAGCCTCCAGTACATCAGGGCATTTTCATGATGAAACACTGGAGGATCTTCTCCAAACGATGGATGCACACAGTTACCAAAGTGTCCAAACCATGAAGACACCACATCTGAAAGTTCTACCTAACAAGTGTCACTTTTTAGCCGCTGTTCCTCTTTTAAGACTTTGCAACCGATGGTGATCAGAGATAATTTTTTCATAAATATAAGCTAAGATACAAGAATGGAAGCAGCTTATCTCAAAAGAAACTGAAAATAGCAAAATTATTTATAGACAACAGACAGCAGCACCAGGGCAATTTAGCCCTCAAGTACCGAGAACAGCTAAGAATTTGAGGATATTCCATTGAGAGAACATCTGTAGCGCTTTCTGATGCACTGAGGAAATCCTGAAAATCTGTCCCGTTAGGAGTTAAAAACCTTTTCATACACTCGTCTGAACGAGCCCTTAAAAATTAGATGTCTGCTCCATGGACCGAGCAGGGAGAGCTCTCCTGTTATAGCCAATGTGCCAGCGCACATGGACGATTTTCCACACGAACCAACATCTGCAAGAAAAAAAAAAAAATTGAGGCTTGCGCTATTTGGTCCGATTTACAGACCGGACAAGGCCATTTACATGCACTAGTCTGATGTGCGGATGAGCACAAAGCCAGTCACTCCTGAGTTTAGACAGAAATCCAAAAAAAACAAGCCACCTTTTCTTCTCCAGACACTCATTCTTCCACATGTTCCAAATAGTCTGAAGGGGGCTTCATTGGAGAAAATAACTTTACAGGAAGAACAGGTATTGTACTGGGGTAAAGTTATTTTCTCTGATGAAACCGCCTTCAGACTATTTGGGACACGTGGAAGAATGATTGTCTGGAGAAGAAAAGGTGAGCACTACCATGAGTCCTGTGTCTGCCAACAGTAAAGCCTCCCGAGACCATTCAAGTGTGGGAACTTCTCATCCATGGAGAGGACTCCCCACAATTTTGCCTAAGAACATGGCGATAAGTAAAGAATAGGGTTGATTAATCCTCCTAGAACAACTTCTCCGACCATCCAGGAGCAATGTGGTGACTGTTTTTTTTCTAACATGATGGAGACCATGTCACAAGGCAAAAGTGATGACCAAGTGATATTTTGGGTCCATGGCCAGGAGACTCTCCAGATCTCAATCACATTGAGAACCTATGATCAATGCTCAAAAAGTGACAAAACCACAACATTTGTGACAAACTCCAAGCACTGATTAGACAATAATGGTCTCATTAGTCATGATCTGGCCCAGAAGCAGAGATCCATCTGCCAGGGGGCAAAGGTGCAGAAGTCAGGAGAAATGAGGGGCAGCGCTGGAAATCTTGAGTCTTTACATAAACTTGATGCATTTGTCCATGAAGTTTAAAAACTCATGAAATACTGAGAACTGCTCCCTTGATGTTTGGACCTTGCCGTTGGTTTATATGATAAGAACATCCATGGACGACATATGACGAGGTCTACTGGTAAAAGTGGAAGTATAGGCGATCCGGGTGCCCAAGGGAATCTAAAGACCCTTCTGTGACAAAAGATACCAGTATTAACAGTAGGTGGATGAGGGGGTGCACCACTGTAGATTTTGCAATGCCAACTGGTAGATTCAAATTTTACCTTTGGGTACAAAGTCTGAAAAGGTAGCCTAAGGTCAACCGGCTAAAGAAAAGATCTGGACTTTTATTTGGGAGTTCATTTACTAGGTTTATGAACAATTATCTAAAACGAAGACCCTTCATTGTAGATATGGTCTTTTGGGCAAATGACAAACACACATGTCATCGTACTTCACACAGTGTAAAAAAATAAAATGAAAGAATTGTAGGGCAATGCTGCGCCCAACTGCTGCCGGGTTCTCGATCACTGCGGAGACAGCAAGAAAGTCTTCATCCTAATGAAATGCAGACACCATGAGAAACACAAATCACACGACCACTCGAACAAAAGGGTTGTCCCCGAAACATTCATTTTTCATGGTTCTTCCCCTTATTAGGTTAAATAGATTCAGACCCTTTTTTGACTCTGTTCAGGTCCTTTGTTCACGGTCAGCAGTCTAGCTCTGCACCAGTGGTTAAGATTTTGGGGGAGAAAAAAAAAAAAGAAGAGCAATGGGTGGGTTGGGGGGTACTAAAGCCGCACTCAAAAAAAAGAAGGAGGTGTGAGAATGAAATGTGCATTACACAAATAATCACACATCCAATATATGAAGCCGGCAGCAAGAAGCGCCAACACTTTATACTGCTGGGAGGTCCTGCAATGCAGCTGTGACAAACAGATTGGAGTCAGCACTCCTCGTACAGAAGAAGAGCAGAGGATGCGGAAGGGAACTGTTGAATCTCCTTTAGCACATCAATAAGCTGCAGCAGCTTGTGTGCGTGCCGAGATACTGATAAACAGGGTGTGAATATCTCAACTGCAGTGCTAACTCCCAAAGAGCATCCTCACCCATGAAGCCTCAAGGAGCCCCACCGCTCACAAAAGAAGTCACTGTAGTATCTGCAGGTTTTATCAGCTGTATATGGTTGCACATGCAATAGACAGGGTGGGTAACAACTAGCAGCTAGAAATATGCTCCAAGAAGGTGTCATTCTACCACGTGGACAACCCCTTTTGTAAATTAAGAAGACAGTCTTGCAAAAAAGGACACCATATGCTTCCCTCCAGCACAGACACCTTTCCAGTCATGTCGGCGCCAGATCTGCCAGGCATTGCATGACATTTTTTGTGCCATGTGAGCCCTGCTGCCAATCAGCATATGTTAGAGGGCTGCTTAGCTCACACTTCTTCCTCTGGTCTGACATTTATCCAAGGGAAATAAGAGCACAGAAACCCAAAAGCAGCCACCAATTGTTATGCTAAGGAAGCCCTGAGGCTAATGTCAAGCAAGCACTGGCATCGCTGGAACCTGAGCGATGCAGTCCATAAGCCAAACCACCGACTCAGACTCCACAGCACTGGTAGGAGGAGATTCACTACTGAGCATTGACAAAGTGCCGCACAAATTCATCTCAATTAAAAGCAGAGATCCTTCGATCAGGAACAGAACAGACATTTATACGATATTTCATAACTTTCCCAAATTATGAAGACATTTACAGCACATCCTGCATTGCCCTAATCAACCCAGTTTATTATATATTTTAGGAGTCAATCCATTTTATACAGACTACGACTCAACAGCCCTGGATGGAACGGCACTGGTGCGGGAGGTGAACGATTCCCCCCCCCCCCCCTCTTCATTTTTTTATTATTTTACAAGGAGGGGGGGGGGGGTTAATTTAAAAAAAGGGGATGTACATGTAGTGGACAATTATAAAAGTGGAATTTATGCCATATCAACTGGACATGCTGTAAGTGTATTATGTGTAGGTTCCAAAGCTTTCTTCAATAACAGGACAGCCACGCACAACTTTAAAGTTTTACAGGATTTCTGCAAATAACCATTCTCCAAATCAATGCAGAGAGCTGTGCCAATGTAACGGGGTGGAGAGCGAAAGATTTAAATTAATCAATGTTCCACAATGCTCACAAACAAATGCCACCATTTGCTGGTTGAACCGTACAGGCAGGAACTAAAAAGGATGGGGTGGGAGGTGGGTAGTGAGTGTTCCCAGGGGGAAAATCTTGAAGGGGACGCCGGGTCAGGTGCCCGCTGTGGCGCAGTTGCTAAATATAAAAAAGGATGGGATATGGCAAATCGGGAACTCTGTTGGCGCCAACATGCAAGAAAGAGGACGTGTGAGCAACGGGATGGAGTTGTGCCTGTCAAAACAGATTACTGAGTAAGACCTAAAGACTTTGCCACTCAACCAACGGAGGCATAATTCTACTTCGAGAAGAGGAGAGACTGTCATCCTTGCAAGAAGTCCGGGTCATTACTTCCAGCGTAGACGTACGGCACAGTGTGTTGGACGGGACCGTGCTCAGGAACAGAGGTGGTCAAGGTGGCGAGCATAGTGTGCATCACGTGACTAAAGTCTCTACGACTTGTGGCCTAGCGGGAAGTATTGGTCACCCCCGTTAGAGCCAGCGAGGACGCTTAAGAGGAATAAGACAGTGACAGGCCGGGTAGTGACAGTAACAGCCGTTAAAATGAAACCTACATATTAAGATCCACCGTTTCACTGCTAGATAATCAGAATGGTGTAAATTCAAGTAGAACGTTGAATAGACAATGTATCTAGTCCCATCGCTGCTTACGAATAGGGTTATAATATACTGTTTAGATCTTGTTACCGTTAGCCTTAATATCGCACTCATCTCTGTGTCTACATTCGCTTATGTAGATTTTTCGTCTGTGTTAGTCAGATACATAGTGTTGTTTAAATGCCACTGTCTCCTCATTGTCTGCATTGTTGTTCACACTTGCACAAATCACCTCTTCATAGCGGCGCAAGACAAGGTAGAAGTGGAACCTAAATCTATTAAACATTTATGGCATAGCCAGAAAGGAAAAACACTTTTACTATCTTTATTCTATAAAATTATTTCTGGACCAAACACAAGAAAAGGTCCTCAACAAAGCCCAGGAAGGTTTGGCATCAAATGTTCAGTTAAGGGTAGCTTGGGCGCTCTTGAATATGGGTGGTCACATTATGGTGATATTACTTAATGTTCCCTAAACATTGCATCATAGGACATCTCATTACAGTCTATTACTTATGAGATGATCCACAAATAATAATATATAAGAAGTTAACCATAAGTGATTGTCTTCTGCTGGACCCTGGACCTTTGGGCCTCGACTCACAGGAGGATCATCCTAACTATTGGGCCAGTCTGACCCTGGCGTACCACCTTGTTACTTTTTGCCAAAAAGGTTTGTGCCCTGTGTGAATGGACAGCTATAAAAAAAACGGCATCTAGCCCAAGAAATCGGCAGATCCCGACTGAATCGAAGTGACTTGTTAGCTGCCAATCCCACTTTTCACATGGCCAGCCTACAAAAGGGATGTAATAAAGGTGGGAATTACACAGAAGGGACATTTGTTGAGAGTTTTGGGGGCATGCCAAGGCAAAACAGGAGGTGCTGCCGAGTATATGCAATGATTTGGGATACAAAATGTACAAGTTAAAAAAGTGACTTTAGTGGAGGAAAAGTTTTATAAAGTTTCATACATGTAGTATTTGACCATTTATTTATTTTTTTTATTGGTGGGTATGGTCTAAATGTGATAAGCGCCCCATATCTGACGGGCGACAATACGGTGTATATAGCAATTCATATATTGCAAAGACTTCCTAATCCTTTTTTTCAGATGTGCACGTCCATATAGACTGCCAACGACGTGACACGAGAGAAGGGACCTTCATGACCTTCATGCAGATGGGTGGGATCAGGTGGAAGCAAATGGAATCGGAGAGATGAGAGGAATGCGGACACATGTTGGTAACTGGACACAACTAATATCCTCGCATCTTAGCGGCCGCGCAGCTGATACAAAGAGCACAGATGCTGCCATGAGGTCAGAGAGTTTAGGTCTAGGGGATCTGCTTCCTTGGAGTCTTGGTTGTAATTTAATTTCAAGCAGAGATCGCAAAGAGGAAGCTGGATCGGATCCACAGAGGTCAATAAGACAATAGTTTAGGACTCGAGCAACAAAGCCAAAATTATACGTGTTGTACAAGATCCAAAGCCAAAATTCCCACAATGGGTCTATGCAACCAAAAATCGAGAAAATGCTCCATACAGCGGTACATGGAATCCTACAGGTCTGTAATATGGACACCTCATGGCAAAATCTCCACATGTGGTAACCAGGACCGGGAGCAATTCTGGAAACAGAAGACGTTTCTGTGGGGAAATAGTTTGTTTGTGCACGTATTTGGGGGTGTCTGTCATTGGAAAAGTTTTAATAAAACCAAAATTGCAACAGTTTTGCTTTCATAGGCTGGAACATTCAACTATCGTGTGGTCTGTGGTCATAATAAAAAAAATGAAGAAGTTTAAGAAACTTTTCCATTGAACCCCGAGAACGCGCTCACTGCCGAATACTCAGTTAACCCATCTTCTGCCAGCAATAGACAGTACAACACAGAGCTTATAGAAGGCAAATGGTGCAAAATTGTAACAAAAATTACTTTTAGCCCAAAATACATGCATTAAAAAAATAATAATAATTGCACCAAAAGTGGACAACCACCTTTAAAGGGTTATTATTGGGTGTCCCAATACAGGCAATTCAGATCCCTCTGTGAATGGAGTAATGGCCACACATGCGTGTCCCTGCTGTGATTATGGTCTTTGAGACTGCAGAGATCGCAGCACAGTCTCCGGTGGTCCCATCCTTCAGAATAAAATCGATAAGGGTCACAAACCAACAAGACTTTTATTTTTTCCCCAATAAGTTTGATGGCCACATTACATGACCAGCAGTTAATTCTCGGGATCTGAGGGGGTTTCTTAATGTCGAAACAAATAAACCGGATTTATTCAATGCCTGATTGATGTAAAAGTACAATTTTAGAGCACGGTATTGTTACTTCTACACACAGCAAACAGTGCGCTAGGGGGCTGGACATTGGGATACAACCATATAAACCCCATCTGGTGCGGTAGGCATGTACAAGTATGTGCAACATCTCTTCTGTAGCTGTGGACCCCCAGAGGTCATGTCCTAAAATGATCATGTTTCCACAGACTTTGCAGGAGTCAATAGTACAAGGAAAGAAAAGATTTAGAAAAAGAATACACTTATTATACAAGTAATATCTCTTTTTTTCTCCACTTATGAGCCACTTCTTCTCATCCCCCCTTCCTCCTGAACACATTTGAAAAAAAAAAAAAACTGACAATTCATCTTGGTCAAAACAAGACCGACCACAAACTCACTGAGGGATCAGGTTACACCTCTATTAAAATGAATTGAGAGGGGAGGGGAGAAAAGAAGAATATAAGAGGCAGAGAGCTGAGCTGTAGCTAGGGTTTCCTTCACCTGGAGCAAAAGGATCATTATACTACTGTCATCCAGTGTCTAAACAACCCAGCAAAGTGGCTTTTTGGCGCTCTCCCTCAAATGCCTTGGTTGCCATTCTACCGCAGATGCAGCCATGCAAAGAAACACACACAGACCCATGCAGGCTGTTTCTGGTGATTGTTTATGCATTGGTACTGAGCAGGGTAGCTGTGAATCTAGTACAGTTAAAATAATGTCCTCCACGATGCAGAGAGTTAGGAGAGCAGGAATCCCTCATGTCTGTGTGCGCTCTATGTTTGGGAAACCTCACAGCAGCTAATATCTACCCACCAGCTCAGAGACAACTAAAAATTTGAGACTGCCGAGGGGAAAAAGTGGTTAAAATGAAGGACACAAGTCATCTAATGGTCACAAATGGGGTTTATCTCTTACATTGAGAGACTAAACATTTTGCAGAAGACAGTGACCCAGTCTCAAATTACAACGGCACAGTATGAAAGGTGAGCAGAAGACCTCAATTCTAGAATCTAAATACAGGAGGTTGATCTGGAATCTCCTTATCCACAAAACCGAAGAAGATTTCACATCACCTTAATAAAAGCACAACTTTGCGTTGGTCGCAGCTCATCAATCTCGACGTCACAAGGAAACCCTCACACTTTCATCGAGGCACCATCTCCGAATTAATTCCTAGAAGAGCCACTTGTGAGCTTCTCATCTACAGCTGGGGCTCACTAGGAGGCGGTCAAATCAGAAAACCCAAGCCGGACTATGCAGAGATCAGTACGACTGCTAAACAAGTGCCCAAAAACAATGCAAACAAACAGGTCAACACCTGTCCCAGCTGCACTACTACTCTGGTTCAGGGGCTACTGCAACTTTTCACCACTTTACAAACTTTTTAAAAGAGGGAAATCAGAATATATCAAATTGCCCCTACAATATATATTAAAAAAAAGCTCCTGTAGAGGTTTAAAGAGAATCTTAAAGTTAAGAATATTTCCTTGCACAATATACAGATCCGCTTGTATACAGCTACAAGTAGTATTTTGCTCTGGAGAAACCATGTGTGATATACAGTCAGCTCATCAGCTGTAACACAATGCTTCATACTACAGGAAAACTGAACAATTCCAATAAGGATTGTTCTTAGTAACTAAACTTTTAGTTATTATCCTCTAGGCATTGCAAAATTATGAATTTTTGCAGTATACTTCTATTAACTTATTTCGTCTCAGTCTCCCCCAAACCACATGCAGCAGTGCTGTTTTAATTCCCCTTTTAATGCTCTTTAGAAGCTGCTTCTAACTGCTGCTCGACAAAGATCTGTACACTATATTCACCCGGTGTATGGGATTTTCCCTGTTTGAGTACGGGTCGGGAAGCACAGGGGCAGTCCTATTCACAGACTGTTTGAACACTTTATGGATTAGAGGTGATCAAAAAGATTCACAGAAACGTGGTCCAGTGGCAACTTCGCTAGTTCATGATCACAATACCAAAGCCAACCTCCTACCGGCCTAAATCCTCCCACTGCCTCTTCTAATTCATAGGTCCGGCATGACAGCATTAGGGTACTTTCACATTGCGTTCTGGCACCAGTAGACGCATACGCCCGAAAACGATGAACAGAGCGCACATCTGCTCTGCCAGCACCATTATAGTTTATGGCCACGTTCAGACATGAGCCCCCACTGGGCCACCAAACTGGTGCCAGAACGAAGTGTGAAAGCCCCCCTAACAGCATGATACCAGGGTTTCCACCAGGTAGAAGGATCACAGGGCTCTGGGCTTTTGACCATGGACTACCCCATATGGCCGCTGGTCCTGTGAATCTTTTTGATCATCTCTAGCACAGATCTATAGCAGCAGTTAAAAGCAGCTTCTAAAAGGAGCATGAACTGAGCATGGAAACAGCAGTACGGTAGCGTGCTTGGGGAAGAAGGAAGCAAAATAAGGTAACAAAGTATATATTACGAGAAAAAAAAATAAAGTTTACTTATTACAGAATTAGTAACGCTTTCATTTACTCTGCAATATCATTAAAGTATGAATCAGTACTACCGTGGGAGTTCTGGGCTTACAAACAGATTTTTGACATTGAAGTTAACACAGAGTAAGAGCCGGCATCTTCCACTAGTATAGACGTTGCATTTAATCGAAAGTCACGTCAAATGGCCGTATTCAAATGAGGTTTCTTCCTGTTGTTCGGTCATGGTTTTCCATGGACAATAAAATGTCTGGGTGTTACCAATAGAATGGTTATGTATGCATGGGAAAATCAGAGTGAGCTCATCCCCACTGGATGAATCCCGAGCACTGAAACAAGTTCACAGGGGTTAAACAATGCACAGTGTCTGCCGCAAGGAGAGTGCACAGAGGGGAGAGGGAAGATGAAGAGAAGGAAGAAGGAGGAGGAGGAGGGTAACAAGTGTAAATAAAGTTATTACAAAACCTTCAGGATAGTGTAAAGTATTTATAATTAATAAGTTTTTTTTTTAAAAAAAGGTTCTAATATTAAATAAAGCAATAGAATTGTAGTCTTTATAAACAATTCAGTGAAAATAAAAAAAAATAAAAAAAAGTTTAAAAATGTTTTGTAAAGTATTTTTATAAAAAAATAAAATAAAAAAACTACAAAAAAAAATTTCCTAATTGTATGAATAATTTTGGAATAATAAAAACATCTATAAATTTTAAGTGTGCCGTTTTAGTGGCAGGAGGATCATTCAAGGACAAGCGATGCACAAAGGGTATTATTTTTTCCCCCCATTAAATTAGAAGAGAAGCCTTTGAGTTGAGGGTCCACGCTCCCTTTAAAAGCCCCCAATAGTCTTTTATTCCCAAAGCTGGATGAAAGCATCAGTGTTAAACTTGTGGCACGGAGCCAAGATCTTTGCCAAACTTCCCAGTTGCAAAACAAGCTGTTTCTGCACACCAAAGTAACCACACAGCAGGCCTGCGGAGCCCGAAGACAGCTGACAGAGATGGCTGCCCCGTCCCTCCATTGTACTCCCATCCATCCAAATACCAACATCTGCTCCACTACAATTTACTTTTTACACAACATTTAGCAAAACTGCGCCTCTCAAAGCGACATCATTAAGGAACTATCAACAAATAAAATTGCAAAAAAAAAAAGCCAGACGACAAATGGAAAACTAAAGCGTAGTTTGTCTTGCATATGTTGAGCCTTAGTTGAGACAAATGTGACACTCGCAACAATAAGACGTTGAGAAGCACTTCTCCTCCTCTAATGGCAGCGAAGCCAGGACGCCAAACTTGCTACTCGAAAACGCGACCATAACCGTAAAAATGACAATTGTGATGACATTGACGTTTACTGGAGAGAGAAAGCAGATGTTTTACGGGTGCTGCGTATGTGTTCTGCGCATCTATAGCCAGACTCAAAATTATAATTTTTTCTTTTTTTTTTTTTTTCTTCAATAAAATAAGTAAAAATTTTGGGAGGACATGAAGATTTTGGCTGGATTTTGTGCATTGTAATGGAAATCTATTTTGCGTTATTGCAGCACGGATGGGACAGTTAAAGGGAACCCGTCATTCAAGAGGAAACAGTGACAGCTGCGCGCCATAAACACACACATTGGGGCAGTTTTTGTTTAACATGATTTCTAACAATGGAATTTTTTTTTTTTTTTAAAGAAATACTTATTATAGCAAAAAAAAACAAGAAAAAAAAACAAAACAAAAAAAAAAACACACAACTTTCTGCAGACAGAATATTTATTTTAAACTTGGCACAACCAGAAAAAAAAAAAAAAAGGACAGGTCTCCAATATTTTCCACAGGACAGCTCAGTCCAAGGGAAAGGAAAAAAAAGATTTTTATATATATATATATATATATATATATATATATATATATATATATATATATATATATATATATATATATATATATATATATATATATATATATATATATATATATATATATATATATATATATATATATATATATATATATATATATATATATATATATATTTTATTTTTTTATTTTTAAAAAAAGTGGTTTCAGCTTTAACTCGTGGTATTGGAACGCCCCAAAAAGACTCCATGTGATCACAGCCCCAGAGACAACTCTAGTCACACTGGAGTGGGGAAATCTGGAAACCGCATCCAAAGCAATAAAATACTTAACAATAAGTATAATCACAAGGTGAAACGCCGGGTAACGCTGTGTGACTGGCACAACAACTTCTACAAACCAGTCAGACTGATACTGGTTCTTGGTGAAACCCACGGCCGCTCTGCTCCTTTTATAGACTTTTATATGACATTGCAGCTTCCTTACACAGACGCCCCCAGTGCTGGGAAACGGCTTCTACTCATCCATTGCTTAAAGGGCAAAGCAGAAGACAAACAAGATTAGATTTATCCCCATTCACCTCTTCATTTTAACCATAATCACTATGTAACCTAAAAGGTAAAATTCTGTACATTTTTTCCCCAAAATGTTTATCCTTTTCTCCCGGCTCTTTTTTTTTTTTTTTTTTTTGGGGGGTTTATGAAGCTGCATCGTTGACGTCTCGCTTACTACATGTGGCCGACGCAGCCCGTCCTCATCGACCTTGTGCCAATCATAATAATGACTTTTTGAGTGGTTTTTACATTTTCTTTTCTTTATTGGAAAACCCCCTTTATAGAGTCACTATAAACTTTGCATAAATCAATAGACAAAAGAAAAATAAAAAAAACTTGTAATTTATATAACCCCAATACCGAAAACAGCCAATTTTTTCACTTTTTTGCCCCCCTGCACTTATCATTCACTCTCAATTCACTGCTAAAATCTGACTTGAGAGCGGAACGTTACCGCTGCTGCCCATAGAGGTCTATTTAGGAGGAAGCAGATGAGAGACACACACAGTGAAAAATATTGAAGCATATGCTATTGGACTCAAAAAAAAACAGTACCAAATCACAAACAAACAGCAACCAACTGTACAAGAACTGGAGTCAAGTCACTTTCTCTGGACGCAACAGGTCTTATTCACACAACTACTACAAGAACCTGCTCTCATCAGTGCTGGATTCACAGCCACACTGCTCAGCACTGCTGTACAACATCCTCTCAGTTGTTGCTTTTGGAATGAGTGATAAAGATAGTGGAGCAGGATCTCCCCTTCTCAGTGTGTGCAGTGTATGGGAGATCTACAGCTAGTATTAAGGGATTTTGACCATTTGATCTGCTGTGTGAACTATATGGACACTGTAGAATGGAAGAACTTGCTCAGTGTTCCTTTAAATTGGAAAGAAAAAAAAGAAAAAAAAAACATCTTTAAAGGATTGCATAGAAGTAGAAAAATATATCTGCTTTCTTACATAAATAGTGACACATTTAGTGCTGTGTCCGGTATGGAAGTGAATGTAGTTGATCTGTAATACCACATACAACCTGTTGGACAGGAGTGGCACCATTTTTTCTTCTTTTTTTGCAACTTGTCACATTTTTCCAATCCCGTGCTACCTTTAGCTAAAACCATTAAATGGCTGACCACTGAGGATTTTTTTTTTCTTACTTAAATGCATGTATTTGGAGCCAAATAAATACTTGCTATTTGGTTTTATTAAAAAATTTGTATAGTTTGCTTTTCAAAGGCTTTTGGTTTCCCTGTACTGTACATGTCAACTTTGATGTTGCCCGTCACCATAAATCAGCTAAAAAAAAAAAGTAAAAAAGAAAAAAAAAAAGTTGAAAACTTGGATTATGAGGATGAGCTCACTAACAGATTCTCAGTTAACTCATTCTGTAGCCTGCAATAAACCATGCAACACAGAGGATATAGAAGGAAAACTGCAAAAATTTTAATGAAACCCAATTACAAAATTGACTTTTAGCCAAAAATGCATTTGAGAAAAATATAAATGAAAGTTAAAACAACTCCCTTTAAAAAAAAAAAAAAAAAAAAAAAAAAAAAAGTGTTTAACATAGCAATCAGTCACTTTAACCAGCCTCGAAGTGGGAAGAATACCTTCTTATTTTGTAGCATCCATGCCAAGAATGATTTCCTGCAGGGACGGTGGAATAGAGAACATTGGCCGCAGTAACTCGATCACCAAAAGGAAGTTCTGTTGATTTAACAGCAGTTCCAGATTCAATCAAACCATCAGTATCCGAGTAATGATTCTGAGCATAGACACAATGTGGCAGCCTGCAACGGCTCACTCTGTGCCTGCAAAAATGGGTTTGTTCAGTACAAAATACTCATTACCTCTGGGGCGATCACATTTCATTAAGCGTGAACTATAGTCAGCATTATATATTCATGTATGGACTACACAGACAGAAAAGTCGCAAACGATGATAATCCAGCATGTCTGGGAAAATGAAGGAGACTGATCACTGGAAATTGGAATAATGCATTGAAAAATGTTCAGGTTTTTTGTCTTACTAGGAACCAACACAATAAAAAAGGACCTAGAGAGCATTGTAAAAGGTTCTACTAAAGACTTCCGATGCACATGTTGCACTATTAGAGCAGAAGTTAGTTTTATTTTTTATTGCCGTTTACTTTTCTGTGTGAAGAAGGGTCAGATCGTCCCCTCCAATGCCGCCCACTCCAGAGTCAAAAGGTGACAGTATTAGGGTTGAGAGTTGTGGACAGCTTAGATGTCATAGTTCATAAGGGAGGGCAAAGTAGCAGTCATAGTTCATAAAGGAGGACATTGCGGCAGACACTTGGGCTATCCTGTGATACTGCTCTCCAGAATCAAAAGGTAAATAGTTAAAATGATTTTTTTTTTGAAACCTAGAAAGTTGCCATATATGCTTATTGTCAGATTACCCAAATATATTAGAAACAAACTGGCCAAATGCATAATATAAGACGAACCCCGGAGCTGAAAACAATGAATCAGACACCTGGTTCGTATTGCCTACTCATAGATCAAATGTAAAGAAGGAGAACAAAAAAAGCAATATGGCAAAACAGACAACACTTTGTTAATGTATTTTTGAATAAAATTGCTAAGTCATATAAGGATAACACAGCAATGAGGTAAAAAGAGGTGCCAGAACTAAGGCATCTCCTGGAGATCATACAGTGAAATAGCCGACCCCGGCAGGTACATCTAAAAAGAGGACAAGGAGTCCAGAAATGGGTGCATAGATAAATAAATCAAAAAAACCCTCCATTGAGAGGGAAACAGCCCCCTTGTAGGGCGGAAAGTCCAATACAGTCAATGAAACAGTATATCAAATCTGGTACAATAATAAGTGACTGACAAGGACTTAAAGCAATGAAAAATGCGCGTCCCTCACTATTTGCACTTTCTGTGGCTCCCCTGGGATCTGGCCGACTGCCCTATATTCAGGTCTCTCCCCTTGCTTGCTTGGGTGAGTGCCATGTACTAGACTCTAGGTGCATCCTGACATTGTTATCTACTATATATTGGTGCCTGAGATGGGTGCATTTTTCATTGCTTTAAGTCCTTGTCAGTCACTTATTATTGTACCAGATTTGATATACTGTTTCATTGACTGTATTGGACTTTCCGCCCTACAAGGGGGCTGTTTCCCTCTCAATGGAGGGTTTTTTTGATTTATTTATCTATGCACCCATTTCTGGACTCCTTGTCCTCTTTTTAGATGTACCTGCCGGGGTCGGCTATTTCACTGTATGATCTCCAGGAGATGCCTTAGTTCTGGCACCTCTTTTTACCTCATTGCTGTGTTATCCTTATATGACTTAACACTTTGTTAATGTATTTTTGAATAAAATTGCTGTCTGTTTTGCCATATTGCTCTTTTTGTTCTCCTTTACATATACCCAAATATATTGCCCACTATATTTCAGCTTGATGGACTGTATACATAAGTTACTGAGACATTACTGGTCCTGCACCTAATGGGAGACAGACTAAGGCCATGGCCCACATAAAAAAAAAAAAAGTTGCATCATGTGAAAATTAAGGCATTTTTACTTAAGGATATGCCATAAATTTCTAAATATTGGGAATGAAAAACGATTGCATCTCCCAACGTCCCCAAAAATGAACCTAGAATAAGGACCTCCAACCCAAGTTTGAAAAAGCAATTGATGAAAATTTAATATGTATAATTTTTTACTACGTACCCCAAAAAGTACACTGATGGTCTAGTAAACTTGACCACAAAAATCTTCATATTATTCGCATGTTGGATTTTATTGGTGCAGGCAATTTCTGATGACAACGTCTCGAGGATCTAAACATAGTAGAAGTTCATGCTCATCTTGACACAACCACTAAAAATGATGGTGGGCCATAAAATTGTGAGATGTTTTGGTGTTTTGTGAGCAGCCCAACCTCTACACGATGAACAGAGGAGTCTAGTGGGGGGCGAACAGGGGTGTAGAAAATTAACAGGAACAGGTGGGTGGTCTCTGCAACAACTGGTGCTGTCCAACATGCTACAATATGGGTATCCATTTCAAAAGTCCCTTATTATTGGACTCTGGTTAAAAATAACAGCAATTTATTAGGTGGTGTTCTAGCATGCCCCATGACAAAGCGATTACCCAACTAATCAAAGACCCGACAGAAAAAGGGGGGGCTCCACAAAATTAGCCTAAAACAAACATTTTGCCTACTAAGATGAACCCTGGGTTAAGGAAAAAAAATAAGATCAGTAACAGAAGACATTCAACATTTTATAGGAACTCAGAAAATTAAAAGGGACAGTTTCATGAAGACAACGCCTGTCCATACATTACAGTTTACAGGATATCATAGATTGGGCTTCCTTTCCCCTATGAGCCAAAAAGGAGAGCCGCTTAGTAAGAGGCTCTGGTTCTAGCAGAGTTGATCCAACCTTTGATGAATGGCCGTCCATAAAATTCGAGTGTTCACCAGGTAATACTACTCCGGCTGATCGTGGCTCTCATCAGTTGATTTTTTTCCCCCTTTTTTGGGTCAAGAGTGCCCGATCCTGGGGATCTCTAATAGATCCCTGATGGACAACCCCCTTTTAGTATGTATTGGGAGTTTAAAATTGCAGTTAAACACCTAAAGAACTCCCCTTTTCCCCTCCTCTTCCCAGTCAAGTGCGGTCAAGGTCACAGGGGCCACATTTCGTGGTCTGTATACGGCAGAGATTGACCGAGGGTCTCGCTACCCAAAACTTACAGCCTCATGTATCTATGAGACTAAGTTTGGGTCAGGAGTCCGGCGGTCAGTGCAGGCATTAGGGTCCGTATACAGATAGGGAAATCCGCCCGTCTGACCAAGATCATGGAAGTCAATATACCCGACAATGAGCGCTGTCCGACATCCTATCCCACATTTTTACAGCACGTAAGCATTTGGGGCAGAGCCAAACCTATTTGCATCATTAATGGACTTTCTTCAACAGGACAACCTCTTATCTATTAAATTTGTCTCATGGGTCCAGTTTCATAAATAACCACTTTTCTTACAGGGAAAATGGAGCATTTTATGGCAGATACTCAAATCCATTCAATACATAAAATTGAGTCAGTTTTCCAGAGCCGCCGTTTGCAAAGGTTCTCCACCAACTCATGTGTCAAAATGTCTTACCAGACAATATGGAGAAGGGTGGTCTTAATGGACAAACTCTTTAAAACAGTTTGTACATGATTCGAAAGACATGACTGCTTTCTACTAAAAAGAGCCACACCTGTCCCCAAGAGCAGAGCTTCAATACCGTATATGACCCATGGACAGGAGCAGCAGGGTTTCTAAAAGAAAGGAATTGTGTTCTTTGAATAATACAGATGTCAAACCCTGCGGTTAATTTTACCAGGGCTAGGGAAAAAAAAAAGAAAAATGTCCGGCAGCACCCACTGATGTCTATGAAAGTCCTGATTTCGGAACCACTTAGGATAGACTCCCAAAATGATCCAGGGACTCATTGGAAACGTTCGACAACCTTCTGTTCTTCGATTTACTACAAGAACTCGTTCATGTGACCTACATTTTTTTTAAATGTCTTCCTACTTTGAAAAAAAAAAAACCATAAGTTTCCCGCAGAATGTGTTCAGTTATTGTGACAGATAAGGCGTTCTTTCATTCACAAAATACAATGCTGCACACAGATAATACATGTTGCAAGATCTGCAAAGGAAGTCCGTCACGATAAAAACTATTTTTCTGAGAAGTGGTCGAAGGGAACGTTCCTGGTTTTTAAAAACACATTCACTGCCCAGAATTAACAGAGAACAGAAAACTGTTGTGGAACTGATAAATGGCAACAATCTGGCACCAAGCCTTATCTGTAGAGTAAGTACTTGCCAGACACAGACCCGGGCATGTATCCTGCATGTCAGTCACAAACAAGTGCAGCCATCACGCCTGGGTATGGCAAACACGTGGTGGACCTTGGAGCAAAACATGAAGACATTGCAACCACAATGCTACTGTGTAGAATTAGTTTGGAGTACAAGTTCATTGTTTCACCACCCGAATAATTCCCATACTGCAGGATATTCTTGCATTTTTTTTCCTCTTACTGTAAACAGGATAGTCAATTAATGTACAATTGCTGGGACCCCCTTCCATCCCAGAGTACCCTCCATGACTAGAGCACTATATTCACTTCTTTGGGATGGTCACCTTTGTAAGTGACATTAGGGAATGGAGTGGTCATCAAGGAGAAGCACCATTACCCCATTCTCATAGTGGGACTTTGAGACCCCTGATATTAGATCAATGTGGGTACTCCCCTGGGATCATAAAAATGTATTTAGTGGGAAAACTGGAGTTCCAGAAAAGCTAATTTGTCAATAAGTATCAATGTGGATGGAACCAATCTTTTTAAAAAGGTGCCATAACAAAAAGGCCCCGCCAATATGGCATAGACGCCCTTGCCTGTCTGTATATACATTCCTCATTCATGACATTATACTAACCTAATCTTCGCAAAGGATTCCTGAAATAATTTAGATTCTAAAGCCAATAAAATTTATATATGTGGGGCTGACCTGACATTACAATTGATGGCTGTACTAAGCTTGGTGAGGTATATATGTACTGACAGTGGCTCTGGTGCTGCATTCATGTACTGATGGTGATTCTGATCTTGTACACATGCAACAATCCAAAACGTGTTTCATGGCTATGTTAGAACGTGGATGAGGATCTCCGGTGGTGAATGAGGATGTTGAGTTTGGGTCGGGAGACCTGTGGCCGGCCTGGACATAATGATTCGTACTAGGACTATGAATGTTGGACGTGTGAACCCGATTTTACTGTAAGTTTTCTGAGCAAACCCCTATAGGCTGTGCAATATATAGGGGAAATATTGGATGACACTTCAGGATCTCAAAAGTCAGTCACAAGGCGGCTCAGTAATACCCATACCAGGTGCCCGTGCACAACTGCCAAACATTTAGGCTCTGTTCATATCTGCGTTTGAGTTTCCATTGCAGATCCTGTCAAAACTGCCAGGCACTATGATGGAAATCCAATGGATCGGGTATAGCCAGTGAGGTCTGTTGGATGCTCTTGGTTTCTGTCTTCACTGAATACAAATTTTACCCGTGAATTGAGAATTTTTAAAATGAAATGTTTAGTTAAGAAGAAAGCAGATTTCTCTGATAAGATATATTACAAAGTAGCTTATTTTCAGGTGAACTATTGATTTATAAAATAAAAAAACTTAAAAATGACGGTTACACTTTAACCTATTTCTGACATGGGGCGTAATAATACGTACCTGCGCCCTGGACCTTAATGACCAGGTACATATTATTACGCCTCATTTAATTACTGCTGAACAGCCAATCACAGCATTTCTCAGTGTTGCAGGCAATCAGATTGCCTGCAACACTGATGTCCAGCCTAGGATCGGTGCTCTAAGAGCACCGATCCTAGGTTGGTGCCTGGCACCAGGCCTTGCTCCAGCCAGCTCTGATTGGTGCGACCGACGATGACCTTGATCGCACCAATCCGAGGGCGTGACCGCGCTGTGACCGGGCGGTGACCGCCCTGCACGTCCTCACAGTTGAGGAGGATTTGTACAGGGCGTTCACGCTGCTGATCTGGGCTGGGTTGGGCCTTGTGGTGCCACAGAAGCCTGCGACACCACAATCCCTGCTCCTGCTGAAAGAAGAAGAGAGAAGACATCAGTAAGTAAACCTCTGATCTCTCCTCATCCACCCCACTCCCCTCCCCACCCTTTCTGCCACAGAGCGCTGATCAGTACCCGACTGTTTGATTTTTGGCAGCTTTTTTTTTGCCCGTGCGTCCTGCAGCGGCTAAGCGCTGATCAGTGTCCGCAAATCACTGATCCGCACTTGTGCTCGCTGTTTGCACCGACTCAGAAAAAAAACACAAGTTTACACCAAGCACACTGACACACACACACCTACCTGAATAAATTACTGCCCCGTATGGACCTTGCCCCCCCCGAAGTTTGACACCACCGGCCTCACAGAAATAGATTTTCAAAGTCTTTCTCTGAGGATTTGTAAACCTCATGGTGGGCCAAACTAATTTGTATGCTCAAAAATTTTGGCAGAAAACCCCTCTTCATTATTTCTACTGCATCTACAGAAGACCAGTTAGAAAATGATGACATTTTGGAGGCCTGATCCTTCATATGGGGATCCTGAAGAAGCCAGAACTTCGGCTATATTGGAGTGTTGACGTTTTGTATAACACTCCAGTGTTCCGAATGGTCATGACCCAGAAATGTTTTGAGGCCATCCGCAAGTTCTTGCTTTACAACGATAATGCAAGGTATCCTGTGTAACACAGGTACTTTAGATGCAGTGACACAGAAACACACAGCCAGTACAGGGTTAATAAACAAGGGGGATTTACTGTAACAGGGTCAATCTCCACGCAGGGAGTAACAGGGGAAATATGGGGACAACAAGGGAGGTAGCAGGTAATATGCTATAACTGACAATCCACAGTTGGGCTAGATGTAGCAGAGTCGACACGGTTGTAATCGGCAGTTTTTTCACTTAGCTGACTCTAGCTCCTCACAAGGCAGTTGCCGGCTGGTGCCGGTGTTGCTTTCTTCCGGCTTCCCAGCCTAAACAATGCTCCGTCTTCTGGCGGCAGCGGGCGGTCTCCGGTTTGACCCGCTGAGCCCCTAGTCCATAACAGTGCACCTCACTTGCTCGGCTCCAGGGATCCTGCGTCTCTTCTCCCTCTAGTCGGGCTTGACTCCCACTGTCGCTTTTCCCGTGAAAAAAATAAATCCTTTTCCTTTTCCACCCTCTTCCTAGACACAAGCTCAGCTCCCCGGTCACCCGACTCCTCAGCTCTCCCTCTGGACACAGCCCCCAGCTTCCCGGTCACCTGACTCCTGTCTCGCAGTCTGTCTTCCCCCTGCAACAAGAGGCACGGCCCTGGCAGTTCCGGATCCTTTGTTCTGAAAGTTCCTACCTTACACCTGCACGAGACTACCCCAACTTTGATCATCTTTTCAAAGTTTGGCCGGTCACTGAGCACTTCAACAACAAGTCTGCTGAAGTGTACGTGCCCCAAAGGGACATCTACATGGATGAGTCCCCAGTTCATGTTAAGAGGCAGCTTGGTTTCCGGCAGTATCTGCCCAGTAAGTGGGCCAGTTACGGAATCAAGCTGTATAAACTTTGTGAGTACCTCAGGGAGCACACACACACAAACCCTAAACGTGTGTGTGTGTGTGTGTGTGTGTGTGTGTGTGTGTGTGTGTGTGTGTGTGTGTGTGTGTGTGTGTGTGTGTGTGTGTGTGTGTGTGTGTGTGTGTGTGTGTGTGTGTGTGTGTGTAAGGACTCCTGGATTGAACCTCCTGAATGCTCCCCTATCCTGGGAGTGAGTGGGAAGATTGTGTGGGATTTGGTGCACCCACTGCTGGATAAGAGGGATCACCTCTACGTGGATAACTTTTATACCAGCATCCCACTGTTCACGTCCCTCTCTGCGCGAGGTACCGCAGCCTGTGGTACTGTCTGCAAAAATCAGAGAGGCCTCCAAAAGACGCTAATTGGGCAGATGCTCAGAAGGGGTGAGAGCAGAGCCCAACGTAGCAACAACCTGCTGGTGGTCAAGTACAAGAGGGATGTCCATCTCTTGACCACCATACATGGTGATGGCAACACCCTCCGCACTGTATGAGGGTTCCTCTACACAGGTCACCAAACCAGACTGTACATGAGGGGAGTTGATCTCTCTGATCAAGTCCTCCAGCCGTACAATGCTTTGAGAAAGGCAAAGTGTGGTACAAGAAGCTGGCCGTGCACATCGTACAGATGGCAATGCACAACGCTTTCCTTCTGTCACGATACCTTCAGTTCCAGGAGATTGTAATCAAGGCCCTGATATTTGGCAGTGGTAACGGAGAGGACCCCAGCACTTCTGGAATTGAAGGACCGTGAATAATACGAGGCCAGCATTTCCCGGGGAAGGTCCCTCAAAACAGATAAAAAGGTAAGTCACAAACGAAGTGCTGAGTGTTACAAAAAGGGAATACGCAAGGACACCATTTATCAATGTAACACCTGTCCCGACAAACCTGGCTTGTGAATGAAAGAATGCTTCAAAAGGTAACACACATCCATGGACTACTAAATTAATATCTGACTTACACAACTGACGTATGCCACTACATTATAATATTCACATATCAGGAATCAGTAGATCAGTTCCAAAAAAAAAAAAAAAAAAGGGGTGCACTTGTTGGGCACTTCCACTGTTTAGGCACATAAGGGGCTCTGCAAACGCAACATGACGCCCAAAGACCATTCCATCAAAGTCTGCATTCCAAAGCGTCACTCCTTCCCTTCCGAGCCCTGACGTGCGCCCAAACAGTAGTTTTCTTACTCACATGGGGTATCAGCGTACTCAGGAGAAATTGCACAACAACTTTTGGGATCTAATTTCAACTGTTAGCTTTGTGAAAATAAAAAAAATTGGGGTCTAAAAGTAAAAAACTTTAGTGAAAAAGGTTAAATGTTCATTTTTTTTCCTTTCACATTCAATTAATTGCTGTGAAGTACGTGAAGGGTTAATAAACTTCTTGAATGTGGTTTTGAGTTCCTTGAGGGGTGCAGTTTTTACAATGGTGTCACTTTTGGGTGTTATTTGTCATATAGACCCCTCAAAGTGACTTGAAATGTGATGTGATCCCTAAAAAATTTTTTTCGTAAACATTAGAAATCGCTGGTCAACTTTTAACCCTTATAAAACAGACATGTGGGAAATGTTATTTATTAACCATTTTGTGTGACATGACTGATTTAAGGGCATAAAAACTCAGATTTTGAAAACTGCAAAATTTCCACCAAATTTCCGACTGGTTTCAAAAAATAAAGGCAAGTCATATCGAGGAAATTTTACCACTATCATGAAGTACAATATGTCACGATAAAACAATCTCAGAATCAGGGGTATCTGTTGAAGCGTTCCAGAGTAATTATCTCAAAGTGACAGTGGTCAGAATTGTAAAAACCGGCCTGGTCATAAAAGTGCAAAGTACCTTTGGGGGTAAAGGAGTTCATTTCAATTTTGGAGAATTGAGAAAAAAAAAAAAGGGAAAGAAAGAAGGGGGGGGTCCTGACATTGTGGTTGTAAGAAACCATCCACAATTTGGATAGATTATGTACAGCCAATAACAACCTGTTTTTCTCCCCCGGTAAAGCGTATTTTCCACAGAACAATAATTTCTGGAAATCTGCTACTTTCAGGGTTTCCTTCACATGTGAGGCTATAAACAGTTCAACAAAAACAGGAAATAGTGTTATACATAGTTCGGGGAGAGGAGCTGGCGAGTCGCTGCACTCGAGCAATGGGCGGCAGCTCTCGTACAATATTACTCACTGGAAGGATCCGCTACCATGAACTAAAGTGCAGAAGGCAACAAAACTAAAAACATTCAGTAGGTCTACAAAAATTTCAATGCAGATTTAAAAAAATAAAAAACACAAAATCAGAAGTTGTTACCTTCAACACAAAAATACTACTTTTTGGTTAAATTGGTGCTGTTGAGCATCTAGTCGGATTTTTAGGGGTTTTCATACAAATATATGACACACACGACATGGCATAAAGTCGTCCACGATAAGTGGCAGATCCCAGCGCTGAAAAGCCATTTCCATATCCCATACACTAGGATCGTGAGTGACCAAAAAAAGAGATTAGACCTAATATATAGCCAAGCCCCAATCCATTAGCCCCAATATATCCAATACAAGTGACATGTGGGTCAATAGTAGAAAACCTTTAAAAACGTTAAACAAGTTCAGAATTGTAACTTAGAAATTGATGACTTTCAGGCACAGACTTGGAAAATGAATGAGAAAAAAACATTCACACATTAGTTCCAATACCAAATCTTTTCCTCTGAGTCGCTTCCTTATTTCGTCTGGATGGCGCTCCTGTATGTATGGAACTATTGTATGACTATGGTCCTATCTGCCACCTTCTTGCATGCGCCCATTGATCCCTTCATATTATGGTCAATGACCTCCTTGAAGCCACCACCGCTACAGTCACTTTAAGGCCCCGTCACACTTAGCGACGCTGCAACGATCCCGACAATGATACGACCTGTCAGGGATCGTTGCTGCGTCGCTATGTGGTCGCTGATGAGCTGTCAAACAGGCAGGCTCACCAACGATCAGGGGAGCAGCGACATCGTGGAAAGAATCTTTCCACGATGTCCTGCTCCTGGTTACCAGCCTGCTGAAGCAGGAGCAGGCTGGTAACCATGATAAACATTGGGTTACTAGGGGCACACGCGCACCTAGTAACCCGTTATTTATCATGGTTACCACTCTGCTACAGTGAGCGGGAGGTTACCGCTCACTTTAGCAGGCTCGTAACCATGATAAACAACGGGTTACTAGGTGTGCGTGTGCCCCTAGTAACCCGATATTTATCATGGTTACCAGCCTGATCACTGCTCCCGCTGGTCACACACAGCGATGTGTGCTGACCAGCGGGAGGGCAAAGACCAAAAAATGGTCCAGGACACTTTGCAGCGATCAGCGACCTCACAGCAGGGGCCTGATCGCAGCAAAGTGTCACACATAGCGACATCGCTGGCGAGGTCGCTGTTGCGTCACCAAAACCGTGACACAGCAGCGATCTCGCTAGCAATCTCGCTATGTGAGATGGGGGCTTTACTGTGGGTCATCGGCAGTGGCAGTCATGGTGAGGGAGGTATTTAGGAGCCATTCTGGTGACAATCAGACATGAACACAATGAAGAATCAGTAGAGGCTGGGGACATCACTCCACTCAGTGGAAAGAAGGACACCCAGGACATTTTAACACCAACCAATGCCTCATAAAAAGCCACCCCCCACCCCTCCATCATAGAGTATTGTCCAGCAAAATGGTCCTCAAGCTGGGCGAACCGGAGCAGGGGTAACCCTTACAATAAAAAGGGAAGCCATAATCTAAAACTGACCCATTGTTTAAATCAGGTTCTGTGTGTAAATGTTTAACATTTGTCTTTACCATTTGCTCCATATTAAAAATGAAAAATAGAAATCTTGCAGTTTTCACACCGGCCACTAGGACAAAATTATACCTTTTTTTTTTCTTTTAGTTGTATAATACATCAACTATTGTGAATGGCGGGTCCTGTGTTATCTATTGTATAGTGGGGAAAATAAGTATTTAATACACTGCTGATTTTGCAAGTTTTCCCACCTACAAAGGATGGAGAGGTCTGTAATTTTTATCGTAGGTACACTTCACCTGTGAGAGACAGAATCTAAAAATAAATCCAGACAATCACATTGTATGATTTTTAAATAATTAAATTGCATTTTATTGCATGCAATAAGTATTTGATCACCTACCAACCAGCAAGAATTCTGCCTCACAGACCTGTTCAAGAAAAACTAAGAAGCCCTCCTACTCTGCACTTATTACCTGTATTAATTGCACCTGTATGACATCGTTACCTGTATAAAGATACATCTGTCCCCACACACAATCACACTCCAACCTCTCCACCATGGCCAAGACCAAAGAGCTGTCTAAGGACCCCAGGGACAAAATTGTAGGCCCGCACAAGGTTGGGATGGGCTACAGGACAATAGGAAAGTAGCTTGGTGAAAAGGCAACAACTGTTCGCACAATTATTAGAAAATGGAAGAAACACAAGATGACTATCCCACGAGGCGAGTTCTTGCATGGAGCCCCAGACCGAGGAAGATTAAGATAATTCTGAGAAAGGTCAAATCAACCCAGAATTACATGGGAGGACCTGGTCAATGACCTGAAGAGAGCTGGGACCACAGTCTCACACATTACCGTTAGTAACACACTATGCGGTCATGGATTAAAATTATGCAGGGCACACAAGGTCGCCCTGCAAATGCCAGCACATGTCCAGGCCCATTTGAAGTTTACCAATTACCATCTGGATGATGCAGAGGAGGCATGGGAGAAAGTCATGTGGTCAGATGAGACCAAAATAGAACTTTTTGGCTTCAACTCCACTCGCTGTGTTTGGAGGAAGAGGGCGAGCACAACCCCAAAAACACCGTCCCAGCCTGTGAAGCATCAAACTTTGGAGGTGCAGTGAAGAATATTCAAGATATAATCCCATGTCAATCATTGTGTCCCTGTTTGGCGGGGGGATTATAGAGGTCTACAATGTACAGCTGTAAATCGGACACTTCTGCAGCTAAAGAAGAAGGGAAGGGGCTGAGGGACAGCAAGTGACAAACCCCCCGCCCCCCTTCTTTGCTGTGGAGCTGCCTCAGGAAGACCCCCTGTGTACCCCTGCCATGCGGCATGTCCTTTGTGTCAGGCAAGTATAATTCAATACCAAGTTATGGGAATACGGTACATCCCAGCGATACACCAAATAGATTTTTGGATCACACGAACAGTCTAGCGCGTAGCGATGGGGAGATACATGGCACAGCCTTCCGGAAACCCCTAAAGCCACTGTGTTTGGTCTCCCCGCGTAGCAGGGGCCCAGCTGGATCCGATGACACCAGAACTGGCTCCCTAGAACGGTCCATTAAGGAAGTATAGCCCATTTTAGTTTTTGGAGTTTGTAGCCAAGAGAGGTCCAGCCAGGGGGCAGGAGGGGAGTGATCCAGAGGGGTTAAGAGCTCCAGCAGCCCTAGCTCAGTGTCTTTTGCCTGGGAGGTCACGACGACACCGCACGAGAGAAGTCCTGCAACAAAAGGTGACCACCAGGCCCCGATGTGGCAGCCCCTTCCCCACAAGCCAGGCCTTCCATCTGACTGGTAACTGACTCAATAACTGCTTGTATCCTTTGTACCTCTACGTGCGCGTGTGCGTGTTTACAGTACAGACCAAAAGTTTGGACACATCTCATTTAAAACAAATTCTGTATTTTCTTGACTATGAAAATTGTACATTCACACTGAAGGCATCAAAACTATGAATTAACACATGTGGAATTATATACTTAACAAAAAAGTGTGAAACAACTGAAAATATGTCTTATATTCTAGGTTCTTCAAAGTAGCCACCTTTTGCTTTGATGACTGCTTTGCACACTCTTGGCATTCTCTTGATGAGCTTCAAGAGGTAGTCACCGGAAATGGTCTTCCAACAATCTTGAAGGAGTTCCCAGAGATGCTTAGCACTTGTTGGCCCTTTTGCCTTCACTCTGCGGTCCAGCTCACCCCAAACCATCTCGATTGGGTTCAGGTCTGGTGACTGGAGGCCAGGTCATCTGGCGTAGCACCCCATCACTCTCCTGCTTGGTCAAATAGCCCTTACACAGCCTGGAGGTGTGTTTGGGGTCATTGTCCTGTTGAAAAATAAATGATGGTCCAACTAAACGCAAACCGGATGGAATAGCATGCCGCTGCAAGATGCTGTGGTAGCCATGCTGGTTCAGTATGTCTTCAATTTTGAATAAATCCCCAACAGTGTCACCAGCAAAGCACCCCCACACCTCCTCCTCCATGCTTCACGGTGGGAACCAGGCATGTAGAGTCCATCCGTTCATCTTTTCTGCGTCGCACAAAGACACGGTGGTTGGAACCAAAGATCTCAAATTTGGACACATTAGACCAGTGGAAATCTGTGCTTTGGTCTGATGTCCATTCCCTGTGTTCTTTAGCCCAAACAAGTCTCTTCTGCTTGTTGCCTGTCCTTAGCAGTGGTTTCCTAGCAGCTATTTTACCATGAAGGCCTGCTGCACAAAGTCTCCTCTTAACAGTTGTTGTAGAGATGTGTCTGCTGCTAGAACTCGGTGTGGCATTGACCTGGTCTCTAATCTGAGCTGCTGTTAACCTGCGATTTCTGAGGCTGGTGACTCGGATAAACTTATCCACAGAAGCAGAGGTGACTCTTGGTCTTCCTTTCCTGGGGCGGTCCTCATGTGAGCCAGTTTCTTTGTAGTGTTTGATGGTTTTTGCAACTGCACTTGTGGACACTTTCAAAGTTTGCCCAATTTTTTGCACTGACTGATCTTCATTTCTTAAAGCAATGATGGCCACTAATTTTTCTTTACTTAGAATTTGTATTATGGCAAGAAAAAAGCAGCTAACCGTCTATTCAGTAGGACTATCAGCTGTGTATCCACCAGACTTCTGCACAACACAACTGATGGTCCCAACCCCATTTATAAGGCAATAAATCCCACTTATTAAACATGACAGGGCACACCTGTGAAGTGAAAACCATTTCCGGTGACTACCTCTTGAAGCTCATCAAGAGAATGCCAAGAGTGTGCAAAGCAGTCATCAAAGCAAAAGGTGGCTACTTTGAAGAACCTAGAATATAAGACATATTTTCAGTTGTTTCACACTTTTTTGTTAAGTATATAATTCCACATGTGTTAATTCATAGTTTTGATGCCTTCAGTGTGAATGTACAATTTTCATAGTCAAGAAAATACAGAATTTGTTTTAAATGAGAAGATGTGTCCAAACTTTTGATCTGTACGGTATGTATCTTATGTATATATTGTATTGTCTAGTGTGCCCTTAAAGGCAATTAAATATATAATTTAATCCTGAGCTGCTCTCATCTCGATCCACGAATCCTCACGTTCAATGTTCGGTCCAACGAACACGCTACTGGGGCTGGTTCCAGGCCCGATATAATCCCCCGGTCCTAGCGGGAATTCTATTTAATAGGAACTGGTGGCAGCTCTACCAGGCCGACAAGGTTCTGCTTCACTGGGGCACTGGAAGGGGCCTCTCAGCATGTCAGGGGTGTGAGAGAGTGTGGTGCCACATGAGTAACTGAGTGGGCCACCTCTTCTCACTCCCGATGCCTTCCTGTACTCGTGC
Organism: Phyllobates terribilis; assembly: GCF_046119375.1. NCBI lineage: Eukaryota > Metazoa > Chordata > Amphibia > Anura > Dendrobatidae > Phyllobates > Phyllobates terribilis. The sequence continues at coordinate 61,625,795 of NW_027362767.1, forward strand.
GGACAGGGGGTGTCTGTGTAGAACTGTACCAATCTGATCTTGGGCATCCCCGAGGGGGTGTGCAACGTCACGTTGGTGCAAAGGGTAGATCCGGATCACGTGATCCGTCTGGCGTAATTGTGACGTCAGTGTTATGATCTGCAACAAGTACTAAAGAAAGATAGGGAAAAGCTGTCCCTACAGTAAGACTAAGATGAATCCCTACGATGTAGCGGGCAGCCTGTTCCTAGTGAACAGACCCATCTTAGTCCTCGGCTAGTCTGAACGAAGACCTATAGAATTAAGGGAGGGGTCCCTAAAAGAACTAAGGACTGGGACAAAATGGGACACCTCCTAAACAGAGAAGTTGTTGCAGAACACAAGACAAACTGACAAAAAATGTACTAGAGGTCGGTCCCAGAGGACCAAGTGAACTTGACAGAGAAAGGCACCGAAGCACCAGGCTAGAGAAACAGTCAAACACTGAAGTCCAGCACAGCCATAAGGGCGGAGATGGAATATAAAGGCAGATGGTCACGTGACCGCAAAACACAAGATGGAAAAAACAAACAGGAGGGTTCTAACAGTCAGGAGGGTGATGAGGTGTGGATCCTTCACGTGTGGTGGCAGCGGTGGGATTCTGGGGGATCTCTCTGGTGCCATTCATCACAGTTGCTTGTCTGCAAAGGGGACTGAATGACTGCACTGTACTGAAGGGAGGATGGATGGTGTCATGTCTAGCGAGATTTTGACCAACATCCCATTTACCTCAGTAACAGTATTGAAGATGGGTCATGGCTGGGTCTTCCAGCATGACAATGACCTGAAACACACAGTCTGAGTAACTAAGGAGTGGCTCAGTTAGAAGCATTTCAAGGTCCTAGAGTAGCCTAGCCAGTCTCCAGACCTGAACCCAATACAAAATCTTTGGAGGGAGCTGAAACTATGTTACCCAGCGACAGCCCCGAAACCTGAAAGATCTAGAGAAGATTTGTATGGAGGATGGGGCCAAAATCCCTGCTGCAGTGTGTGCAAACCAGGTCAAGAACTACAGGAAACGTCTGACCTCCGTAATTGCAAACAAAGGTTTCTGTATCAAATATTAAGTTCTGTTTTTCTATTGTATCAAATACTTATTTCATGCAATAAAATGCAAATTATGTAAAAATCATACAATGTGTTTTTCCTTTTTAGATTCTCTCTCACAGGTGAAGTGTACCTACGATAAAAATGACAGACCTCTCCATTCTTTGTAGGTGGGAAAACTTGCAAAATCGGCAGTGTATCAAACACGTATGTTCCCCACTGTATATAGAGGAGTTACCTGTCATTGTAATCCTATCTCCCCTCTCCATTCTTTGTAGGTGGGAAAACTTGCAAAATCGGCAGTGTATCAAACACGTATGTTCCCCACTGTATATAGAGGAGTTACCTGTCATTGTAATCCTATCTCCGATTAGGAACAGTTCCTGAAAGGACAGGAGTAGGAATCTAGGAACTAGTGAAAATTGCAGGATCCCCCCCCCCCCCCCCCATCCTAGAAGGGGTTGTCCAGGATTGGAAAAATATGGCTGCTTTTACACCGCGTTCAGGCACTTGCTCGTTGCTCCAGTTGGGGCTTGTGTCCGAACTCCCCCTACAAAATGGGATTCGGGACCACAGACTAATGGTGCCGGCAGAGCAAACGTGCACTCGGTGGTGCATCATTTTTGGACATATACTCCTACTGGAGGTGGATACTCAGACTCGACAGGGCCAACGAACAGGTGCCTGAACACCGTGTGAAAGCACCAATACCAAAGTCCAAGGGCATATGGGGATGACCTGCAACACCCACAAGCAAACTGAGTATGAGTGTGGTGGTGTTTTTTTTGTTTTTAAACTTAAGGGCACCGGATGCACTAGACAGAGGTGCCGCAGGTACAGACACATTAATGGGACGGCCAGACATCAGTATTTCATAGAACACTACGCAGATGGCATAAAATATACCATGTACACAACAGTCGTGCACGACGGCAACCTGTGGCTCTCCAGCTGCCGCAATACTACAAGTCCCAGCATGTTCTGTCAGACAGAGCCTACACAACAGCTGGCGAGCCCCAGGTCGCCTCCGTATTCAGAAACCTGCTGTCAGCATCAGGTTTAAGATTTTAAATGAGGATAAAACAAACAAACTAGATGGAAAATATTTCTATGCCTGAAGGACGGAAGCAAAAGCCACGGCATTCCTAGTAATACATTAGAAGGAAATCTCAGTCTCCTGTTACATTCCCATCTTCACCTGGGAAAGCTGAGTGACGCCGGCTCTGTAGGACGCTGTACAGCTCCCTGTGCTACAGGATCCTATACATCACATATGCACCGAGTTACTACGCCTCCGATGCAGGACACCGTAAATGAATGCGATATTCGACGCCATTATTATTCCCTCCCCCCGATATGAAAGCAGAGGTATAAGATCTATAGATCCATATCACGGCAGACCCCTTAATGGAGCATATCCCTTGTTCTATTGATGCAAACAAGCTCAGTGGTAACCCTATACTGATGGAAAGTACCTAATAGTTAATAGCCGCCTCCAGAAAAATAAGCCGCAATTCTATAAAAAGTCACCAATAATAATAAAATAGTAAAAAATGTGTTTACATTGGAAGAGGGAGTAGGGAGCAAGCGAGCGACACAAAGGTGTAGGAGGGGGGAGGAGGGAGTAGGGAGCAAGAGAGATGGAAGAGAACGCCAGCAAGTGACAGAGGGAGTGGGGAGGCAGAGGACGAGCAAGGAAAATAAATATAATGATACATTTTTTATAGCGCCAACATATTCTGCAGCACTTTAGAATGGTACTAACAATTTATTCAAACTTATTTGAGGGAGCATAAAAAAATAAAATAGTAAAAAAATTCAGTGGGTTATGTACCAAGATTCACAGAATTGGCTATGGATTCCCATTAGATGGCTGATGTCTTCCTCAGTTGTCAATTTATACATTTCCAGGAGGACTAAAAAACAGAGCAAAAAAGTTCTCCAGAGTAATTATTTTTAATATATAGAAGAGTGGCCGCGTTCTCTTTAAAATTTCCCAATAACAATTCTATAAGTATTCAGGTATTAAAAATACAAATATGTAAAAAAAAAAGTACAAAAGAGAGCGACGTACGTCAGAACAAAAAGCAGATCATGAAACCTGACAGCAGTGAATGCTAGAGGCAATGACTTTACAGGCTCGTCCTCATTTTTGTCAAAAATAAATAAATTTAAAAAAAATTAAGATTAAATATTCTTTTGACTAAAATTGTAAATACATATCATTTGTGCAGTCATCACTGTTCAGATAGGTCGAACCATCAACACATTGCTGTTGACAGATCTTATGGTTTTCCCTTCTTATAGAGATTATAAAACTCCCAGTTGTCAAGTTTAATAATACACTTATATGACAGGTTAGTAAAAACGCAAAAAAAAAAGTGATATGACTATTTGAGCATTTATCATCAAGTCTGGTAGAAGCAGGTAGAGGAATTGGTGGGAGTTTACAGAGGGTTTTCCCTCCCCAAATAGAGACACTATAAAACATATGATTAAAGGTCTGATCACAGCAAATCCCAAAAATAGGGGACGTCCAGTCCTTACCCGGTCATGAATGTGCATAGGAGACAAACACCAACGTTAGCCGTAAATATGTTATGGACAAGATTTAAAATCAACCATTTAGACCAGCAACAAAGTAACACTTATTAAGGATATAAGATCTGTCAACAGCAGTTTGATGACCATTTTCAACAGGTTATGTTCAGTTGTAATCAAAATTATTCATCCACCTTGATTTTAAACTAGAATTATTAGAATAGGGATGGTTTGCAATAAACATTTAAAAATACATCTAAATATAACAAGTGGTTTCTCTAAATGTAGCACAAAGTTCCACTTTTACCGATTACTGTAGTCAAGAATTAATCAACCCACTGGCGGACACAGACAAGAGAGACTACTGTGCAAGAACAAGATATGGACCTTTTATAGTCCTACAGCTCATCATAATGTACAATTCCACCTGCTTTGGAGGTAGTAGTGGCCCCCTTACATCTTGGGCCCCTGTGCGACTGCACAGGTTGCACCAATGAGGTGTCATGAAGGGATAGATTCAAGGGCGGAAATAAAAGTCTTCAATAATTAGTAGAACCCCCTGGCTAGGCATCAAGTTTGCAGCAGGTCATAACAGCCAGACAAGATTCTGGAAGCGTTCCTGAGGAATCTTTGCCCACTCCCAATGGGCAATGCCCCCAGATCACTAATATTCTTGGGTTGTCAAGAGTGATCCAAAGAGGTATGAGAAGAGATTGTGGTACAAACACGGAAAATGACACAAAGTCATTGAACGATCCTAGAGATACAGCATTTACATACAAACACTGGCTATACTACCTGGACGTGACAGCAAGAGGAAACAGTCACCGTCTTCCACCAGATTCCTGAGGAGGCAGAAGGTCATAAACCCTTAAATTTGTGGCAACAGGCACCAAGGTTTCAGTTTGCACATTAAGGTGCATGGTAAACACTAGGGTTGAGCGAGTATGTTCTGTTAACCCTTTCGCCAAGTATGCTCGGGCCGAGCTCCGAGTATTTACAGCTGCTCGGTGATAAGGTTAAATCGCTCCGGTGTCCATGATTTGCAACTGTTTGACAGCTTTATTACATGTGAGGAATGTGTAAGAAATAGACATTCCTCCCATGTAATAAAGCTGTCAAACAGTTGCAAATCATGCACACGGGAGCGATTCAACCATATCACCGAGCAGCTATAAATACTCGGAGCTCGGCCCGAGCATACTTGGCGAAAGGGTTAACAGAACATACTCGCTCAGCAATAGTAAACACTGAAGGTCTACAAGCCTGGACTCCAAGTGCACCTGTCATGTGGAGCAATGAAGCAAAACTGGAACTTTTGAAACATAGCGGGAGGCTGGGGTGATGCCTACAGCAAAGAACGGCTGTCAGAATTCCTGTTGTCCTTTGTCAGTTTGACCACTAGTGGCTGCTATTGTTCACCTTAATAACTGTGCTGCAATCCCATTCCTTATCACTTGAGGCTGCTGTTGGGTTCTGCAATTGTCCTTTACCAAGATGGCAGATTCTGAACCTGTGGGATCCATCTTGTTTCCTGTTTGAGATCCATGCGGCTTTAAGTAGGCCCACTCATTGCTTGAGTATTGTGTCTAGCTGTTAGCCTACTTCCAGTCTCCAGCTCCTGAACATTCTTACCCAGACTGTTCTCACCCATCTACGGATTGTTTCCTACAACTCCTTTGATAACTCTAAGAACTTCTACTACCGCTTTCTGTTCCTGTTTGTGCTCCTTCAGCCACTGGTTTCCAGCAGTACTACGCCATTATTGTAACAGCATGGGGAGCTATGACAATGCCTACAGCAAATACCAGCGATGTTCTGGGGCTGCTTTCCCTCTGACATTTGAAACCTGCAGCATGTGAAGGTCAAAACGGATTCATGGCATCAGGAAATCCTAGAGGTGATGCCTCCTTCTGAGATCTATCTGAAGCATCAATGGTCCTTCCAACAGTTCAATGATCCCAAGAATACCTCAAAGCCCACCAAGATTTGGTTTTAGTAGTCCATGAAAATTCAGGAATGGCTGTCCATTACCTGACTTGATTCCCATAGAAAACTTTTGGTGGGCTTTAAAGAAGGTGGATGCAGCAGCAAAACTCAAGATTATTACTGAACTGGAGGCCATTGCCCATAATGAGAGAGCCAAGATTCCTCAGAAACACTGCCAGAAGTGGGCAAGTGGCTATGCATCATGTTTGTAGCAGGTCATAACAGCCAGAGGCTCCACTAAAGTACTAAAGAGGCTTTTCATGAATGGGTGAATTATTCCGCATCTGCAGTAGTCAGTAAAAGTAGCATTTTGTGCATAAATTGGAAAACCCTTGTAATATTAGTTGTATTGAGACCATTTGTTCTAGTTTGGTTTATTGCAGATAGCTTTTACATTTTGCTAATGAAAACTTAAATTTGCACTGGGAGGAGGAGGGGGATTAATATTTTGATTGCAGCTGTATATATGCTACATATTTATATATCTCCAGCCAACTATACCATGTTTGAGTAGAAGGTACTAAGTCCTTACTGCTTTACACCACAGATCTGCACGAGAAGAGTTAATTCGCGCCCACAAGTCATTTCTAGGCACAGCGCTATTCCCCAGCCTAAAACTTTGTTAATAATCCTATCTGACTTTAGCCACTTTCCTAAGGGAAAACTGCAAATATTTTCAAAACAAAAGAGGGTCATAGTCGTCGTGAGCCTCAACCCCCTCACAAATCCCACTTTGGTGACATGCAGGGGCCGAGCCGTGAGTCATCCATGTACTGAATGAGGCAGCTCAAACAAGGGAACCGATGACTCACGGGTGGCTCAAACTACGGCTACTACAGGATGGAATAGAACTGATTTCTACGTGCCGTGAAGAGAACAGAAAGTAATATACAGAAGCTTCTGGCCTAAACCTATACAGTCAGCAAGGTCAAGAAACATGACTGCAGGGGGCACTATATGGTAGGTAGGTTTTAAGAGGGGCACTATATGGTAGGTAGGTTTTAAGGGGGCTTCAATAGGGGGTACTGTACAGTGCACAACTAAATCAACCAGCGGCCTGAGTCATAAAGGCTCATTGGGGATTTTTTTTCCTCCATCTTAGCAGGTTACAATCTATCCATAAATTAAGTGATAAATTACTGATCGCTAAGGGGCCGACTGCTGGGATACCCCGCCAATCCCAGGAATGGTGTTCTAAAACGGCACGATCATGGTACCCCTCTATTTATTGCGTGTGGTAATGCCAGGGATGTACCAAAATCTGTAAGGGTCCAAGCTGTGAGACCACCAGAAAGATATTAACTATCCGGTGGATAGGTGATCATTTGCTTAAAACCGGAATTAATTCTTTAAAGGGTTTGTCTACAGCTGGAGACTTTATTTTATTTTTTTTAAAGTTAAATTTGTGAAATCTCTGCAAAAAAATAAAAATATATTAAAAATGTTGCAGTTTGTCTTCAATAGCCTTTGTATTGCACTGTATTATTAGCTTCACAATGAGTTAACCTAGATTTGGTCAGTGAGCTCATTTTTTTGTAGGAGAGTTTGTAACTCTAAATTGGTCTTTCCAAGCTCCTCAGCTGATTTATGACCACTGAATAGAACAAAGCAGGAAAAGAAGGAGCCTGTAAAAGCAAAAGGGTGCAAAATATTTTAAAAATGATTTTTTAACCTTAAATCCATGAGAAGGGAAAAAAAAAAAAAGTCACTTTCTGTATAAACAGTATAAAGCACTGCCCCCATCTAGGCCAAATGTGTAGTACCGCTCATCCTAGGCTTCAGGATTCAGAAATATTAAGCAAAAAAAAAAAAAATACATCGCACCACGTCGGAGACTTTCCAAAAATCATTTCTGCACATAAGCATGAATGAAATCAGCAGATGCGTTCTAGCAAAGCTGGAGACTTTGGGTTTAGTGCTCCTTTAAGTTCCTCAAAATGCTTTTAATTAGCGGATTGGGTTCAGCGCCAGGAGCTGCCCTGACTTAGAAACCAGCCTTGGAAGGGGAATTATTTCCCAGCCTTTGATGAGGTCATAGCATTTTCCAGGAGAGTGAGCGTGCACGTACCTGTGCATCAAAAAGGAAATATAAAACAAGTCTAATAAAAAAATATATATTCACAAGTGCCCGGACGGTGGCAGCGCAGAAAACATCACGTAGTTCAAAGGTGTCCAAGATACTCAAAACCAGTGGTCCTACCATAAAAACAAGAACTTTGGGGGTTATTAACCAATCTCTATGAACAAAGCCGCCCCTTTAGGTTTGTGCTAATATAGGATCAAATAAAAGACTTTATTAACTTATAAGACATGGGTGTAGAAAGAAATCCAATGGCCCATAAAGAAGGTTCGAATTGGGCTCCCAAAGTGGCCCCTGGCTACCATTAACCAATCCATCGACTTCATGCTATAGTGTTGAGGGAGCTTAATGGGAGTGATAGCTTCTCCCACCTCCTCTGTCTAACCACTTTGATGCCGTAGTGAACAGCAACCATGAAATCTACAGGGTGAAACTTCTGCAAACAGCTAGCTCCAAGCACAGTGACTACCTGCGGGTGTCTGCTGTGCAAACCAGTAGAGAGGGCTCAGGGCGTTAATCTACTCCATACACATCCTCCCGTCTTCTGCTGTACATATACAGGGGATGTTGGGAGACATTGGTAGATGCCAGACATGCGAGTGCAGGGTCTCTCTAGCTTACGGGCTCCGTAGAAGACGTGGCCTACAGCATCAAAAAAAAAAAAAAAAAAGGGGGGGGGGAGGGGGAGGGATCACACAAAGACCATACATTTCAGGACTTAAGAAGACAGGCTGAAGAAAAAAAAACAAAAAAAAAAAACGTAGTGAGTGCATTTGAACCCCTCCATTCTGTAAAGGACGCCAACATCCCACAGCTCTATAGAGCACACACGCACTTCCTCATCATGTTGGTGGTTTTAAGAGGTGGCAAACTTAGCTAGGCCCTCCCACATAACCTGGGAAAGGTCCTCAAGGTGCCTCCAAGACCAACTAGCGGGTACCATTGCCTTCTCCATTTTTCTAGATGCGAAGAGAATGAAAAATGAACATGTCACTGCCTAAAGTTGTGATAAACGTCTTAGAAAGCGGTCAGCGAAACATTTCATGAGATATCCATTGCTCCCAACTCACTCATACAAGTGTGATATCAATGGGGAGAGTGGAGAAAGTCGCTGCCAAATGCCTCAGCGAGCAGCTTCTCTTCTCGAAAAACAAAAATTGAAATTTTACGTGCCCGATCCTTCTCTCCCCAGTCATTACCTGTTGGAAGGAAGCCTCCACAAACATCTGGTTCTAGAAAGGTCCCACCAAAATTCAGCCAACTTTCATCTGTTGTGTCTGGGGGGGGGGTCTAGAGACCACTGAGTAACATAACTAACTCTTTCATTACCATAGACCACCAGGGATTTTGAATCAAGAGAAAAGGTCTAAAAGTGGTGAGTAGAAGGCCATTAGTCTTCTGGTTGACCAGGACCCCATGTTGTATAAAACAAGCCTTGTCACCAAGATCAACTTTCTCCTCCCTCTCCAGTCTAGTGTGACAAAACTGACCTAATTTTAGTAAGCAGCTAACTTGTACATATAACAAATTTGTAACCCGAGTGATAATAGAAGAAGATCATGATCAGAGACTTCTCATCACGACTGCCCTCACATTACACCACAGCTCGTTGTCGGCTATAGAACTTCCCACGCAGAATTCTCAAGGCATCTCCTTCACAAAGTGAGAAAAGCATCAAGAATTTGGAGGTACATGTGAACACTATTGTTCGCACCCAGTCACAAACACTTCTCTAGTTATCAAAGGGTTTTACCACCTCCGGATGACTTTCAAATAATTGCTCGAGTCATTCTGTATAGATAGAACAGAGTTCTTTGCTCGAATGAAGCATATCAACGATTTACTTACATAGCAACCAGGTCATCAGTTAAAGGGGTTTTCTATTCACAAAATCTCTGTTCAGCTCAGACGACATGACGGTCCAGTTATTAATACCACTGGAAAGGCAGATTTTGCTATGAGAAGTGGTGGTCAGACTGGAATCAAACCTTTGTGGAGGACTTCAGTCTACCAGAATGGAGCCACTCTGACCATCCTCTACTGGAGGTCATGTTAAATGCTCTTATGGGTGCAACGTCGCTACAAGTCCATTTAACTAAACAATATGCAATCGTCCAACTTAACAGTCTGTATGGACACCAATAAATCAAAAATAACCCTCCAAAAATACAAAAAAACAAGACAAAATACTGAGTGGATTTGTGACATTTTTGATGGACTGGCGTCAATGAAGAAAACTTGGAGAATTTTTTTTTTTTTTTTTTTTTACGTATTTGTACGTCACAGAGCTTGGAAGGAAAGGCGGACAAAGTTGCATTTCATCAGGCAGATACCGAACCACATGGGTGCTGTCCATTCATTTAGGATTTAGAAAACCATGGGTGCAATGTCCTGGCTGTCTAGTCATTATGCGGGAATATTCTGCACCGACGGACACCAGCAGGTAACCGAGGAATTCCAGTGGCTCCTATATTATACATTTTAATTTCCCTCCATGTCCAATTTACTTTAAAATAGACCAAGTCTTAAAAAATCCCTATAAAGTCTGCAGTCCGTATCAGAAACAAGGGGCACCGGCACTATTACATCAGGAGATCTTGCATTTCTGATGTTGACCGCACACTCAGACCGCAGTCATCGTATGGCAGACAGCTCTCTCTTCTGTCTACCCCATACTAAGGAACACTTTTTTTTGTCAAGGTGTTCCTAAGTTCTCCAGGAGAGAGCTGTTGTCAGACTCCTCCCAACTCTTCTGGCAGCAGGTTATTTCTGCACCAAGCAAAAAGGATTGGCCATTGAAATTCCTAAGGTTGGATCAGTCTCGCCCTCGACATTATCTAATGTGTATGGGGGCCTCACACCAACCCCCCCAGATGGTCAGCAGATTCTGCTGGATTATATGGGTAGAGACAGATTGTTTATGGGGACCCATGAACTTTAAACTTGTTGTCATCCCGGTGGATTCCAGCTGGACAAGCCTTTATCTCTCCCTCAGTGAAAATGGACTAAACGAGTTACAAGCCTGGGATGGTCTTGGGAAAGGTCCCTGGCAATAGTCCAGTTGGCCAATTTTCAGCCAGTTTCTGAACACATTCATATGCCTAAAAAGGTGATCACTAAAGCAAACAACCATCTTAATGGGACTCCAATCCTTAAACCACACACATGACATTACTGTCTGATGAAGGATGCTTCTGCAGATCGCTTGCCTGATAGTCATCTCGGCTGGATCCATCATACACAGAAGCTGAGCTACTGCCAGAAATCTGAAATCAGACATGCCAGATCCTTGACTCAAGACAATCGGTCGTCCGTGGCCCTCATACACATTGGACAGTTGGTCGAACCTGTTGATATTGGCAAGTTCAGCCAATATTAGTCTAACGTATATGGGGGAGGCTTTAGGAGTCCTTCGATAATTGGAGGAGGAGATGCTGCACTCCTCAAATTAAAATTCATAAAGCCGGTATGTCCTGATGACACACAACCAGTACTTTTTGTGCATTGGCTAGAAAGAATTTATGGATCTACATTTTAATACAGAGATCTTCAACAGGGTGGGTGAAAATATCTTCTAGGTATAAGAAAAGTCCATGCTATACCCACTTGGATCTCTTCCACATTGGTGGATCCACGGTTGGCCAACAGAGTTGATGACCAAATCTACAAAGGATTGTATCGTTTCTCTGCTGATGCTGGTGTCATCCAATGATTATGGGTGGGACAGGAGTCAAAATTTTAGAAAAACCATTGTGAAGCTGAAGACGCTCAGTACATTAAAAACCTCCCATCACAACTCGTCTTGACAGACAGAATATTAAATAGTTATGAGTACTCGATTTCTGGAGAGTCAAACTTTTTTGGGATGGGAATTTTTTTTTTTTTTTCCCTCATCTGGGGCAACTGGCATTTTCTTCCCAGAAGGTTATCCATTCCTTTGGATCAACACTATAGAATTATAGGTCGGACTTAACGGACCTTTCAAGCCAACAAGCAAAAGGACAGACCTTCCAACATTCTTCATTAGGACATTGATGCCCACCCAAAAAAAATTACCATAAAATGTAACAACTAGCCTGAGACTTTCTTACCTCGTTTGTGAAGCCAACCTTCTTTTACAATCGCTACTTCATTCATAATGACGGCAATGTAACCGAGTGGATCTGTTTCACCGAGGTTTTGGGTGAAAACTATAGCAGCAAAGGTAACTTGTCACTAAAATGAAAAGGAAAAAAGTTAATAAACAAAAAGCCAAAGTGCCATTGCCGTCTTAAAGCAGAAGTCAAACTTATGTCAACGGGCTCAAGTTAGATCACCCTTAGGATAAACTGACACCCAAGAAACCTTGTTACTTCGCTTTCTCCTTCAGAGCCATATCTTGGATACGTTTAGCCCTGTTAGTTTCAAGCTGAAGATAAAAAAAAATTAAAGATTTGAAACTAAATTAAGTGTGTTAGGAAATTGTAAAACTTTCCATCACACATAAATAAGGCAAGAAAACCCCTCTCACTTCTGCATTGGGAGGAGAGAGGTGCCTATAATGTTGCACGGACGCACGTCTGGCCAGCAATCGTGACCCGTCCTGGAGGACTCCTGTCGATGCAATATCAGTGACTCTAACCTGCCGAAATGCAATCAAGAGGCGCTGGGGAACCCCATTACGGTCCCCTCTTTTTAACCTGGGAAACAGATGTGCATTAGTAAACCCAAATAAAGATGTCTGCCTACATCCGTATAACATGTATTCTCTATGCTGCACCCCCAAGCAATTTTTTTTTTTTTCTTTGCAGTTTTTCAACCCCAACTCCCCATTAGAAGTTGGATTTCTATCCCGATCACAATGGCAGCACATCACATTATTGTCGGCTGGTAAATGTTTGCACGAACGCTGAATAAATACCAAACTTGTGTACAGTAAATATGCGCTCAATGACGTTTCCTTCAGATTAAACAAATCCCCATTTAAATCATTTTCTCTCATAAAACATCATTATATTTTTACTGCTTGCTAGAACCCTCGAGAGCTTCCTCAGTAAACAGTGGCAAATCATACTGCCTTTGTCTGCCTCAATAGCCCGGGTGCGTGGTATGTGCCCATCTTGCAGCTGGTGACAGTCATGGAGCACTGCCACCTAAGCTGGTGTCCACAAGCTCTTGGCCATGATAATCTGTGCTCAAAATGCTTCATAAAATAAAACAAAACGCATAAATCATATAGAACGACTATAGCGGCTGTCAGGGCAATATGGACGGATAAATTATACCCGTCAGTACTTAGTTTCCCCGGGGTATATACAAGGTTTCCACTCACCTCCCACCATACTACTGAAATAACACGTTTTTTGCTTGGACGGCCTTGCGTTTGTTAGATATCTAATATCTATGGTTCCCTTAAAGGTGACTGGCCACTTGCCATAAATATGTCCCGTCCCCCCCCGCCCCCCGGTGTAAATGCCGCTGTTCTCCTGAATCCAACAATGTTTTTCTTTTATTTCTGCGCCTCTCCGTTCCCAAGATACGGGCATTTCCTCTCTGTATGTAAATGGTCCTTTCGTCTAAGTGGGCATGTCAACTCTTAAACCACGCCCAGTTGGCTGAAAGGCTAGATTTATATACAGGGAAGAGGGGTCCATATCTCAGGAACGGAGAGACGCAGGAACAAAAGAAAAACAGCACCAAATTCAGGAGAACAGCGGCACTTACATCAGGTAAAAAAAGTACATATTTATAGTAAAGTGACAAGTCATCTTTAAAGGGATTTTCCACTTTTGTACCTTATTTTTACAAAGGGTCAATGGCGGTCCAAAAAAAAAAAAAAAAAAAAAAAAGTAATAAATTTATACTTTTTTTTAAAAAAAAAAAAATCACACTCACCTATAGCGTCCCTATCTGTGCCCCTGAGTCCACTTCTTCTGCCAGGGGATGTCACATAACCGCTGCAGCCAATTGGCAGGCACAGATTAGCTGCAGCAGTGAGTCTATCCAGAAGAGCGATTCATTGCTCTCAGATTGACTGCAGTGGTCATATGAGGTTTACCACCGGAAGAGCGTGCCAAGAGACAGAAGGGGGAACATAGACAGGGGAAATCATATTAAATAATAATAATAATAATAATAAATAATAAATAATAATAGGATCACCATGGGCTCATCTGTAAAATATACTTTATTGTACGGCCCATTACCATTACGGCTCCATCGTCTACATTGTACCATCATCTGTCATTGATGTCAAACAGAATTATATTTTTCTCATAGATTCATATGGACTTGGGTGAAAAATAAGGACAGGTTTCATTGAAAAGCCATATTACAAAAGGTATTCTCCCCTGGAAATAAGATGGTGCCACTTCCAGGCACACGGTGACATATGGGACACCTATGACTACATAACGAGGTATCAAACAGCTTTGATAAATAGGGGCCCATAGTGTATAACAGTAAAATCAAGGGAGGGGCCCTGAGCCAACATACCCCAACCTTTGGTTAAACAAATCACTTTTCTGAAATGACAATCACCTTTTAAGAGTATCCTCCATAACATATTGATCTGTGCACACAGGATTAAAGATGCTCAATCCTTTGCTCTCACGGGAGATAAGTTGCCGCCATAGGTGCATGGCTCCAGCCTATTCTCCTGTACAAGCGTGTGAACGGGCGAGAGGTTTCGGAGGATAAAGGATATAGCTGTCAGACCAATGCGTTAAGCTATATGGCCAATGATGCCCCTATAAGAGTCTGTCAGTGTAACCAGCGCTGGTAAACATTTCTCCTAAGCTTTGTTGCCACCAGAGATAGGAAACAGTCAACAAGTCTGTCTACAGAAAACCCCTCTAACAGCTTGGACCCTATAATGTAAGAGCAGCACAGTTAGATTTCCCTATATAGGATGAAGAGGACACGTCTTTAGAGAGAATTTCAGCCAGCGAGGAATGAATGGCGATTTCAGCTCTGAAGCCAGCAGCATTTTGAATACGGCTCTGGAGTATAATAAAGGTTACAACAAACGTAAAGTATTAACATATCTATACGGTGACGATTCGAATGAATGACTGATCGTGTCCAGGCAAAAGACTATGGTTCTTTGCTCAGAGTCAGACTAAATACAGTGCCCCCGCCCCTTTAAGTCACATGGGCTTTATGATTTATTAAGTCCAGTCACATGCGGGAGGTGACGTCACATCTCGTGGCTGAGGATCATAGTGGTCTACAATGGGAATGATGAACCATACACGTGACATCATAAGGAAAACCACAGGGTGGTCGCGGCCCTATAGACCAGCGCGACCATAAAGGTTAAATCAAATTTAGAGGGGATTTCCATATCCACATATAAGTTAACCCCCTGTTATCCTGAAGGGCAAATTAGGGAAATAAATGAGTGCGGTGCAGCAAAACCTGCCATTCAGGACACTTGGAAAGCAGGTCACAACTTCCATGGGGCGTGTATTGGAAGCCATATTGGGTATACTCTACTTCATCAGAAGAAAGAAAGGATCGTACCAGCTTACCTGGGCTAATGGCGTCTGAAGCAAGAAATCCAAGGGACCACTTGCCAAGCAGAGAAAACGACTGAAGAGAAAAATCCAGCTTCATAAAAAGTTCAAAATTTCCAAAGCAGCTTAAAAATTATTAAAATCCATAGTAGGTACCGCTGTACCCCTAAAATACCGCTGTACCTGCTATGGATTTTAAGCATTTTAATCATTTTTAAGCTGCTTTGGAAATTAATTTTGAACTTTTTATGAAGCTGGATTTTTCTCTCCAGTCGTTTTCTGAGAAGAAGAAAGGTCTAAGAAATCGGGGGTCTCTTGGAAGGATAGTCGCTTTATGGCTTATAGAGGGGGTCCTAAGCAGGGGCCCCCAATAGGAAATGAGTCAGGGTTGTCTAATCAGTTCTGTAATTTCTTCTAATTGGTTCCTAAAGTCAAGAATCTTATTTTACAGTCAGATTTTGAATTATTTGCCGCCTCGCCTATGGCCGCCTTTAATTAGATAAAACATAGAAGTAAAGCGCAGGGTGTGCCGGTGCCTGAAGCTACAAACCTGGACATCTCCATACGAGCAGCCGCGCTCAGGTTACAACAGACAGCAGCAAGGACGGCGCCTCATCTGATCAGCGGCGGCAACGGAATATTTGACACCGCTGATTAAAAGAAAGGAGCCAAATTTTCAAGTTAAAGCACCATATGGCAGATTTATCAGTTACATAAACATCGCTAGGTGGCGGGTTAATGCAAATGGTCAAGTGACCTGAAATGACCCCATTATAAGGATCCAGGGGTTTCGTATACAACATGACATCAGATGCTGCAGAGCTACAATGTCCAGCATGTTCACCATAGTCTAGTCTACACCTGCATAAAATTAAGTGATATATTGGCAGAGGATGCAATACTGGATAACTTGGAAAGATCTGCCATTCTGGAGACTAGAAAAACTGGGTAACAACTCCCAGTAGGAAGCCAATAGACAGGGAATGCTGGGAGTTGTGGTGTAAGGAAAGCTGAAAAATAATTCTAGGAGGAGATTATACAGAGGATTGAATGAACAAAGAGCGGATATAGAAGACCTCTTATTTTCGGTAGTCTATACCTGCGTCTGCCGTCCACCCCAATATGTCCTAAAAAGTTTACTGTTGGGAACTTTTTTTTTTAATCATTACAATCAGGCCGGTCATTATGTTTCTAATTTCAACAAGCGAATGTTTTACAAGTTAGTCATCACTCACTTGACTACTTTCAGTTTTTTGCCTTAGGGGGATAAAAGTTAAAGAAGAGAAAAAAAAAAGTTAGAGGATACATTAGTAATATGGCCGGATATAGTCTTCTAATCGACTTTTCAAAAAGTACCAATGCAGAACAAGGAAAAAAAGACCCAATTATGTAGATTTTGGGGGGGGCGGTGGGGGAAAGTGACATATTGGGGGTCAAAGATTGCTGCCATCATTGGAACCTGATGGGCAAATGATTGCACCATCCAGGACTTCATTTATTCTTGTCAAAAGAAGGTTTCTAAGGCGGAAGATGATCGGGCAGAAATACTACGGTACTGGAAATTTGCAATATTGTGTCATTCCGATATGTCAGCATTGCTAACCCATCACCCAATTTGTAACAATTCAGATCCTGATTAAGAGCTTTTATGCTTCTGGCATAAAAAGGTTTAGAAAAATTACAATTTTGTCCCAATGCGGCTCTAAAGTTTTGCGACTTATGTTGTTTTCATGCCATTTTTGACCAGCTATGATAAAGCGGGCAGAGCTGGGGCAGGACGTTCCTCATGGCACAAATCCTACTCCAGTACCTGACTGGAGTAAGATTATTGGTGAGGTGCACGCCACTCGTCCAACGGTCCTGAACCACTAAGGGGTGCGTGCCTCTGACTCCAGTACGTCATGAACAACCCCAGTTTTGATGAATCGTACCAAGATGTCCAAGTATCATAAGGCTAGAACCATCTGATGGAGCCCATTTTTCCAGATGGCAGGTGAACATAGATGCGCCTCAAACAGCAGTGTTTTGTTGTTTTTTTTTTGCAATCACTCATTGGAATCTGAATACGTTGCTTTACAAACACCAATGCTAAAAGCGAGGGCTACACGGCGACAAGTGTCACGCTACAATGAAGTCTCAGAAATCAGTGACGACGCAGCATTGGATATAATGATCTCCTATGGTGCTGCGTTGCGATCCGCAACTTGGCCATTTTATTTACAGCAAAAATCAGAGCTCTAAACTAGTCGCCCTACTGCAAGTCTCAGACCGGTCGCACAAAGGGTTCGATCACGCGACTGGTCCAAGAACTGTTGTGGCGCAGCATCGTGTAGCCCCAGCCTAAGGCCGCATTCAGACGTCCATTTAAAAAAATATATACACACATACATAAAAGTTTATCCTCCCTATGTTAAAAACGGATAGGCACGCGGATTGCATTACTGTGCGGACCTGATTTTTTTTTTTGCAGACGAGCAGTCTTTAAAAAGAAAAAGATGACACGCAACAGACTAATTGTAGATGTTCTATCCATGAAAAACAAACAAACACGTACAAGAAGAAGAAAACGACATCTGAATAAAGCCTTACTATGGGTTAATAGCTGATTAACTTAATCACACTTTGAGGTCATGACACTTTTCTTTGCAGCGACTTGTCGAAATTGCAAACACAATGGTTCCAAATTCCAAAAATCACAGCAAAAAAATAAATTAAAAAACTGCATGACATACCTGCAGTGTGAATAAGTCCCTACTATGCATACTAAAAGTTATGGTATAATATTGAGCAGTCATTTCCAACCTGTAGCATTTCCTAAAACTACAATTCCTAGCTGGAGGCCATCAGTGCACGGTGGGAATTGTAATCCCGCACACCTGGACAGCCTCAGGTTGGCAAACACCGCTCCAACCTTAACATTCCTGGTTTCTAAATCTCATTTAAATGCAAAAAAAAATAATGATAATGCAATTGTGTTTTGACAGTGTTCCGGCAAAACATGTCCATCACTTTGTTATGACGCGCGTCAGGCTGGAGCTTTACAACTATTACACGAATGTCACAAAATGCCAAGCACCTACACACAAGCTCGTCTATCCAGTGACCCCAGGGTTAAACACAGGCCTGGTGCGATGCAAACCTCCATATACTGTACACAACCCTACAAATATACGTCTATTTTGCAGGTAAACACTGGCCGCCTTCCTCTTTCTATTCTCCTGGATTCCTAGAAGGCTGGGTACCAGGAGCAAATGATTCTGCTCCACATAGCAGGCTGGTTGCACAGGCCGGAGTGGGATGTGTCATGGTAAAAGCAGCACAGCCATACATATTACAGTATGTACGCAGGAAGTGGGCATAATTGGGAGGGGTGCATATAACTGATAGCATTAAAACGGTTTAGAATGTGGAGAATATGAATTATCCTCTGCTGGAACAATGGATACATTGTAGACAAAGCATCAGAACAGGACAAGATGTTTATTTACAAACAATGTATCAAGCTGTGAAGCTGGAGGAGCACAGGATACTATGTATTTATGGCAATGGATGACTGCTATATTGGAGAATTAATACAAGACTGCTGATTTCCTGGAAAGAATACATTGTTTCAGCAAAGACATAAGAGTAATAAGTATCCCTCCTGCATCACTATGTAACACCAGCAGTTCCCATGCTCTACATCCTCAGCAGTCAGACACTATGCAGTCTATGTAACAGGGAGGGGGCACTAGGAATGTATTTACCATACTATACACTAGGCCTATGGGGAAGGTTGAAGCATAAAACAACAAGCAATGTAGACCCCCACAAGGGGATATGATGGGCATGTGGAGTGGGGCTTGCAGCAGGACCCTGCATTGGTGCTTTACTATAGGGTGTGTGCATGCATCATAAGACATACAAGGAGGAGGGTTGGGGGGGCAATTGACTTACATGGATGCAAAGAGGTATATAGGACCTTTTGCCTGGAGGAGGAGAGCCACAGGGCCTAGTGGTGGATTGCAGCCAGCTGAAGCCTCACCATCACCGAGGGGAGCATGAGAGGGAAGGGAGAGGAAAGAAGGAAGGAGGGGGGAGGAGAGGAGAGAGCAGACAGAGAGAGGGGGAGAGGGTGGGAGGAGAAGGAAGAGGGGAAGGATAGGGCTGCTGCTGCTTGTAGTGTTGTTGCTGCAGATTCAGCCCATTGATTGCATGGAGGGATGGGAGGATCTGTTGCTTTTTTTGCTGTCACCTTGCTGGGTGCAGTCTTCAGCCCTGGATCATCCTTGGTGCAGAGGATCAGCTGCTTCCCCCTCTGGTTCTGCTGCTTGCTTGCTTGTCTTGCTCTTCCTCTCTGGTTGCAGAGTGTGTGATAATGTCTCTTCCTCCCTTTTGCACAGAGTGATCCTCCTCCTGCCTTCTCTTCCTTTCTCCAGCAGCCTCTCTGAGTCTCCCTTCTCTGCCTTACACCCTGCTCTGCCTCTTAGATGACCACTGGGTCCTACCGCCTGCAGCAGGCTCTCTCTGCTAGGAAATCCATCACAGCACTGCCAGGGAGGAGTCTCTTTTGTATGTGTATGTGTGTGTGTGTGTGTGTGTGTGTCTGTGTATACCCAGCAGACAGGTGAGCTGTAACCTGTGAGGTGCTGGAAGAAATCACACTCTAAGGGGGGAGACTCCTAGAATCCTGCACAATATTTTTATGCAATGTGCATGGATTTTTAGACAAGGTAAAGACATGGGAGAGTGAACAATGACCTGACACTGGAAGGTAAATAAAGAAAACAATAGTCGCTGTGCCGATAAGAGGCGTGCGCGCAGCCATTGTCATTACAAGCCAACCGTCACCAATATCGGCTGCGTCGTGCACACATCGCCTAGTTCATGTGGATGATAATCCACAGCGTCATATAGGACCAGCAAAGTAAAGGAGTTTTCAAAAAAAAATCTCATCTTAATGTTGCAGAAATTTGACCGGTGTCAATTGATGTTAAAATCCGCAGCACGTCAATTCTTTTTTTTTTGCAGATTTCACCCTTTGCAATTTACTGGGTGAGATCCGCTGCAAATGCACACAATAATCTGCAAGTAGCACGGATGAGCCGTGGATACGGTGCAGAAAATCCACAGTAAAGCTTCATTCACACGTCCGATTTTTTTCACGTACAAGAGAATTGAACCCATTATTCTGATCAGAGTTGATCACAGGGTCATCAAATATTCTTATACGTGGAGAAATTTAAAGAAAAAAATGTCTCCACCTTCTCCTTTCTGACTGTCCATGACAATCGGATCACAATGCATTTAAATGAGCCCTAAAACTCGCACCTTTTCTGCAGCCAAATCCGCAAATCTGTATTTACCGCTGCGGAAATTCTGCAGGTAAGTCCTTGTTTTGTTTTTTTTTATCACGGACGAGAAAAACTGACTACGTTTCTTCAGTGATTTTCATCAGAGTTTGGTCTGATTTTTATCAGTTTCTCTCATATGTGAAAAACAAAAAGTTTCTCCAACTTCTTCTAACAGTCTGTGAATATCAAACCGTACTTGGATGGTATCTGAGTGCAGTCCAATTTTTTTCACAGACCCATATGCTTACATTGCCAATCTTGAGCCAACACTTAGATCAAGATCAGACATGTTACCGTGATTTGCACGGTCCCATTCATTATTATAGGTCCGAGTGCTAGCCATGAAAAACATAGCATTCATATGCAAAAAACTGACATGTGAATGACGCTTAACCAAACGGTATTTTCCCATAGCATTTAGGGCCTCATTCACACAACTGATTTTTCCAGGTATGAGAAAAATGGACCAATTATTCTGATCAGAGTTTGCTCCAATCATTATCTGTTTTTCTCATATGTGGAGGGAAAAAAAAAGTTGCTCCAACTCTTTCCTCACAGTCCTTGAAAATTGGACTGCACTCAGATGTCATCTGAGTGTGATCCGATTTTTTCACCCATTGACTCACATTGCCGATTTTGACAAGAATCGGACATGTCTCTACAATTTTCTGCCAAAAATCACAGGAATATAAATGACCTCATAGATTATCACAGGTACGAGTGCTATCCATTTTTACAATAGTATTTCCCTCTGGAGATGTCAATATGTGACGTCTAAAGTAAATATGTTCCATGAGATGTAACTTTATTATACATAGGGTGTTATAAACTGAAAATCTGCAACAAAACTTGCAAGTAAAGCGTTTTGCTGCACATTAGAGGCAGATATGAATTTTTGGTCTCACTTCAAAGTTTCAAGAAAATCCAAAAAAAAGTTCCATAGAAATAACTGAGCCCCATCTCACATTGCTGGATTGGTGAGGCGGCTGCATGTGCACGATGCTCCTCATTCGCTTGTGTGGAGTCCAAGAGGTGAGACCTGCATCTATCCAACATTTATGGCATACCCTCTGACTAAGAAAGAAATGCCTCCATTTTTGGAGGGGTGTGTAAAAAAAATGCCATGAATTTATTACGAATTTACTAGTTCTTTCGAGTGGATTTATATATATGACGCGCCCCTGGGCCTGTGTCGCGCTGCGTTGCGCATGCGGGAGCTTACCCGGAGCCGGATCTCTTGAGGGTTGTAGTCTCGTGGCGGTGATCCGGTCCGTGCCCAGGGAGTCAAACTAAGCGGCGAGTCTATTAGCAGTTGATGTTGGACGACTACGCCACCCGTTGAATGCAGCTAAGGAGCTGCTGCTGCAGGGCAGACCGCTGAGGCCGGTGGTAGGATTGTGCAGCGTGATAGTATAACCCCCAACGGGAGGGGTATGGCCTCAGGGCAGCCGACGTGGATGATGGGGGTAGCAGGAACCACTCAGAGACGATGCGGTGTAGTTCAGGGTCTTTACTGGTGACAAAGATAGACCCTCCCGGAGTACTGGCTAGCGGTTGGGGCCTGGTCAGTCCTTGAGCAGATGGGATCTCCCCTGGCCAGGCGGAGTTGTAGGCCTCCCAAACTGACTGTACTCTTCTGGCTACCTTGCTAGAAGCGAGTATAAGTAGCCCACGTCCCTGAGTGTACCGTGTGGTGCTCACCCGTATGGCCGGTGACTCGGGGCCTTCTAGTAGCTTCCGCTCCACGACGGCGGTGCTGGTCCCATGCGTGTGACCGTGCCTTCGGGTTTCTTGGCCAGAGGACCTGAAATCCCCTGCCTGACGGATTCTGCTGCTGGGTAGGAGTTAGTCCCCACAGCCTCGGACTCCGGGTCCGGTAAGAAATCTTCTCAGTCAGGGCGAGCTCTGCAGCTGCCAGCCCCTGACTCCTTGTAACACTGCTCCCACAGAGCTCCTGATGTTTCTTCCTATGCTGCTTCTCTTCTCTGTCTCTACTTCTGGCATGGCCCAGGAGCTGGGCCCAGCCGGGGCCACAGCTCCCTGTCAGCCCTCCTGGCTGAACTCTCCCTCTGAACTCTCTAACCCTGCCTCAGCCCCAGGTTTATATAGGGGAAGTCCTTCCCCTCCCAGGACTGGGCAGGAGGTGTGGCATGCATAGGATTCCTGACCAAGAGACCTCCCACCTGCTCTCAGACATAACATTGCTTGTTACTGTGGAAACCAGACCCCTGGGGTGCCACATTCCCCCCTAGTGAAATTTATTACTCCGGGACTAAACATATTTTTAGAAAAACATAACAAGGTATAAACAATAATAATACAACAAGAAAAACACATAAAGATGGTTACGGCGTGTCCGCAACCGGGTGCAGTCTTTGAAGAAAAGCAAGGTGTCCATTTCACCAAAACAGGGAGACGTAACCAGGTAGGGGTCTGTCCTCCCCGAGTCCTTAACAGTCTTTTAGTCCATCCTGGGTTACGCTCCACTAACTGTACAAAGGATTCCCGGTAAATCCACCAAGGACTCCTATAAATTACTAGAAACACATAATTATTTACAGGATATGGCCGCTCTCAGTCCTCGGCCAGTGGGGATAAGGACACACGGGGAACAATTCACTAATCCCAACGGGGACCATATTTTAATTAGCAGCAGTCCTTGTACCCTTACGGGTAACTATTTACAGCTCTTTATTCACGCTACTTCCCTTCAGTAGCTATGTCCTCTTTGTGCTCCCTCCTGAGGGTAGTCCTCAGACCCGTCCGGGTCCTCTTGGCTTTCCTCGTATTGGTAGTACTGCAGCTCCTCCTCGGTTAGCTGGGTTAGTATCTCTGCGACAGTCCTCCTCCCAGGTGGCCAGGACTTTACCTCCCTTTGGGCTGCCCCGGTTAATTGGGCCACCAGGATGCTCACTTTTTGCTCCTCGGTGAGGGGGTACACCTGGAAGAGGCTATCCAGCTTTTCTCTAAAGTCATGCAGGGTATGTGACTCCCCTGAGTACTGGGGTAGCCAGGCTGCCCCCGGGATATAGGGCATGGTGAAAGGCATGACCGCAACAGCGGTGGCGCTGGCGGGGGTTGAAGCGGTGAAGCTCTCCTCCGTATCCGACATCCTTCTCCCCCCTAGTGGACCGTGGCCTACCTTGCGATGATCCTCTTCCGTAGGCCGCGGCTCTGCAGTGGATCGTCAGGGTTGAGGACCTTCCGTCGTGCTCCTGTGACGTCGGCGTCTGCTGGGCTCCTTCCAGGACCTTACGCAACGTCCGGACGTGAGGCGGGGCTTCAGTTCTCGCGTGCTTTCGGAGTCCACGCCCCTCTTCTTCCCGCGCGGCGTCTTCAAGATGGCGTCCAACGGCGGGAAAACTCCACGGAAGGCGGGAAGAAGGCTGAAAATGGCGCCGGATGGCGGGAATCTTCACCGATGGCGGGAAGAAGGCTGAAGATGGCGCCGGATGGCGGGAATCTTCACCACTGGTAAGTTTGAACAGTCTTTTTCAGGCACGCAGTACCCGGTGGTTGCGGGCACGAAATCCTGCCGACTACGCCAAAAGGTTGACGCGCCCCTGGGCCTGTGTCGCGCTGCGTTGCGCATGCGGGAGCTTACCCGGAGCCGGATCTCTTGAGGGTTGTAGTCTCGTGGCGGTGATCCGGTCCGTGCCCAGGGAGTCAAACTAAGCGGCGAGTCTATTAGCAGTTGATGTTGGACGACTACGCCACCCGTTGAATGCAGCTAAGGAGCTGCTGCAGGGCAGACCGCTGAGGCCGGTGGTAGGATTGTGCAGCGTGATAGTATAACCCCCAACGGGAGGGGTATGGCCTCAGGGCAGCCGACGTGGATGATGGGGGTAGCAGGAACCACTCAGAGACGATGTGGTGTAGTTCAGGGTCTTTACTGGTGACAAAGATAGACCCTCCCGGAGTACTGGCTAGCGGTTGGGGCCTGGTCAGTCCTTGAGCAAATGGGATCTCCCCTGGCCAGGCGGAGTTGTAGGCCTCCCAAACTGACTGTACTCTTCTGGCTACCTTGCTAGAAGCGAGTATAAGTAGCCCACGTCCCTGAGTGTACCGTGTGGTGCTCACCCGTATGGCCGGTGACTCGGGGCCTTCTAGTAGCTTCCGCTCCACGACGGCGGTGCTGGTCCCATGCGTGTGACCGTGCCTTCGGGTTTCTTGGCCAGAGGACCTGAAATCCCCTGCCTGACGGATTCTGCTGCTGGGTAGGAGTTAGTCCCCACAGCCTCGGACTCCGGGTCCGGTAAGAAATCTTCTCAGTCAGGGCGAGCTCTGCAGCTGCCAGCCCCTGACTCCTTGTAACACTGCTCCCACAGAGCTCCTGATGTTTCTTCCTATGCTGCTTCTCTTCTCTGTCTCTACTTCTGGCATGGCCCAGGAGCTGGGCCCAGCCGGGGCCACAGCTCCCTGTCAGCCCTCCTGGCTGAACTCTCCCTCTGAACTCTCTAACCCTGCCTCAGCCCCAGGTTTATATAGGGGAAGTCCTTCCCCTCCCAGGACTGGGCAGGAGGTGTGGCATGCATAGGATTCCTGACCAAGAGACCTCCTACCTGCTCTCAGACATAACATTGCTTGTTACTGTGGAAACCAGACCCCTGGGGTGCCACATATACAGTGGGGAAACTAAGTATTTGATACACTGCCAATTTTGCAAGTTTTCCCACCTACAAAGAATGGAGAGGTCTGTAATTTTTATTGTAGGTACATTTCACCTGTGAGAGACAGAATGTAAAAATAAAAATCTAGAAAATCACATTGCATGATTTTTAAATAATTAAATTGCATTTTGTTGCATGAAATAAGTATTTGATCACCTACCAACCAGCAAGAATTCTGCCTCTCACAGACCTGTTAGTTTTTCTTTAAAAAGCCTCCTACTCTGCACTCATTACCTGTATTAATTGCACCTGTTTGAACTCATTACCTGTATAAAAGACACCTGTCCACACACTCAATCAATCACTCTCCAACCTCTCCACCATGGCCAAGACCAAAGAGCTGTCTAAGGACACCAGGGACAAAATTGTAGACCTGCACAAAGCTGGGATGGGCTACAGGCAATAGGCAAGCAGCTTGGTGAGAAGGCAACAACTGTTGGCACAATAATTAGAAAATGGAAGAAACACAAGATGACTGTCAATCTTCCTCGGTCTGGGGCTCCATGCAAGATCTCGCCTCGTGCGGTAAGGATGATTCTGAGAAAGGTCAGGAATCAGCCCAGAACTACACGGGAGGACGTGAAGAGAGCTGGGACCACAGACTCAAACATTACGGTTAGTAACACTATGCCATCATGGATTAAACTCCTGCAGAGCATGCAAGGTCCCCCTGCTCCCGCCAGCACATGTCCAGGCCCATGTGAAATTCACTAATGACCATCTGGATGATCCAGAGAAGGCATGGGAGAAGGTCATGTAGTCAGATGAGACCAAAATAGAACTTTTTGCTATGAACTCCACTCGCTGTGTTTGGAGGAAGAAGAAGGATGAGCACAACCCCAAGAACACCATCCCAACTGTGAAGCATGGTGGGGGAAACATCTTACTTTGGGGGTGCTTTTCTGCAAATGGGACAGGACGAATGCACGAGGGAAGGATGGATGGGGTCATGTATTGCGAGATTTTGGACAACGACTTCTTTCCCTCAGTTACAGCATTGAAGATGGGTCATGGTTGGGTCTTCCAGCATGAGAACGACCCAAAACACACAGCCAGGGCAACTAAGAAGTGGCTCCATAAGAAGCATTTCAAGGTTCCTTTAGTGGCCTAGCCAGTCTCCAGAAAATCTTTGGAGGGAGATGAAACTCAGTGTTGCCCAATGGCAGCCCCGAAACCTGAAAGATCTGGAGAAGATCTGTATGGAGGAGTGGGCCAAAATCCCTGCTGCAGTGTGTGAAAGCTTGATCAAGAACTACAGGAAACGTCTGACCTCTGTAATTGCAAACAAAGGTTTCTCTACCAAATATTATGTCCTGTTTTTCTATTGTATCAAATATTTATTTCATGCAATAAAATGCAAATTAATTATGTAAGAATGATACAATGTGATTTTTTGGGTTTTTCTTTTTGGATTCTGTCTCTCACAGGTGAAGTGTACCTACGATAAAAATTACAGACCTCTCCATTCTTTGTAGGTGGGAAAACTTGCAAAGTCAGCAGTGTATCAAATACTTATTTTCCCCACTGTATATACCTGCATTTTTTAAAGCATGATATATGCTATATATAATTATACATATATATAGCATATATCATGCTTAAAAAAGACGCAAACATAAATAAATATGTATGTGTGTGTGTGTGTGTGTGTATATATATATATATATATATATATATATATATATATATATATATATACAGGGTGGGCTATTTATATGGATACACCTAAATTTAATTGGAATGGTTGGTGATATCAACATCTTGTTTGTGGCACATTAGTATATGGGAGGGGGAAAACTTTTCCAGATGAGTGGTGACCATGGCGGCCATTTTGAAGTCAGGCATTTTGGATCCAACTTTATTTTTTTCAATGGGAAGAGGGTCATGTGACACATCAAACTTATTGAGAATTTCATAAGAAAAACAATGGTGTGCTTGGTTTTAATGTAACTTTATCCTTTCATGAGTTTTTTTACAAGTTTATGACCACGTATAAAATGTGTTCAAAGTGCTGCCCATTGTGTTGGATTGTCAATGCCGCCCTCTTCTCCCACTCTTCACACACTGATAGCAACACCGCAGAAGAAATGCTAGCACAGGCTTCCAGTATCCGTTGTTTCAGATGCTGCACATCTCGTATCTTGATGGTATGGTGTGGTATATGGGGTACAAGGATAGTGGGGCCATTCTTCATCAATGGAAACCTCAATGCCACTGGATATCTGAAGTTGCTACATGATGATGTGTTGCCCTCTTTGTGCACTGAAGATGGCACGTTCCCTGAGTTTTTCCAACAAGATGGTCACCACCACATTATGGATGTCAGGTCAGAGGATTCCTACATGAAGTTTCCTGGAAAGTGGATTGGTCGTCGTGGGCCTGTTGAATGGCCACCAAGGTTTCCCGATATGACCCCCTTTTATCTTTGGGGTCATCTGAAGGCAATTGTCTATGCTGTAAAGATACGAGATGTGCAGCATCTGAAACAACGGATACTGGAAGCCTGTGCTAGCATTTCTTCTGCAGTGCTGCTATCAGTGTGTGAAGAGTGGGAGAAGAGGGTTGCATTGACAATCCAACACAATGGGCAGCACTTTGAACACATTTTATAAGTGGTCATAAACTTGTAAAAAACTCATGAAAGTATAAAGTTATGTTAAAACCAAGCACACCATTGTTTTTCTTATGAAATTCTCAATAAGTTTGATGTGTCACATGACCCTCTTCCCATTGAAAAAAATAAAGTTGGATCCAAAATGGCCGACTTTAAAATGGCTACCATGGTCACCACCCATCTGGAAAAGTTTTCCCCCTCCCATATACTAATGTGCCACAAACAGGAAGTTGATATTACAAACCAATCCCATTTAATTTAGGTGTATCCATATAAATGGCCCACCCTGTATATAAAACCACACATGCTTGCACACACGACATTTTGGAAAACACATGAAAAAATGCCACAAAAGTTATGTGTGTTTTGAAAAAAAAAAGGCGAAACATTAAAAAAAAAAAAAAATCAAGAGTGTAAGGAAAAAAAAAAAAAAAACTATTTACCAATTGAACTTCTGTCCTTTTCCTGTGAGCCGTTTTTGAATTTAGTGTAGGGGACTCGCAAGTTTGAGGACCCTTGACATGGGTTGCGAGTTTGCGTATTTTGACCAAAAAAAAATCAACCTCATGTATTTTCTACATAATTTTTCATCTTTTTATTGAACATATTTCCATTTTTATGCAGGATTCAGCCAGGCCCTTTGGTGTTCGTTGGGTGAATTGGAGTGTCTGCCATGTGGGGGGCACTTATATGGTGTTGGGCAGCCCGCCTGATCTAATAGCATGGGCGTCATCAATAGGCTGTAAGCCAGACACTGTGCGCTACCTGTGTGTGACCGGCGCCATATGCAAGCCAATTCTTTGTGCATGTATAATACTAGGCGACCACCCCTTCCATGGAATGGTAGGTTTGTGAGTGGTTGCTCCATCAGTATTTTGCACCTGTGCTGCCCCCACCTTTATCATGGGGGTCTGCTGCATCCTGCGATGCGTTGGTAATCTGACCTGTTGCTGGTCAGTCGGGCTGTTTCTTTTTCTATGAGATATTTACCAATTGACTCACAGTAAACCACAAGAGAAAGAGAAATAGTGCAGAAAATGTAGCACTTTTGCAAAAAAAAAGTGGGGGTTGAGCCTTTAATTTTTGGAAAATAATCTGGTAGAGTAAGGCGCTCCACGTTTATTAAGAAGCGCACTCCTCTCAATACACTTGTCGCAGCTTTGAGCTCCCCCTGTACTAGAACATAAGCTGTAGCTATAATTTACGACACTTTCTGGTGGAAATCATAGTACTTCTGTTGGCATGTGGTTGGGTTGACCCCATCTGCCTTCTAAACTTCTAAAAGCTTCAGCCACGTTTTAGTAAAGTGGTTTTTAAATGTCGAAAGTCACAAAACTTTAAGCCCCCCATACACTTTATAGCAATGTTGACCAAACCCGCCGATATCGACAGAATCGGCCAACCATCTAAAGTGTATGGGGGACCCCGGACAATTTATTGTCGGGAAATATTGATCTGGCATGTCTGATTTTAGACTGCCAAACGTATTGTTCTCCTGGAGATAAGAGATGACTGTCAGCTCTCTCATAGAGCGCTCGTGTGTATCGAATAGACAGCCGAGATGGTTCCTGCTCTTAGCCAGATGTATTGTTTTTTTCCCATTCAGTCACCCAATGATCTCAATGATAATAAAATTACACAGATATTGTCGCTTCCTGTAAATAAAGCCTGATTGTGAGTCACATAGAAATTCATAGAGATGTGTCATCTCATGGAGGACATGTCCCCACACACTATAGAGAAGAAGAAATGTCAAGAGACTCCAGAGGAAATGGAGATGGGTCATGTGCCTAAAGAAAAAACAGAAGAGGTGCCCCAATCCTATTCTCCAAACCCTTCGAGAATAATGACCTGCAAGAGAGTGGGACAGGTGACCTTTCCTTGCCAAAGGTTAGGGAAGCCCAAAACTCTAGTGTCTAGCAAGGGGACACTAATACCCCTTCCTCCACCTAGGACCGCAGGAGGGGCCCTCAAAAGGATACTGCAGCCTGAAGAATCCTAAAGTGTATGGAAAAATTGAAACATTAGCCATGCCCGTTAATATGATGATACAGTTATAGATCACAGTGGCATACCGCCAATGGCGGCAGATCACGCGACTGCTATGGGGCCCGTGAGCTGGGGGGGCCCATAGCAGTCCAGGGGCGGACATACCGCTGCTGGTGCAGCTGCACCACGGGGCCCGCCGGTGCAGCGTCTCCCTGTTCGTGGCAGGCAGGGATGAATCCCTGCAGCTCCGCTGCTGATAGGACAGAATGGCAGCGGAGCTGCAGAGATCCGTCCTCTGTTTCCTGCCCGCCACTTCCTCCCTCAAACAGGCACGTGCTGCTTGATGACAGCGCGGGCCTGTGTGAGGGTGGAAATTGCAGACAACAAGGATGCTGCGGCCTGCGGGGGAACGGGCAGAGAGGTAAGTGTTTTTTTTTTAATTTTTACTGAAACGCTGGGGAGAGCAATAATGGGGCTGATGGGGTGGGAGAGAGCAATAATGGGGCTGATGGGGCTGGAGAGAGCAATCGTGGGGCTGATGGGGCTGGGGAGAGCAATGGTGGGACTGATGGGGCTGGGGAGAACGCTGATGGGTCTGGGGAGAGCAATGGTGGGGCTGGGAAGAGCAGTGATGCTGCAGCTTGTGGGGGAACGGGCAGAAAGGTAAGTGTTTTTTTTTTTTTTTTTACTGAAACGCTGGGGAGAGCAATAATGGGGCTGATTGGGCTGGAGAGAGCAATAGTGGGGCTGATGGGGCTGGGGAGAGCAATGGTAGGGCTGATGGGGCTAGGGAGAGCAATCGTGGGGCTGATGTGGCTGGGGAGAGAAATGGTGGGGCTGGGAAGAG
Organism: Phyllobates terribilis; assembly: GCF_046119375.1. Lineage (NCBI taxonomy): Eukaryota > Metazoa > Chordata > Amphibia > Anura > Dendrobatidae > Phyllobates > Phyllobates terribilis. Next base: position 61,656,419 of record NW_027362767.1, read on the forward strand.
CAGTGATGGGGCGGGGAGAGCAATGATGGGGATTAGTAGACCAATGACGGGGATGGGGAGAGCAATGACGGGTTGCTGGGAGAGAGTAATGATGGAGGTGCTGACAGAGTAATGACGGGGGTTGCTGGGAGAGAACAATGATGGGGGTGCTCGGAGAGAGCAATGATGGGGGTGCAGGGAGAGAGCAATGACGGGGGTGCAGGGAGAGAGCAATGATGGGGGTGCTCAGAGAGAGCAATGATGGGGGTGCAGGGAGAGAGCAATGACGGAGTGCAGGGAGAGAGCAATGATGGGGGTGCTGGGAGAGAGCAATGATGGGGGTGCAGGGCGAGAGCAATGACGCTGGTGCTGGGAGAGAGCAATGATGGGGGTGCTGGGAGAGAGCAATGATGGGGGTGCTGGGAGAGAGCAATGATAGTGGTGCTGGGACAGAGCAATGATAGGGGTGCTCGGAGAGCGCAATGATGGGGGTGCTGGGAGACAACAATGACGGGGTGCAGGGAGAGAGCAATGACGAGGGTGCAGGGAGAGAGCAATGACGAGGGTGCAGGGAGAGAGCAATGACGGGGGTGCTGGGAGAGAGGAATGACAGGGGTGCTGGGATAGAGCAATTACGAGGGTGCTGGGAGAGCAATGACAGGGGTGCTGGGACAGAGCAATGTTGTGGGTGCTGGTAGAGAGCAATGACGGGAGGTGCTGGGACATAGCAATGACGGGGGTGTTGGGAGAGAGCAATGATGGAGGTGCTGGGACAGAGCAATGATGGGGGTGCTTGTATATTTTCCGTGAGCACATAGCCTTACAGTTAATTGGGGAGAGTCACAGAGACTGAATAATTTATATTATTGGCAGGTGGAGATTATAGTTAATGGGGGGCACAGTGCTGCTTATCACTTTATATTTTTATTACTAAGTGGCTAATAGTATATTAATGGGGGGGTACATATCTGTATTCAGGGGCGCAGAGTGGGGGAGACACATGTATGCATACAATATGTGACCTTGTTATTTTCTAGGCTGGAGATCATCGTGACAAGACGAGACGTGGCTGGGAGATGTCGACATGAAGGTCTGACCAGATGGAGAAGAAGCAGCAGAAACCGTCTCTGATCAGACGAGACGTCAGCGGTAAGTGCCTGGATGTAAATATTATTCTTTATCTGCACTGTGTGACTTGGAGTGATAATGTTACATGTAAAATCCCTTAGGCTGCATTCTCACATTTGTGTGAAATGTCAGATTTTTTATCGGATGGTCCACGGATTTGTAGTTTTATAGATCCATTCACACATCCATGAAAATCACGGATCTGAGAATGAGATCTGTGAGGGTCAGAGAATGTCCTGTTCTGATCCGATTTTGAGGATTAGAATAGGACATACTCAATGCGTCGGTAAAACAGGGAAGCACACCGACACTGCACACAGATGCAGGAATGTAGCCGTATTATGTATAGCACAGTCCCTTAGTACATAGTGTACTCACTTATTATGTATAGCATACGCCCTTAGTATATAGTGTACTTGCTTATTATGTATAGCGTCGTCCTTAGTTATATAGTTTCATATTTTATTATGTATAACACCCTCCCTTATTACCTACCATCCTCTCTAGCTCTAGGGCTCACAATTGGGGGATCATACTGTGTTGGGGTCAGCAAACTTTGCCCTGGGAGTTGAGGTGAGGTACAGTAGGGTCATTATACTGCGCATGGGGAGGAATTCACCATGGCGGTATCATACTGTGTTTGGGGGACACTTTTGTTGGTATCACACTTTATGGGACAATGAAAGAGAGATCTAGGATGTCAGCAGGAGGAAAATTTTTTTTTTTGGGGGGGGGTTGGGGGCAATTTTAACTTCTGCTATGGGGCCCCATGAATCCTATGTACGCCCCTGATAGATCAGTAACATGTTTGAACCCATATAGTGGCAATATAGGGGTAACAAGTCCCCCTTTGACACTTTTTTTTCCCTTATATTGGTATTTTAGGAAATGGGACTAATGCACAAAAATATGAAAATGAGCTGGGATCTAATTGGTCACTGTAGGCAGCAAGACTGACACTGGCTATTAGAAAGAATTTGGTGCATGAGACGCACGGCTGCAAGGAAGGACATCATCTCGGCTCTGCTACACGGGGCTCATACAGTATTATTAGATGCCGCAACATAAAAGGGTCTTTTACAGAGACGCTTTCCTTTTAAGCAGCGTTTTGGGCTTTTCAGAGTTGTGCAATACTATTGTATTTATTGGAAACAATGTCACCCACTTCCTGCACATCGGTATCGCTGTTTCTTGCTTTCTACGAACAATGTTGCAAACTTACACACCAAAAGGAACTCTGGTAATTCTGTGTAACAGCTTTATAAGAAAGGTAAATATGAGAGCAATTAAATATCCAGACCCTCAATCATTTCCCTATTCTCGCCACTTTATTTTTTCATAGCATTTAGTTGTGCCTAAATGGTCACTGTCGTTTCAATAAACTTATAAACTTATTTCTCATCTGATGGTCGGTGCAATAACAAAACTGCAGAGTACCTCATTTACCAAAAGTCACTGTAAGGTCTCAGCCACCAGGTGTCTCCCCTCTGTGTGACCTTCTGTCCACTGCCTGTTGTCAAGTGTAATCCCCCTCTAGCAGCAGAAACACCGAAAGATTTACAGGAGGCGAGGGGAGGCCCCAGTCTGTACATGAGGCGGGGGGAGGCCCCAGTCTCTGTACATGAGGCGGGGGGAGGTCCCAGTCTCTGTACATGAGGCAGGAGAGGTCCCAGTCTCTGTACATGAGGCAGGGGGAGGCCCCAGTCTCTGTACATGAGGCGGGGGGAGGTCCCAGTTTCTGTGCATGAGGCGGGAGAGGTCCCAGTCTCTGTACATGAGGTGGGGGAGGTCCCAGTCTCTGTACATGATGTGAAGGGAGGTCCCAGTCTCTGTACATGAGGCGGGAGGAGGTCCATGTCTCTGTACAGGAGGCGGGTGGAGGTCCCAGTCTCTGTACATGAGGCGGGAGGAGGTCCATGTCTCTGTACAGGAGGCGGGTGGAGGTCCCAGTCTCTGTACATGAGGTGGGGGGAGGTCTCTGTCTCTGTACAGGAGGCGGGGGAAGGTTCCAGTCTCCGTACAGGAGGCAGGGGGAGATCCATGTCTCTGTACAGGAGGCAGGGGAGGTCCATGTCTCTGTACAGGAGGCAGGGAGAGGTCCATGTCTCTGTACAGACGGCAGGGGGAGGTCCCAGTCTCTGTACATGAAGTGAAGGGAGGTCCATGTCTCTGTACAGGAGGCGGGGGGGGTTCAAGTCTATGTACACGAGGCGGGGGAGGTCCATGTCTCTGTACAGGAGGCAGGGAGGAGGTCCATGTCTCTGCACAGGAGGCAGGGGGAGGTCCATGTCTCTGTACAGGAGGCAGGGGGGGGTCCCTGTTTCTGTACAGGATGCGGAGAAAGGTCCCTTTCTCTGTACAGGAGGTGGGGAGAGGTCCCTATCTCTGTACAGTTGGTGGGGAGAGGTCCCTGTCTCTGTACAGGAGGCAGGAACAGATCCAAGTCTCTGTACAGGAAGCATGGACAGGTCCCAGTCTCTATACAGGAGGCGTGGGTGGGTCCCATTCTTTGTACAGGAGGCGTGGGTGGGTTCCAGTCTCTGTACAAGAGGCACTGGTGGATCTCAGTCTCTGTACATAAGGTGTGGACAGGTCCCAAACTCGGTACAGGAGGCAGGGGAGGGTCTCAGGCTCTGAACAGGATTTGGGGGCGGGTCCAAGTCTCTGTATAGGATTCAGGAGCGGGTCCCAGTCTCTGTACAGGAGCCAGGGAAGGGTCCTAGTCTCTGTACAGGATTCGGGGGCAGATCTCGGTCTCTGTACAGGAGGCAGAGTTGTGTCTCTGTACAGGAAGTGGGGGTGGGTCCCAGTCTCTGTACATGGGGCAGGTCCCTGTCTCTGTACAGGGGGCAAGTTCCTGTCTATGTACATGAGGCGAGTCCCTGTCTCTGTACATGAGGAGAGTCCCTGTCTCTGTACATGGGGCGAGTCCCTGTCTCTGTACATGGGGCGAAGGGAGGTCACTTTCTCTGTACATGAGGCGAGGGGAGGTCCATGTCTCTGTACATGAGGTGTGGGCAGGTCCCAGACTCCGTACATGAGGCAGTGGAGGGTCCCAGACTCTGTACAGGATTCGGGGGCAGGTCCCAGTCTATGTACAGGAGGCAGGGGCGGATCCCAGTCTCTGTACAGGAGGGGGGCGTCATAGTCTCTGTATAGGATTTGGGGGCAATCCCTGTCTCTGTACAGGAGGCGGCGTCGGGTCTCTGTACAGGAGGCGGAGTCTGGACTCTGTCTCTGGACAGGAAGCGAGGGCAGGTCCCTGACTCTGTTCAGGAGGCAGGGCAGATGAATGTCCTCCATATTGGAGTGGGAATGGATCCCTGGGGTGGTGGATCCCTGTCTCTGTACATGGAGCTGTAGCGCCCTGAGGGTTTGGCCGCTACAGGGGTATTGCACCTCAACCAGAGGTGTGGTATTCCACTCCCGGGTAAGGATGGAGTATGGACCAGGGCTCAGTTAGCTGCACACATATACACTCCTCATTTCCGGGGGACAGCTCTACGGTGCTCCCATTAGTATGCAGGCATGACTGACTATGTCCCTGGCTGGAGTGGGGAGGGGGGGAACCCTAGTGATGGTGGAGCAGATAGGGGCTTGTTCCTGGGCATAGGAAGGAGCTCATTGGATGCAGGTCACCTGGGCTCAGACACAGAGGAGGAGGTATAAAAGGTGGGCACCATCTTAGTTCTGAGAGAAGTCGAGTCTGTGAGGAGGAAGTGAGAGTGGAGGAGAAGGGGAGCAGAGGCTCCGCTGGAGTTCTGCTCCAGAGCCAGGCCTAGGACACGGGCAGGGCGAGAGGGAGAAAAGAGAAAGGAACACAACAGAAGGAGAAGGAACCAAAAGAATAGAAAGGCCCAGAAACACAAAGGTAGAAGGGACCCTAAGGACCCAGGAGATTACGGGTGACGGGTCAGGCAAGAAAAGGGTACCGGATCCCAAGTTGGTGGAGGCAAATAATCCTCAGCCAAGAACCGGAGGTCGTGATCATTTATTGGTGCGACCCCTCGCTAAACCTACTAGGAAGGCACCACATAGGGCCAGGGAAGCTGGCGCCAAGTTCTCCCAGAGAAGGCCCGAGGCAGCCGGACAGAAATTTGGTCACTGGTGGGGCACGGCCAGAGGAAGGATAGAAGGGAGTTCTGTGCCATACTCCTGAATTGCCTGGAGGTTGACCGAGCCCCTCTCCTGGTGGACGCAGCACGGCTTGGGCAGTCACTACCTGTACAGAAGTGGCTTGGAGTATACGAACTGTCAGTAAAAGACCCTGGACTGCAACACGTTGTCGTTGTGTTTCTTACCGCGCCAGCACTAACGGTACTGGGACGCCCTGCACCACAACCCCCACCATCTACACTCACTGCCCTGAGGCTACACTCCTCCCATGGGGAGTTGTACCATTCCCTGCTGCACCCACAACACCGGCCTCAGCGGTCTGCTCTGCAGCGGCGGTTCACTCTGACCGCAATCCACGGGTGGCATAGTCGGACATTGCAAACCATATAAATAGACTGCCACAATTTGGTCTGACCACCCTGAGCCACGGGATCAGGTTGCCACTACTACCACCATCAGCACCGTACACTAGAAGGCCCGGTCCCGAGTACCCCACAGCCAGGGCCGGCTCCAGGTTTTTCTGGGCCCCGGGCGAAAGAGTCTCAGTGAGCCCCTTTAACACATACCAGGATTCATGATGCAGAGATACGGCGGAGAAATATATTATATATATATATATATATATATATATATATATATAGTACAATGCAAAGATTTCACTTCTTACATTACATGAGTGATATCTATTGTAAATTCCACAATAGCTCAGAAACCGGTGAATCGCTCCACACAGAATACTGGCCCCCATATAAGGCTCCATACGGAATACTGGCCCCCATATAACGCTTCATACGGAATACTGGCCCCCATATAAGGCCCCATACGGAATACTGGCCCCCATATAAGGCCCCATAAGGAATACTGGCCCCCATATAAGGCCCCATACGGAATACTGGCCCCCATATAAGGCTCCATGCGGAATACTGACCCCCATATAAGGCTCCATGCGGAATACTGGCCCCCATATAAGGCTCCATACAGAATACTGGCCCCCATATAACGCTCCATACAGGATACTAGTCCCCTTATAAAACTCCATACAGGATACTGGCCCCCATATAACGCTCCATACAGGATACCGGTCCCCTTATAACGCTCCATACAGGATACTGGCCCCCATATAACGCTCCATACAGGATACTGGTCCCCTTATAAAACTCCATACAGGATACTGGCCCCCATATAACGCTCCATACAGGATACTGGTCCCCTTATAAAACTCCATACAGGATACTGGCCCCCATATAACGCTCCATACAGGATACCGGTCCCCTTATAACGCTCCATACAGGATACCGGTTCCCTTATAACGCTCCATACAGGATACTGGCCCCCATATAATGCTACATGCAGGCTGTTACCCCCCACATAATGCCCCATACAGGCTGTCCCCCCCCCTTATAATGCTCCATGCAGGCTGTTACCCCCCACATAATGCCCCATACAGGCCCCACCCCTTTTAATGCTCCATGCAGGCTGTTACCCCCCACATAATGCCCCATACAGGCTGCCCCCCCCCTTATAATGCCCCATGCAGGCTGTTCCCCACCTTATAATGCCCCATGCAGGATGTCACCCCCCCCCTCTTTATAATACCCCATGCAGGATGCCCCCCCCCTCTTTATAATGCCCCATGCAGGATGTCCCCCCTCTCTTTATAATGCCCCATGCAGGATGTCCCCCCCTTTCTTTACAATGCCCCATGCAGGATGTCCCCCCCTCTCTTTATAATGCCCCATGCAGGATGCCCCCCCCCTTCTCTTTATACTGCCCTATGCCTCCATACATTAAAAAAAAAAAATCAAATACTCACCTCCCTTCTGCTCACCTGCTACCTGCTGCCCGCTGCCCGCTGCTCGGGTCCGAACTCCAGCGTTGTCGGCGTCTTCCCGCTCAGCGCTCCCTGTGACGGCTCAGGGGAGGGCGCGGTGTAAAGACGTCACCGCGCCCTCTGACCTGAGACGTCACAGGGAGCGCAGAGCAGGAAGACAGCTGATCTGCGGAGGCACGGGGAGAGGTAAGTATCCAGCTGCCGGGGCCCTGAGTAAGCGGCGGAGAAGGGCGGGCGCTGACACCGCTCTCCTCCGCCCATAGCCCAGCGGGGTGCGCGACCGCCAGTGGGCCCCTCTGCCTGCTCAGGGCCCCGGCATTTGCCCGGGTGCGCCGGGTGCTGACGCCGGCCCTGCCCACAGCCCAGGGGGCGAGTCAGAGCGGGTCCCTGTCTCTGTACAGGGGGCGGGTCCCTGTCTCTGTACAGGGGGCGGGTCCCTGTCTCTGTACAGGGGGCGGGTCCCTGTCTCTGTACAGGGGGCGGGTCCCTGTCTCTGTACAGGGGGCGGGTCCCTGTCTCTGTACAGAAGGCGAGTCCCTGTCTCTGTACAGGGGGCAAGAGCATGGCTTTATCTATTTACAGGATGCGGGGGCGGGTTCTTTTCGGTGTGCAAAAGAGGGGAGGGCCCTAGCCTCTATACAGGAGGTGGGGACAGGTCTTTGTCTCATTACAAGACATGGGGACGGGTCTCTGTCTATTTTCAGGATGTGAGGGTGGGCCTTTGACTCTTTATAGGATGTGGGGGCGGGTCTTTGACTCTTTACAGAATGTGGGGGCGGGTCTTTGACTCTTTACAGGATGTGGGATGGATCTATGTCTCAACACAGGAGGTGGGGGCCAGTCTGTCTCTTTACGGGACATGGGGCGGGTCTTTGTCTCTACACAGGGGGTGGGGATGAGTCTGTCTCTTTACAGCAGGTGGGGGCAGGTCTTTGTCTCTTTACAGGATATGGGAACGTCTATCTCTTTACAGGATATGGGGGTGGGTCTATCTGTTTAAAGGATGTGGGGGCGGGTCTATCTGTTTAAAGGATGTGGGGGCGGGTCTATCTCTTTACAGGATGTGGGGGCAGGTCTTGTCTCTACACAGGAGGTGGGGGCGGGTCTGTCTCTTTACAGGAGGTGTGGGCGGGTCTGTCTCTTTACAGGGTGTGGGGGAAGGGTCTATCTCTTTACAGGATGTAGGGGCAGGTCTTGTCTCTACACAGGAGGTGGGGGCGGGTCTGTCTCTTTACAGGAGGTGGGGGCGGGTCTGTCTCTTTACAAGGTGTGGGGGAAGGGTCTATCTCTTTACAGGATGTGGGGGCGGGTCTATCTCTTTACAGGATGTGGGGGCGGGTCTATCTCTTTACAGGATGTTGGGGCGGGTCTATCTCTTTACAGGATGTTGGGGCGGGTCTATCTCTTTACAGGATGTTGGGGCGGGTCTATCTCTTTATAGGATGTGGGGACGGGTCTATCTCTTTACAGGGTGTGGGGGAAGGGTCTATCTCTTTACAGGATGTGGGGGCGGGTCTATCTCTTTACAGGATGTTGGGGCGGGTCTATCTCTTTATAGGATGTGGGGACGGGTCTTTGTCTCTTTACAGAACGTGAGGGCGGGTCTATCTCTTTACAGGATGTGGGGTGGGTCTATCTCTTTACAGGATGTGGGGGCAGGTCTGTCTATTTATAGGATGTGGGGGCGGGTCTATCTCTTTACAGGATGTGGGGGCGGGTCTATCTCTTTACAGGATGTGGGGGTGGGTCTATCTCTTTACAAGATGTGGGGGTGGTTCTATCTCTTTACAGGATGTGGGGGCAGGTCTGTCTATTTACAGGATGTGGGGGTGGGTCTATCTCTTTACAGGATGTGGTGGTGGGTCTATGTCTCAACACAGGATGTGGGGGCGGTTCTATCTCTTTACAGGACGTGGGGGCGGGTCTTTGTCTCTACACAGGGGTGGGGACGAGTCTGTCTTTTTACATGAGGTGGGGGCAGGGCTTTGTCTCTTTACAGGATGTGGGGGCGGGTCTATCTCTTTATAGGATGTGGGGTTGGGTCTATCTCTTTACAGGATGTGGGGGCAGGTTTATCTCTTTACAGGATGTGGGGGTGGTTCTTTGTCTCTTTACAGGACATGGGGATGGACTCTGTCTCTTTACAGGAGGTGGGGGCAGGTCTATCTCTTTACAGGATGTGGGGCAGGTCTGTCTATTTACAGGATGTTGGGTCGGGTCTATCTCTTTACAGTATGTGGGGGCGGGTCTATCTCTTTACAGGATGTGGGGGCGGGTTTATCTCTTTACAGGATGTGGGGGCGGTTCTTTGTCTCTTTACGGGATGTGGGGGTGGGTCTTTCTCTTTACAGGATGGGGGCGGGTTTCTCTCTTTACAGGATGTGGGGGCAGGTGTTGTCTCTACACAGGAGGTGGGGGCGGGTCTATCTCTTTACAGGATGTGGGGGACGGGTCTATCTCTTTACTGAATGTGAGGGGCGGGTCTATCTCTTTACAGGATGTGGGGGCTGATCTTTTTCTCTACACAGGAGGTGGGGGCGGGTCTTTGTCTCTACATAGGAGGTGGGGGCTGATCTTTGTCTCTACACAGGAGGTGGGTGCGGGTCTTTGTCTCTACATAGGAGGTGGGGGCTGATCTTTGTCTCTACACAGGAGGTGGGGGCGGGTCTTTGTCTCTACATAGGAGGTGGGGGCTGATCTTTGTCTCTACACAGGAGGTGGGGGCGGGTCTTTGTCTCTACATAGGAGGTGGGGGCTGATCTTTGTCTCTACACAGGAGGTGGGGCGGGTCTTTGTCTCTACATAGGAGGTGGGGGCTGATCTTTGTCTCTACACAGGAGGTGGGGGCGGGTCTTTGTCTCTACATAGGAGGTGGGGCGAAGCTTTGTCTGTCTGCTCCTGTTTTCTCACCTATCGAACTGTATAAAAAATAACACAGAGGTGCAATACCTTCCCATCATCTGCTATGTATAGCATATGTAAGGTGCTGGTCTATGGAGCGGGCAAAGGAGCTGAACCTGCACTATAGACGCTGGTTGTCGGCTGCGTTATACAGCCAGCACCTGCCTATAACAAGTGCAATTGATCGCTGCTATTTAACCACTTGAATGCAACTGTAAATCTTGGACAACAGCATTTAAATGGCGCAATCCCGATGGAGATTCAATTTGGTCACTCATCAGCCAAATTGATGCTTTTCAGTCTCCACAACACGCCAAAAAACGCAATAAAAAGTAATTAAAACGTCATATGTTCCACAAATGGTGCCAATAAAAACTACAGCTCGCCAGGCAAATAATAAAATAATCACACATCTCCATCAACATGAAAATATAAAAGTAAAAGGTCTCAGAAAATGGTGACACTGTCCAAATTTACAAAGTTTTGAATGTTTTTTAAATGTCATTTTTACAGCACAATGAACGTCAGTAAAACAAAACTTAAAAAACAATGGCAGATTTACCTTTTCCACCATGTCACTGCATTTTACATTTTTTCCCTGTTTTCCAGGACATTATATGGTAACGTGAATGGTGTCAATCAAAACTACTACTTGTCCTGTGAAAAGAAGCCTTGGTACGCCTATGATGATGGCTTGTAGAAGAAGGGGAAGGTAAAAAGGAAAGTGCAGATAAGAAAATGGTTTATGACACGTAGGAGTTAAATTTCAGGGCAATAAAACATTTGGACAATAGAAATGCGGCTGGTAAGTTTGAGAAAGGAAGTTCCAGCACCTACAGTGCTGGCAGAAAGATGATAAAATGAAACCACTAACCAAAAAATACACATATATATACACTTGTTGGAAACAGTCAACAAACTTGGCGAATGCCCCTGAAATATATATTAAAAGTGATCATAGTCTAAGTTGGCACAATATACAGTATGTGTAAAAAGTGTACGATTGGCATACATTTCGGCGATGTACGTCAGACCTTTTATTAATTTTTTTTATTTTACTACTCTTTTCAGTACAGAGGGATCCTCCCAAAAATATTTCAGAGTTTTTGATTGCTGACGTAAGCCAATGGTATGTCAGGACTTTGTGTTTCGGGCGTATACTGTCGAGTTCAATCTCTATGAAGATGCTGAGACAGAAAGAAATGCTGGAAGATTTCAGCTCTGAAGGCAGCACAGGTAACCAGGCTTATTGGAGATGGTACGGACCTACTGTGTTGGTACAGATTTAAAGGAATTGTCCAGGCTTGGGATTCAAATCTGCATTCACTCTTACAGTCACACTGCGCACTGTCAGGATTCTCCAGTGTCGGCGTCAGGAGCAGACGAGCACGTGATCGCAAATATGCGATTTGCATATACGCGGTCAAATGCTGATTAGACGTGTGTGGTCTCTCTCAATACAAGTGAATTGGGCGAGCCCTGACATGTTTAGTTGGAATGTGGCCAGAAGTATGCAAATGTAACGGGTCCGGGAGGCGGACTGTAACGGGTCCGGGAGGCGGAACCTCTGAGCTACTATACAAGGGGGCGGCCCTTGTAAGGGAGCGGGTGGCAGTCTCTGGGTGAACGGACAGGGAGTTACGGCAAGTGATCAGGGCAGTCTCTGGGTAAGGGGTAGGTACGACCTGTGATGGCAGAGCCTCCGGGTAGGCTAGCAGGCAGGTGGTAGATGTGTGCTCCCAGGTGAGCAAGCGAGAGTCTCTGGAATAGCAGGTGGTCACGGCACGTGACGGCGGAACCTCCGGGCTGGCAGGCAGGTAGGTAACGGAGAAGCGCTCCCAGGTGAGCGGGCAAGAGTCTCTGGAATAGCTGATGGTCACCGCACGTGACAACGGGACCTCCGGGCTGGCAAGCAGGCAGGTAACGGAGATGCGCTCCCAGGTGAGCGGGCAAGAGTCTGGAGTAGCTGGTGGTCACAGCACGTGACAACGGAGCCTCCGGGCTGGCAAGCAGGCAGATAACGGAGAAGCGCTCCCAGGTGAGCGGGCAAGCTGGTCCATAGACAGACTGACCGGAGTAGTAAGGCAGACCGTCGGACCTCAGGCAAGCAGGCAGGTAGCTGATATGCGCTCCCAGGTGAGCGGGCAGGCTGGTCCTTTAGACAGACTGACAGGAGTAGTAAGGCAGACCGTCGGACCTCAGACTGGCAGACAGGTAACAAGTATTCAGGCAGGAATCAGGCAGGTAACTGGCAGGTACTGGCAGGTAACTAGCAGGAAACTGGCAGGAAACTGGCAGGTAACTGGCAACGGGACCTGAGGGCTGAAGCACAGGTGAGACACAGGTGCAAACAACATTGCTCGGGCACCTCCATTTTGGAGGAGGTGCCTTATATATGATGAAGTCCTCCGGCCATTGGCCGGGGACTCTTTAGGGCGGCGCGCGCGGCCCCTTTAAGAGGAGGGGAGCGCGCGCGCGCGCGCCCTAAGCACAGGGGCCGGGAAGGAGCGCGCGCTGAGAGCAGAGCAGGAGGAGGACGCCGGGACGGAGCGCGCGCTGACAGCAGAGCGGGGGGAGGAAGCCGGGCACGGAGCAGAGCGGTGAGAGGAGCAGCGTCCCTGCCTAGCAGAGGGCAGGGACGCCGGCACTACAGTACCCCCCCCTTTAGGCCCCCCCTTTTTTAGGCCAGACAGAAATTTAGCTAGGATGAGAGGGGCATGGATGTTCTCCCGGGGCTCCCACGTTCTCTCCTCAGGACCAAACCCCTTCCAATCTACCAGGAAAAAGGTCTTTCCTCTTACCCTTTTGGTGGCAAGAATGTTCTCTACCTCAAACTCGTCCTCAGCAGAAACCGGAGCAGGAGGCGTACCTGTAGACTTGGAAAAAGAGTTAAGTACCACAGGTTTGAGGAGAGACACATGGAAGGAGTTAGGGATCCGTAAGTTGGCCGGGAGTTTCAATTTATAGGCCACCGGGTTGATCTGACTGATGACCTCCAGTGGGCCGATGAACCGAGGCCCTAACTTATAGGAAGGGATCTTGAGCCGGACATATTTGGACGAGAGCCAGACTTTATCCCCAGGGCGGAATTGAGGAGGGTCCAGACGTTTTTTGTCAGCGTGTCTTTTCATACGCTCGGATGACAGAAGGAGTGCGGACCGGGTACTCTCCCATATGGAGGAAAATTTGTTAACAAGAGATTCCGCAGCCGGATTGTCCGCCGAGGTGGAGACGGGAAACGGGATCCGAGGATGCTGACCGTAGACTACAAAAAACGGGGATTTGGAGGAAGACTCGCTCTCGTGATTGTTGTACGAGAATTCGGCCCATGGCAGGAGATCCACCCAGTCAGAATGGTGGGCATTAACGAAGTGCCGAAGGTAACTGGTCAGGTTCTGATTGATCCGCTCCACTTGACCATTAGACTGTGGGTGGTAAGCGGAGGAGAAGTCCAGGGTGACGTCCAGCAATTTACAAGTGGCTCTCCAGAAACGGGAAGTGAACTGTACCCCACGATCCGACACGATGTGACGGGGCAGGCCATGAAGACGGAAGATGTGGCGGATAAAGTCTTTAGCCAGCTCGGGTGCAGACGGAAGACCTGGCAGTGGAATGAAGTGAGCCATCTTGGAGAAGCGGTCAGCGACCACCCAAATGACCGTACAACCGGCAGAGACGGGCAGATCAGTAATGAAGTCCATCGCTATATGCTGCCAGGGGGCAGCAGGTACTGGCAGAGGTAGGAGGCGGCCGGCCGGCAGGTGTCTCGGAACTTTGTTGCGGGCGCAGGACACACAGGCAGAAACAAAGTCTATTACATCCTTGTGCAGGTTAGGCCACCAGTAGTGCCGGGTAATAAGCTGGAGGGTCTTTTTCTGACCGGCGTGGCCAGCTAGTTTAGACGAATGACCCCAGTGTAGAATCTTCTCCCGATCAGGTACTGGTACGAACGTCTTACCAGGAGGAAGACGATTTAGACTCACGGGAGCCACCTGCATTACTCTGGCGGGATCGATGATATGTTTCGGATCCTCCTCGAGATCAGACACCAGAAAGGATCGAGACAAGGCATCCGCCTTGACGTTTTTGTCAGCCGGGCGAAAATGAAGGACAAAATCAAAACGAGCAAAAAACAAGGACCACCGGGCTTGGCGCGGGTTAAGTCTCTGGGCATGCTGGAGGTAAGCCAAGTTCTTGTGGTCAGTGTAAATTATTACCGGGTGAAGAGCCCCCTCGAGCAGGTAACACCACTCCTCCAATGCCAGTTTGATGGCCAATAACTCTCGGTCTCCTATGGAATAGTTGCGCTCAGAGGAGGAGAAGAGTTTAGAGAAGAAGCCACAAGTTACCATCCTCCCGGAAGATGATTTTTGAGTAAGTACCGCTCCGGCTCCAGAGGAGGAGGCGTCAACTTCCAGGAAGAACTGCTTGTTGCCATCTGGGCGATGCAGCACCGGGGCGGAAGAGAAGGCCTGTTTAAGGGAAAGAAAGGCCTCCTCTGCTTCGGGTGGCCACTCTTTGGGATTAGTACCTTTACGGGTGAGCGCAGAAATTGGGGCCGTCCGGGAAGAGAAGTGTGGTATGAAGAGGCGGTAGTAGTTGGCGAAGCCCAGGAAACGCTGAATGGCCTTCAACCCCTCCGGTCGGGGCCATTTCTCGATGGCAGACAGTTTCTCAGGATCCATTTGAAGGCCGGTCTGAGAGATAATGTAGCCCAGAAACGGAAGCGAGGTCTGCTCAAAGAGGCACTTCTCAAATTTAGCGTAGAGATGGTTCTGCCTTAGCCTGAGCAGGACCTGACGAACGTCCCTCCGGTGAGTCTGGAGATCCGGAGAGAAGACCAAGATGTCGTCCAGGTACACCACTACGCAGGAGTAGAGAAGGTCCCGGAAGATGTCATTGACCAACTCTTGAAAGACGGCAGGAGCGTTACAGAGACCAAAGGGCATTACCAGGTATTCATAGTGGCCGTCCCGGGTGTTGAATGCCGTCTTCCATTCATCCCCCTGACGAATACGAACCAGGTTGTACGCCCCACGAAGGTCCAGTTTGGTGAAGATCCTAGCCCCCCTCAGACGATCAAATAATTCTGGAATGAGCGGAAGGGGGTACTTATTCTTCACCGTGATCAGGTTTAGGCCTCTATAGTCTATACAGGGACGGAGAGAGCCGTCCTTCTTTTTGACGAAAAAGAAGCCTGCTCCCGCCGGGGAGGTAGATTTCCGGATGAATCCTCTGGCCAGATTCTCCTCAATATATTCGGACATTGACCGGGTCTCAGCAGCGGATAAAGGATAGATACGCCCACGGGGAGGAGTAGTACCGGGTAGCAGATCGATGGGACAGTCGTATGGTCTATGTGGTGGTAATGTCTCTGCCTCCTTTTTATTAAAGACATCTGCATAAGACCAATAAGGAATCGGAAGTCCAGGTAGATTAGCTGGGGTAGGAGAGGGACGGACGGGATGGACGGGAACCAGGCAGGTTTTATGACAGTCTTGTCCCCAGCGAAGGACCTCTCCGGTTTGCCAGTCTAGCACGGGTGCATGTCTCTGGAGCCAGGGCAGACCTAGCAAGAGGGCGTGAGAGAGTCCAGGCAGAACATGAAAGGAGATACTTTCAGAATGCAGCATTCCCACCTGCAGGGTAATGGATTCGGTGATGAGTTGAATGGGGCGAGGTAAGAGGCCCCCATCCACGGCAGCGACAGACAAGGGTACAGCCAGAGGTTTGGTGGGGATGCGGTATTTCTCAACCAGGGACTGTGAAATAAGGTTCCCGGCTGCTCCAGAGTCAAGTTGGGCTAGTTCGAAATAACGGTTCTCCCCGTAGATGATCGAAACTGACAACAGCAGGGATGGAGAGGATTTATTCTTGTCTAGGTGGACCTCTCTGAGCGAACCTAGACACAGGCGTTTCCCGACCTCTCCGGGCAGGCACGGATCCGGTGCTCCTTACTGCCACAGTAGAAGCAGCTCCCCTCGGCACGGCGTGAGTCCTGACGGGTTTTGACCATCTTGGTCTGGTCGACCTGCATAGGCTCAGGAGAGTGTACCTGGGGAGAGATGGAGGGAATGACGGGTTTCTGGAAAGTAGGAGCTAAACGTGGAATCCTTCTCTCACGGGTGACCTCTTTGGCACGCTCCTGAAACCGTAGGTCAATTCGGGTGGCAAGAGTTATTAAGTCATCGAGAGTGGTAGGAATGTCCCGACCGGCAAGTTCATCTTTAATACGGCCGGACAGACCCTCCCAGAAGACGGAAACCAGAGCGTCGTTATCCCAGGCCAGCTCCGAGGCAAGGGTACGGAACCGTATGGCATATTGGCCCACGGTGAGACTCCCCTGACGGAGGCGTAGCAACGATGATGCAGATGAGGTCTTCCGTCCGGGTTCGTCGAAGACTTTCCGGAAAGCCGTGAGAAAAGCAGGCAAGTTGGACACCAGGGGGTCTCCTCTCTCCCATAGAGGATTCAGCCAGGCCAGGGCCTCCCCGGTGAGATGGGACATGATGAAGGCAATTTTGGCCCGGTCGGAGTTAAACTGGTAGGACAAAAGTTCAAAATGCAGGGTGCACTGATTCAAGAAGCCCCGAGCCTGGACGGTGTCGCCTCCGAAGCGAGGAGGTGCAGAAAGCCGGGGTCCGGGGTAGGATACCATAGTATTAGTGAGCAGCGGAGCCGCCGGATTGCAAGATATGGCACTGGCGGAGGTTGTTGGTGGATCAGACAGAGTGTTCAGGCGAGTATTAACATTCCGCAGGTGACCCAGGATGGCCTCCTGTTGGGACCTCTGACGGGACAGTTCAAGACCGAGGTCCGAGAGCGAGGGAGCTTGGGTGCCACCGGGTTCCATGGCCCGAGCAAACTGTAACGGGTCCGGGAGGCGGACTGTAACGGGTCCGGGAGGCGGAACCTCTGAGCTACTATACAAGGGGGCGGCCCTTGTAAGGGAGCGGGTGGCAGTCTCTGGGTGAACGGACAGGGAGTTACGGCAAGTGATCAGGGCAGTCTCTGGGTAAGGGGTAGGTACGACCTGTGATGGCAGAGCCTCCGGGTAGGCTAGCAGGCAGGTGGTAGATGTGTGCTCCCAGGTGAGCAAGCGAGAGTCTCTGGAATAGCAGGTGGTCACGGCATGTGACGGCGGAACCTCCGGGCTGGCAGGCAGGTAGGTAACGGAGAAGCGCTCCCAGGTGAGCGGGCAAGAGTCTCTGGAATAGCTGATGGTCACCGCACGTGACAACGGGACCTCCGGGCTGGCAAGCAGGCAGGTAACGGAGATGCGCTCCCAGGTGAGCGGGCAAGAGTCTGGAGTAGCTGGTGGTCACAGCACGTGACAACGGAGCCTCCGGGCTGGCAAGCAGGCAGATAACGGAGAAGCGCTCCCAGGTGAGCGGGCAAGCTGGTCCATAGACAGACTGACCGGAGTAGTAAGGCAGACCGTCGGACCTCAGGCAAGCAGGCAGGTAGCTGATATGCGCTCCCAGGTGAGCGGGCAGGCTGGTCCTTTAGACAGACTGACAGGAGTAGTAAGGCAGACCGTCGGACCTCAGACTGGCAGACAGGTAACAAGTATTCAGGCAGGAATCAGGCAGGTAACTGGCAGGTACTGGCAGGTAACTAGCAGGAAACTGGCAGGAAACTGGCAGGTAACTGGCAACGGGACCTGAGGGCTGAAGCACAGGTGAGACACAGGTGCAAACAACATTGCTCGGGCACCTCCATTTTGGAGGAGGTGCCTTATATATGATGAAGTCCTCCGGCCATTGGCCGGGGAATCTTTAGGGCGGCGCGCGCGGCCCCTTTAAGAGGAGGGGAGCGCGCGCGCCCTAAGCACAGGGGCCGGGAAGGAGCGCGCGCTGAGAGCAGAGCAGGAGGAGGACGCCGGGACGGAGCGCGCGCTGACAGCAGAGCGGGGGGAGGAAGCCGGGCACGGAGCAGAGCGGTGAGAGGAGCAGCGTCCCTGCCTAGCAGAGGGCAGGGACGCCGGCACTACAGCAAATTTCATACTTGCAATCACATGACTGCCCGCTCCCGACACTGGCGATTCCTGATAGCGCGCAGTGTGCACGCTGTGAGGATTCACAAGTCTGCAGTCATATAGAGTGACTTTGTAAGGGGGAAGACCGGGGTGTAAGTACTTTCAGAGCAAGGGATTCGGAACTGCCGGGGCCGTACCTCTTGTTGCAGGGGGAAGACAGACTGCAAGCAGAGGAGTCTTGTGACAGGGAAGCAGGGGATGTGTCGAGAGAGAGAGCTGGGAGGTCAGGTGACAGAGGGACTCCTGGTGTGACGAGAGAGAGGGAGAGACAAGGACGTTTGCAAGGGAAAGCGGAGCTGAGTCCTGCGGAGCAGAACAGTGTGAGAGGGTCCAGGCTCCTGGCTACAGGACTTGGAGCAAGGGATCCGAGTGCAGTGGACCGGAGGAGTCAAGCTGACTGTAGGGAGAAGAGACGCAGGGTCCGTGGAGCTGAGCACGTGAGGTGCCGTGTTATGGACTAGGGGCTCAGCGGGTAAAACCGGAGACCGCCTGCTGCTGCCAGAAGACGGAGCATTGTTTTGGCGGGGAAGCCTGAAGACAGCGTCACCAGCACCAGCTGGCAACTGCCTTGTAGAGGATACAAGTCAGCTAAATGAAAAAACTGTCGTTTGTTACCGGTTTGACTCTGCTCCATCTAGTTAAACTGTAAACTGTCAGTTACAGACTAATACCTACTATTTCCCCATATTTTACCCTGTTACTCCCTGCGTGGAGATTCATCTTGTTATCATAAACTTTCCCTGTTTATTAACCCTGTATTGGCTGCTCTGTGCTTCTGTGTCACTGCATCTAAAGTACCTGTGCTACATTTGGCGTAGTCGGCAGGATGCAGTCGTTAGACACAGACACTGCAGAGCAGTCCATCCTTGGAGCCCCTAAATCTAGCTTGCCCCTGGGGGCCATGTTTAGCAATCTCCCAAAGTTCACCGGGGACAATATGATGCTGTGGGACTGGATTGATTAGGAGTATGTTACGTATGCACCCGATGATCCCAGCTATGTAAGCCGAAATAGCCTTACTGGCCCTGGACGGCGAGGCCCGACAGTCCGTGATGTACCACCCTCCCCATGACCGGGATACTGTAGAAAAAGCGGTGCGGATACTGGAGGAAATGCATGGGGATCCCACCAATGTAGGCGAGCTGAGGATACGACAGTTTCACCAAGTGCAGCAGGAGGGGGAGACTGTGACGCAGTATGTTAATGCCTTACAGAGGGTGAATGCCTATATCACTAGAAAAGACGACATGGGGAATTTGGGAATGGGCCCCCCTGACGTAATCTTAAGGGACCAGTTTGTGGCAGGCCTCAGGGATGTGCAGCTGAAGTAGGCCTTGCGGGAGCGCCTGCGCGCCAACCCACGTATGACTTTTCTAAAGAGAGCAGGAGATGGGGGTGACGGCCCTGGCAGGGATGGTCATGAGTAATGAGGTACCCACCCCGCCTGCAGCTGAACCGGAATGGGCTCGAGAGATACGGAAGGAGATGCGGGATGAATGGTCCAGTCTCAAGAAGACCCCTGCCCCGACACCAGAGATACCCAGATCGATTGCCCCAGTTATGGAAAGAATTGAATTCAGGACCCCCCTGCAGCAGAGTTCCATAGAGGAAGGAGGCAGCCCTACACAGACAGAGACACGACCTGCTGGAAGTGTGGAGGCGCTGGACATTACGCCAGGGGCTGTGCTAGCCGAGGGCGGCCCCTGTCGTGACAGCTGTTAAACTAGCGGGCTCCGTGTTCGGGGGACACAGCACGGAATCTGAGGAAGGGGAAAGAAAAAAAGGAAGTCCCAAGGACCTAGTTTCCAGCAGCCCGACTGTCTGGGCCGAAATAAGCGGTCGGGCTGTTCACTGCCTGGTTGACACGGGATCCCAGGTGACTACGATGACAGAAGTCTACTTTCAACAGCGATTTCCAGAGATAGCGCGGCCTGAATGGGGACTAGTAATAAGACTCACGCCAGCTAATCAATTACCCATCCTGGTCGCAGGGGTGGTGTTGATGAAGATATGAGTTTGTGGAAAAGATGTGTGAAAAAAAGGAGTCTTCCTGGTCGCAGGGGGAACCGGAAGTGGACCCCCGGTGACCCTCGGAATGAATGTGCTGAAAGAGATCGGGCAAATTCTGCTTAGTGAGCTGAAGGAGATTCCTCTCGACCAGTGGGACCCGCAAACTCCCCAAAGGAGGGTCTTTCAACAACTAATCCGAGCTGCCCAGGCTCAGGAGACGTCGAGTGAAGGGAAGATCCTGGGGAAAATAATAGTGCCAGCAGCTACGGCGCTCACCTTACCACCCGGATAAACTGTACTCACATTACCAGCACGGGCCTGCACACCTCTTGAGGGGGTCGAAGTTCAGATCGTCCATCGATGTCGGTTCTAAGTACCCCCCGGACTCTTGGTGGCTCGGACACTGGCCACCGTCCAGGGTGGCAATGTTATAGTGCGGTGTGTTAATCTGGGCGAAGATGATCTCACACTCCCTCCCAGGGCGGAAATAGCCCAGATTCTGGGAATGCCAGAGAAGTTGGTGCGACCTGATGTGGTACAGCTGTCCGCTGTACGAGGAGACCCCTGGACTCTGGCGGTCACCGTGCCACCGGAACCCCACCGGGCTAGTGCGAAGGGGGGACGAAGAATCCTAGAACGAATGCGGGCTGAATTGACGGGACTTACACCTCGACAGGTGCAGCAGGTTGAGGATGTGCTGGAGCGGTACCAGGAAGTCTTTGCTCGCCATGAGGATGATTTTGGTTGCACCGAAGCCATTACCCACGAGATTCCTACTAGGAGCGCTGCCCCAGTGCGGGAGAGATACCAGCAGATACCTCCCCAGATGTATAAAGAGGTTAAGGAGATGCTAGCCCATATGTTATAGAATGGTGTGATACGGGAAAGTCAGAGTCCGTGGGCAGCCCCGATTGTCCTGGTCCGGAAGAAAAATGGGACCCTGCGGTTCTGTGTGGACTATAGACGACTGAATGCCTGTACAGTAAGGGACTCTTACCCACTACCCCGAATCGAAGAGTCCCTGTCGGCCTTAGGGAAGGCAAGATACTTCTCCTCCTTGGATCTGGCCAGTGGGTACTGGCAGGTGCCCCTGGCCGAACATGACCGTGCGAAGACGACGTTCATATTACCCATGGGACTGTTCGAGTTCAATCGGATGCCCTTCAGCCTGACTAACGCCCCCGGGACGTTCCAGCGTCTGATGGAGAGGTGCCTGGGCGATTTGAACTTCGAAGCGACACTGATTTACCTTGACGACATAATTGTCTATGCCGCCACCTTCGAGGAGCACCTCCAGCGACTGGAGCAAGTACTGGGTCGCCTACAGAGTCATGGCCTAAATGTGAAGCCCCAGAAGTGCCACCTGTTCCGCAAACAGATCATATATCTCGGTCATACTGTGTCTGGTGAAGGAGTCAGGCCCACCCAGGAAAAGGTGGCCGCCGTACAGGAGTGGCCTACCCCAAGGACAGTGAAGGACGTTCGGGCCTTCCTGGGACTTGCCGGGTACTACCGAAGATTCATGAAGAACTTCACCCGCATAGCCAACCCATTGCTGGAGCTACTTAAGGGAGTGCCGGTGGGCTCCAAGAATCAGGCGATTCGGTGGGGAAGCAGCCAGGAAGAGGCCTTCCGTGCCCTAAAAATGGCCCTGACCGAGGCCCCAATACTTGCCTATGCGGATTTCTCCCAACCCTTCATACTCCACACTGATGGGAGCCTACATGGTCTGGGAGCCGTGTTATCCCAAGTACAGGAGGGGAAAGAGCGCGTGATTGCGTACGCCAGCCGCTCCCTTCACGACTCCGAGAGGAACCCAGATAATTAGAGCTCTTTCAAATTAGAGTTGCTGGCTCTGGTTTGGGCAATGACCGAGAAGTTTGCAGAGTATTTGTCCGGGTCCGAAGTACTGGTGAGAACAGATAACAACCCGCTGGCCCACCTGGAGAATGCGAAATTGGGGGCCCTGGAGCAGCGGTGGGTGGCCCGCATGGCCAGGTACCGGTATAAGATCGTCTACTGGCCTAAGGCAGAGAATACTCACGCCGACGCCCTCTCCAGAGTGACATATGAACGGCCTGTTCATGACCGCGATGAAGATTTGGAGGCAGATGAGACCCCTAGCTTCCGAAGTTTCGTGGGACCGCTGGCTGCGGCGCAGGGACAGATCGGAGAGACGTCGGAAGAACAAGTGCTAGGACGGCCAAGAGATGACTGGATCCGACTTCAACAGACTGACAGAGAAGTTGCTCAATTACGTCAATGGGTGGCTTTGCGGCAAGTCCTCAGTCGAGAAGAGAGGAGTACCCTGTCCTCAGGAGCACTGAAAATGCTGGGACAATAGGAGAGACTGTGTTTGCGAGACGGGCTGCTGTACCGACGGGTGCAGCTACTGTGAGAGTTCGGGACCACCTGGCAAGTGGTGATCCCAGAGAAGTTGGTCGGAGTAGTGGCTAAGGAGGCTCATGAACGAGGGGCTCACTTCGTACCAGAGAAGACGTTTCAGTGGTTGTAGAGGCTGGTGTATCATCCCCGACCGCGAGCAACAATAGAAGACACTTGTCGAAGATGTCGGAGCTGTGAGATGGTAAAGCCCCCAGAGCAGCGGGTCCCCATACAAACTATTGTGACTTCTGCCCCCTTGGAGGTGCTGATGATCGACTATTTGACTGTTCGACCGGCGCATCTCGGGTATGAACATTGCCTGGTAATGACAGACCACTTCACCAAGTTTGCGGTAGTGACCCCGACCAGAGACCAGACCGCCAAGTCAGCTGCGCAGGCCATCTGCCGAGACTTCATTCGGGTGTATGGCTGCCTAAAGAGGATTCGTTCCGATCAAGGCGCCTGCTTCCAAGGCCTTGTGATGGAAGAGCTGCACCGGTTGTACAAGATTGAGAAGTCACGGACTACTCCTTACCACCCTCAAGGAAATGGGGCCTGTGAACGCTTTAATCGGACACTGATCCAAATGCTCCGCATGTTGGAGGAAGATCGGAAGGTACGATGGCCTGAGTTTGTGGCCAAGCTGGTGTGGGTCTACAACAACCGAGTGAATAGTACGACGGGGTTCACTTCGTATACCTTGCTGTTCGGACGAAAGGGGCGAGAGATCACCGAGTTAGAGCTGGACCCCGAGGAGGACTACCCACGGACGGGGGTGTCTTCCTGGGTCCGAGAACATCGGCATCGACTGCAGACCCTCCGACGGTTGGTACAACAAAAGTTTCAGGAGCTCAAACATCATGAGACATTGCCTCTTCGAGGGACAGCTCTGAGGCCCGGGGAGCGGGTGTTGGTTCGGGACAGGCGGCCCCGGGGCAAATTGAGTAGGTGGTGAGAACGGACCCCGCACTGAGTGAAGCGCAGGATTGGCGCTAAAGGACCTGTGTATGAAGTTCAACCCGAGGGGGCTGAAGGAGCCCCTACCAGAGTGGTTCATCGTAGTATGATGCGACCCTGTCTGTCTAAAGATGACGAGGGTGGAGAAGAATCACCTGCTTCTAGAGAGGGACCTGTCACAGTTGCCCCAAGCCACGATGTCGACGAAGAAGAGTTGTTGATTCTACCTCCGAGCCCCTGTACTCGATTACCTGCAGTCCCCAGTGCAGGCGGCAAGGGAACAACATCGGTTGAAGCCACCGGGCAGGCGGAGATTGGAAGTCCGAGTGACCCTGCACACCCCATCGGTCAAACTGAGTTACGCCGGTCAGAACGGACAACAGCAGGAGTGCCTCCTCACCATTACGAACAAGATCAATTCATATGGTACCGTATCGTCCAGGAAGTCCAAGAATGTGAACGTTTGATGAAGGAACTCTCGCCCGTGGAATGACGAGTTAAAGGAGAGCGGGAGTGTAAGGGGGAAGACCGGGGTGTAAGTACTTTCAGAGCAAGGGATTCGGAACTGCCGGGGCTGTACCTCTTGTTGCAGGGGGAAGACAGACTGCAAGCAGAGGAATCATGTGACAGGGAAGCAGGGGGTGTGTCGAGAGAGAGAGCAGGAAGGTCAGGTGACAGAGGGACTCCTGGTGTGACGGGAGAGACGAGGACGTTTGCGCGGGAAAGCGGAGCTGAGTCCTGCGGAGCAGAACAGTGTGAGAGGGTCCAGGCTCCTGGCTACAGAACTTGGAGCAAGGGATCCGAGTGCAGTGGACCGGAGGAGTCAAGCTGACTGTAGGGAGAAGAGACGCAGGGTCCGTGGAGCTGAGCACGTGAGGTGCCGTGTTATGGACTAGGGGCTCAGCGGGTAAAACCGGAGACCGCCCGCTGCCGCCAGGAGACGGAGCATTGTTTGGGCGGGGAAGCCTGAAGACAGCGTCACCAGCACCAGCTGGCAACTGCCTTGTAGAGGATACAAGTCAGCTAAGTGAAAAAACTGTCGTTTGTCACCGGTTTGACTCTGCTCCATCTAGTTAAATTGTAAACTCTCAGTTACAGACTAATACCTGCTATTTCCCCATATTTTCCCCTGTTACTCCCTGCGTGGAGATTCATCTTGTTATCGTAAACTTTCCCTGTTTATTAACCCTGTATTGGCTGCTCTGTGCTTCTGTGTCACTGCATCTAAAGTACCTGTGTTACAACTTCAGACTTGAATCTCAAGCCTGGACAACCCTTTAAAAGGGTGTTATAGCAGAAGATGGAGTCCCTCAAGTTTAAAGGCCCCATCTATGCTATATAAGTCTGACAGTTATTTTAGGTGAAAACAACAGCTATGAATGTTCCTTCTTGTATCAATAGCGTGTCCTTGGGAGAAGATAAAGTGATTCTCCCTGGCCAGATGTTTCTTCTTGTAGCAATAATGTGTTCTTGCAGAAAGATGAAATGACCTTGCTAACTAGATAAGTCTAATTAAATATTTTAAAGCATACAGAAACTAGCTTTTTTCGCTTGTTCAGCTAAACTGTATAATCGAACCATATATGGCAAATCCGTTTCCTGCCTTTAGGGTGTATATTAGCCCTGTGTTTTGTAATAAAGTTTTTAGAGTATGTTTAGACACAAACATCCTGTCCTGTGTCTTCATTCTCTCCGAGCTCGTAATCCAAAGGATAGAAGACCCAAAATTCAGAGACGACAGCTGGCGCCTCGAACAGGGACCTTGAGTTAATCTACCCAAGGGTGCTCGACCGGTCCGAGATGTGGGACGAGTGAAGCTCTCTGTTGGTGATATATACAGCGCTGAGGTAAGAATAACTGTTATATTCTACCTAATTATATCACTGCATAGAAGAGACTCCCTCACCCCCGAGCGGTCGGCTCCCCAGGTAATTCAACAGATTGTTGTCTGGCTCGGGTCCCTTTGAACCAGTAGAATCCCTCAGATAAATTGACAGTCCTGCCTTCTATCCTTTGGAGAATTTAAGAATGAAAGTATGGATCCGATGATTGTGGTGTGGGTGTGTCTCGGGATTGGTGTTTTTGGTCTGTTTTTCTGGTTGGCGTATAAGTCCTGGAAGGCTAGTAGTGGAATGGTTCAGAAACCTTTGTGGCCCATTGTCTAAGTGACCATTGTCTAAGTGACTGAGGAGTCTCTTCTAGGTGAGGAGAACCGAAAAAAAATGGGGAACCAAAATGCCAAGGAAGGCATTATAGCCAAAGACTTAGTGGTAAGCAGAGAAGGGAAACAGGCACTGATTGGAATTGACAAAATATTGTGTAAAGCGGGAATGAATGAGAATGGAGAGATGAATGAAGAGAAATGGAAATCCTTTTTTAACTCCTTTCATGGATGGCTGAAAGATAAGGGTCTGTTGGAGACAGTGGATGTATGGATGAATGCATGCGCTTATTTTGAAGGAAAGATTGAAGAATTAGGAGACGGACGTTACAGACTGACAAAAACTGGAATGACAGATTTTCCTCCCTGTCCGCTCCCGATGTCACCCCCACCCCAGTACCAGAATTCCCAGGAACCTAAATGTTGGGTTTGCCCCAGATGTGGACAGAAGAATCCCTTGACAGTAGACATCTGTGTGGCATGTGGAGGACCGAGACCCCACCCAGCTAAACAATTCCCAATGAGGACGGTAGTTGTGCCAGGAGCACCGGGAGCAGCAGCAGCAGCAGGGGGGGATGCAGTGGTTCCAGGTCAGGAAGCTCGCACAATGTTAATGTATAGACCATGGAGTCCTTCAGAGCAGTTGGCACTGATCTCCCAGCTGCCAGACCCATCCCAGTCCCCTATGGGTTTCGCTAGAATGATCACCACCATACAGGATACGTACCATGCCACTAGAATAGATCTGCAGGGGGTAATTAAGGGAAAATTGGCAGATGAAGCCCGCTATGATAGGTTGATAGATGAGACAAAAAAACAGTATGCCAATAGGACCGGACCCGTAGATGCAGAATCTAATGATGCAGCAGCTGGAGTCCTATTCGCAGCAGCGTTGGTAAAAGCATGTCAAGACAGGCAAGCAGAAAAGCAAGTTACACTAGAAGATAGAGTGCAGGGAAAGGAGGAAGATCCTAAGGATTATTTCTATGCACTAAAGAAAACCTGGTCAGAAATGGGGTTCAACCCCGGGAATAAGACTAGTGAGAGGGTATTAGCAAGTGCTTTCATGAATGGACTAAAGAAAGAGATTGCAGAGAAGGTAAAAGCAAGTAGACCGGACTGGAGATCAGTGAAGGCAGAAGATTTAGCTAGAATAGCTCAGGGGGCACAACATGACATAGCGCAGGCAAAAAGAGCTGCCAGAATACATATAGTAGAGACGACCCCCAGAAACAACAGAGGCAGAGGACGGACTGAAGGAGGAGGACAGAAACTGTGTTACGGATGTAAAAAGCCAGGACATTTTAGAAAGAACTGTAGGACCAACCCGTATCCAAATGCTCAGAGTACGGGTCCTCCAGCCGACCAAACAACGCCCCCATAGGATGAGGGTAGCTTGCACATGAACCCCCTCATCTCCTTACCCCCAACTCCCAGTTGTATAGTGCAGGTGAACCTACCAGGGGGACATGAAATCGATTTCCAAGTAGATACGGGGGCCGACAATTCAGTAATTACGCAAGGTGATTGGCCATACGCTGACACTGATTTTTCACATCATGTCATTGCCACCCCCTTCAATTCCCCGTCTGTCCTGCTTCCTGTCACTAAAAGAATTCCCCTGCAAATTCAAGGAGCTACTGTACATAGCCAGCTTATAGTATCGCATCGAGGCCAATGTAACCTTTTGGGAAATGATGTGTTGTCCCAATTACAAGCACATATTGAGTATCATCCCGATGGCACTGTCACCATGACCCCAGGTTTAAAACCAAGTACCCTTTGCAAAATTATGTCACTAGATATTGCCAGCATAGAAGAGACAAATGAGTTTCCCCCGATATTGGAGCAGGCTGTACCACATGATTTTTGGGCCTCAGACAAAACAGATGTTGGTAGGTTAAGAGTTCAACCAGTAATGGTGAAATTAAAACCAGGAGCCATCTTGCCTCAACAGAGGCAGTATCCCCTTAGCTCGGCTCAGGAGAATGCCATAGCCCAGCAGGTCCAAAAATTACTACAGAGAGGAGTCCTAGTCAAAACCCAGTCCCCTTGCAACACTCCCCTGTTCCCAGTAAAGAAAAAGAGCGTGCCAGGACAACCAGCCGCATATAGAATGGTCCATGACCTCCGGTTGGTTAACAAAGCCACAGAACTTCTAACACCAGTTGTGCCCAACCCACATACTCTTCTGTCACAGATACCTTCTAACTCTCTTTGCTTTTCAGTGGTTGATTTGGCAAATGCATTTTTCAGTGTACCATTACATCCTGACTGCCAGTACCTGTTTACTTTCACATTCCAGGGTAGTCAATATACATGGACAGTGTTGCCACAGGGTGCCCAGAATTCACCCACAATGTACACTGCAAGTCTGCAGGAAATACTGGAGGGATGGTCTGAACCACATATCGTTGTTTTGCAATATGTCGATGACCTGCTCATTTGTGCCCCCTCCAGGAAACAATGTCATAGTGCAACTATATCGCTTATGTTGTTTCTCTATCACGCTGGCTGCAAGGCATCGAAAGATAAGCTTCAGTTTTGTAAATCTTCAGTCACCTTTTTGGGACTTTGCATTACACCAGGAGCCCGTCATTTAACAAATGCACGCAAACAAGTAGTACAGGCATTCACCGTCCCCATTAATGTTGCAGCCCTCAGAACTTTTCTTGGACTTGTTTCCTATTGCAGACAGTGGATTCATGCCGTCTCTATTTTGATGCAGCCCCTCTATGACTGTCTTACCCCAACACCTTTTGTACTAACATCAGAGGCAATAGACTGTTTCTATTCTCTCAAGAACCGTATTTTGGCCGCTCCAGCTTTGGGTACCCCTAATTATGAGCTCCCATTTACTCTGTACCTTTATGAACAAGCTGGACATGCAGCAGGAGTTTTAACTCAAACACACGGTGATAATCACAGACCTGTAGCCTACTTTAGTGGCAGATTGGATGCGGTAGCCAGAGGTGCGCCATCCTGTGTACGTGCTCTGCATGCTGTTGGACTATTACTCCATAAATCCGCAGACATTGTTCTTGACCACCCGCTCACCGTTCTAACACCTCATGATGTCTACACTATATTGAATCAAGTGCAACCCGCTCACCTCTCAGCAGCACGTCATCTCAGGTTACAATGTGCACTGTTAATGCCTCCCAATGTTTCTTTACAGAGGTGTACTACCCTGAATCCAGCAACTTTGTTACCTCTCTCGGATCTAAAGGAGGAGTCAGGTACTGTGCTTTTTAAGGAAGATCCAAGAGAGGAAGTTCCTCATGACTGTGTACAAATGATGGCACAAGAAACGGCAGGTTTACCTACTGTATTTGAACATGAATTACAAAATGCAGATTTTGAATTTTTTGTAGATGGATCCCGTCATCAGGACGATTCAGGTACCTTCCATACTGGATATGCAGTTGTCTCCCTCAATGCAGTAATCAAGGCAGAACCAATGCTCCCACACCAGTCGGCTCAAGAAGCCGAACTTAGGGCCCTAACCAAGGCCTGTAAACTAGCGGAAGGTAATATTGTTAACATTTACACAGATTCTAGGTACGCATTCGGTATATCGCATGATTTTGGTCCAATATGGAAGTCAAGAGGTTTCCTGACGGCAGCAGGACACCCCATTAAGAATGCTGATGCGGTCCAGCAGTTAATTGATGCGCTACAACTACCCAAACAAGTAGCTGTCATAAAGGTAAGAGCACATACCAGACGCACCGACCAGGTAAGCAGAGGAAACGCGATGGCAGATGCAGCGGCAAAAACAGCAGCCTGTAAGCCGCAACAGTACGTCAGTTAAGTGCCCCTAAAAACCCCTTTGTGTCGGAGGACATCTTATCCCAAATGCAGGCTCAGGCTCAAAAGGAGGAGGTTGATAAGTGGTTAAAGGAAGGTGCATGCCTGAATGAAGCAAATGGGGTATGGGGGAAAGGGACACGACGATGCCTTCCAAGGGCACTGTACCCAGGAGCTGCCCAGATACTACATGGGCCGACACACCAATCTAAAACGGGTGTGATGAGTGTGATGCAGAAACATTGGGTGGCACCAGGATTCTCCACCTGTATTGAAAACCTGGTACAAGGGTGCATGATATGTGCTACACATAATCAGGGTAGAGTAGTTAAAACACCACCCAAACACACCCCCCGGCCCCTCTATCCATTCCAGAGACTGCAAATTGATTATATTCAGCTGCCAAAGTCAGGATCATGGGAACATGTGTTGGTCTGTATTGATTTGTTCTCAGGATGGCCAGAGGCTTTCCCGATTGCCAAAGCCACGGCTGTGGCAACCGCAAAGAAACTGCTTGCGGAGGTGGTCTGCAGGTATGGGGTACCAGAGGTAATTGAGAGTGACAGAGGTACACACTTCACAGGTGAAATAATGAATGAAGTCATGTCAGCTCTAAGAATTCAACAAGCATTCCATACCCCATATCACCCACAAAGTAGTGGTAAAGTGGAAAGACTGAGTGGGACATTGAAATTAAAAATTCAGAAAGCCATGGCTGAGACAGGAAAACCATGGCCGGACTGTTTACCACTTGCTCTGTTTTCAGTAAGATACACGCCTAATAGAAAGACTGGACTCTCTCCATATGAGATATTGTTTGGCAACGTACCCAGCCTAGGGTGTTTCTATCCGCAAGCATTAGAAATGAACAACCATGTGCTAAGTTCCTATGTGAGGGCTTTACACAGAAAGATTAAGCAAGTACATGATAATGTCTTCAGTTCTCTTCCAGATCCAGATCAAGACTCTAGCAGCCATACGCTGCAACCTGGAGACTGGGTGGTTATAAAAAGACACGTGAGGAAAAGCCTAGATCCACGGTTTGACGGACCCTTTCAAGTTCTGCTGACCACAAGTACAGCCGTTAAGCTAGAGGGAAAAGAGACCTGGATCCACGCGTCCCATTGCAAAAAGATACTAGGAGAACCAGCGGACAAAGAATGATGACATTGTTTATACTTACCTGCATACTTGCGACCACAGGTGCATGGACTAGGTTAGGCACCATGGATGGAGACGACAATAGATTCATTAGACACCATCTTGCTCTAATCGATGGACTAAAGGAGCAAAACCAGACCATTGCTAATTGTTGGATATGTACACATGCCCCTGTGA
This sequence comes from Phyllobates terribilis, assembly GCF_046119375.1. NCBI lineage: Eukaryota > Metazoa > Chordata > Amphibia > Anura > Dendrobatidae > Phyllobates > Phyllobates terribilis. The sequence continues at coordinate 61,687,073 of NW_027362767.1, forward strand.
CGTCCACTAGCATACCCTTTCTCGCTGTCCCAGTCTCATGGGAAGAGATAAACTTTTGGGTGAACTGTTCAGATACTTGGGCCAATAATGCCACACAGAGACTGTGGAATACCACTGTTGGGATTCCCGTAGTAGGATGGACAGAATTTCCGTGGTGGCAAGGGAACCTGACGGGTCAAATAATTCCCAGGTTGTATTTAGCATTTAAAGGAGGGGAGTGGGTACCCCGAAACAAAACAAAAATTACTGATTTTGGTAAGATACCACAACAAGGGTTAAAAGTAAGTTTCAAGCCCACCTCAGGCAGTAGTAATGCCTTTAAACCTTCCCTGTTGGAAAGATATCTACACACTTCTTATTGGGTGAATAATGTCTATTTTAAAAACGGGACAAGTGATACCTGTGCCAAGATACCTGGCAATTTACAGTGTAATGAAAGCTCAAGTTATCAGAAAGGTGCACCTACATGTGGCAATCCTGATGCTGGCTATTGTTCTCCCTTAGGTCAGCAGCCTGGGTGGTGTATGATGTCAAATGTTTCTAAGTTTGTCGATTTAGTTCACCATCTAATACTGCAACATTCAGCATTATGGAATCTCCCCGCATCCATGTATTGGATATGTGGAGACAAGGCTCTCAAGTGGCTCCCAGTAGGAGTAACAGGAACTTGTACCTTAGCCAGATTGACCCCCGCAACTTATATTGTTACTCCAGACCAGCTAGATCCTTTGTCTATCCCAAAACATACACTGCATAAGCGATCAGCAGACAATAAAGAAAGACCAAGTGGGAGACCCCATATAGTTCAAATGGGAGGGGTAAACAAATTTTTCAGTGCATTGTTTATATACCCTATGTTGACACAAACGTGGGATAAATTAGTAGAAGCTACGGACTATCTTGATGATCAGATTTGGGATATTTTAGAAGTAGTTAACGGATCTCTTGCAGTACAGAATCAATTGATTATTGTCACGAACCAACATACCCTTGTACTAGATTATTTAACAGCAGCACAAGGATGGATGTGCCAGATAATAGGGCCCGCATGCTGTCATTACATAGACAATTCTAGTGTACTGACGCTGAAGCATAAGTTGGAAGATGTGGTAAAATTAAGGAGACTTTATGATGAGGCCAACCTCAAGAATCAGGATTCCTGGTGGGCAAACACCTTTTCCTTTCTAAATCCCGCAAATTGGTTTAAAGGTATTGGTGGGTGGTTGGCTGGTATAGTACAAGCTATTTTACAGGTTTTGCTAATGTGTCTTGCGGTTTATTTGGTTTTTAAGCTTTTTCTAATGTGTATTCAGCGTTGTACTAAAAGAAAACATAGAAATTCGTATTGATAAATGAAGGAACAAAAGGATGGAATGTTATAGCAGAAGATGGAGTCCCTCAAGTTTAAAGGCCCCATCTATGCTATATAAGTCTGACAGTTATTTTAGGTGAAAACAACAGCTATGAATGTTCCTTCTTGTATCAATAGCGTGTCCTTGGGAGAAGATAAAGTGATTCTCCCTGGCCAGATGTTTCTTCTTGTAGCAATAATGTGTTCTTGCAGAAAGATGAAATGACCTTGCTAACTAGATAAGTCTAATTAAATATTTTAAAGCATACAAAAACTAGCTTTTTTCGCTTGTTCAGCTAAACTGTATAATCGAACCATATATGGCAAATCCGTTTCCTGCCTTTAGAGTGTATATTAGCCCTGTGTTTTGTAATAAAGTTTTTAGAGTATGTTTAGACACAAACATCCTGTCCTGTGTCTTCATTCTCTCCGAGCTCGTAATCCAAAGGATAGAAGACCCAAAATTCAGAGACGACAAGGGCAATACCTGGGAGTGAAGTCTAGGGGATCACCTGTTGTTCACCCTTTAGCCCTATACTGGGATTTGATCTCCGTCACAGGGAGTAACTAGGCGGCCTCCCCAAGAGTTGTCTCTGTTAGCAATGGACCACCTCAAAATGGGCAAATGATATGAAGATACGGTCAGCAGAAGCCACAGCAGGAACCATACGGTAAGCAATGGAAGAAAGATCAGGGCAGCCGGCAGATTAACCGTAGCAGAGCACTGCCACCAAACAGGTTTCCTTTAAAAAAAAATACGTCGGCTTGAATAGGAGCTGATTTACAGTACCCGAGAACGACCACTTAACAGCGTGGCGGAGCTGCGGTGTTCTGCTCCGTATACTGTCTGATCACTGCTATAGCTGGTAGCAGCTGATTATGCGGGGTCATGTATCGGACCCCCACTGACCTGATATTGATCGTTAGGTCATTAATACCATACTAGTGGTAAACCCCTTTAGTGCTCATTATCTGTTATATTTGCATTATTACGTGTTAAGCTCCCTCTAGTGGCTGCCAGAATTTCTTATTTTCTTCTAAAAATTGAAAACTGCTTACACTGAAAAAAACCTTGATGCAAAATCTTTTCCTGTGGCTCATACATAAGTAATCAGGCAAAAGTAACACATCATGTGATATTATATTTATATGAAAATGTGATGTGCTAATGTGGCACCCCAGGGGTCTGGTTTCCACAGTAATGTAATGTTATGTCTGAGAGCAGGTGGGAGGTCCTTTGGTCAGGGATCCTGTGCATGCCACACCTCCTGCCCAGTCTTGGGAGGGGAAGAACTTCCCCTATATAAACCCGGGGCTGAAGCAGGGTTGGTCAGTCGAGAAGAAGTAGAGACGAGAAACAGTCATAGGAAGAAACAGCAGAAGCTCAGTGGGAGCAATACTACTACAAGTCAGGGGCTGGCAGCTGCAGAGCTCGCCCTGACTGAGAAGCTTTCTTACCGGACCCGGCGTCCGAGGCTGTGGGGACTAACTCTTACCCAGCAGCAGAAGCCGACCGGCAGGGGATTTCAGGTCCCCAGGCCCAGAAACCCGAAGGCACGGTCACACGCGTGGGACCAGCAGCGCCATCGTGGAGCGGAAGCCATAGAAGGCCCCGAGTCACCGGCCATACGGGTGAGCACCACACGGTACACTCAGGGACGTGGGCTACTTATATCCGCTTCTAGCAAGGTAGCCAGAGGAGTACAGTCAGTTTGGGAGGCCTACAACTCCGCCTGGCCAGGGGAGATCCCATCTGCTCAAGGACTGACCAGGCCCCGTTCGCTAGCAAGTACTCCGGGAGGGTCTATCGTTGTTACCAGTAAAGACCCTGAATTACACTGCACCGTCTCTGAGTGGTTCCTGCTACCCCCATCTTCCACGTCGGCTGCCCTGAGGCCATACCCCTCCCGTTGGGGGTTATACTATCACGCTGCACAATTCTACACCGGCCTCAGCGGTCTGCCCTGCAGCGGCAGCTCCATAGCTGCAAATCAACGGGTGGCGTAGTCGACACTCAAATAACACCTATCAAGACTGCCACCCACTGAGTTTGACTCCCTGGGCACGGACCGGGTCCCCGCCACTCGGAGACTACAACCCTCATCTGATCCGGTTCCGGGTAAGCCCCCGTGCGCGAGACGCTGCGCGACACAGCAGGCCCAGGGGCGCGTCAACTTTGGCGTAGTCGGCAGGATTTCGTGCCCGCAACCACCGGGTACTGCGTGCCTGAAAAAGAGATTTTTAAAACTTACCATCCGTGAAGTTTTCCCGCCATCGGTGAAGATTCCCGCCATCCGGCGCCATCTTCAGCCTTCTTCCCGCTATCCGTGGAGTTTTCCCGCCGTTGGACGCCATCTTGAGGACGCCGCGCGGGAAGAAGAGGGGCGTGGACTCTGAAAAGCCCGCGAGAACTGAAGCCCCGCCTCATGTCCGGACGTTGCGTAAGGTCCTGGAAGGAGCCCAGCAGACGCCGACGTCACCGGAGCGCGACGGAAGGTCCTCAACCCTGACGATCCACTGCGGAGCCGCGGCCTACGGAAGAGGATCATCGCAAGGTAGGCCACGGTCCACTAGGGGGGAGAAGGATGTCGGATATGGAGGAGAGCTTCACCGCTTCAACCCCCGCCAGCACCACCGCTGTCGCGGTCATGCCTTTCACCATGCCCTATATCCCGGGGGCAGCCTGGCTACCCCAGTACTCAGGGGAGTCACATACCCTGCAGGACTTTAGAGAAAGGCTGGATAGCCTCTTCCAGGTGTACCCCCTCACAGAGGAGCAAAAAGTGAGCATCCTGGTGGCCCAATTAACCGGAGCAGCCCGAAGGGAGGTAAAGTCCTGGCCACCTGGGGGGAGGACTGTCGCAGGGATACTAACCCGGCTGAGGGACACCTTTGATACCCGCACCTCAGCCGAGATCAAGCTTAGATTCTATGGGTGCAAACAGCGGGCCCATGAGAGTATAAGGGACTATGCCCTGAACCTACAAGAGGCCCTGAGAGCCGTTAAGCAGACCGACCCTGACGGCGTGGGAGACGAGGACAGGCTGTTGACTGAACAATTTATAGAGGGTTTATATTGCAATGCCCACCGAACCCAGTTGCGGGCAGTGGCCCTACAGGACCCTCATCTGGGATTTGCACAGTTCAAGGACAGAGCCATCCGGGTGCTCCGAGAACCGGCACCGGATGGCGTTGTGACCCACAGGCGCCCAGCTATCACTTACCACCAGGAGGCTGCGCCCTTGTCGGCAGGGCCTGTAGGGGCTGATGCGCAGGCTTTGAACAATGACCCGGCTCCAGACCTGCACCATCAGGTCCAAGAGCTAGCTAAAAGCGTTGCTGCGTTAACCCGAACTGTGCAGTCTTTACAGGCTTCCACTCCAGGGAAGATCCAGCTGGCATCCGGACCGGAGAACATCCCGTGGCGTCGACCAAGGAGGACCCCACCGGCCAGAGGAAGACCCAGTGACCGGTACAACGAGGACGGACGACCCATCTGCCGCCGCTGCAATCAACCCGGACATATGGCAAGGTACTGTCCTTTAAACTGGCACAACCTGGGGGTAGAGGGCCAACCCCCAGGAAAAAGATCACCAGGCCCATCGAACTGGCGCGACAAATATGTCGGAGGACGTCCAGTCTTGCCTGTGGTACTGGATGGCATCCCTATGAGTGCCCTACTGGACACCGGGTCACAGGTCACCACCATCCCGTACGTGCTCTTCAAGCAGTACTGGAATGACTCGGATATAACCCGCTACCCTGACGACGACTTGAGTATCATCGCCAGCAATGGTCAGCCCGTGCCACAGATCGGATTTAAAGAGGCGACCATTAAAATTGGTAGAGTCGAACTAGCAGCACAGGGACTGATTATTGTAGACATTGACAAACACGAGAGTCACCCAAAGATAACGCTAGGAACTAATGTAATTGAAAATTGTCTTGCAGAGGTGATTTTCCTTTTACAGCAGGTTGCCAAGAACGCCAGCTCCGGCGAGCAGCGGGTGCTCCAGAAAGAGATCCGGGCACTGATGCGACGGCAACAGGTGGAACTCTCCGGCGGTGAGATTGGTAGCGTAAGAATGTGTGACCCTTTTCCTATTGCCATGCCCCAAAAAGTGAAATGATGATTTGGTGCCGGGCAGCTATTGGTCTGAGAGGTAGAGATTACCAGGCAATGGTAGAACCAGTTTACTCAGACAGTAGGCCCACCATCTTGACAGCACGGGGGGTGGTTAATGTACGCCATGGGAGGGTGCCCGTTCGCATAATCAATATCGGGAAGAGGGAAGTGTACCTGCCCCGGTATGCCACGCTAGCCAAATTATATACCATTAACCAAAATGCTATACAATCTGTGGAACCCTTGCCTCCATCTCACCCGGAGGAAGGTAACGGCTCTAAGAAAACAATGGAGGACTGGTGTCAGCAACTACATTTGGGTACTGACTCCACTCCCTCACATCAGAAACAGGGAGTCTATCGGGTGGTTCAAGAGTACGAGAGAGTGTTTAGTAAACACCCGTTAGACTTCGGGCGAGTCAAGGGGGTAGAACACCACATCCCCATGGGAGACCATCCTCCCATAAAAGAGAGGTATCGACCCGTACCCCCTGCACACTACCAACACGCCAAGGGGATGCTTAGAGACATGAAGGAGGCTGGGGTGATCAGGGATAGCTGTAGCCCCTGGGCAGCTCCACTAGTCTTAGTCAGAAAAAAAGACAACACCATGAGGATGTGTGTAGATTACCGGAAAATCAACCATATCACACACAAGGATGCGTACCCCTTACCAAGGATAGAGGAGTCATTGGCTGCTTTAAGATCTGCTAACTTCTTCTCTACCTTGGATCTCACTAGCGGGTACTGGCAGGTTCCTGTAGCAGAGGCGGACCGGGAGAAGACCGCATTCACCACCCCGATGGGACTTAGCGAGTTCACCTGCATGCCGTTCGGACTCTGCAACGCACCAGGAACCTTCCAACGACTAATGGAGTGTTGTCTGGGCCACAGAAACTTCGAGACGGTCCTGTTGTACCTGGACGATGTCATCGTATATTCCAAGACGTATGAGGACCACCTGAAACACCTGGCGGAAGTGTTCGAAGCTCTGGCGAGTTACGGCCTAAAGGTGAAACCCTCCAAGTGTCACCTCCTGAAACCAAAGGTGCAGTACCTGGGACACGTGGTGAGCGCTGACGGAGTGGCTCCCGACCCTGATAAGATCACCGCAATTAAGGAATGGCCAAGCCCCTCCAGCGTAAAAGAAGTGCGGCAGTTCCTCGGGTTGGTAGGCTACTACCGAAGGTTTATTCCCGGTTTCACCAAAAAGGCAGCACCTATGCAGGACCTCCTGATAGGCCAGTCCCGGAAGGCCAAGAACCAGAAGCCGCCCTTCAAGTGGGAGGAGCTGGAAGAAGAGTCCTTCCGCCAGCTGAAGATGGCCCTCACGGGGGACGAAATCCTGGCGTACCCGGATTATAGCCAGCCCTTTATCCTCTACACCGACGCCAGTAACATCGGGCTAGGAGCCGTACTGTCCCAGATCCAGCAGGGGAAGGAACGAGTAATCGCCTACGCCAGCCGAAAGCTGCGACCCACCGAAAGGAACCCCGAGAATTACAGCTCATTTAAGCTAGAGTTCCTGGCCGTAGTATGGGCAGTCACCGAGCGCTTTAAGCATTACCTCGCTTCTTCCCGGTTCACCGTGTACACGGATAACAACCCGTTGACACACCTGGACACGGCAAGACTCGGTGCCCTGGAGCAGAGGTGGATGGCCCGTCTGTCCAACTACGAGTTCACAATCAAATACCGGGCCGGACGCTCCAATACCAACGCGGACGCCCTGTCCAGGATGCCCAACCTGCCGGACGAAGGAGAAGATCCGGAGGGACTGGAAGAAGTTGAACTCCCTGCGTTCCACCGTCATGGGACTATCCAGTATTCCCACCGGGTAAGGAGTAAGCAGGCTGCTACGTTGAACCCCTTACCTCACTACAATTGGGCGGAAACGCAAGACAGCGACCCTGCCGTCCGACTGGTGAAGGAGATGCTGACTCGCCCAGGGGCTTGCCTTGAACCAGACGCTCCGGAGGAAGCCAAACAACTATGGGCAGAGAGGAGTCGACTGTTCCTTTACAAGGGGAAGTTGTGCCGCAGAATGGTTAACTCCCGGACGCATGAACTACTCTGGCAAGTAGTGGTGCCACGAAGAGACGCAGCCATGGTGATGGAGGCATACCACGACGGAGCTGGACACTTCGGGTGGAAGAAGCTGGAGTTCCTGCTGCGCGAGCGATTCCACTGGGTAGGCATGAGGGGAACCATTGAGAAGTGGTGCAGAGACTGTGGCCCGTGCAACCTAAGAAGGAAGGACCGTGCCAGCGAGAAGACTCCCCTGCAGTCCATCGTCACCCGGCAGCCGTTGGAACTGGTAGCCTTGGATCATGTAAAACTGACCCCAAGCAGAAGTGGCTACGTCTACGCACTAACCATCGTGGATCACTACTCCCGGTTCTTGGTTGTCGTCCCCGTCAAGGACTTAACAGCTCGAACAGCAGCAAGAGCCTTCCAGCAGCATTTCTGCCGTCCACACGGGTACCCGGACCAAGTGTTGACAGACCAGGGACCTGCCTTTGAAGCGGAGGTCTTCCAAGAATTCTGCACTCTGTATGGCTGCCGGAAGATAAGGACGACACCCTATCATCCGCATACTAATGGACTTTGTGAGAAAATGAACCAGGTGGTAATGGATCTTCTGAAAACGTTGCCCCTGGAAGAACGCAGTCTGTGGCCTGAGAAGCTGCCCGATCTGGTGGACCTATACAACCACATCCCGGTAGGTTCCACCAACTGTACCCCGGCTTACCTAATGAGGGCAAGACCTGGTAAGTTACCTGTTGACCTGGAAATGGGAGTCCTGACACCCGAGGACACTTCACCAGAAGCAGACTGGGACACAGAGAGGCAGCAGCAGTACCGGAGAGTACAGGAGAGCGTGGAGCGAAGTCTCTGTCAGGCTAGGGAAAGACAAGAGAAAACTTACAACCAGTATGCTCCCGCTGTTCCCCTGGTACCCGGAGAGCAGGTCTTGAAGAGGAAAAGACGGCTCCACAAGTTGGACGACCAGTGGGAGAAGGACCCGTACACCGTACTGCCCTCAAGCCACGAGAACCCGAAGGTCTGCACCATCAGTAAAGACGGAGGGGAAACCACAGCCATTGTATCCCGGGACCACCTGAAGAAGTGTCCCGAACAACTGAGGAACCCTGAAGAGGAACAAGAAGACCATCGACCCGTAGAGGAAAGGGAAGATATGGTTAGTACTGTGCTCGGGGACTTCCCTCGGTCTTGGACTCAAGTCAATGGTGCAGTTGTGGTACCCGTACTCACCTTCCTCCAACCAGCATCCCAAGCACCTACGGAGCAACAGGTAGAGCTGGAAGAACAGCCGGTCCAGGAGGCAGAAGACCCCACACCAGCAGACCAGGAGGATCAACCCTCTGCTTGCAGTGAGCCTGCCATATCCCTAGTGAGCCAAAGAGCCGGTAGACAGCTGCCCAGTTTACCCTTGACAGCTCCTACACCCTGTAGTTCAGGGCTAGACAGTCAGCTCCGTAGGTCCACTAGGGCCACTAGAGGCCAGTTACCCGCACGTTGGAGGATTTAAAGTGTATAAATTGTTTTATTTATGTTTACCTGTGTATTGTTGCTTGTGTATAATTTTGTGTTTCTAGTTATTTGTAGGAGTCCTTGGTGGATTTACCGGGAATCCTTGTACATAGTTGGAGCGTAACCCAGGATGGACTAGAGACTGTTAAGGACTCGGGGTAGGACAGACCCCTACCTGGTTACGTCTCCCTGTTTTGGTGAAATGGACACCTTGCTTTCCCTCAAAGACTGCACCCGGTTACGGACATGCCGTGACCACCTTTATGTGTTTCTTCTTATTGTACTGTTATTGTTGTTATATCTTGTTATGTTTTTCTAAAATGTGTTTAGTCCCGGAGTACTAAATTTTACTAGGGGGGAATGTGGCACCCCAGGGGTCTGGTTTCCACAGTAATGTAATGTTATGTCTGAGAGCAGGTGGGAGGTCCTTTGGTCAGGGATCCTGTGCATGCCACACCTCCTGCCCAGTCTTGGGAGGGGAAGAACTTCCCCTATATAAACCCGGGGCTGAAGCAGGGTTGGTCAGTCGAGAAGAAGTAGAGACGAGAAACAGTCATAGGAAGAAACAGCAGAAGCTCAGTGGGAGCAATACTACTACAAGTCAGGGGCTGGCAGCTGCAGAGCTCGCCCTGACTGAGAAGCTTTCTTACCGGACCCGGCGTCCTAGGCTGTGGGGACTAACTCTTACCCAGCAGCAGAAGCCGACCGGCAGGGGATTTCAGGTCCCCAGGCCCAGAAACCCGAAGGCACGGTCACACGCGTGGGACCAGCAGCGCCATCGTGGAGCGGAAGCCATAGAAGGCCCCGAGTCACCGGCCATACGGGTGAGCACCACACGGTACACTCAGGGACGTGGGCTACTTATATCCGCTTCTAGCAAGGTAGCCAGAGGAGTACAGTCAGTTTGGGAGGCCTACAACTCCGCCTGGCCAGGGGAGATACCATCTGCTCAAGGACTGACCAGGCCCCGTTCGCTAGCAAGTACTCCGGGAGGGTCTATCGTTGTTACCAGTAAAGACCCTGAATTACACCGCACCGTCTCTGAGTGGTTCCTGCTACCCCCATCTTCCACGTCGGCTGCCCTGAGGCCATACCCCTCCCGTTGGGGGTTATACTATCACGCTGCACAATTCTACACCGGCCTCAGCGGTCTGCCCTGCAGCGGCAGCTCCATAGCTGCAAATCAACGGGTGGCGTAGTCGACACTCAAATAACACCTATCAAGACTGCCACACACTGAGTTTGACTCCCTGGGCACGGACCGGGTCCCCGCCACTCGGAGACTACAACCCTCATCTGATCCGGTTCCGGGTAAGCCCCCGTGCGCGAGACGCTGCGCGACACAGCAGGCCCAGGGGCGCGTCACTAACCTTATATAATATACCTTATGTAAAGGAGACGTTTGTTTCCCACGTCAGGCAGAGTTTGCACTTTACAATCAACCCCATTTATTTTCTTCTCTGTTTTCCTCTCCTTCTTCCAAGAGCCAAAACGTTATTATTTTTCCAGACAAATCTCATGTTTTTGTGGATTTAGATGTAACAATGGAATGACACCATTCATTTAACCATCCAATGTCCTGTAAAACGTGAAAAAAAATTCCAAATAAGCTAGAATTAAAAAAAAAAGACAACAAAACAAACAAATATATAGTGATAACAAATTTGTATATATATATATATATTATATATATATTTTTATTTTTACTACTGCAAAAAATATAAAATCTTGAAAAAACAAATTAGCCATTGTCGTCACTTTTCTTTTTCATTCCTTTTTTATTTTTTTGATAATAGAATTGTTTTTTTGTCCTGGGCAAGCTGTAGTTTTTATTTTGGAGCTCTTATGACTTTTTGATATCTTTCTATTCTATTTTTTGGGGGAAGGTGATGTGACCAAAAAACAGCTATTTTGCCATTTTGCTCTTTTCTTCAGTTTCAGTGTTCATCATTTGGAAAAAAAATATGCATGTAGGGATACAAAAGAAAAAAAAGGGAACACAGACTGATTAAAACTTTATATATACACACACATACTGTATATATATTATATTTTTGAAAATATTTTTTACATCTTCTTGAAACTTATGATCATTTGATAACTTATGCAATACACTGTAATACTGTAGTATTGCATTGTATAAATACTGGGCAAAATTACTGTTTAAAAATAGTAACATGGCAGATACAGGGCATTCAGTAGCCCCCGAGTGCCATGATCACCTATTGGCATGATCATGTTGGAGGGTGTTTGTGGGGCATTGGAAGCAAATACCCCCTTTCCTAAATTACTAAATGCCAATTGACAGCAGCATCTGAGAGGTAGTCAGTTGCGATAAGAGTGATCTCCGAATGAGGCAGTCACTCATGTTCCAGGTGTATAACACAGCCAACATCCATGCTGTAGGAGCAGGCACAGCACCTGAGCCCGCCCATACATGCAGTGCACCCATCTGTCCTTCATGTACGGCAGATGTCACCAAAGGATGAAAGAGGTTGTAGGCTTTGTTTAGTAGAAGCGTCTCCTGATGGTAAGAAGATTAGGTGAAGTTCAGGGGTTGCGAACCCTAGTAATCACATGTGATGTGTAGGGAAATTTCGTAAAAATTGCACAATTTTCTGCAGCGTCCCCCACAGGCAAAAATAAGGCATTACAACATTACCCTTCAAAGTCAATAGGCTGCATTATACACAAACATGCCAGGTCATCCAAAGCCAGACTTCATTTTTGAATACTCTAACATCCATGATGGGTTCTCCAACTTGTAAAAAAAATTTCAAACATCATGGATTGTTTTAACATTTATGAAATGATGCATACTCACTTAATCCAACTCGATCTACCACTGACGGCTCCGGTGGTTTTGCAGGACAGGAATTGATGGCGTGCTATTTCAAATTATCTGATGGCTGCAGCAAATCACAGGTCTCAGTGGTCAAACAAGACGTCATTGCTTCTTGTTCTGGTGGAGACCACCTGAGTAGCCAATTCTGAATCCATGGGCGCCAGGGCCAGTGATCATACTTTCTTTTATTATTTTAAAATCATTCCTATAATTTAGAATTTGTTTTAGAACTCGAACTACCCTTTTACTGGTTTGGTTTGTTTAAACGATTTACAGAAAATAATAGTAAAAGCGTGTGAGAGCAACAAGGAAGCAAAAGTTTCGATATGGTGTCTATTCGAGAAGATCAATGGTGCCATAGGCGGTTGCCTACTTGGTTTAGCCCTTTTACCACTCCTGATTTTATTTCTGCAATAATATTTTATTTTAGAGGCCTTCAGTACGATCTCAAGCCAAGGCGACTGTTAGAACTCTCCTGTTAGGTTTTTTCTATTATGCTGGTCACATGACCGTTTTTGCCTATTTAATCCTGCTCCGCCCTTCTGGCCTTGCTGGACTTCATTGTAATTTCTACTCTTAAGCTAGCCAGGTGCTTTGTTACCTTTCTCAGTCAGTTTAGCTAGGTCTTTTGACCTCTATGTTCTATGTTGTTTGTTTGTCTTTTTACTGCTACAATTTCTGCTAGGAAGTGTCCATCTTTCTCCCAGTCCCTAGTTCTTGTAGGGATCCCTCCCTCACATCTATAGGTCTTCGTTCAGACTAGCTGAGGACTTTAGCGGGTCTGATCGCAGGATCAGGTTCCCGTTACATCGTAGGGATCTAGCTTAGTTCTATTGTAGGGACCGATCTCCTGTCTTTCCTTAGTGCTTGTAGCAGATCATAACAGCGACTTGATGGATGAACGCTCTCTAGGATGATCGATCTTGTTCAAGCCTAGATAGGTCCACCAGGGTCTTCTCTGCCATTATCTTGATAGTATTAAGCCATTGGGTTGCTGGTCTTGTTCCTTCTATTCTTCCAACCATGATTTCCTTCTCCAGTGACTGCAGCCTTCGCTTGATGTGTCCACAGTAGGCAAGTCATAGCTTGGTGATCCTTGCTTCAAGTGATATGTCTGGCTTGATTTATTCCAAAATACTATGGCATAAAAAAGAAACTGATGTTAGTATTAAATGTTCCACTAATACCCAATAGGTTTCAAAGACTGGGCCATCTACCGTCACTGCTTTCATAAGAAAATGTTGAGATTTCAGAACCTTCTCTGTTTCAAACCAACCAGGAATCTGATCCTCAATTCCCCAAAATCCTACAGTTTAGCTTGCATGAAGCAGCAGATGGTAAGACATTGTCACAATATAATTAACAATGGAGTTAAGAAATCTTGATGATGTCATACCCGTGATGGAAGAAGGAAATAACTTTAAAAATCAAACTGCTATGTTGCCCCTCATTTCACCACTGGAAGTGAGAAGAGTTATTCCCAAACTGTCCACTGTCCATAACACAGCTGAATTGTTACCGATCACTTAAGGATTCAACCACTTAGTTTTACCACTTGTTGTAAAATCACACAAATATATGTGAACCCCACAACTGAGATCAGCTAACTTTGACTTGAAATCTATTTCAAAGAATACTTATAAGATCCAAACCCTGGGACCCAAATGGTCCCAAGAATAGAGCTCTGGGAACCAAGAACCAAACGTTGTCTTCAATAGAATGAAAATGACGAAATGCTGTACTCTGAATTCTCCAGCAGGGCCATAGACATAAGCGGATGTTGAACATGCACACTGTTACACGCAGGCCGCTAGGTTCAGATAGGGGCGAGACGGGTTTCATGAATTCTTTGGAATCCTGGGGGAACCGTTACTCAGGGCAACCATAGGCTGTAGCTTCTCTCTGTTGGTATATGCAACAGTTGTGGACTTCTTTGTTTGTGTAAAGGAGGACTTTATGCTGATCTGACAGTAGATGGCGATGTTGTGTAAAGTTTCCTTGTTTACTGTATTGTAAAAGAAAAAAAGTCTCTCTTGTACTTTCTGTTGTCTTCTTACTTCCGGGTGCAGTACTGTGTGACTGTGCCTTTTTCCCTTTACCTCATGTTCTGAGAAGTAAAAGCTTGTTATCCCATGTAATCTGCTCTGTGAAGTTTCTACCGCAACTGTGGATATCCAGAAGCTGTGCAACAGGTTATGGGCCCAGGCACCGAGGACCTCAGACACCCAGGACACCGTAGCTCTCAGCAAGACCCTGGTGAATGCAGAAGAATTCTTCAGTACAATTCTCTCCAAATAAGTAAGACAAGTTAAAGATGACAAGTAGCACAGAGCTAAAGCTCACAATAGCTAAGCTGACTAATGAGAATTATCAGTTATGGAAGTTCAAAGTAGAAATATTATTGTCTAAAGATGATTTATGGGAAGTAATCACTACAGATAGACCTGATGAGGATAATCAGACATGGGATAATAAAAATAGACAAGCAAGAGCTACCATCAGCCTATTAGTGGGTGATGCTCAATTAATCCACATAAGGAATGAGGATACAGCAAAGGGAATGTGGGAAGCACTAAGAAAGCTACATGAAAGACCCAGCTTAAGTCACAAGTTATTTCTGCTAAGAAAGCTTTACAGTATGAGACTAAATGCAGACAATGACATGCAGGAGCATATATTCTCTATTATGGAAGTGATATCACAGCTGAGATCAATTGGTGAAGATATTAGGGAAAGCCATGTAGCAGCAATATTAATGTGCAGTTTACCAGATTCATATACTGCTTTGATAAATGCACTAGAGACAAGACCTGAAACAGACATTACGTTAGAGTTTGTGAAGACCAGACTCATAGATGAATATCAAAGAAGGAAAGAACAAACAAATGATTCTTCTACTGAAAAAGATAATGGAAATGCTCTTAAAGCTACAGAATCAAAAAGACCCTATAATAAAGAGACAAGAGAATGTTTCAGATGTAAGAAAAAAGGACATTTAAATAAAGACTGTACTATATGAAAAGCAGAACAACAGAAGTCACATCATAAAGAGAATACACAGAAGGTGAAAAACACAATTTCTGATTCATGTGAAAATAATTGGAATGGCACATTTAAAGTGACTGATAAGAAATCATCGCTGGGTTGGTTTATTGACTCAGGAGCAGCAAGTCACATGACAAGTAATAAAAATGTCTTTACTAAACTTAATTGAAATAAGAAGGAAGCCATTTATATTGCAGATGGAAGCAAAATAACTGCAGAAGGTGTTGGACAAAGAATGCTAAACTCTTCTAACAAGTTTGGGCATGATTCAAAAATACTTGTACAGGATGTGTTATATGTTCCAGGATTAGAAGGAGGATTGTTATCTGTAAAACGTCTAACAGCTAAAGGACTTACTGTAAAATTCAAAGATGATGAGTGTACAATCCTAGCAGGAAACAAGGTAATAACCAATGTCAAGGCAGATGAACAATTATATCATCTAGACACATTAAAGGAACAGATGAAGTTGTGTACACGTGATCACAAGAATTGTATTCACATGTGGCATAGACGTCTAGGACACAGACATCCTGAAAGTATAATAGAGCTACAAAGGAAAGAATTGACAAAGGATCTATTGATATCTGACTGTTCAGTTACCATAAGATGTGAATGTTGTATAAAATCAAAAGCCACAAGGATATCTATGCCTAAAGAAAGTGAAACGAAAAGCACAAGACCACTTGATTTGGTGCATACTGACGTATGTGGACCCATGAAAGTGACTACATCAGGAGGCAATAGATATATGGTGACTTTTATAGATGACTACTCAAGATACACAGTCACATACTTGATCAAGAACAAAAGCGAAGTTTTCAATAAACTAGTAGACTACATGACAAAGTCGAATAACAAATTTCAGAGGAAGCCAATTGTCATTACCAGTGATAATGGAGGTGAATTCACAGGACACCAAATAGAAAACTACTTAAGAAAAAATGGTATAGAGCATCAAAAGTCTGTTCCTTACACACCTGAACAAAATGGAGTAGCAGAAAGGAAAAACAGAACTCTGACTGAAATGATAAGGTGTATGCTGACAGATTCCAAACTATCAGAGAAATATTGGGGTGAAGCAGCAATGACAGCTACATATCTGCAGAACCGATTTTTCCAAGAAAACTGAAAAAAAAAAAACCCATATGAACTGTGGCAAGGTATGAAACCAAGTGTAAATCATTTAAGAGTTTTTGGTTGTGAAGTTTTTGCATTCATTCCAACAGAAAAACGTTCCAAACTTCAAAATAGGCCAATGGAAGGAATATTTGTTGGATATAGTGAAAATTGCAAAGGATATAGAATCCTAGATCCCAAAACAGACAGAGTTATGGTGAGTAACAGTGTGACATTCATTGAGGATCTAAATGAAGACGCTATGATTTCACTGGAAACAAAAAATGAGAAAAACAGCAATGATATAGCTGAAGGAATATCTGATGAAAAAGAAGTTGAAATTAATAAAAAACAGAATACTGAAAGTGAAGAGAAACAACTACAGACACAGAACCAAGACATTCAATAAGAGAAATCAAAGGAAAACCACCAATACGCCTTTCATACTAGGCAAGTACAAGTAAAATTTATGAGCCTACCTCTTGGGAAGACATATCTCGACTTACTGAAGAAGAAGCCAATAAATGGATAGAGGCAACAGAAATAGAAATAAAATCCATGCATGACTCAAAAACATGGACACTAACCGATTTACCAGAAGGAAGAAAAGCTATAGGATGTAAATGGGTTTTTAAAGTAAAGTACCGAATAGATGGCACAGCTGAATGATACCGAGCAAGACTCGTAGCTAAAGGTTATTCTCAAAAATATGGAGAAGACTATGATGAATCATTTGCTTAAGTTGTCAAACATACTACAATAAGAACTTTGTTTGCAGTTGCAGCAATGAAACAAATGGAACTGAAACATCTGGATGTAAAGACAGCATTTTTAAATGGAAGTTTAACAGAAGATATTTACATGGAACAACCTCCAGATGAAAGTAACCCAAACATGCTTTGCAAATTACAGAAAAGTATATACGGTTTAAAACAAGTTGCTAAAGCGTGGAATGATAAAATCACAGAGGTGCTCACAAATGAAAAATTTAAAAGAAGCAAAGTTAATCCTTGCCTGTACACAAATAGACTAATGGATAGCTGGATCTATGTACTTATATATGTTGATGACATTTTGTAGCACCGGCGTCTCTGCCTCCTGCCGGGCAGAGACGCCGCTCCCCTCACCGCCACGGCCCTGGTCTGGCGTCCTCCAGCTCCCCTGCTGCTGTTGCATGCACCGCGTGCAGCTTCCCAGGCACTGCACTTAGGGCGCGCGCGCGCGCGCTCCCTCCCTCTTAAAGGGGCCACACGCGCCGTCCTAAAGAGTCCCCGGCCAATGGCCGGAGGACCTCTCCTATTTAAAGCACTTCCTCCAAAATGGAGGTGTCTGTGCAAGGTTGTTGTTTGTGTGTTAATACTCTCCTCAGCCCACAGGTTCCAGTGCCTGCCAGTCTGTCAGCCTTGACCGCCTGACTGTCTATCTGCTGTGCACGTCAGCCTGTCTACCTGCCGTGCCCGCCAGATTGCCTACCCGGATCACCTGTCAGGTTACCTGCTGTGTCCGCCTGCTTATCTACCCGGATCACCTGTCTGGCTACCAGCCGTACCCACCTGCTTGCCTACCCGGATCACCCGTCAAGCTACCTGCCACTGTACCTGTCAGCCTCAGCCACCTGACCAGTGGGAGTCGCCTGCTCTCATACAAGGTCGGTCCCAGAGTGGCACCTGGCTCCCCTGCCCGGTCCCTCCTTGGTTCACGGAGTTGACTAAGCCACCATGTGGCCAGGGTCGGTCCGAGTAGGCGCTTAGTTACGCCGCGCTGGTCCCTCCTTGCATCCCAGCACAGAGGTTCCACCACCCGGACCCATAACAGTTTGCACAGGCCATGGAACCCGTTGGCTCCCAGGCTCCATCACTCACAGACCTGTACCAAGAGGTCTCTCACTAGAGAGTCCAACAGGATACTATCCTGTCCTACCTACGGACAGTCAACTCCCGCCTGGACGTGCTGTCCACCCCGACTGTGTCCGCATCTAACCCAGCACCTCAACCCAGTTGCACTGTGGCATTCGGCTTTGGACCCCGGCTATCTGCTCCTCCACGTTATGGTGGTGACCCGGCCTTATGTAAGGGCTTCATAAATCAGTGCACGCTGCACTTTGAACTCCTGGCACACCAGTTCACCTCCGACTGGGCCAAGGTGGTATTCATCATGTCTCACCTCACCAGAGAGGTGTTGGCGTGTCTTAACCCTCTGTGGGAGAGAGGGGATCCTGTGGTGTCCGATCTCCAGGCTTTCCTTGCGGCTTTCCGGAAGGTGTTCGATGAGCCTGGACAAAAGTCTTCTACCGCCTCCTCACTTCTCCGACTTCGCCAAGGGAGGCTCTCTGTGGGACAGTATGCCGTGCGTTTCCGAACCCTCGCATCCGAACTTGCCTGGAACAATGAGGCCCTGGTGTCCACCTTTTGGGAGGGCCTTTCCGGACGGATGAAGGATGAACTAGCTGGTCGTGACATTCCTTCCTCCCTGGACGACCTAGTGTCATTAGCTACCCGAATTGACATCCGTTTTCTGGAACACGCTAAGGAGATGACCTGTGAGAGGAAACCTCTGCGCCTTGCTCCCGTCTTCCAAAGTCCAGTCTTGCAACCTTCACTCCCCCGGGTGTCTTCTCCTGAGCCTATGCAAATTGACCAATTAAAGATGGTCAAGTCTCGCCAGGAGACCCGTCGTGCTGAGGAGAGTTGCTTGTATTGTGGCAACATAGAGCATCAGATCTGCTCTTGCCCGGTGAGACCAGGAAACTCCAGTGTCTAGGATCACTCGGAGAGGTCGTCCTAGGCAAGAGTTCTTCCTCTCCACCCTTGACTTTGTCCGTTTCCGTTACCAGTGGTGAGACCCGCTTCTTCGAGACTGGCCATCTTGGTTCCGGAGCCGCTGGGAATCTCATCCAACAGGCTGTTGAGTGTTTTCAGATTCCTACCATACATCTGGCGGATCCTTTAGAGGTTTCCCCTGTGGATGGAAAGCTTCTCCCTGAAACCATCTTGTTGATCACTGAGCCGGTAACTCTTCAGGTGGGAATGCTGCACTCGGAGAAGATCTCCTTTTACGTACTGTCCGGTCTCTCTCATCCCCTCTTGCTTGGTCTGCCTTGGTTACAGAGAAATGAGCCCGTCCTGAATTGGAGCTCGGGTGAGGTGCTCCGTTGGAGTCAGGAATGCCATAAAACCTGTCTGGTTCCGGTTCGTCCTGCTTGACCCCCGTCTAATCCGGCTAACCTACCTGGCCTGCCAGCACCCTACTGGTCCTACGCGGACGTCTTCGATAAAAAGGATGCAGAGACACTACCACCCCATAGGCTTTATGATTGCCCCATCGACCTAATACCTGGTGCTTCACATCCTCGTGGGCGAATCTACCCCTTGTCGCTGGCCGAGACCCGTGCCATGTCTGAATACATTGAAGAAAATCTTGCTAGGGAATTTATCCAGAAATCCACTTCTCCGGCTGGAGCAGGATTCTTCTTTGTTAAAAAGAAAGACGGCTCTCTTCACCCTTGTATCGACTATAGGGGCCTAAACCAGATTACCATCAAGAATAAGTACCCCCTGCCTCTCATCTCGGAGCTGTTTGATCGCCTAAAATGCGAAAGGATTTTCACTAAGCTCGACCTGCGTGGGGCGTACAATCTGGTCCGGATTTGCCAAGGAGACGAGTGGAAGACGGCATTCAACACTCGGGATAGTCACTATGAGTACCGCGTGATGCCCTTCGGTCTCTGTAGTGCTCCAGCCGTCTTCCAGGAGTTAGTAAATGATATCTTTCAAGATCTCCTGTATTCCTGCGTGGTGGTGTACCTGGACGATATTTTGGTGTTCTCCCCTGATCTGCCCTCTCACCGGAGGGATGTTCGTCAGGTCCTGCTGAGGCTCCAGAAGAATCGCCTGTATGCTAAGTTTGAGAAATGCCTCTTTGAGCAGACCTCTCTGCCGTTTCTGGGGTATGTTATCTCTGAGACCGGGCTGCGGATGGATCCCAAGAAGGTGTCTGCCGTCTTGAAGTGGCCCCGACCGAAGGGGTTGAAGGCTATTCAGCGATTTCTGGGTTTCACTAACTATTACCACCTCTTCATTCCTCATTTCTCCTCCCGGACAGCTCCCATCTCTGCTCTTACCCGTAAGGGAGCAAATCCCAAGGAGTGGTCTTCTGAGGCAGAGAAAGCCTTTATCTCTCTTAAACAAGCCTTCTCCTCGGCTCCTGTGCTACACCGTCCAGATTGCAACAAACAGTTCTTCCTGGAGGTTGATGCCTCTTCCTCCAGAGCCGGAGCGGTGCTTACCCAGAAATCTTCGTCCAGACGAATGGTGACCTGCGGCTTCTTTTCCAAACTCTTCTCTCCGTCCGAGTGCAATTACTCGATAGAAGATCGAGAACTGCTGGCCATCAAATTAGCGATGGAGGAGTGGCGCTACTTGCTTGAGGGGGCTCTGCACCCGGTGGTCATCTACACTGACCATAAAAACCTCACTTATTTGCAGACCGACCAAAAACTAAACCTGCGTCAGGCCAGATGGTCTTTATTCTTTGCTCGATTCATCTTCAATCTCCATTACCGCCCTGCAGACAAGAAAATTAAAGCCGACGCTTTATCCCGCTCTTTTCTGTCTTCTGACCTGGAGGAGGAGCCTCTACACATCATTGATCCCTCCAGAATTATGACTTTTGCTCCATTTGACATGTCCCATCTACCTCCTGGTAAGATCTTTGTAGCGGCTCAGGATCGGAAGAAGGTCTTACTCTGGGGCCATTTGTCCAAACTGGCAGGCCACGCCGGCCAGAAGAAGACACTTCTGCTCATTGCCCGGCGCTATTGGTGGCCCACCCTGCACAAGGATGTAGCAGATTTTGTCGCGGCTTGTTCCTCTTGTGCCAGTAACAAGATACCTAGGCACCTTCCAGCCAGTGGCCTCCTTCCTCTTCCCGTGCCTTCCTCTCCTTGGCAACATATTGCAATGGATTTTATCACGGATCTCCCTGTATCGGCCAGTTGTACAGTCATTTGGGTGGTCGCCGACCGCTTCTCCAAGATGGCTCACTTCATCCCTCTGCCTTGTCTTCCGTCTGCACCTGTGCTGGCTAAGGACTTCATCCATCACATCTTCCGTCTCCACGACTTACCCCTCCACATTGTCTCGGACCGAGGAGTTCAGTTCACTTCTCGCTTTTGGAGGGCCACGTGCAAGCTGCTGGATGTCTCTTTGGATTTTTCTTTGGCCTATCATCCTCAGTCCAATGGTCAAGTGGAACGTATCAATCAGATCCTTACCAGCTTTCTTCAGCACTTTGTCAACATTCACCATAGCGATTGGGTTGAGCTCCTGCCCTGGGCCGAGTTTTCCTATAACAACCATGTGAGTGAGTCTTCTGCTAAGTCTCCGTTTTTTGTGGTCTACGGTCGACACCCCCGGATTCCGTTTCCCGTCTCCTCTTCAGTGGACAATCGCGGAGTCTCTCGTCTGTGAGTTTTCTGTGATTTGGGAAGACATTAGATTTGCTCTCCTTCAGTCCTCCGAGCGGATGAAGACGCATGCTGATAAGAGACGTCTGGATCTGCCTCAATTCCGTCCGGGAGACAAGGTCTGGCTTTCCTCCAAATATGTTTGCCTCAAGATACCATCTTACAAGTTGGGTCCGCGGTTCATAGGTCCATTTGAGATTCTGAACCAAATAAATCCAGTGGCTTACAAGCTGAAACTCCCGGCCTCCTTACGGATCCCCAACTCCTTTCACGTGTCTCTCCTCAAACCGGTTGTCCTTAATTCTTTCTCTGACGATCCAGGTACCACTCCAGCTCCAGTCTCTGCTGAGGACGTCTTTGACGTAGAAAACATTCTGGCCATCAAGAGGATAAGAGGAAAGACTTTCTTTCTTGTGGATTGGAAGGGGTTTGGCCCTGAGGAGAGATCTTGGGAGCCCAGGGAGAACATTCATGCCCCTTATCTTCTAAAAAACTTTCTTTTGGGCGCCTAAAGAAGAGGGGGCGTAAAGGTGGGGGGTACTTTAGTGCCAGCGTCTCTGCCTCCTGCCGGGCAGAGACGCCGCTCCCCTCACAACTGCGGCCCTGGTCTGGCGTCCTCCAGCTGCACCGCTGCTGTTGCGCGCACCGCGCGCAGCTTCCCAGGCACTGTACTTAGGGCGCACTCGCTCCCTACCTCTTAATGGGGCCGCACGCCGTCCTAAAGAGTCCCCGGCCAATGGCCGGAGGACCTCTCCTATTTAAAGCACCTCCTCCAAAATGGAAATGCCTGTGCAAGGTTGTTTGTGTGCTAACACTCTCCTCAGCCCTCAGGTTCCAGTGCCCGCCAGCCTGTCTATCAGCCTTGCCCATCAGTCTGTCTATCTGCCATGCCCGCCAGCCTGTCTACCTGCCGTGCCCGCCAGATTGCCTACCTGGATCACCTGTCAGGTTACCTGCTGTGTCCGCCTGCTTGTCTACCCGGATCACCTGTCTTGCTACCAGCCGTACCCGCCTGCTTGCCTACCCGGATCACCCGTCAAGCTACGAGCCGCTGTACCTGTCAGCCTCAGCCACCTGACCCATGGGAGTCACCTGCTCTCACACAAGGTTGGTCCCAGAGTGGCACCTGGCTCCCCTGCCCGATCCCTCCTTGGTTCACAGAGTCGACTAAGCCGCCGTGTGGCCAGGGTCGGTCCGAGTAGGCACTTAGTTACGCCCCTCTGGTCCCTCCTTGCATCCCAGCACAAAGGTTCCACCACCCGGACCCGTAACACATTTTAGTTTGTTTTAAGAAAGAAAAGGATAAATAGGACATACTAAAAATCCTGAATCAACATTTCGAGATCAAAGACTTGGGAAATGTGAAACAGTACTTAGGAATACAGATAGAAAAAGAAGAAGATGGAAGTTTCCTACTTAATCAAAATCACATGATTCAAGACATAACCAAAACATTTGGATTGACGGATGCAAAACCAGCAAAGTCTCCAATGGAAACTAATTATCTTAAAGAGATGAGTAGTGAGAAAAATGTGTTACCAAATAATGAAGAGTACAGAATGGCGATAGGAAAATTACTGTATCTAGCGACTGTTACAAGGTCAGACTTTGCAGCAGCAGTAGGAATTCTGAGTAGAAAAGTGTCCAAGCCAAATAAAGCGGATTGGAATGCTGTGAAGAGAGTAATACGTTATTTGAAAGGAACCAGCAATGTTAAACTGAAACTGCCTACAAGTGATAAATGCATTTTAACTGGATACATTGATGCAGATTGGGCTGGAGATCCAACTGACATAAAATTTACCAGTGGCTATCTTTTCTTTCTCTCAGGTGGACCAATTAGTTGGACTAGTAAAAAACAATCAATAGTAACACTGTCGTCAACAGCAGCACATGTGAGTCAAGAAGTTCTATGGTTAAGACAATTGCTAACAGACCTAGGACAAGCACAGTTGGAACAAACGAAAATAAATGAGGACAATCAGGGATGTCTTGTTCTTGCTCAGATGGAAAGAGTTAACCTAAGAACCAAGCACATTGATGTGAAGTATCATTTCTTGAGGGACCATCAGGAACAAGGAATCCTGAAATTAGAATATTGTCCAACTGAAGATATGACAGCAGACATTTTCACAAAGGCATTGAATGCTGAAAAACATCAGAGACTAATGAAGAAATTGGGTTTGACTGAATAAGTCCTTACTGTTGAGAAAGGGTGTTGGTATATGAAACAGTTGTGGACTTCTTTGTTTGTGTGAAGGAGAACTTTATGCTGATCTGACAGTAGATGACGATGTTGTTTAAAGATTCCTTGTTCACTGTATTGTAAAAGAAAAAGAGTCTCTCTTGTATTTTTCTGTTTTGTTCTTACTTCCAGGTGCAGTACTGTGTGACTGTGCGTTTTTCCCTTTACCTCATGTTCTGAGAAGTAAAAGCTTGTTATCGCATGTAATCTGCTCTGTGAAGTTTCTACCACAACTGTGGGTATCCAGAAGATGTGCAACACTCTCAGACACACGACAGATTCAATTGCTGACCAGACACATCTGACAAGAGTCTTCATAAACCATTGAACAGTGGAGTTTAATCAAGTTCGACCAGTACCATTTAACTCTTTGAAGCAACAGGCTTCACCACAGTACAGTGTGTTAAAGCATGCACAGTAACGTCAGTCTCTTCAGTAGCATAATTCAGCATAGATTAGATCTCTTAGCAGCACACTTCTATGCATACACAACCACAGGCTTTTCCTTCACAAGGACACAATAGTACACAGCATTCTTTATCCTGCATGGAGATGAAGGGGGGGTTTGATGAGGGAGATGATCCCCGTGACATGATTCCTTCCAGTCCTTATCTTTATGCCTGATAATACTCTGCACTGTTAGTTCAGGGAGTCTATCTGACCTATGTTTAGCTACCCTCCTGACCTGAATTCTGTTCATTTGCCTTCTTTGAGATACAGATCATACACCACCTTTCTCTTTGGCTCCAGCCAGATTAATAAACAAGTTCCCCACAATCCCCCTGGGGCTCTGCTAAACACTCCTGTCTCCTGTGACTGTGTTAACTCTTATAGTTCCTGGATGCTTTTGAAGCAACAGCACTACTTCTGCATGTCACAAAACCTCCACTCCATTCAAGACGCTGCTCTACAGAGCCTGGTTCCAGAGCCCTGTTCTTGTGATTGTTGAGGATCTCAGGCATTGGACCCCCAGTGAACATTAAGTTATGCCCTATCCTAACTTTGGAAGAGGTTTCAAGTAGAGATGAGCGGTGTTCGACTAGAACTGTTCGCCAATCTCAAATTCGAGCTGTTTTGGGCGGTGTTCGAGTTGTTCGACGAACCCGAACGATTTGCAAAAAATTCGGCTGTTCGAGGTTATGTTCGATAACTGTTCGTGCACCAAAAGCGTGTCCTTCATTTCTGGCGCTATTTAGAGCACCAATCATGCAGGGATTGTCTGCCACTCACTGTAATGCCACAGCCATGGTGGTTGTGGCATTACAGTGATTGCCCAAATCGATGGGAACAGTGCCAACAGTGAAACATGAAAAGCCGGCAATTTAGCAGCGGCATACACCGGTACCCGACAATTTAGAACCGAAAGAATAGAGCTTCACACATAGATTAGATAGATAGAAACATGTCATTCACATATATATGAAGTACAGTGACAGTGTTGATTACAGTACTTGTCATTTAGTGTAAAGGATTTATTAAAAAAAATAATAGTGTTTTCATGCACCGTCTCTTTAAAAAAGCCGGCCGGCAATTCAGCATCTGTACCCAACAATTTAGATTAGAAGGAATAGAGAATCACACATAGATTAGATAGATAGAAACATGTCAGTCACATATATATGAAGTACAGTGACAGTGTTGCTTACTGTACTTGTCATTTAGTGTAAAGGATTTATTAAAAAAAATAATAGTGTTTTCATGCACCGTCTCTTTAAGAAAGCCGGCCGGCAATTCAGCATCTGTACCCGACAATTTATAACAGACAGAATAGAGCTTCACACATAGATTAGATAGATAGAAACATGTCAGTCACATATATATGAAGTACAGTGACAGTGTTGGTTACTGTACTTGTCATTTAGTATTAAAATAAAGGATTTATTATTAAAAAAATTGGCGTGGGGTTCCCCTTAATTTTAGGCTCTAGCG
The DNA here is from genome assembly GCF_046119375.1 of Phyllobates terribilis. NCBI lineage: Eukaryota > Metazoa > Chordata > Amphibia > Anura > Dendrobatidae > Phyllobates > Phyllobates terribilis. Next base: position 61,712,751 of record NW_027362767.1, read on the forward strand.
GAGGTTAAGCAGACGGCTGGGGCAGATGTTTGAAGCCTGGGAAGGGGGTAATACCCACGGAGCTTCCCAGGCTACTAATATCAGCCCCCAGCTGAATACATAGCCTTTACTAGCTATTAAAATGGGGGACCCCCCCCAAAAAATGACGTGGGGTCCCCCCTAATTTAATAGCTAGCAAAGGCTAGGCAGACAGCTGGGGGCTGATATTAATAGCCCAGGAAGGGAGCCATGAATATTGGCCCCCTCCCAGGCTAGAAACACCAGCCGTCAGCCGCCCCAGAAATGGCGCATTCATAGGATGCGCCAATTCTGGCACTTAGCTTCGCTCTTCCACGCTGCCCTGGTGCGGTGGCAGGGGGTAATAGGGTTGGGGTTGATGTCAGCTTATAATGCCAGCTGACATCAAGCCCAGGTTAGTAATGGAGAGGCGTCTATAAGACACCCCCATTACTAACCCCATAGTCAAAGTTAAAAAAAACACAAACATCCAGAATAAAGTCCTTTAATTGAAATAAAGACACAATCCTTTATTGTTCTAAATTAAACCATACTTACCGTCACGCCCATTCCAGCTGAAGCCAACGATCTCCTGCAATAAAAGAAAAATAATAAAGCAACCTCATCCTTACCTTTCCATGGTTCCCACGACAGCTTCAGCTCTGCTACATCGAGATGACAGGCTGGACCGCAGCAGAACGCTGCCATCCAGCCTGTCATCCCGCAGACACTGAGAAGCGCAGGCATGCTTGCGCTCTGCAGTGTCTGGCTGTGACGGCATCCAGATGAGCCGAGTTCATGTCCAATGAAGTCGGCGCACCTCATGCACGTCACTGACAGCGTGGGAGAATTCTCCTGCACTCAGCACTTCAGCGTGAGAATTCTCCCACGCTGTCAGTGACGTACATGAGGTCAGCTGAGTTCATTGGACATGAATGAGCTCACCTCATGCACTTCACTGACAGCGTGGGAGAATTCTCACGCTGAAGTGCTGAGTGCAGGAGAATTCTCCCACGCTGTCAGTGACGTGCATGAGGTGCACCGAGTTCATTGGACATGAACTCGTCTCATCTTTATGCCGTCACAGCCAGACACTGCAGAGCGCAAGCATGCCTGCGCTTCTCAGTGTCTGCGGGATGACAGGCTGGATGGCAGCGTTCTGCTGCGGTCCAGCCTGTCATCTCGATGTAGCAGAGCTGAAGCTGTCGTGGGAACCATGGAAAGGTAAGGATGAGGTTGCTTAATTATTTTACTTTTATTGCAAAAGACATTGGCTTCAGCTGGAATGGGCGATACGGTAAGTATGGTTTAATTTAGAACAATAAAGAATTGTGTGTTTATTTCAATTAAAGGACTTTTTTCTGGGTGTTGTGTTTTTTTTAAATACTTTACTAGAAATTCATGGCGGTCATGTCTAATATTGGCGTGACCCCATGAATTTCGGGCTTAGGGCCAGCTGATAATGCCAAGCTGGCCCTAACCCCTTTATTACCCAGTGAGCCACCGCACCAGGGCCCTGGATGAGTTGGGTACAGCGCCAGAAGATGGCGCTTCTATGAATGCGCCATTTTCCGGGGTGGCTGCGGACTGCATTTTGCAGCGGGGGGGACCCAGAAAGCTTGGGCCTCCCTGCGCTGCAGATTCCAGCCCCCAGCTGCCTAGTTGTACCTGGCTGGACACAAAAATAGGGCGAAGCCCCACGTATTTTTTTTTTTAATTATTTCATGAAATTCATGAAATAATTAAGAAAAAAAGGGCTTCCCTATATTGTTGTGTCCGGCCAGGTACAAATAGGCAGCTGGTGGTTGGGGGCAGCCCGTTCCTGCCTGCTGTACCTGGCTGGACACAAATATAGGGCGAAGCCCCACGTCAATTTTTTTTTAAATTATTTCATGAAACTAGATGGTGGCCCGATTCTAACGCATCGGGTATTCTAGAATATGTATGCGGCAGACCCGACGCAATCAGCAGAGCGGTGTTTAAATTTGGCGCCAAAATCGCTGACTGGTCGCGGCCAGCAACCGCGACCAATCAGCAAAGCGGTGTTGAAATTTGGCGACTATATCGCTGATTGGTCACGGCCGACGGTCACGACTAATCAGCAGAGCGGGGTTTAAATTTTGCGCCAATAATGCTGATTGGTCGCGGTCGCGACCAATCAGCAAAGCGGTGTTTACATTTTGCGTCAATAATGCTGATTGGTTTCCGTCGCAACCAATCAGCAAAGCGGTGTTTAAATTTGGCGCCAATAATGGTGATTGGTCACGACCGCGACCATTCAGCAGAGCGGTGTTTAAATTTGGCGGCAACAATGTTGATTAGTCGCGGCCGGCGGTCGCGACCAATCAGCAGAGCGGGGTTTAAATTTGGCGCCAAAATCGCTAATTGGTCGCGGCCGGCAACTGTGACCAATCAGCAGAGCGGGGTTTAAATTTGGCGCCAATACTGCTGATTTGTCGTGGCCGGCAACCGTGACCAATCAGCCGAGCAGGGTTTAAATTTGGCGCCAATACTGCTGATTGGTCGCGGACGGCGACCGCGATCAATCAGCAGAGCGGTGTTTAAATTTGGCGCCAATAATGCTGATTAGTCGCGGCCGGCATCCGCGACCAATTAGCAGAGCGGGGTTTAAATTTGGTGCCAATCTCGCTGATTGGTCGCGGCTGGAGTCCGCGACCAATCAGCAGAGCGTTGTTTAAATTTGGCGCCAATCTCACTGATTGGACGCGTCTGGGGTCCGCGACCAATCAGCAGAGCGTTGTTTAAATTTGGCGCCAAGCTCGCTGATTGGTCGTGGCCGCTATTTAAATGTGGCGCCCAAATCAGTGATTGGTCGCGGGCAGCGTCCGCGACCAATCAGCAGAGCGGTGTTTAACTTTAGCGCCAAGATCACTGATTGGTCGCGTGCGGAGAGCGCGACCAATCAGCTAATCGTATTGGTGAGGATCGGGGAGCGCCGCTGCCTGGTTGGATACTTCCGCTGCGAGAACCCGGGACATGAGCGACTGGTCGCAGCAGAAGTATCCCGACCCGCAGCGCAGCTCCCCGGTCCTCCCTTGACACCCTAGCCGCTGATGTCCCCACAGTATCAGCATGGTGTTACAAAGATCCGGACATTTGTGTTAAAAATCGCTGATTGGTCGCTGGCGCTGCCAGCGACCAATCACCGATTTGGGCGCCAAATTTAAATATCGGCCGCAACCAATCACCGATCTTGGCTCCACATTTAAACACCGCTGAGCTGATTGGTCGCCGACGCTGGGCGCGACCAATCACCGATTTTGGCGCCACATTTAAATAGCGTCCGCGACCAATCAGTACAGCGGTGTTTAAATGTGGAGCCAAGATGGGTGATTGGTCGCGGCCGATATTTAAATTTGGCGCCCAAATCGGTGATTGGTCGCGGGCAGCGCCAGCGACCAATCAGCGATTTTTAACACAAATATCCGGACCTTTGTAACACCATGCGGATACTGTGGGGAGATCAGCAGCTAGGGTGTGAAGGGAGGACCGGGGAGCGGCGCTGCGGGCCGGGATACTTCTGCTGCGAGTACCCGCTCATGTCCCGGGTTCTCGGAGCGGAAGTATCCAACCAGGCAGCGCCGCTGACATCCATGCGGCTAGGGTGTGAAGGGAGGACCGGGGAGCGGCGCTGACATCCAATTGGTCGCGGCCGCTATTTAAATGTGCCGCACAAATCGGTGATTGGTCGCCGTCTTGACCGCGACCAATCACTGATCTTGCCACCAAAGTTAAACACTACTGTGCTGATTGGTCGCGGACGCTGCCCGCGACCAATCACCGATTTGTGCGCCAAATTTAAATATCAGCCTCATGCACGTCACTGACAGCGTGGGAAAATTCTCCTGCACTCAGCGCGAGAATTCTCCCACGCTGTCAGTGACGTACATGAGGTGAGCCGAGTTCATTGTCGGCTCATCTTTATGCCGTCACAGCCAGACACTGCAGAGCGCAAGCATGCCTGCGCTTCTCAGTGTCTGCGGGATGACAGGCTGGATGGCAGCGTTCTGCTGCGGTCCAGCCTGTCATCTCGATGTAGCAGAGCTGAAGCTGTCGTGGGAACCATGGAAAGGTAAGGATGATGTTGCTTTATTATTTTTCTTTTATTGCAGGAGATCGTTGGCTTCAGCTGGAATGGGCGTGATGGTAAGTATGGTTTAATTTAGAACAATAAAGGATTGTGTCTTTATTTCAATTAAAGGACTTTATTCTGGGTGTTTGTGTTTTCTTTTAACTTTGACTATGGGGTTAGTAATGGGGGTGTCTTATAGACGCCTCTCCATTACTAACCTGGGCTTGATGTCAGCTGGCATTATAAGCTGACATCAACCCCAGCCCTATTACCCCACTGCCACCGCACCAGGGCAGCGTGGAAGAGCGAGGCTAAGTGCCAGAATTGGCGCATCCTATGAATGCGCCATTTCTGGGGCGGCTGACGGCTGGTGTTTCTAGCCTGGGAGGGGGCCAATATTCATGGCTCCCTTCCTGGGCTATTAATATCAGCCCCCAGCTGTCTGCCTAGCCTTTGCTAGCTATTAAATTAGGGGGGACCCCACGTCATTTTTTGGGGTGGTCCCCCATTTTAATAGCTAGTAAAGGCTATGTATTCAGCTGGGGGCTCATATTAGTAGCCTGGGAAGCTCCGTGGGTATTACCCCCTTCCCAGGCTTCAAACATCTGCCCCAGCCGTCTGCTTAACCTCCGCTAGAGACTAAAATTAAGGGGAACCCCACGCCAATTTTTTTTAATAATAAATCCTTTATTTTAATACTAAATGACAAGTACAGTAACCAACACTATCACTGTACTTCATATATATGTGACTGACATGTTTCTATCTATCTAATCTATGTGTGAAGCTCTATTCTTTCTGTTATAAATTGTCGGGTACCGCTGCTGAATTGCCGGCCGGCTTTTTTAAAGAGACAGTGCATGAAAACACTAATATTTTTTTTAATAAATCCTTTACACTAAATGACAAGTACAGTAAGCAACACTGTCACTGTACTTCATATATATGTGACTGACATGTTTCTATCTATCTAATCTATGTGTGAAGCTCTATTCTGTCTGTTATAAATTGTCGGGTACAGATGCTGAATTGCCGGCCGGCTTTTTTAAAGAGACGGTGCATGAAAACACTATTATATTTTTTAATAAATCCTTTACACTAAATGACAAGTACAGTAAGCAACACTGTCACTGTACTTCATATATATGTGACTGACATGTTTCTATCTATCTAATCTATGTGTGAAGCTCTATTCTGTCTGTTATAAATTGTCGGGTACAGATGCTGAATTGCCGGCCGGCTTTTTTAAAGAGACAGTGCATGAAAACACTATTATATTTTTTAATAAATCCTTTACACTAAATGACAAGTACAGTAAGCAACACTGTCACTGTACTTCATATATATGTGACTGACATGTTTCTATCTATCTAATCTATGTGTGAGGCTTTATTCCTTCTTGTCTAAATTGTCGGGTACCGGTGTATGCCGCTGCTGAATTGCCGGCCGGCTTTTTTAAAGAAAGCGTCTTCTGAGCAGTTTGTCAGCTTTTGGACACCTTTGAAGGTGTTTTCTATGTGTTTCTATGTGTTTTTGTTTGCCTGCCATTGGTTTTAACGGTGTTCGACGGTGTTCTAAGGTGTTCGACGAACAGTTCGACGAACAGTTCCTCGAACATCCCGGTGTTCGACGAACCGAACCGAACCCGAACACTGCGGGGGTGGCTCAACACTTGTTTCAAGTTAAAGATCAGTACTGGTTAGCGGGTCAAAGGTGTGGGGTTCGCATACACACACACAGTACTGTGCAAACGTTTTATTCAGGTGTGATAAAAATGTAGCACAGTAAGAATGCTTTTAAACATAGATATGTTAATAGTTTCTTTTTATCAATTAACAAAATGTAAAGTAAATGAACAAAAAGAAATCTAAATCCCATCAATATTTGGTGACCGTCCTTCGCTTCCGAACAGCATCAAAGCATCAGTTCTTCTCAGTACACTTGTACTTGCACAAAGTGTTTGAAGGAACTCAGCAGGAGAAAAAGAAAAGGGAAATCCACCGGCACATCCAACAGGAAATAATTAAAAATTGTTCTTTATTGAAGAAAAAACTAAATCATGCTAAAATGAAACCTCAGAAACCTGACGCGTTTCTGGTGTATACAACACCCTTATTCATGAGTCGTCCTATGAATAAGGGTGTTGTATACACCAGAAACGCGTCAGGTTTCTGAGGTTTCATTTTAGCATGTTTTAGTTTTATCTTCATTAAAGAACAATTTTTAATTATTTCCTGTTGGATGTGCCGGTGGATTTCCCTTTTCTTTTTCATTTGCTTGTGATCACCAATGGGTGCGGCACCCTCAGGATGGATTCCGGCTGACATATGATTTTGAAATCGACAACGTGGTAAGCTTTCTACATTTTCCCCTCCCCTCTTCCCTCCTACGCCGAACTCGGCAGGAGGTTGTTCCAAACATTTTGGAGAACTAACCACAGATCTTCTGTGTATGAGACTTGTGCAGATCCTTCTGTCTAATGAGTGTCTGCAGGCAGCAGTGAAGAACTGTGGAGGGTCCTGAAAGTTTGGGTCTGAATTTCAGCAAATGGAGTTTGGGATTTGGTCATGATTAATGGTGTCCTCAATGGTGAGAAATACAGGAAGATACTTATTCATCATGCAATATCATCAGGGAGGCACCTGATTGGTTGCGAATTTATTCTCCAGCACGACAAGGGCCCTAAACATATAGCCCATGTCATTAAGAACTATCTTTAGGGTAAAGTAGAACGAGGATTCCTGGAATTGATGATCCGCCCCCCCAGAGCCCTGATATCAACATCATCCAGTCTGTCTGGGATCACATGAAGAGATTGTACCGCTCTCAGGTGAACAAATTGCCTTATGTTACAACCAAATATTTTATATTTTGACTCATCGATCCAGAGCACCTGCTGCCATTTTATTGCTCCCCAGTTCCTATGTTTTCTTGCGTAATTGAGACCTTCTGGACAGACGTCAAACAGTAGATGTGCGTAGCTGGGTTCCACTGGTTGCTGCCAGTTCTGAGCTGATGGCACTGCTGGACATTTTCTGATTTTGAAGGGAAGCAATCATAATTCATCTGTCATCTGCTGCACTGTGTTTCCTTGGCCAATCACTGTATCTACCATACTCTACGTTGCCCATTTCTTGGCAGAGCTTGAACAGCACATCTGGAACCCCAGTCTGTTTTGAAATCTTTACTAGTGATGAGCGAGCACTAAAATGCTCGGGTACTCGTTGCTCGGGTCGAGCACATTGGAATATTCGGGTGCTCGACCCGAGCAATGAGCCCAATGTAAGTCTATGAGAAACTCGAGCATTTTTAAAGGCGGCTAACCTCGGCGGTCTGCAGAGGGCCTAAAAATTGCCCAAATCAATAGGAACAGTGCTCAAATGACATGGGAACAGCATGGGGAAGACCCCTGGAAGCATCTCTGACTCCCAGATCACTGGTGTCAACAACGCTGTCAGAGTATTACGCCACTTTTACGGACTCACAATAAAACATACAAAAACGAAACCGAAATGGATTTTCCTGGGAAATATGTTAAGGAACATCCTTTCCAGGGTAATGACTTGTATATAAGGTAAAACAAATAACCAAAAACAAAAATACTTCTCCACACCTTGGGCTATGTTCACACATAGCGTTTTTGATGCGTTTTGCACTTTTCCATTGCTTTCAACCAAGACAAATGCATTCACCAGGAAATGTCATTTTAACATTTTACAACCTTATCTGGCCATGTGGTGTGTGACACATCATCAGACACATGCATACAGTGCTGAAAAGACATGGGAACAGCATGGGGAAGACCTCTGGAAGCATCTCTGATTTCCAGGTCACTGCCTAAAAGTGTGCCCATCATAAGTGATCCTTGGCGCATGCGAAGATGCCTCCCGCCATGCACCTGTCGTTGCAGACTTGCAATGATCACCGTCCACGTCCTTGTCCCAGTGCAGCGTTCAGTTGTCCCTACCCCATTCCTTGGAATGCAAGCACAAGTATGCAGCCAGCCACCCACCAACCCACAGGCTGCAATACTATACTGCCAAATTTTTGACAGCTGCTTGCACTTGAAATGTGGCCTTTTAGGCTCATGGAGGCGGAAGCTGTCCACAATCTTATGGTGGCGGCGACCGGGCATCCATACTCGGTCTCCAGCCACCACTATTTGTCCCAGTGTCGTCTCCGCCTTCCACAAGCACGGGTCCCACAACATTACCCGTGCCCTCCCCAGTGCACTTACTGGGAAGGACTGCCTAACCACAAACACGTGGACAGGTGAAGGTGGCCAGTGACGGTACGGAGCCAGTCCACAGCTTTTTTTGCTGAGTTGTATTTCACCACAGCCATATTCTTTAGCTTGGTGAAAGGACTTGGGAAACCATATCTACCCAGCTGTCATTTCTCTCAGGAAATCCTCTAAAGCTGCTTTCATCTGAAATGTGGCCTTTTAGGCTCGTGGAGGCGGAAACTTTTCATAATCTCATGCTGGTGGCGGCCGGGTGTCCATACTCGGTCCCCAGCCGCCACTGTTTCTCCCGGTATCGTCTCCGCCTTCCACAAGCACGGGTCCCACAACATTACCCGTGCCCTCCTCAGTGCACTTACTGGGAAGGACTGCATAACCACAAACACGTGGACAGGTGAATGTGGCCAGAGACGGTACGGAGCCAGTCCACAGCTTTTTTTTCTGAGTTGTATTTCACCACAGCCATATTCTTTAGCTTGGTGAAAGGACTTGGGAAACCATATCTACCCAGCTGTTATTTCTCCCAGGAAGTCCTCTAAAGCTGCTTTCACCTGAAATGTGGCCTTTTAGGCTCGTGGAGGTGGAAACTTTTCATAATCTCATGCTGGTGGCGGCCGGGTGTCCATACTCGGTCCCCAGCCACCACTGTTTCTCCCGGTATCGTCTCCGCCTTCCACAAGCACGGGTCCCACAACATTACCAGTGCCCTCCCCAGTGCACTTACTGGGGAGGACCGCCTAACCACAAACACGTGGACTGGTGAAGGTGGCCAGGGACGGTACGCAGCCAGTCCACAGCTTTTTTTGCTGAGAGTTGTATTTCACCACAACCATATTCTTTAGCTCGGTGAAAGGACTGGCATAGAGGGAAACCGTATCTACTCTGGGTGTAATTTCTCCCAGGAAGTCCTCTAAAGCATCTTTTGCAGAAGCAATGGCAGCCCGTCCAACATCAACTCGCACTTCTCGGTGGTGCTTTGACACACAAACATCTTTCATTGCGCATTTAATTTCATGGCTACAGAGTTGGGCAATGGCCTGATCTGCAATCTGGTTTGAGAAATAACATGCATAAGCACGTCTGATACACATTAAAAAAACAGCCATAGAGAGTCCGGGAACCTTCCCCCACACTTTTCTTAGCCAGGGCTGCTTCTCGGCAGGGTTGGACGGACCCACCAGAAAACCAGAGACTCCTCCGGTGGGCCCTGGCTTCTCCTTCAGGAGAGTTCATAGTGCCGAGGTGAGTCCATGATGATGATAGAGGCCACCATCTGCTTAGTTTTCTGTTACTTGGAATGCAAGCACAAGTATGCAGCCAGCCACCCACCTACAGGCTGCAATACTAAACTGCCAGATTTCTGGGCAGCTGCTTGCACTTGAAATGTGGCCTTTTAGGCTCATGGAGGCGGAAGCTTTTCACAACCTCATGCCTCATGCCTCGTGTCCATACTCAGTCCCCAGTCGTCACTATTTCTCCCGGTGTTGTCTCCGCCTTCTACAAGCGCGGGTCCCTGAACATTACTGCTGATACTTTTCTGTGGGAATTTGATTGCCTCCTACCAGCCTGGAATATTTCCAGAAAATTATTTTATGACACCATGGTATTACCACTGCCCCCAGTAACAGCAGCGAAGCCATCCCCAATTTCCTTCTCAGGAATTTTATTTGGTAGACTGCGTGGCTGCCCAAATACATTCGTTTCTCACAAAGGAGCTGAAGATAGAGTGGCAGTAGGTGCAAGTTTCTCCAGCCTGTTAGATATTAGATTGGATCAGTGGTTAGCACTGAAGTCTTGCAGCGCTGGGATCCTGGGTACAAATCCCAGCAAGGACAACATCTGCAAGGACTTTGTATGTTCTCCCCATGTTTGCGTGGGTTTCCACCTCAGTAAAAAAGCAGCCATAGAGTGTCCTGGAACCTTCCCACAGACTTTTCTTAGCCAGCACTGCTTCTCGGCAGGGTTGGACGGTCCCACCAGAGAATCCTCTAGTGAGCCCTGGCTTCTACATCAGGAGAGTTCATGATAGCTATAACTTTGCAGCTGCTATGGGGCTCTTGAGTGAGGGAGAAAGGTGAGCCTTCAGAATCAAATTCTCTGGTGGGCACAATGTTTTTCAATCTGAAACAGCTTCTCAGTTGGAGTTGTATTTCACCACAGCCATATTCTTTAGCTCTGTGAAAGGACTGGCATAGAGGGAAACTGTATCTACTCCAGCTGTCATTTCTCCGTCACCAGGTTCCGCCCATTGACACACACGACCATGCCTGGCTGTATGTTCAGCGGTGAGAGCCACAGATCAAGCTGCTGTGTTACAGCTTTCAACAACTCTGCAGCGCTGGGCTGTTTGTCACCTAAGCTTTAAGCATGTTATCTTCAGCAAAGCCTGTTGCCGCTTTGCCAAGGCAGTGCTGCAGTGCTTTCAGCTTGTGATTGATGTGGTCATTTCGGAGATGGAGGAGGAGGTGCAGGAGCTGAACAATGTGATTACATTGAGGTTACATTGGCGACTCTGTTTTTATACTAAAGAAAGATCCTACTGGTTTTTTTTTATGTTATTTTTTAAGGCAAATGCATTCACCGGGAAATGTCATTTTAACATTTTACAACCTTATCTGGCAATGTGGTGTGTGACACATCATCAGACACATCCTGTTTCATTGATAATGTAGGGACTCTGAAAGACACATAGAGCAGGGCCACAGTAACGAGTACGACATGTTCCCATTAGAAAGGAGAGAGTCTGCTATACAGTTATAGGGTATGCAGTGAGTCCAACGGCTGACCAAATTTAGTAAAAACCCCACTAAGAATTTAAAAACACATAGAGCAGGGCCACAGTGACACAGTAACAAGTACAACATGTTCCCATTAGAAAGGAGAGGGTCTGCTATACAGTTATAGGGTATGCAGTGAGTCCAACGGCTGACCAAATTTAGGAAAAACCCCATTAAGAATTTAAAGACACACAGAGCAGGGCCACAGTAGCAAGTGCAACATGTTCCCATTAGAAAGGAGAGGGTCTGCTATACAGTTATAGGGTATGCAGTGAGTCAAACGGCTGACTAAATTTAGGAAAAACCCCACTAAGAAATTAAAGACACATAGAGCAGGGCCACAGTGATGAGTACGACATGTTCCCATTAGAAAGGAGAGGGTCTGCTATACAGTTATAGGGTATGCAGTGAGTCCAACGGCTGACCAAATTTAGGAAAAACCCCACTAAGAAATTAAACACACACAGAGCAGGGGTACAGTAACGACAAATTCCCATTAGAAAGGAGAGAGTCTGCTATACAGTTATAGGGTATGCAGTGAGTCTAACGGCTGACCAAATTTAGGAAAAACCCCACTAAGAATTTAAAGACACATAGAGCAGGGCCACAGTAACAAGTACGACATGTTCCCAGTAGAAAGGAGAGGGTCAGCTATACAGTTATAGGGTATGCAGTGAGTCCAACGGCTGAGCAAATTTAGGAAAAAACCCACTAAGAAATTAAACACACACAGAGCAGGGGTACAGTAATGACAAATTCCCATTAGAAAGGAGAGGGTCTGCTATACAGTTATAGGGTATGCAGTGAGTCCAATGGCTGACCAAATTTAGGAAAAACCCCACTAAGAATTTAAAGACTCATAGAGCAGGGCCACAGTAACGACAAATTCCCATTAGAAAGGAGAGTCTGCTATACAGTTATAGGGTATGCAGTGAGTCCAACGGCTGACCAAATTTAGGAAAAACCCCACTAACAATTTAAAGACACATAGAGCAGGGCTACAGTAATGAGTACGACATGTTCCCATTAGAAAGGAGAGGGTCTGCTATACAGTTATAGGGTATGCAGTGAGTCCAACGGCTGACCAAATTTAGGAAAAACCCCACTAAGAAATTAAAGACACACAGAGCAGGGGAACAGTAACGACAAATTCCCATTAGAAAGGAGAGAGTCTGCTATACAGTTCTAGGGTATGCAGTGAGTCCAACGGCTGACCAAATTTAGGAAAAACCCCACTAAGAAATTAAACACACACAGAGCAGGGGTACAGTAACGACAAATTCCCATTAGAAAGGAGAGAGTCTGCTATACAGTTATAGGGTATGCAGTGAGTCTAACGGCTGACCAAATTTAGGAAAAACCCCACTAAGAATTTAAAGACACATAGAGCAGGGCCACAGTAACAAGTACGACATGTTCCCAGTAGAAAGGAGAGGGTCTGCTATACAGTTATAGGGTATGCAGTGAGTCCAACGGCTGAGCAAATTTAGGAAAAAACCCACTAAGAAATTAAACACACACAGAGCAGGGGTACAGTAATGACAAATTCCCATTAGAAAGGAGAGGGTCTGCTATACAGTTATAGGGTATCCAGTGAGTCCAACGGCTGACCAAATTTAGGAAAAACCCCACTAAGAATTTAAAGACTCATAGAGCAGGGCCACAGTAACGACAAATTCCCATTAGAAAGGAGAGTCTGCTATACAGTTATAGGGTATGCAGTGAGTCCAACGGCTGACCAAATTTAGGAAAAACCCCACTAACAATTTAAAGACACATAGAGCAGGGCTACAGTAATGACAAATTCCCATTAGAAAGGAGAGAGTCTCCCATAGTGTTGGCCTATGCAGTGAATGGATGGCAATTTGGAGGCACTTCAATGCACCTTGGAAGAGACATGGAAGTCAGAGGGCCTCCTCAAAACAATGTTCCCATTATTAGAAAGTGGGTCTCCCATAGTGCTGGCCTATGCAGGGAATGCAAGGGTTGCCAAAAATTTGGAGGCCCTCCAATGCCCCTTGGAAGAGACGTGGAGGAGGGCCTCATAAAAAAATGTTCCCATTAGAAAGGAGCGGGCCTCCTATACTTGTAATGCCCATGCACTAAGTGTATGGGCTGACAAACATTTACCCCTGGGGGGTATACATGAACATACTGTATAAAAAAATTTTTTTACGGGCATCATAAAGACCCTTTAAAGAAATTATGTGGGTGTTGCATCATGGACCACGGTCACCCTGGTGATATGGTGGGGGAGGATGAGGAGAAGGAGGAGGACAAGAGCAAATAGCCAAAATCAGGAAGCGTATACCCATGTGTGGGTGTGAAAAGGTGCATGGGAATACACCTCCCAAGAAAAGACACTGGATTTGAGTTTATGTTACACTGCTATCATTCGGTGGTGTTGAGAAGTCTGGCCCAATCCAGCCCTTGTTCATTTTGATAAGAGTCAGCCTGTCAGCATTTTCAGTTGACAGGTGGATGCGCTTATCAGTTATAATTCCACCAGCGGCACTAAAAACCCGCTCTGATAAAACGCTGGCGGCAGGGCAGGTCAGGACCTCCAAGGCACAGAGAGCCAGTTCATTCCACGTATCCAGCTTGGATACCCAATAATTATAAGGCACAGAGGAATCACGGAGGACGTTGGTACGGTCGGCAAGGTACTCCCTCAGCATCTTCCCAAACTTTGCACTCCTTGTGAGAGTACCCCGCGCCTCAGGGCCTGTGCGATGGGAGGGGCTGAGAAAACTTTCCCAGAACTTTGACAGTGTTCCCCTGCCTCTGCTGGATTGAAGTTGTGTCTCTCTCGCCTGTACTCCTTGGTTGTCCAATGAAGTGTGCCCTCTGCCGCCAGCGTTTTCAGATGGGAATTTTTTTAATAGTTCCGCAACAAGGGCCTTCTGGTACAGCCCCATTTTTGTAGACCTGTCCGTCTCAGGAATAAGAGATATAAAGTTCTCCTTGTAGCGTGGGTCTAGAAGTGTCACCAACCAGTAATGACTGTCACCCAAAATTTTGAGAACACGAGGGTCATTAGAAAGGCAGCGTAACATAAACTCATCTATGCGTGCCAGACTACTAACAGGCAAGACTTCCGTGTCCTCACCAAGAGGATGACTGACCATGCTCTCCTCCTCCTCCACTCTGTCCTCTGGCCATCCACACTGAACAGACGGTATGACAGCTGTGCAGGTAGTACCGTCTATAGCACATGAAACTAGCTCCTGTCCTTCCTCCTCCTCCTCCTGTTCCTCATTGTCACCCAATCCACATTGGGATGAGATGAGGCTGGGCTGTGTGTAATCACCCTGTATGGTTCCTTGCTCCATCTCCTCGTGCTCCGCCTGCAATGCATCCTCTTTGATTGTGAGCAGAGAGCGTTTCAGAAGACAGAGAAGCAGGAAGGTGACGCTAATTATGGCGTCATCGCCGCTCACTATCTTGATGGAGTCCTCAAAGTTTTGGAGGATGGTACATATGTCTGACATCCATGTCCATTCCTGAGGTCTTATGTGTGGAGTCTGAACTGAATACCGACGGCCTTGTTGATGCTGGTACTCAACAACTGCCCTCCTCTGCTCACAAATCCTTCCCAACATCTGCAGTGTAGAGTTCCAATGCGTGGGGACATCACACAGCAGTCTGTGAGCCGGAAGCTGTAAACGTTGCTGAAACACGGCAAGGGCGGCGGAAGCAGTAGCCGACTTTCTAAAATGGGCACACAGGCGGCGTACTTTAACAAGCAGATCCGGCAGCTCCAGGTAGGGTTTGAGAAACCGTTGAACCACGAGGTTAAGCACATGGGCCAGGCATGGTACGCCTCGCCTCAGAGCCGCCACCAGGTTCCGGCCATTGTCACACACGACCATGCCTGACTCTAGGTTCAGTGGTGTGAGCCACAGATCTGCCTGCTATTTCAGAGCTGTCCACAACTCTTCAACATTATGCAGTTTGTCACCTAAGCATATTAGCTTCAGCACAGCCTGTTGCCGCTTGGCCGAGGCAGTGCTGCAGTGCTTTCAGTTTGTGACTGATGTGGTCATTTCGGAGATGGAGGCTGAAGAGGAGGAGGAGGCTGAGGAGGATGAGGTGCAGGAGCTGTAGACCGTGGGTGCAACCCTGATTGACCTAGGGTCCGCAATCCTTGGCGTCGGGAGGACGTGTTCTGTCCCAAAGGTCCGACTGGGCCCCAGCTTCCACTATGCTAACCCAGTGTGCCGTCAGCGAGATGTACCGTCCCTTCCCACAAGCAGTTGTCCACGTGTCCGTGGTTAGGTGGACTTTCTCGGTAACTGTGTTGTTGAGGGCACGGCTAATGTTTTGGGACACGTGCTTGTGTAATGCGGGGACGGCACACCAGGAGAAATAGTGGCGGCTGGGGACCAAGTACCAAGGGACGGCCGCTGCCATCAGGTTG
Organism: Phyllobates terribilis; assembly: GCF_046119375.1. Lineage (NCBI taxonomy): Eukaryota > Metazoa > Chordata > Amphibia > Anura > Dendrobatidae > Phyllobates > Phyllobates terribilis. Next base: position 61,728,281 of record NW_027362767.1, read on the forward strand.
CGGAATGCTTCCGTCTCCACAAGCCTAAAAGGCAAAATTTCGAGCGCAAGCAGTCGTGAAATGTGAGAATTTAGTAGTGTGGCCTGTGGGGCGTTGGCTGCATATTTGCGCTTGCGTTCCAAGGACTGGGGCATGGAAAACTCAACGCTGCGCTGGGACAAGGACATGGATGTGCTTCCTGATGTTGCTACTTGAGAGTGTGCAACGACAGGTGCAGGGCGGGAGGCATCTTCGCATGCACCATGGACAGGGGATTGGCTTGCATGCACAACAGCGGAAGAAGCAATGGTGCCACCAGCAGACACTGTTCCTGGACCCTGGGGTTCGGCCCACAAAGTCGGGTGCTTTGCTGCCATGTGCCTGATCATGCTGGTGGTGGTCAGGCTGGTCGTTTTGCCACCCCTGCTGATGCTGGCCTGGCAGGTGGTGCAAATTGCCTTTTTGGGGTTATCGGCAGAGTCTTTAAAAAACAACCAGGCTCGGGAAGACCTAACAGTTGTACTGGCAACTTCCTTCGTGTTGGTGTGACGGGGAACGGTTGCCTGCCTTCTGTCTGCGGCCACCACACTGCTTCTTCCTGCCTGTTGGGGTGCTCTGCCTCCCTCTCCCTGCGTGCTGCTGTCCTCGCTCTGCATGTCCTCCAGCCAGGTTGGGTCAGTTACTATATCATCCACCACCTCATCTTCCACTTCCGCACCCTGATCCTCCTCCTGACTTTCTGGCAATTGTGTCTCATCATCGTCCACCTCTTGTGACACTTTCCCACCGTCGCCTTCATGTGACCGTGGCTGCTCAAATATTTGGGCATCGCTACACGCGATCTCCTCTTGCCCCGCTTCAAGTGGACCGGGCGAGAGGCCCGAATCTATAAATGGAAAAGTGAACAGCTCTTCAGAGTATCCAAGTGTGGGATCAGTTGTCTCCGGGCACTCGGCATGGTGGGAGGAAGGAGGATCAGGGTGAGGAATATGTGGTCCAGACTCACGGCTACTGAGACTTGACCGTGTGGAAGACAGGGTGGTGGTGGTGGTGGTGGCTAAGTGACTGGAAGCATTATCCGCTATCCAACCAACAACCTTTTGACACTGCTCTGGGTTCAATAGTGGTTTGCTGCGGTCCCCTAGGAATTGGGACAGGAAGGTCAGGCGAGAAGCTGTGAGTGTTTGTTGTGGCACAACTTCAGCTTGCCCATGGCCTTGTCCTTGGCCTCTGCATGCACCATCAACATCACGTCCAGTTCCCCGTCCCTTGCCACATGCCTTGCCTATTTTAAATGGAGGACAGTATCTTCCAATCTCACTACAAATGACTGAGTTTGGAGCGAACTTATATGTGATCCGTGTGAAGGAGAAAACAGAGTTTTAAATACCTGGCCTGTAGGTAAGTAGTTTGAACAACAAACTGGTGTGAATTGCTTCAATGACACACTAAAGGACATTTTTAATGGAGGCCAAAAATGGCAGTATTTTCTGAAAACATCAGTGTGACGGAGAAAACACAGTTTTCAATAGCTGGATTTCTAGCGCTGTAATATGGAAAGGATCTGGCTGTATTCTGCAGTGCCAACAAGCAAATGGCGCAGAAAAACGGTGTTCTCTGGATTGCTTTTTAAGCAAATAATGAGGATTAAGATCCCAAAAAAAGTATTCCTGGCCCCTGAGACCTGGGCCTTTGTATAGAAATATCTAACAGAAGCAGAAGGCAGAATTGGAATGGAGCCTCTTGTGCTATATGCACTGCAGTCTGCTATATACACTGCCTGCCTATATACCCTGCCTGATATCTCTGCAGATGGATTAGTTAGTCCTCAAAAGGACTGTTTGTTAAGATGGATATGTGTAATGTACGGTTTTTCTCCCTACACTACCTAATACATAAGCAATTCTCTCACTGACACAGCAGCAGCTCTCCCTAGTCTGCCTGATTCCAGAGTGACTGTGACGAACATGGCGGCGCCAGGTCTGATATAGACCTGATGATACTGTGTGGCCATCCAATCACTGTAATGCCACAAACACCATGGCTGCGGCATTACAATGAGTGGCAGGCAATCCCTGAATGTTGATTGGCGCTCTAAAGAGCGCCAAACCTGCAGGGAGGGGACCCGAGCTCCCGCCGAGCAACCCCAGAAACAAGTGAGATGCTCGGGCGAGTACCGAGCAGTAGCGAGCATGCTCGCTCATCACTAATCTTTACCTGATGCAGTATAACTACCTGCTGACTTGTTGCTGTGCTTCACTTGCCATGGTGTCGGACCTGTGACATGAAACTGTCTTCCACAACCTCACCTTTATTGCAGAATTTGGCTGTTCCTCACCCAGTTTAAGCCTCCTACACAGCTGTCTATGTGTAACGATCATTGCTGGCGCCCCTGCATGGGTCCCCTGCTCTCTCCATGCGGGGATGCAGACATACCGCCCCGGCCGCTGCAGTGTCCTCGCTCTCATCCTCCCCCTCCTTCTATGCACGCTGCTATGACTTTCGGAGTCATGCCTAGTGCGCGATCGCTCTCGCCTGCTCTTAAAGTGGCAGCATGCGCACCTGCAAAGATGCCCCCAGCCAATAGCAGGGAGGCATCTTGTATAAAAGGCACCCTCACCAATAGGGAGATGCCTGAGCAACCCCCATAATTATTTCCCTGTCCCGTACTGTCCTTGTAGTTTATTCTTTACCCTGAAGCCATTCCGGTGGTACTTAAACTCTGTGGCCACATCAGTGGTACCTGAACCATTTCTCAAGACCTGTGTTTCTGAACAAGAGCCTATCCCCGAAGTCCACGTGGTCTGTACTGTCCGTCAGTCTCTGACTGCGCTGCCATGTTCCCGTCCAGCGTAACCGACCCCTGGGATCGGCAGCTGCAGTATCGGGGACTGCCTTGGAGTGGTACCTGGTGGCTAACTGCAGTTCAAGCCTGACTCCACCATCAGGAGCCCCAGTGAACACCAGGTTGCCGCTTAGCTACGCCCCACCTGGGCAAGCCCAGCCCCGTAACACAGAGGGTCCACAAACCACGTGCGACACCGGCGAGCGTGACAGTATGACTGTGTTTCAACCTACATGAAAATGATGATTATTATGACCTGTTTTGTATAACTGGATACTCATACACCTGACAATAATCATACAAATCCCCTGACTTTGTGCAAGAAAAATGTATGCAGTTTTGAATGAAAAGTACAATATGTATTTTGTAGAGTTTTTAAGAGAAAACATTCTCAGCGGTGAAACCAAGAACGCAGAATAAATAACAAGGACATTACTTTCTTATACCATTCAGTACACACTTCATCTCCACTCTAGATGTTGTAACCCTGAGAGCTGCTCTCATCCAAGCTGCGGACACATCTTATAATGGTGGGCAGATGGAGAGCGCAGCACCAATTACACTGATAGGGAGAGGAGCAATAATAATACTTTCTGAGCCATCTGATCCTAACATGGATAGAGAGATCATTCGGAGTATAAACACAGGTGAGAAGAACGGCAAAATATACACAAAATGTAATACTCTCAGACATCTATACAAAACATATTAAACGAGCATTTCACAGTCAAACCTCACATAAAAATCACAGCACGCACTGTATGTACTCCTTGTGCAGGGGTATGACTATAGTGGTGTAGATTTCGTTTTTGCCCCTCTGCCGTGCATGTTACTTCGATATTCCTCCAAAAATTATATATTTTTTTATTATTATTATTTTTTCGTTTTAGGTTCTGAAACGGAACCTACCTGTCACAAAAATATAATATACCTGCAGCCATAGTGGTAATCTGAAGGTAAATAGCATGTAATTGGAAGTTTGGAAGTGCGGCTGCAAGGAGAAAATGAAGTTATATTCTCCCTGCAATCGCACTTCCAATTAGATACCTGCACATGTTTAAAACAGTATTTAAATGCAGATTAACCCTATGACTGGAGGTAAAAAAAAAGCTGTTGCTTTTTTTTTTGCTGACATGTTCCCTTTAAATTTTGTGCAGATCAGTGGGGATCCAGGTTTGGAAACCCCCACTAATCACTCAAAAGGAAGTGCACAGAGTGGAGTACTGATACAACAGAAACTCAAGACTTTGTGGGCTCAGGCAGGAACTGTGTACTTCTGTGCGGTGTATTAAGCAATTGGTGGGGTTCCCAGAAACAGGCCAACCAACAATCAGAGTTTGATCAGAGTGGGATCCAATTTTCTTGGAGGTGGAGAGAAAAAAAAAAAGTTAGTCAGTCAGTCTGTGAAAATCGGACCACCCTCAGATGCCATCTGAGTGCAGTCCTATTTTTTTTGACAGTCCCATAGACTTGAATGGGCGTGTGCCATCTGATTTTCAAAGGTAAACTGTGCATGTGTTAGGAATTGTGGTTCTGTGCTTCCACCTGGGAATGGATCAGGTCTAGTACTGTGTCATAGGGGCCACCATTGTCCTGACCCTGGAGGTGGAGCTACTACTCGTGCAGGGAAACCGTCCCAGTCATATGGAGCTTCACGTTCTGGTGTTGTAGAATATGTGAGGACGCGGGGCGCCGTGCCTCTCACTGATTGTCCCGGTTGCCAGGCAGTGCAGCTCACTGCTGTACCTGGCACTAGGCAGTGATGGGATGTTGTCCATTCTGCTGTCCAAGCTATCAGGGTGTCTGGGGATGATTGGGAGGTACTCAACACCTGATCATTAGGCGGGCTATTCAACCCTATTTCCTGCTTAGTCTTTTGCTGTTTATTGCAGTTCCAATGTGCTGTGGTGGTGCATGGTGCTAGCATTAGGTTTTGCTATCTTTTCAGGGGTTTTCTCTTTTTCTCTTCTGGTTATACTTCCTGGGGTTCTTGCAGAGGTACTCACCTGGTTCTTGACTAGCCACCAACTGCGTCACCAGACATCATGTTACATGTTATTACATTATTGTCACGGATGTGTCAGAGGTGACAGACAGTCACCCTGCAATGGTTTGCAGGAGATCTCCACGTTTGGCAATGCAGACAGCTGCCTAGATAGGAGTCTGTGTTCAGGACCCAACGACTACCTCCCTTTAGTCTGTGTGTATATGTGACGCTCACAGCCTTCCCTGGGAAATGGGGTACTCGGAGCCGGGTCAGATGTTGGGGAGGCAGTCGTGGCCTGGACCCGTTCCGTGCCCAGGGCCGTCACATTAAAAAGTAATGGGCTTTCAGGGTTGAGTGGTATTATCGACTACGCCACCTGTGGTGTCTGGTGATGCGCCACCAGCGCTGCTAGCAGTCCTCTGAGGCTGGATGTAGTGGCAGCAGGCGATGTTATAACTCCCCACAGGCGGAGCAGGGCCTCAGGGCAGATGTGACAGGAGGATGGGGAGAGTAGTCCTGAGTCACTCAGGTGCTGTGTGGTGCAGTGCAGAAATGAACCTCTCCTGTCCGTGTGCGTGCAAAGGCTGGGTCTCCCTCTGGACTATGCACAGATATAGGGTAAGGCAGCAATTCCGTTCCGCCCGTCACCCGACGGGATCCACTGTAGCCTACTGGGGTTCTCTGACAGAGACGTGAAGTGGCAAAGTCAGACGTCGGGGGCCGGTACCCCTCTTGCAGCAGGAGTCCCTCTGGCAGGGCCAGAATGGAGAGTACAGGTGGCGTACGCCGCTCCGTCCGTGCTCCCTGGGATCCTTTTGCTTGTGGAGCTGTCACTATAGCTCCCGACCTTCTTAAGCAAGGGAACTTGACTGAGATAGAGACACCGTTAACTCATACCCGCTCCTCGTATCAAGGTCAGAGCACGAGGACCGTGCATCTTCAGCACACTGCAGGCTCCTACACAAGGCCACTGTCAGCTGTAAAGACCACAGTCAAAGAGCCTTGTGCTTAAGATGGCTGGCTATTATATATGAAACTATGTGTGTAACTAAAAGTCTGTTCTACCCTTCACCCACTACATGGTTCCCCTAACTTTTGGTTCCCCTCACTTGTGATCCTGCTAAGGCAGCACTATGGTGCATACTTGCCTCCCATAGGTCAGGAGTGTGTAGTGTTGAATGTAGATTCAGGGTCCTGACCAGTGCACCTTCCTTACCTGGGTGAGGAGACACTACACCTGCTGACAGGCTGCAGTATCCCCCCTTGTGGCGACCGAACCCTCAGGGGCGCCACATATATACACCCGGTGTGTCTAGGTGGGCTTCACCGGTTATATTCATTCCTACTTGGAACTTGGCTGAAGCAGTATCACATCCTCTTTGGAGTCTTGAAGCCGTGTGCCCTGTTGGAGTTTCTTCTAAAGCTAAGTTATTTCCCTGTGTTGTCTTCCCCTTTTGTCTTTAGAGTGCTAGCAAAGGTTGACTAGTGCTCATCTCCTTCCACCCCCAGCTTTAGCCTTACGCCAGGGACAGTAGGGCAAGGCATGTGTTTGGCGACAGCAGCGGAGACTGTATAGGGACATTAGGGGGAGACAGGGTAACGCTAATCCAGATTAGGAGGTCACCTCTTCCCCCTTTCCCTAGTGTGTGGACTTCCTTTCCCTTTCCCCTCAGTGTTTCACTCACACCTGGCGTGACATTATAACTGGCCAAAAAAACGGGAAAAAAAAGACACAAATCTGACACTTTGGGTTCCTTTTTTTTTTCTGTGTGTTTTTGGGTGTGTACCTTTTTTTTTCCTTTCTCCCTTGGTATGGGATCGGTTGCAGAGCTTGCAGAGGAGCTGCATGGGCTGTCTCTGGAGGTGAATGACCTCCGCTGTGAAGTGCAGCAGCAGTTTCAGTGGCTGCAGGTCACCAATGTGGGGGTCTCTGCGGGTAGGCCTGTCCAGCCTGAGACCAAGGTTGCCCTCCCGGACAGGTTTTCAGGAGGTAGGGACAGGTTTTTTTGTGTGTTACGAGGCATACAAATTGTACTTCAAACTTCGTCCCTACTCCTCCGGTAATGAGGAGCAACGGATTGGTATTGTGATTTCTCTACTGCAGGGCGATCCTCAGTGATGGGCGGTTTCGTTACCGTAGGATTCAGTTTGTCTCCAATCTGTGGAGGTTTTTTTTTGGAGCTCTTGCCCTCATCTATGATGACCCTGACTGAGTTGCCTTGGCTGAGTCTAGGCTACGTCGCCTTCAGCAGGGGATTCGGTCAGTGGAAACATACAGTTTGGAATTCCGTAGATGGGCAATGGATTCCAAATGGAATGACTCAGCCCTTAAAAGTCAATTTTGTGATGGGCTAATGGAAAGGTTGAAAGATGCCTTGGCTGTATATCGAGGCTGCCATGTCTTTGGCCATACGTCTTGATGGACGCCTTCAGGATAGACGGGTGCGACCTCCTTCTCCGGGGCCTTCTTGTCGGGGTTGTGTACCTTTGCCAAGGGAGCGGTCTGGGGGTGAACCAGTACTGGGGGAAGTGGAGGAACCTATGCAGTTAGGGGGTGTCTCTACATCATACATCTCCCCGGAGATTTGAAAGAAAAAAGGCATATGTTTTTTTTTGTGGAAAAAAGGGACACTTTGTTGGGACCTGTCCTTCAATTCCTAAACAAAAAGAGACTCGATTAACTCTCAGTAGTCTGGAGTTGGATAAACAAGGGGTGCATTTGTGGCCAAACTGCAGCTCCCGCTTTGTCCTGATTGCAGAGGTGGTGCTAGAGAGCAAAATCGAAAAAAGTTCTGTGTTTGTTGACAGTGGAGCCGGGGTCAGCATGGTTGATGCTGAGTTTGTGAAAACTCAAGGTCTTGCTTGCTGTGCTTTAGCTGAACCTATTTTCATCTTTTCCATTGACTCGGCGCCACTTGCACCGAAAGCATTTACTCAGATTGTACATAATGTGAAACTGAGGGTGAGGTCAGTTCATTGTGAAATCATTCCTTGCTATGTTTTGGAGAATCTCCCTACTCTGATTGGTTTAGGTATCCCCTGGTTTGTTAAACATAATCCATTGGTGGATTGGCAAACCGGGGAGATTATTGAATGGGGAGATTACTGCCATGAGAACTGTCTGAATGTTTCCATTGCTGCTGTCTCTGCGGAGATACTGCCTGCTTTTCTGTCTGGTTTTGAGGATGTTTTTTCTGAGAGGGGGTGTCAGGATTTTCCTCCTCATCGTGCTTATGACTGTCCTATTAACCTGACCCCTGGAGCTAAACTACCCAAGTCCAGACTGTATAATCTTTCTGGCCCTGAGAGACAAGCCATGAAGGATTTCATTGCGGAAAGTCTGGAGAAGGGACATATCAGACCCTCATCTTCGCCCGTGGCGGCAGGGTTCATCTTTGTGAAGAAAAAAGATGGCGGTCTACGTCCCTGTTTAGATTTCCGGGAATTAAATCAAATTACCATCCATGATCCATACCCTCTTCCTCTGATTTCTGATTTATTCAGCCAGGTTGTGGGAGCTAAGGTTTTCTCCAAGTTGGATTTAAGGGAAGCCTGCAATCTGGTTAGAATCAGAGAAGGGGACGAATGGAAGACAGCGTTCAATACCCCGGAAGGTCATTTCGAGAGTCTGGTTATGCCTTTTGGCTTGACCAATGCACCTGTGTTTTTCCAGCATTTTATAAATGATATTTTTCATCATTTGTTGGGGAGGTTTGTGGTGGTCTATTTGGACGATATTTTGGTTTATTCACCTGATTTTGAGACGCAGGTGCTCCAGATATTAAGGGATAACAAACTCTATGCCAAACTAGAGAAATGTGCTTTCGCTGCTCAGGAGGTGCAGTTTTTGGGGTACTTGTTGTCATCTTTAGGTTTTCGGATGCATCCGGAGAAGATCCGTGCAGTCCTTGACTGGGAACGTCCGAGAACCTGAAGGCCTACAACGTTTTCTGGGCTTTACTAATTTTTACAGGAAATTCATCCAAAATTACTCTGTTGTAGTGAAACCCCGTACTGACATAACTAAGAAGGGGTCTGATTTTTCCAAATCGTCGGATGCTTCCCTCCAGGCTTTTTCTTCCTTAAAGAATCATTTTGCCTCTCCACCTATACTCAGTCAACCCAATGTTTCTCAACCCTTTATTGTGGAGGTCGATGCTTCGGGTGTCGGGGTTGGGGCTGTGTTGTCTCAGGGGTCGTCCCCTGGTAAATGGCGTCCATGCGCCTTCTTTTCTAAAAAATTGTCTTCAAGTGAGAGAAATTATGACGTGGGTAATAGGGAACTTTTGGCGATCAAATTGGCGTTCAATGAATGGCGACACTGGTTGGAGGGGGCTGTCCATCCTATTACTGTTATTACTGATCATAAGAACCTGTCATATCTCCAGTTAGCTAAACGTCTCAACCCTAGGCAAGCCAGATGGTCTCTGTTTTTTACTAGGTTCAATTTTGTTGTCACTTTTTGTCCAGGGGTCAAAAACATATGGCTGACAGAAAACGCTTGCCAGGTCCGGACCTGAATGTGAATGACTTTGTGTGGTTGTCTACAAAGAATATAAGATTGAAAGTTCCTTCTTAGAAGCTGGGACCTAGGTTTATTGGTCCCTACAAAATTACCGCCGTCATTAACCCAGCAGCGTTTCGTCTTGAACTTCCTCGGGTCCTTAAGGTTCACAATGTGTTCCACAGGTCCTTACTCAAAAGGTACTTAGAACCTCTTGAGCCCTCACCTCTACCACCGCCCCCAGTAATGGTTGATGGTAATTTGGAGTTCGAGATTTCGAGGATAGTAGATTCTCGTCTCCAACGTCGTTCTCTGCAATACTTGGTGCACTGGAAAGGCTATGGTCCGGAGGAGAGGACGTGGGTTTCAGCGTCAGAGGTGAACGCTCCCAGATTGGTTTGCTCTTTTCACACCTCTTTTACGGAGAAACCCGGTCCTGAGTGTCCAGAGGCCACTCGTAGAGGGGGTGTGTCAGAGGTGACAGACAGTCGCCCTGCAATGGTTTGCAGGAGATCTCCACGTTTGGCAATGCAGACACCTGTTAGATAGGAGGCTGTGTTCAGCACCCAGCGACTACCTCCCTTTAGTCTGGGTGTATATATACCTGTTGTGTCTAGGTGGGCATCACCAGTTATATTCATTCCTACTTGGAACTTGGCTGAAGCAGAATCACGTCCTCTTTGGAGTCTTGAGGCCGTGTGCCCTGTTGGAGTTCTTCTAAAGCTAAGTTATTATTTCCCTGTGTTGTCTTCCCCTTTTGTCTTTAGAGTGCTAACGGAGCTTGACTAGTGCTCATCTCCTTCCATCCCCAGCTTTAGCCTTACGCCAGGGATAGTAGGGCGAGGCATGTGTTCGACGACAGCTGCGGAGGCTGTATAAGGAGGTTAGGGGTACACAGGGTGACGCTAGTCCAGATAAGGAGGTCACCTCTTCCCCCTTTCCCTAGTGTCTGGGCTTCCTTTCCCTTTTCCCTCTGTGTTTCACTCACACCTGGCGTGACAACGGGACACATCCTCTATATACTACACCACACAGGATACATTTTCTACATACTACACCGCACAGGACACATCCTCTATATACTACACCACACGGGACACATCCACTATATACTATACCACAAAGGACACTTCCTCTATATACTACACCACACGGTAGAGATCCTCTATATACTGCACGACACAGGACACATCCTCTATATACTGCACTACACAGGACACATCCTCTATATACTATACCACACAGAACACTTGCTCTATATACTACACCACATGGGACACATCCTCTATATACTACACCACATGGGACACATCCTCTATATACTACACCACAAGGGTCACATACTCTATATACTACACCACGCGGGACACATCCTCTATATACTACACCACACGGGACACATCCTCTATATACTACACCACACGGTAGAGATCCTCTATATACTGCACCACACAGGACACATCCTCTATATACTGCACTACACAGGACACATCCTCTATATACTACACCACACAGGACACATCCTCTATATACTATACCACACAGAACACTTCCTCTATATACTATACCACACAGAACACTTCCTCTATATACTACACCACACGGGACACATCCTCTATATACTACACCACACGGGACACATCCTCTATATACTATACCACACGGGACACATCCTCTATATACTATACCACACAGGACACATCCTCTATATACTACACCACACAGGAGAGCGGACAGATCTTCTATATACTACACCACACAGGAGAGCTGACAGATCCTCTATATACTACACCTCACAGCAGAGCTGACAGATCCTCTATATACTACACCACACAGGAGAGCTGACAGATCCTCTATATACTACACCACACAGGAGAGCTGACAGATCCTCTATATACTACACCACACAGGAGAGCTGACAGATCCTCTATATACTACACCTCACAGCAGAGCTGACAGATCCTCTATATACTACACCACACAGGAGAGCTGACAGATCCTCTATATACTACACCACACAGGAGAGCTGACAGATCCTCTATATACAAAACCACACAGGAGAGCTGACAGATCCTCTATATACTACACCACACAGGAGAGCGGACAGATCCTCTATATACTACACCACACAGGAGAGCTGACAGATCCTCTATATACTACACCTCACAGCAGAGCTGACAGATCCTCTATATACTACACCACACAGGAGAGCTGACAGATCCTCTATATAGTATACCACACAGGAGAGCTGACAGATCCTCTATATACTACACCACACAGGAGAGCGGACAGATCCTCTATATACTACACCACACAGGAGAGCTGACAGATCCTCTATATACTACACCGCACAGGAGAGCCGACAGATCCTCTATATACTACACTGCACAGGACAGCGGACACATCCTCTATATACTACACCGCACAGGAGAGCTGACAGATCCTCTATATACTACACCGCACAGGAGAGCGGACAGATCCTCTATATACTACACCACACAGGAGAGCGGACAGATCCTCTATATACTACACCACACAGGAGAGCGGACAGATCCTCTATATACTACACCACACAGGAGAGCGGACAGATCCTCTATATACTACACCACACAGGAGAGCGGACAGATCCTCTATATACTACACCACACAGGACACATCCTCTATATACTATAACACACCGGAGAGATCCTCTATATACTACACCATACAGGAGAGCTGACACATCCTCTATATACTACACCACACAGGAGAGCTGACACATCCTCTATATACTACACCACACAGGAGAGCTGACACATCCTCTATATACTACACCACACAGGAGAGCTGACACATCCTCTATATACTACACCACACAGGAGAGCTGACACATCCTCTATATACTACACCACACAGGAGAGCTGACACATCCTCTATATACTACACCACACAGGAGAGCAGACAGATCCTCTATATGCTACACCACACAGGAGAGCTGACAGATCCTCTATATACTACACCACACAGGAGAGCGGACAGATCCTCTATATACTACACCACACAGGAGAGCTGACAGATCCTCTATATACTACACCACACAGGAGAGCGGACAGATCTTCTATATACTACACCACACAGGAGAGCTGACAGATCCTCTATATACTACACCTCACAGCAGAGCTGACAGATCCTCTATATACTACACCACACAGGAGAGCTGACAGATCCTCTATATACTACACCACACAGGAGAGCTGACAGATCCTCTATATACTACACCACACAGGAGAGCTGACAGATCCTCTATATACTACACCTCACAGCAGAGCTGACAGATCCTCTATATACTACACCACACAGGAGAGCTGACAGATCCTCTATATACTAAACCACACAGGAGAGCTGACAGATCCTCTATATACTACACCACACAGGAGAGCTGACAGATCCTCTATATACTACACCACACAGGAGAGCTGACAGATCCTCTATATACTAAACCACACAGGAGAGCTGACAGATCCTCTATATACTACACCACACAGGAGAGCGGACAGATCCTCTATATACTACACCACACAGGAGAGCTGACAGATCCTCTATATACTACACCTCACAGCAGAGCTGACAGATCCTCTATATACTACACCACACAGGAGAGCTGACAGATCCTCTATATAGTATACCACACAGGAGAGCTGACAGATCCTCTATATACTACACCACACAGGAGAGCGGACAGATCCTCTATATACTACACCACACAGGAGAACTGACAGATCCTCTATATACTACACCGCACAGGAGAGCCGACAGATCCTCTATATACTACACTGCACAGGACAGCGGACACATCCTCTATATACTACACCATACAGGAGAGCGGACAGATCCTCTATATACTACACCATACAGGAGAGATCCTCTATATACTACACCACACGTGAGAGCTGACAGATCCTCTATATACTACACCACACGTGAGAGCTGACAGATACTCTATATACTACACCACACGTGAGAGCTGACAGATCCTCTATATACTACACCACACAGGAGAGCTGACAGATCCTCTATATACTACACCGCACAGGAGAGCCGACAGATCCTCTATATACTACACTGCACAGGACAGCGGACACATCCTCTATATACTACACCATACAGGAGAGCGGACAGATCCTCTATATACTACACCATACAGGAGAGATCCTCTATATACTACACCACACGTGAGAGCTGACAGATCCTCTATATACTACACCACACGTGAGAGCTGACAGATACTCTATATACTACACCACACGTGAGAGCTGACAGATCCTCTATATACTACACCACACAGGAGAGCAGACAGATCCTCTATATACTACACCATACAGGAGAGCGGACAGATCCTCTATATACTACACCACACAGGAGAGCTGACAGATCCTCTATATACTACACCATACAGGAGAGCGGACAGATCCTCTATATACTACACCACACAGGAGAGCTGACAGATCCTCAATATACTACACCACACAGGAGAGCTGACAGATCCTCTATATACTGCACCACACAGAAGAGCCGACAGATCCTCTATATACTACACCACACAGGAGAGATCCTCTATATACTACACCACACAGGAGAGATCATCTATAATATAGAGTCTATATACTACACCACACGGGACACATCCTCTATATACTGCACCACACAGGACACAACCTCTATATACTATACCACACGGGACACATCCTCTATATACTACACCACACGGTACACATCCTCTATATACTATACCACACAGGACACATCCTCTATACACTACACCACACGGTACACATCCTCTATATACTATACCACACAGGACACAATCTCTATATACTACACCACATGGGACACATTCTCTATATACTACACCACATAGGAGAGCAGACAGATCCTCTATATACTACACCACACAGGAGAGCTGAGAGATCCTCTATATACTACACCACACAGGAGAGCTGACAGATCCTCTATATACTACACCACATAGGAGAGCAGACAGATCCTCTATATACTACACCACACAGGAGAGCTGACAGATCCTCTATATACTGCACCACATAGGAGAGCTGACAGATCCTCTATATACTGCACCACACAGGACAGATCCTCTATATACTACACCACACAGGAGAGCTGACAGATCTTCTATATACTACACCGCACAGGAGAGCTGACAGATCCTCTATATACTGCACCACACAGGAGAGTTGACAGATCCTCTATATACTACACCACACAGGAGAGCTGACAGATCCTCTATGTACTACACCACACAGGAGAGCCGACAGATCCTCTATATACTACACCACACAGGAGAGCTGACAGATCCTCTATATACTACACCACACAGGAGAGCTGACAGATCCTCTATATACTACACCACACAGGAGAGCTGACAGATCCTCTATATACTACACCACACAGGAGAGCTGACACATGCTCAATATACTACACCACACAGGAGAGCTGACAGATCCTCTATATACTACACCACACAGGAGAGCTGACAGATCCTCTATATACTACACCACACAGGAGAACCGACAGATCCTCTATATACTACACCACACAGGAGAGCTGACACATCCTCTATATACTACACCACACAGGAGAGCTGACAGATCCTCTATATACTGCACCACACAGGAGAGCTGACACATCCTCTATATACTACACCACACAGGAGAGCTGACAGATCCTCTATATACTACACCACACAGGAGAGCTGACAGATCCTCTATATACTACACCACACAGGACACATCTTCTATATACTATACTACATGGGACACATCCTCTATATACTACACCACACGGGACACATCATCTATATACTACACCCCCTGATGAAGGCACTTCCGAAACACACGTCGGGGTTGGAGTGCAACACATAGCACCATGGCCACCAAGTAATATAACTTAGAGCATTTCCCCCAATAGGTGTACAGTGGCTATATATATAGGACAACCCCTTTGGTGACTATATCAATTCTCACTGAGGATTATGTTTATTTGCACTTATTCATGACCAGGACATGTTTGGTCAATCACAACATATGACCTATTGTTGCTCAGGATCTATGCGAATTGCAAGTATAATAGGTGACCTTACAAAGTACTTTACCTCAGATTAAACATACATGTAGGCATATTAAATCTCGTATAGGCCGACAGCATAAGGAATAAACATTTGAGTGACCTATGTAATATTTGCCACTTCCCAATAACAAGATACGTGAATCTGAATAATGCAGGATCCATATATTCTCTTGAGGAATGCTTTTTTAGGTTTAATTTATTTTGTTGTGTCATGCTTTATATTTATTGTCATGTATATTGTTACAATCTAATATAATCATTGTTGGTGGTTCTGATTTGGTGAATTGTTAACAAGTTCTTTTACTCATGTATGATTTGAGTTGTTTTTTTTTTAATTCTTTTACTTATTTTCACTACTCTATGTGTGCACTTTTGGTTCACAGTGCCACCATTAACCATTGTCTGGTAATAAAGAAGGGGACAAACATATGGTGTGGCCCCCATGCTCCCCTGACCTCAACCCCATTGAGAACCTCTGGAGCATCATCAAAAGGAGTGTCTATGATGGCGGGAGGCAGTTCACATCTAAGCAACAGCTCTGGGAGGGTATTCTGTCCTCATGCAAAACAATTGAAGCAGAAACCATCCAAAACCTGACAAATTCAATGGACGAGAGAGTTCAGAAGCTCCTTTCGAACAAGGGGTCCTATGTGCAAATGTAACATCACCTAGAATAAAGTTTTGAGTTGAAAACTGTTTGACTTCAGTGTGTAATAACCTGCTAATGCTTATAATTTCAAAAATGACCATTTTTTTGTTCTTTATTAAAATAAAAAGGTTGAAAACTCTGCTGTGCATAATAATTTGGAACATGCATTTTGAGTGCAGTTTGAGTTTTTTTTTGTTTTTTTTTTAAATATACTGTTATCATAGGCAGTTTGTACAAAAACCTTTCAATTGTACTCTAATAGTTATTTCACTGGAAAATTACAATGACTGCAAATCATATAGGTAATTTGGGAAAATCTGAGAAAATATTATTTGCATAATAATTTGGAACACAGTGTATACACTACACCACACAGGACACATCCTCTATATACTACACCACACAGGACACAACCTCTATATACTACACCACACAGGACACATCCTCTATATACTACACCACACAGGACACATCCTCTATATACTACACCACACAGGACACATCCTCTATATACTACACCACACAGGACACATCCTCTATATACTACACCATACAGGACACATCCTCTATATACTACACCACACAGGACACATCCTCTATATACTACACCACACAGGACACAACCTCTATATACTACACCACACAGGACACATCCTCTATATACTACACCACACAGGACACATCCTCTATATACTACACCACACAGGACACATCCTCTATATACTACACCACACAGGACACATCCTCTATATACTACACCATACAGGACACATCCTCTATATACTACACCACACAGGACACATCCTCTATATACTACACCGCACGGGATACATCCTCTATATACTACACCACACAGGAGAGATCCTCATTATACTACACCATACAGGACACATCCTCTATATACTACACCACACAGGACACATCCTCTATATACTACACCGCACAGGACACATCCTCTATATACTACACCACACAGGACACATCCTCTATATACTACACCGCACAGGACACATCCTCTATATACTACACCACACAGAACACATCCTCTATATACTACACCGTACAGGACACATCCTCTATATATTACACTGCACAGGACACATCCTGTATATACTACACCGCACAGGACACACCCTCTATATACTACACCACACAGGACACATCCTCAATATACTACACCGCACAGGAGAGATCCTCTATATACTACACAGCACAGGACAGATCCTCTATATACTACACCGCACAGGAGAGATCCTCTATATACTACACCACACAGGACACATCCTCTATATACTACACCACACAGGACACATCCTCTATATACTACACCACACAGGACAAATCCTCTATATACTACACCACACAGGACACATCCTCTATATACTACACCACACAGGACACATCCTCTATATACTACACCACACAGGACACATTCTCTATATACTACACCACACAGGACACATCCTCTATATACTACACCACACAGGACACATCCTCTATATACTACAACACACAGGACACATCCTCAATATACTACACCGCACAGGAGAGATCCTCTATATACTACACAGCACAGGACAGATCCTCTATATACTACACCACACAGGACACATCCTCTATATACTACACCACACAGGACAGATCCTCTATATACTACACCACACAGGACACATCCTCTATATACTACACCACACAGGACACATCCTCTATATACTACACCACACAGGACACATCCTCTATATATTAAAATGCACAGGACACATCCTGTATATACTACACCGCACAGGACACACCCTCTATATACTACACCGCACAGGAGAGATCCTCTATATACTACACAGCACAGGACAGATCCTCTATATACTACACCGCACAGGAGAGATCCTCTATATACTACACCACACAGGACACATCCTCTATATACTACACCACACAGGACACATCCTCTATATACTACACCACACAGGACAAATCCTCTATATACTACACCACACAGGACACATCCTCTATATACTACACCACACAGGACACATCCTCTATATACTACACCACACAGGACACATTCTCTATATACTACACCACACAGGACACATCCTCTATATACTACACCACACAGGACACATCCTCTATATACTACAACACACAGGACACATCCTCAATATACTACACCGCACAGGAGAGATCCTCTATATACTACACAGCACAGGACAGATCCTCTATATACTACACCGCACAGGAGAGATCCTCTATATACTACACCACACAGGACACATCCTCTATATACTACACCACACAGGACACATCCTCTATATACTACACCACACAGGACACATCCTCTATATACTACACCATATAGGACACATCCTCTATATACTACACCACACAGGAGAGCTGACAGATCCTCTATATACTGCACCACACAGAAGAGCCGACAGATCCTCTATATACTACCCCACACAGGAGAGCCGACAGATCCTCTATATACTACACCACACAGGAGAGATCCTCTATATACTACACCACACAGGAGAGATCATCTATAATATAGAGTCTATATACTACACCACACAGGACACATCCTCTATATACTGCACCACACAGGACACAACCTCTATATACTATACCACACGGGACACATCCTCTATATACTACACCACACAGGAGAGATCCTCTATATACTACACCATACAGGACACATCCTCTATATACTACACCACACAGGAGAGATCCTCTATATACTACACCACACAGGACACATCCTCTATATACTACACCACACAGGAGAGATCCTCTATATACTACACCATACAGGACACATCCTCTATATACTACACCGCACAGGACACATCCTCTATATACTACACCACACAGGACACATCCTCTATATACTACACCACACAGGACACATCCTCTATATACTACACCACACAGGACAGACCTCTATATACTACACCACACAGGACAGATCCTCTATATACTACACCACACAGGACACATCCTCTATATACTACACCACACAGGACACATCCTCTATATACTACACCACACAGGACAGACCTCTATATACTACACCACACAGGACAGATCCTCTATATACTACACCACACAGGACACATCCTCTATATACTACACCACACAGGACACATCCTCTATATACTACACCACACAGGACACATCCTCTATATACTACACCACACAGGACACATCCTCTATATACTACACCACACAGGACAGACCTCTATATACTACACCACACAGGACATCCTCTATATACTACACCACACAGGACACATCCTCTATATACTACACCGCACGGGACACATCCTCTATATCCTACACCATACAGGAGAGATCCTCTATATACTACACCACACAGGACACATCCTCTATATAATACACCATACAGGACAGATCCTCTATATACTGCACCACACAGAAGAGCCGACAGATCCTCTATATACTACCCCACACAGGAGAGCCGACAGATCCTCTATATACTACACCACACAGGAGAGATCCTCTATATACTACACCACACAGGAGAGATCATCTATAATATAGAGTCTATATACTACACCACACAGGACACATCCTCTATATACTACACCACACAGGACACAACCTCTATATACTACACCACACAGGACACATCCTCTATATACTACACCACACAGGACACATCCTCTATATACTACACCACACAGGACACATCCTCTATATACTACACCACACAGGACACATCCTCTATATACTACACCACACAGGACACATCCTCTATATACTACACCACACAGGACACATCCTCTATATACTACACCACACAGGACACATTCTCTATATACTACACCACACAGGACACATCCTCTATATACTACACCACACAGGACACATCCTCTATATACTACACCACACAGGACACATCCTCTATATATTACACTGCACAGGACACATCCTCTATATATTACACTGCACAGGACACATCCTGTATATACTACACCGCACAGGACACACCCTCTATATACTACACCACACAGGACACATCCTCAATATACTACACCGCACAGGAGAGATCCTCTATATACTACACAGCACAGGACAGATCCTCTATATACTACACCGCACAGGAGAGATCCTCTATATACTACACCACACAGGACACATCCTCTATATACTACACCACACAGGACACATCCTCTATATACTACACCACACAGGACAAATCCTCTATATACTACACCACACAGGACACATCCTCTATATACTACACCACACAGGACACATCCTCTATATACTACACCACACAGGACACATCCTCTATATACTACACCACACAGGACACATTCTCTATATACTACACCACACAGGACACATCCTCTATATACTACACCACACAGGACACATCCTCTATATACTACACCACACAGGACACATCCTCTATATACTACACCACACAGGACAGATCCTCTATATACTACACCACACAGGACACATCCTCTATATACTACACCACACAGGACACATCCTCTATATACTACACCACACAGGACACATCCTCTATATACTACACCACACAGGACACATCCTCAATATACTACACCGCACAGGAGAGATCCTCTATATACTACACAGCACAGGACAGATCCTCTATATACTACACCGCACAGGAGAGATCCTCTATATACTACACCACACAGGACACATCCTCTATATACTACACCACACAGGACACATCCTCTATATACTACACCACACAGGACACATCCTCTATATACTACACCATATAGGACACATCCTCTATATACTACACCACACAGGAGAGCTGACAGATCCTCTATATACTGCACCACACAGAAGAGCCGACAGATCCTCTATATACTACCCCACACAGGAGAGATCCTCTATATACTACACCACACAGGAGAGATCATCTATAATATAGAGTCTATATACTACACCACACAGGACACATCCTCTATATACTGCACCACACAGGACACAACCTCTATATACTATACCACACGGGACACATCCTCTATATACTACACCACACAGGAGAGATCCTCTATATACTACACCATACAGGACACATCCTCTATATACTACACCACACAGGGGAGATCCTCTATATACTACACCACACAGGACACATCCTCTATATACTACACCACACAGGAGAGATCCTCTATATACTACACCATACAGGACACATCCTCTATATACTACACCGCACAGGACACATCCTCTATATACTACACCACACAGGACACATCCTCTATATACTACACCACACAGGACACATCCTCTATATACTACACCACACAGGACAGACCTCTATATACTACACCACACAGGACAGATCCTCTATATAATACACCACACAGGACACATCCTCTATATACTACACCACACAGGACACATCCTCTATATACTACACCACACAGGACAGACCTCTATATACTACACCACACAGGACAGATCCTCTATATACTACACCACACAAGACACATCCTCTATATACTACACCACACAGGACACATCCTCTATATACTACACCACACAGGACACATCCTCTATATACTACACCACACAGGACACATCCTCTATATACTACACCACACAGGACAGACCTCTATATACTACACCACACAGGACATCCTCTATATACTACACCACACAGGACACATCCTCTATATACTACACCGCACGGGACACATCCTCTATATCCTACACCATACAGGAGAGATCCTCTATATACTACACCACACAGGACACATCCTCTATATAATACACCATACAGGACACATCCTCTATATACTACACCACACAGGACACATCCTCTATATACTACACCACACAGGACACATCCTCTATATACTACACCACACAGGACACATCCTCTATATACTACACCACACAGGACACATCCTCTATATACTACACCACACAGGACACATCCTCTATATACTACACCATACAGGAGAGCGGACAGATCCTCTATATACTACACCACACAGGAGAGCTGACAGATCCTCTATATACTGCACCACACAGAAGAGCCGACAGATCCTCTATATACTACCCCACACAGGAGAGCCGACAGATCCTCTATATACTACACCACACAGGAGAGATCCTCTATATACTACACCGCACAGGAGAGATCATCTATAATATAGAGTCTATATACTACACCACACAGGACACATCCTCTATATACTGCACCACACAGGACACAACCTCTATATACTATACCACACGGGACACATCCTCTATATACTACACCACACAGGAGAGATCCTCTATATACTACACCATACAGGACACATCCTCTATATACTACACCACACAGGAGAGATCCTCTATATACTACACCACACAGGACACATCCTCTATATACTACACCACACAGGACACATCCTCTATATACTACACCACACAGGACACATCCTCTATATACTACACCATACAGGAGAGCGGACAGATCCTCTATATACTACACCACACAGGAGAGCTGACAGATCCTCTATATACTACCCCACACAGGAGAGCCGACAGATCCTCTATATACTACCCCACACAGGAGAGCCGACAGATCCTCTATATACTACACCACACAGGACACATCCTCTATATACTACACCACACAGGACACATCCTCTATATACTACACCACACAGGACACATCCTCTATATACTACACCATACAGGAGAGCGGACAGATCCTCTATATACTACACCACACAGAAGAGCCGACAGATCCTCTATATACTACCCCACACAGGAGAGCCGACAGATCCTCTATATACTACACCACACAGGAGAGATCCTCTATATACTACACCACACAGGAGAGATCATCTATAATATAGAGTCTATATACTACACCACACAGGACACATCCTCTATATACTGCACCACACAGGACACAACCTTTATATACTATACCACACGGGACACATCCTCTATATACTACACCACACAGGAGAGATCCTCTATATACTACACCATACAGGACACATCCTCTATATACTACACCACACAGGAGAGATCCTCTATATACTACACCACACAGGACACATCCTCTATATACTACACCACACAGGAGAGATCCTCTATATACTACACCATACAGGACACATCCTCTATATACTACACCACACGGGACACATCCTCTATATACTACACCGCACAGGACACATCCTCCATATACTACACCACACGAGACAGATCCTCTATATACTACACCACACAGGACACATCCTCTATATACTACACCATACGGGACACATCCTCTATATACTACACCACACAGGAGAGATCCTCTATATACTACACCACACAGGAGAGCGGACAGTTCCTCTATATACTACACCACACGGGAGAGCGGACAGATCCTCTATATACTACACTACACAGGAGAGCTGACAGATCCTCTATATACTACACCACACAGGAGAACTGACACATCCTCTATATACTACACCACACAGGAGAGCAGACAGATCCTCTATATACTACACCACACAGGAGAGGTGACAGACCCTCTATATACTACACCACACAGGAGAACTGACACATCCTCTATATCCTACACCATACAGGAGAGATCCTCTATATACTACACCACACAGGACACATCCTCTATATACTACACCACACAGGACACAACCTCTATATACTATACCACACAGGACACATCCTCTATATACTACACCACACAGGACACATCCTCTATATACTACACCACACAGGACACATCCTCTATATACTACACCACACAGAACACATCCTCTATATACTACACCACACAGGAGAGATCCTCTATATACTAAACCACACAGGACACATCCTCTATATACTACACCGCACGGGACACATCCTCTATATACTGCACCACACAGGACACATCCTCTATATACTACACTACACAGGACACATCCTCTATATACTACACCACACAGGAGAGATCCTCTATATACTAAACCACACAGGACACATCCTCTATATACTACACCGCACGGGACACATCCTCTATATACTGCACCACACAGGACACATCCTCTAAATACTACACCACACAGGACACATCTTCTATATACTACACCACACAGGACACATCCTCTATATACTACACCGCACGGGACACATCCTCTATATACTACACCAGGGTTCCCCAACTCCAGTCCTCAAGGCCCACCAACAGGTCATGTTTTCAGGATTTCCTTAGTATTGCACAGGTGATGGAATTATTGCCTGTGCAGGTGATGTAATTATCACCTGTGTAATACTAAGGAAATCCTGAAAACATGACCTGTTGGTGGGCCTTGAGGACTGGAGTTGGGGAACCCTGTACTACACCACACAGGACACATCCTCTATATACTACACCACACAGGACACATCCTCTATATACTACACCACACAGGACACATCCTCTATATACTACACCACACAGGACACATCCTCTATATACTACACCACACAGGACACATCCTCTATATACTACACCACACAGGACACATCCTCTATATACTACACCATACAGGAGACATCCTCTATATACTACACCACACAGGACACATCCTCTATATACTACACCACACAGGACACATCCTCTATATACTATAACACACCGGAGAGCTGACAGATCCTCTATATACTACACCACAGAGGAGAGCAGACAGATCCTCTATATACTACACCACACAGGACACATCCTATATATACTACACCGCACGGGACACATCCTCTATATACTACACCACACAGGACACATCCTCTATATACTACACCACACAGGACACATCCTCTATATACTACACCACACAGGACACATCCTCTATATACTACACCACACAGGACACATCCTCTATATACTACACCGCACGGGACACATCCTCTATATACTACACCACACAGAACACATCCTCTATATACTACACCACACAGGCCACATCCTCTATATAATACACCACACAGGACACATCCTCTATATACTACACCACACAGGACACATCCTCTATATACTACACCACACAGGACACATCCTCTATATACTACACCACACAGGACACATCCTCTATATACTACACCATACAGGAGACATCCTCTATATACTACACCACACAGGACACATCCTCTATATACTACACCACACAGGACACATCCTCTATATACTATAACACACAGGAGAGCTGACAGATCCTCTATATACTACACCACAGAGGAGAGCAGACAGATCCTCTATATACTACACCACACAGGACACATCCTGTATATACTACACCACACAGGACACATCCTCTATATACTACACCACACAGGAGAGATCCTCTATATACTACACCATACAGGACAGATCCTCTATATACTACACCACACAGGAGAGCCGACAGATCCTCTATATACTACACCACACAAGAGAGATCCTCTATATACTACACCGCACAGGACACATCCTCTATATACTACACCGCACGGGACACATCCTCTATATACTACAGAGCACGGGACACATCCTCTATATACTACACCGCACGGGACACATCCTCTATATACTACACCACATGGGACACATCCTCTATATACTACACCACACAGGACACATCCTCTATATACTACACCACACAGGAGAGATCCTCTATATACTACACCACACAGGACACATCCTCTATATACTACACCGCACAGGAGAGATCCTCTATATACTACACCGCACAGGACACATCCTCTATATACTACACCGCACAGGACACATCCTCTATATACTACACCGCACAGGAGAGATCCTCTATATACTACACCACACAGGACACATCCTCTATATACTACACCGCACAGGACACATCCTCTATATACTACACCACACGGGACACATCCTCTATATACTACACCACACAGGAGAGATCCTCTATATACTACACCACACAGGACACATCCTCTATATGCTACACCGCACAGGACACATCCTCTATATACTACACCGCACAGGACACATCCTCTATATACTACACCACACAGGACACATCCTCTATATACTACACCGCACGGGACACATCCTCTATATACTACACCACACGGGACACATCCTCTATATACTACACCACACAGGACACATCCTCTATATACTACACCACACAGGACAGATCTTCTATATACTACACCACAAGGGACACATCCTCTATATACTACACCACACAGGAGAGATCCTCTATATACTACACCACACAGGACACATCCTCTATATACTACACCACACAGGACACATCCTCTATATACTACACCACAAGGGACACATCCTCTATATACTACACCACACAGGAGAGATCCTCTATATACTACACCACACAGGACACATCCTCTATATACTACACAACACAGGACACATCCTCTATATACTACACCACACAGGAGAGATCCTCTATATACTACACCACAAGGGACACATCCTCTATATACTACACCGCACAGGAGAGATCCTCTATATACTACACCACACAGGAGAGATCCTCTATATACTACACCACACAGGACACATCCTCTATATACTACACCACACAGGAGAGATCCTCTATATACTACACCACACAGGAGAGATCCTCTATATACTACACCACACGGGACACATCCTCTATATACTACACCACACGGGACACATCCTCTATATACTACACCACACAGGAGAGATCCTCTATATACTACACCACACAGGAGAGATCCTCTATATACTACACCACACAGGACACATCCTCTATATACTACACCACACAGGACACATCCTCTATATACTACACCACACGGGACACATCCTCTATATACTACACCACACGGGACACATCCTCTATATACTACACCACACAGGACACATCCTCTATATACTACACCACACAGGACACATCCTCTATATACTACACCACACAGGAGAGATCCTCTACATACTACACCACACAGGACACATCCTCTATATACTACACCACACAGGAGAGATCCTCTGTATACTACACCACACAGGACACATCCTCTATATACTACACCACACAGGACACATCCTCTATATACTACACCACACAGGACACATCCTCTATATACTACACCACACAGGACACATTATCTATATACTACACCACACAGGACACATCCTCTATATACTACACCACACAGGACACATCCTCTATATACTACACCATACAGGAGACATCCTCTATATACTACACCACACAGGACACATCCTCTATATACTACACCACACAGGACACATCCTCTATATACTATAACACACCGGAGAGCTGACAGATCCTCTATATACTACACCACAGAGGAGAGCAGACAGATCCTCTATATACTACACCACACAGGACACATCCTATATATACTACACCGCACGGGACACATCCTCTATATACTACACCACACAGGACACATCCTCTATATACTACACCACACAGGACACATCCTCTATATACTACACCACACAGGACACATCCTCTATATACTACACCACACAGGACACATCCTCTATATACTACACCGCACGGGACACATCCTCTATATACTACACCACACAGAACACATCCTCTATATACTACACCACACAGGCCACATCCTCTATATAATACACCACACAGGACACATCCTCTATATACTACACCACACAGGACACATCCTCTATATACTACACCACACAGGACACATCCTCTATATACTACACCACACAGGACACATCCTCTATATACTACACCATACAGGAGACATCCTCTATATACTACACCACACAGGACACATCCTCTATATACTACACCACACAGGACACATCCTCTATATACTATAACACACAGGAGAGCTGACAGATCCTCTATATACTACACCACAGAGGAGAGCAGACAGATCCTCTATATACTACACCACACAGGACACATCCTGTATATACTACACCACACAGGACACATCCTCTATATACTACACCACACAGGAGAGATCCTCTATATACTACACCACACAGGAGAGATCCTCTATATACTACACCACACAGGACACATTCTATATATACTACACCACACAGGATACATCCTCTATATACTACACCATACAGGACAGATCCTCTATATACTACACCACACAGGAGAGCCGACAGATCCTCTATATACTACACCACACAAGAGAGATCCTCTATATACTACACCGCACAGGACACATCCTCTATATACTACACCGCACGGGACACATCCTCTATATACTACACCGCACGGGACACATCCTCTATATACTACACCGCACGGGACACATCCTCTATATACTACACCACATGGGACACATCCTCTATATACTACACCACACAGGACACATCCTCTATATACTACACCACACAGGAGAGATCCTCTATATACTACACCACACAGGACACATCCTCTATATACTACACCGCACAGGAGAGATCCTCTATATACTACACCGCACAGGACACATCCTCTATATACTACACCGCACAGGAGAGATCCTCTATATACTACACCACACAGGACACATCCTCTATATACTACACCGCACAGGACACATCCTCTATATACTACACCACACGGGACACATCCTCTATATACTACACCACACAGGAGAGATCCTCTATATACTACACCACACAGGACACATCCTCTATATGCTACACCGCACAGGACACATCCTCTATATACTACACCGCACAGGACACATCCTCTATATACTACACCACACAGGACACATCCTCTATATACTACACCGCACGGGACACATCCTCTATATACTACACCACACGGGACACATCCTCTATATACTACACCACACAGGACACATCCTCTATATACTACACCACACAGGACAGATCTTCTATATACTACACCACAAGGGACACATCCTCTATATACTACACCACACAGGAGAGATCCTCTATATACTACACCACACAGGACACATCCTCTATATACTACACCACACAGGACACATCCTCTATATACTACACCACAAGGGACACATCCTCTATATACTACACCACACAGGAGAGATCCTCTATATACTACACCACACAGGACACATCCTCTATATACTACACCACACAGGACACATCCTCTATATACTACACCACACAGGAGAGATCCTCTATATACTACACCACAAGGGACACATCCTCTATATACTACACCGCACAGGAGAGATCCTCTATATACTACACCACACAGGAGAGATCCTCTATATACTACACCACACAGGACACATCCTCTATATACTACACCACACAGGAGAGATCCTCTATATACTACACCACACAGGAGAGATCCTCTATATACTACACCACACGGGACACATCCTCTATATACTACACCACACGGGACACATCCTCTATATACTACACCACACAGGAGAGATCCTCTATATACTACACCACACAGGAGAGATCCTCTATATACTACACCACACAGGACACATCCTCTATATACTACACCACACAGGACACATCCTCTATATACTACACCACACGGGACACATCCTCTATATACTACACCACACGGGACACATCCTCTATATACTACACCACACAGGACACATCCTCTATATACTACACCACACGGGACACATCCTCTATATACTACACCACACGGGACACATCCTCTATATACTACACCACACAGGACACATCCTCTATATACTACACCACACAGGACACATCCTCTATATACTACACCACACAGGAGAGATCCTCTACATACTACACCACACAGGACACATCCTCTATATACTACACCACACAGGAGAGATCCTCTGTATACTACACCACACAGGACACATCCTCTATATACTACACCACACAGGACACATCCTCTATATACTACACCACACAGGACACATCCTCTATATACTACACCGCACAGGACACATCCTCTATATACTACACCACACAGGACACATCCTCTATATACTACCCACACGGGACACATCCTCTATATACTACACCACACGGGACACATCCTCTATATACTACACCACACAGGAGAGATCCTCTATATACTACACCACACGGGACACATCCTCTATATACTACACCACACAGGAGAGATCCTCTATATACTACACCACACAGGACACATCCTCTATATACTACACCACACAGGAGAGATCCTCTATATACTACACCATACAGGACACATCCTCTATATACTACACCACACAGGAGAGATCCTCTATATACTACACCACACAGGACAGACCTCTATACACTACACCACACAGGACACATCCTCTATATACTACACAACACGGGACACATCCTCTATATACTACACCACACAGGACATATCCTCTATATACTACACCACACAGGACACATCCTCTATATACTACACCACACAGGACACATCCTCTATATACTACACCACACAGGACACATCCTCTATATAATACACCATACAGGACACATCCTCTATATACTACACTACACAGGACACATCCTCTATATACTGCACCACACAGGACAGACCTCTATACACTACACCACACAGGACACATCCTCTATATACTACACCACACAGGACAGACCTCTATACACTACACCACACAGAACACATCCTCTATATACTACACCACACAGGACACATCCTCTATATACTACACCGCACAGAACACATCCTCTATATACTACACCACACAGAACACATCCTCTATATACTACACCACACAGGACACATCCTCTATATTCTACACCACACAGGACAGACCTCTATACACTACACCACACAGGACACATCCTCTATATACAACACCACACAGGACACATCCTCTATATACTACACCACACAGGACACATCCTCTATATACTACACCGCACGGGACACATCCTCTATATACTACACCACACATGAGAGATCCTCTATATACTACACCATACAGGACACATCCTCTATGTCCTACACCATACAGGACACATCCTCTATATACTACACCACACATGAGAGATCCTCTATATACTACACCACACAGGACACATCCTCTGCATACTACACCGCACAGGACACATCCTCTATATACTACACCGCACAGGACACATCCTCTATATACTACACCGCACAGGACACAAACTCTATATACTACACCGCACAGGACACATCCTCTATATACTACACCACACAGGAGAGATCCTCTATATACTACACCACACAGGACAGACCTCTATACACTACACCACACAGGACACATCCTCTATATACTACACCACACGGGACACATCCTCTATATACTACACCACACAGGACACATCCTCTATATACTACACCACACAGGACACATCCTCTATATACTACACCACACAGGACACATCCTCTATATACTACACCACACAGGACACATCCTCTATATACTACACCATACAGGACACATGCTCTATATACTACACTACACAGGACACATCCTCTATATACTGCACCACACAGGACAGACCTCTATACACTACACCACACAGGACACATCCTCTATATACTACACCACACAGGACAGACCTCTATACACTACACCACACAGAACACATCCTCTATATACTACACCACACAGGACACATCCTCTATATACTACACCGCACAGAACACATCCTCTATATACTACACCACACAGAACACATCCTCTATATACTACACCACACAGGACACATCCTCTATATACTACACCACACAGGACAGACCTCTATACACTACACCACACAGGACACATCCTCTATATACAACACCACACAGGACACATCCTCTATATACTACACCACACAGGACACATCCTCTATATACTACACCGCACGGGACACATCCTCTATATACTACACCACACATGAGAGATCCTCTATATACTACACCATACAGGACACATCCTCTATGTCCTACACCATACAGGACACATCCTCTATATACTACACCGCACAGGACACATCCTCTATATACTACACCGCACAGGACACATCCTCTATATACTACACCACACAGGACACATCCTCTATATACTACACCGCACGGGACACATCCTCTATATACTACACCGCACGGGACACATCCTCTATATACTACACCACACAGGACACATCCTCTATATACTACACCACACAGGACACATCCTCTATATACTACACCACACAGGAGAGCTGACAGATCCTCTATATACTACACCACACAGGAGAGCTGACAGATCCTCTATATACTACACCACACAGGAGAGCTGACAGATCCTCTATATACTACACCACACAGAAGAGCTGACAGATCCTCTATATACTACACCACACAGGAGAGCGGACAGATCCTCTATATACTACACCGCACAGGACACATCCTCTATATAATACACCATACAGGACACATCCTCTATATACTACACCACACAGGACACATCCTCTATATACTACGCCACACAGGACACATCCTCTATATACTACACCACACAGGAGAGATCCTCTATATACTACACCACACAGGACACATCCTCTATATGCTACACCACACAGGACAGATCCTCTATATACTACACCACACAGGACAGATCCTCTATATACTACACCACAAGGGACACATCCTCTATATACTACACCACACAGGAGAGATCCTCTATATACTACACCACACAGGAGAGATCCTCTATATACTACACCACACAGGACACATCCTCTATATACTACACCACACAGGACACATCCTCTATATACTACACCACACAGGACACATCCTCTATATACTACACCACACAGGACACATCCTCTATATACTACACCACACAGGACACATCCTCTATATACTACACCACACAGGACACATCCTCTATATACTACACCACACGGGACACATCCTCTATATACTACACCACACGGGACACATCCTCTATATACTACACCACACAGGACACATCCTCTATATACTACACCACACAGGACACATCCTCTATATACTACACCACACGGGACACATCCTCTATATACTACACCACACAGGAGAGATCCTCTATATACTACATCACACAGGACACATCCTCTATATACTACACCACACAGGAGAGATCCTCTATATACTACACCACACAGGACACATCCTCTATATACTACACCACACAGGAGAGATCCTCTATATACTACACCATACAGGACACATCCTCTATATACTACACCACACAGGAGAGATCCTCTATATACTACACCACACAGGAGAGATCCTCTATATACTACACCACACGGGACACATCCTCTATATACTACACCACACAGGACACATCCTCTATATACTACACCACACAGGACACATCCTCTATATACTACACCACACAGGACACATCCTCTATATACTACACCACACAGGAGAGATCCTCTATATACTACACCATACAGAACACATCCTCTATATACTACACTACACAGGACACATCCTCTATATACTGCACCACACAGGACAGACCTCTATACACTACACCACACAGGACACATCCTCTATATACTACACCACACAGGACAGACCTCTATACACTACACCTCACAGAACACATCCTCTATATACTACACCACACAGGACACATCCTCTATATACTACACCGCACAGAAGACATCCTCTATATACTACACCACACAGAACACATCCTCTATATACTAAACCACACAGGACACATCCTCTATATACTACACCACACAGGAGAGATCCTCTATATGCTACACCATATAGGACACATCCTCTATATACTACACCACACAGGAGAGATCTTCTATATACTACACCACACAGGACTCATCCTCTATATACTACACCACACAGGAGAGATCCTCTATATACTACACCATACAGGACACATCCTCTATATACTACACCACACAGGAGAGATCCTCTATATACTACACCACACAGGACAGACCTCTATACACTACACCACACAGGACACATCCTCTATATACTACACCACACGGGACACATCCTCTATATACTACACCACACAGGACACATCCTCTATATACTACACCACACGGGACACACCCTCTATATACTACACCACACAGGACACATCCTCTATATACTACACCACACAGGACATCCTCTATATACTACACCACACAGGACACATCCTCTATATACTACACTACACAGGACACATCCTCTATATACTACACCACACAGGACACATCCTCTATATACTACACCACACAGGACACATCCTCTATATACTACACCATACAGGACACATCCTCTATATACTACACCACACAGGACACATCCTCTATATACTACACCACACAGGACACATCCTCTATATACTACACCACACAGGACACATCCTCTATATACTACACCACACAGGACACATCCTCTATATACTACACCACACAGGACACATCCTCTATATACTACACCATACAGGACACATCCTCTATATACTACACCACACAGGACACATCCTCTATATACTACACCACACAGGACACATCCTCTATATACTACACCACACAGGACATCCTCTATATACTACACCACACAGGACACATCCTCTATATACTACACTACACAGGACACATCCTCTATATACTACACCACACAGGACACATCCTCTATATACTACACCACACAGGACACATCCTCTATATACTACACCACACAGGACACATCCTCTATATACTACACCATACAGGACACATCCTCTATATACTACACTACACAGGACACATCCTCTATATACTGCACCACACAGGACAGACCTCTATACACTACACCACACAGGACACATCCTCTATATACTACACCACACAGGACACATCCTCTATATACTACACCACACAGGACACATCCTCTATATACTACACCACACAGGACAGACCTCTATACACTACACCACACAGGACACATCCTCTATATACTACACCACACAGGACACATCCTCTATATACTACACCACACAGGACACATCCTCTATATACTACACCACACAGGACAGACCTCTATACACTACACCACACAGGACACATCCTCTATATACAACACCACACAGGACACATCCTCTATATACTACACCACACAGGACACATCCTCTATATACTACACCGCACGGGACACATCCTCTATATACTACACCACACATGAGAGATCCTCTATATACTACACCATACAGGACACATCCTCTATGTCCTACACCATACAGGACACATCCTCTATATACTACACCACACATGAGAGATCCTCTATATACTACACCACACAGGACACATCCTCTACATACTACACCGCACAGGACACATCCTCTATATACTACACCGCACAGGACACATCCTCTATATACTACACCGCACAGGACACATCCTCTATATACTACACCGCACAGGACACATCCTCTATATACTACACCACACAGGAGAGATCCTCTATATACTACACCACACAGGACAGACCTCTATACACTACACCACACAGGACACATCCTCTATATACTACACCACACGGGACACATCCTCTATATACTACACCACACAGGACACATCCTCTATATACTACACCACACAGGACACATCCTCTATATACTACACCACACAGGACACATCCTCTATATACTACACCATACAGGACACATCCTCTATATACTACACTACACAGGACACATCCTCTATATACTGCACCACACAGGACACATCCTCTATATACTACACCACACAGGACACATCCTCTATATACTACACCACACAGGACAGACCTCTATACACTACACCACACAGAACACATCCTCTATATACTACACCACACAGGACACATCCTCTATATACTACACCGCACAGAACACATCCTCTATATACTACACCACACAGAACACATCCTCTATATACTACACCGCACGGGACACATCCTCTATATACTACACCACACGGGACACATCCTCTATATACTACACCACACAGGACACATCCTCTATATACTACACCACACAGGACAGACCTCTATACACTACACCACACAGGACACATCCTCTATATACAACACCACACAGGACACATCCTCTATATTCTACACCACACAGGACAAATCCTCTATATACTACACCGCACGGGACACATCCTCTATATACTACACCACACATGAGAGATCCTCTATATACTACACCATACAGGACACATCCTCTATGTCCTACACCATACAGGACACATCCTCTATATACTACACCACACATGAGAGATCCTCTATATACTACACCACACAGGACACATCCTCTACATACTACACCGCACAGGACACATCCTCTATATACTACACCGCACAGGACACATCCTCTATATACTACACCGCACAGGACACATCCTCTATATACTACACCGCACAGGACACATCCTCTATATACTACACCACACAGGACACATCCTCTATATACTACACCGCACGGGACACATCCTCTATATACTACACCACACAGGACACATCCTCTATATACTACACCACACAGGACACATCCTCTATATACTACACCACACAGGACACATCCTCTATATACTACACCACACAGGAGAGCTGACAGATCCTCTATATACTACACCACACAGGAGAGCTGACAGATCCTCTATATACTACACCACACAGGAGAGCTGACAGATCCTCTATATACTACACCACACAGAAGAGCTGACAGATCCTCTATATACTACACCACACAGGAGAGCGGACAGATCCTCTATATACTACACCGCACAGGACACATCCTCTATATACTACACCATACAGGACACATCCTCTATATACTACGCCACACAGGACACATCCTCTATATACTACACCACACAGGAGAGATCCTCTATATACTACACCACACAGGACACATCCTCTATATGCTACACCACACAGGACAGATCCTCTATATACTACACCACACAGGACAGATCCTCTATATACTACACCACAAGGGACACATCCTCTATATACTACACCACACAGGAGAGATCCTCTATATACTACATCACACAGGAGAGATCCTCTATATACTACACCACACAGGACACATCCTCTATATACTACACCACACAGGACACATCCTCTATATACTACACCACACAGGACACATCCTCTATATACTACACCACACAGGACACATCCTCTATATACTACACCACACAGGACACATCCTCTATATACTACACCACACGGGACACATCCTCTATATACTACACCACACGGGACACATCCTCTATATACTACACCACACAGGACACATCCTCTATATACTACACCACACAGGACACATCCTCTATATACTACACCACACGGGACACATCCTCTATATACTACACCACACAGGAGAGATCCTCTATATACTACATCACACAGGACACATCCTCTATATACTACACCACACAGGAGAGATCCTCTATATACTACACCACACAGGACACATCCTCTATATACTACACCACACAGGAGAGATCCTCTATATACTACACCATACAGGACACATCCTCTATATACTACACCACACAGGAGAGATCCTCTATATACTACACCACACAGGAGAGATCCTCTATATACTACACCACACGGGACACATCCTCTATATACTACACCACACAGGACACATCCTCTATATACTACACCACACAGGACACATCCTCTATATACTACACCACACAGGACACATCCTCTATATACTACACCACACAGGAGAGATCCTCTATATACTACACCATACAGAACACATCCTCTATATACTACACTACACAGGACACATCCTCTATATACTGCACCACACAGGACAGACCTCTATACACTACACCACACAGGACACATCCTCTATATACTACACCACACAGGACAGACCTCTATACACTACACCTCACAGAACACATCCTCTATATACTACACCACACAGGACACATCCTCTATATACTACACCGCACAGAAGACATCCTTTATATACTACACCACACAGAACACATCCTCTATATACTAAACCACACAGGACACATCCTCTATATACTACACCACACAGGACACATCCTCTATATACTACACTGCACGGGACACATCCTCTATATACTACACCACACATGAGAGATCCTCTATATACTACACCACACAGGAGAGATCCTCTATATACTACACCATATAGGACACATCCTCTATATACTACACCACACAGGAGAGATCTTCTATATACTACACCACACAGGACTCATCCTCTATATACTACACCACACAGGAGAGATCCTCTATATACTACACCATACAGGACACATCCTCTATATACTACACCACACAGGAGAGATCCTCTATATACTACACCACACAGGACAGACCTCTATACACTACACCACACAGGACACATCCTCTATATACTACACCACACGGGACACATCCTCTATATACTACACCACACGGGACACATCCTCTATATACTACACCACACAGGACACATCCTCTATATACTACACCACACGGGACACACCCTCTATATACTACACCACACAGGACACATCCTCTATATACTACACCATACAGGACACATTCTCTATACACTACACTACACAGGACACATCCTCTATATACTACACCACACAGGACACATCCTCTATATACTACACCACACAGGACACATCCTCTATATACTACACCACACAGGACACATCCTCTATATACTACACCATACAGGACACATCCTCTATATACTACACTACACAGGACACATCCTCTATATACTGCACCACACAGGACAGACCTCTATACACTACACCACACAGGACACATCCTCTATATACTACACCACACAGGACAGACGTCTATACACTACACCACACAGAACACATCCTCTATATACTACACCACACAGGACACATCCTCTATATACTACACCGCACAGAACACATCCTCTATATACTACACCACACAGAACACATCCTCTATATACTACACCACACAGGACACATCCTCTATATACAACACCACACAGGACACATAATCTATATACTACACCACACAGGACACATCCTCTATATACTACACCGCACGGGACACATCCTCTATATACTACACCACACATGAGAGATCCTCTATATACTACACCATACAGGACACATCCTCTATATACTACACCATACAGGACACATCCTCTATATACTACACCACACATGAGAGATCCTCTATATACTACACCACACAGGACACATCCTCTATATACTACAGCGCACAGGACACATCCTCTATATACTACACCGCACAGGACACATCCTCTATATACTACACCGCACAGGACACATCCTCTATATACTACACCACACAGGACACATCCTCTATATACTACACCGCACGGGACACATCCTCTATATACTACACCACACAGGACACATCCTCTATATACTACACCACACAGGACACATCCTCTATATACTACACCACACAGGAGAACTGACAGATCCTCTATATACTACACCACACAGGAGAGCTGACAGATCCTCTATATACTACACCACACAGGAGAGCTGACAGATCCTCTATATACTACACCACACAGAAGAGCTGACAGATCCTCTATATACTATACCACACAGGAGAGCGGACAGATCCTCTATATACTACACCGCACAGGACACGTCCTCTATATACAACACCATACAGGACACATCCTCTATATACTACACCACACAGGACACATCCTCTATATACTACGCCACACAGGACACATCCTCTATATGCTACACCACACAGGACAGATCCTCTATATACTACACCACAAGGGACACATCCTCTATATACTACACCACACAGGAGAGATCCTCTATATACTACACCACACAGGAGAGATCCTCTATATACTACACCACACAGGACACATCCTCTATATACTACACCACACAGGACACATCCTCTATATACTACACCACACAGGACACATCCTCTATATACTACACCACACGGGACACATCCTCTATATACTACACCACACGGGACACATCCTCTATATACTACACCACACAGGACACATCCTCTATATACTACACCACACAGGACACATCCTCTATATACTACACCACACGGGACACATCATCTATATACTACACCACACAGGAGAGATCCTCTATATACTACATCACACAGGACACATCCTCTATATACTACACCACACAGGAGAGATCCTCTATATACTACACCACACAGGACACATCCTCTATATACTACACCACACAGGAGAGATCCTCTATATACTACACCATACAGGACACATCCTCTATATACTACACCACACAGGAGAGATCCTCTATATACTACACCACACAGGAGAGATCCTCTATATACTACACCACACGGGACACATCCTCTATATACTACACCACACAGGACACATCCTCTATATACTACACCACACAGGACACATCCTCTATATACTACAGCACACAGGACACATCCTCTATATACTACACCACACAGGAGAGATCCTCCATATACTACACCATACAGGACACATCCTCTATATACTACACTACACAGGACACATCCTCTATATACTGCACCACACAGGACAGACCTCTATACAATACACCACACAGGACACATCCTCTATATACTACACCACACAGGACAGACCTCTATACACTACACCACACAGAACACATCCTCTATATACTACACCACACAGGACACATCCTCTATATACTACACCGCACAGAACACATCCTCTATATACTACACCACACAGAACACATCCTCTATATACTACACCACACATCCTCTATATACTACACCACACAGGACACATCCTCTATATACTACACCACACAGGACACATCCTCTATATACTACACCGCACGGGACACATCCTCTATATACTACACCACACAGAACACATCCTCTATACACTACACCACACAGAAGAGCTGACAGATCCTCTATATACTACACCACACATGAGAGATCCTCTATATACTACACCACACAGGAGAGATCCTCTATATACTACACCACATAGGACACATCCTCTATATACTACACCACACAGGAGAGATCTTCTATATACTACACCACACAGGACACATCCTCTATATACTACACCACACAGGAGAGATCCTCTATATACTACACCATACAGGACACATCCTCTATATACTACACCATACAGGACACATCCTCTATATACTACACCGCACAGGAGAGATCCTCTATATACTACACCACACAGGAGAGATCCTCTATATACTACACCACACAGGACAGACCTCTATACACTACACCACACAGGACACATCCTCTATATACTACATCACACGGGACACATCCTCTATATACTACACCACACAGGACACATCCTCTATATACTACACCACACAGGACACATCCTCTATATACTACACCACACAGGACACATCCTCTATATACTACACCACACAGGAGAGATCCTCTATATACTACACCATACAGGACACATCCTCTATATACTACACTACACAGGACACATCCTCTATATACTACACCACACAGGACACATCCTCTATATACTACACCACATAGGACACATCCTCTATATACTACACCACACAGGAGAGATCCTCTATATACTACACCATACAGGACACATCCTCTATATACTACACTACACAGGACACATCCTCTATATACTGCACCACACAGGACAGACCTCTATACACTACACCACACAGGACACATCCTCTATATACTACAACACACAGGACAGACCTCTATACACTACACCACACAGGACACATCCTCTATATACTACACCACACAGGACACATTCTCTATATACTACACCACACAGGAGAGCTGACAGATCCTCTATATACTACACCACACAGGAGAGCTGACAGATCCTCTATATACTACACCACACAGGAGAGCTGACAGATCCTCTATATACTACACCACACAGAAGAGCTGACAGATCCTCTATATACTACACCACACAGGAGAGCGGACAGATCCTCTATATACTACACCGCACAGGACACATCCTCTATATACTACACCATACAGGACACATTCTCTATATACTACACCACACAGGACACATCCTCTATATACTACACCACACAGGACACATCCTCTATATACTACACCACACAGGACACATCCTCTATATACTACACCGCACGGGACACATCCTCTATATACTACACCGCACGGGACACATCCTCTATATACTACACCACACAGGAGAGATCCTCTATATACTACACCATACAGGACACATCCTCTATATACTACACCGCAAGGGACACATCCTCTATATACTACACCACACAGGAGAGATCCTCTATATACTACACCATACAGGACACATCCTCTATATACTACACCGCACGGGACACATCCTCTATATACTACACCACACAGGACACATCCTCTATATACTACACCACACAGGACACATCCTCTATATACTACACCACACAGGACACATCCTCTATATACTACAACATACAGAACACATCCTCTATATACTACACCGCACGGGACACATCCTCTATATACTACACCACACAGGACACATCCTCTATATACTACACCATACAGGACACATCCTCTATATACTACACCGCACGGGACACATCCTCTATATACTACACCACACAGGACACATCCTCTATATACTACACCACACAGGACACATCCTCTATATACTACACCACACAGCACACATCCTCTATATACTACACCACACAGGACACATCCGCTATATACTACACCATACAGGACACATCCTCTATATACTACACCACACAGGACACATCCTCTATATACTACACCACACAGGACACATCCTCTATATACTACACCACACAGGACACATCCTCTATATACTACACCACACAGGAGAGCTGACAGATCCTCTATATACTACACCACACAGAAGAGCTGACAGATCCTCTATATACTACACCACACAGGAGAGCTGACAGATCCTCTATATACTACACCACACAAGACACATTCTCTATATACTACACCACACAGGACACATCCTCTATATACTACACCGCACAGGACACATCCTCTATATACTACACCATACAGG
The DNA here is from genome assembly GCF_046119375.1 of Phyllobates terribilis. Classification (NCBI taxonomy): domain Eukaryota; kingdom Metazoa; phylum Chordata; class Amphibia; order Anura; family Dendrobatidae; genus Phyllobates; species Phyllobates terribilis. Next base: position 61,771,380 of record NW_027362767.1, read on the forward strand.
ACACATCCTCTATATACTACACTACACAGGACACATCCTCTATATACTACACCACACAGGACACATCCTCTATATACTACACCACACAGGACACATCCTCTATATACTACACCACACAGGACACATCCTCTATATACTACACCACACAGGACACATCCTCTATATTCTACACCACACAGGACACATCCTCTATATACTACACCACACAGGACACATCCTCTATATACTACACCGCACGGGACACATCCTCTATATACTACACCGCACAGGACACATCCTCTATATACTACACCATACAGGACACATCCTCTATATACTACACCGCACGGGACACATCCTCTATATACTACACCACACAGGACACATCCTCTATATACTACACCATACGGGACACATCCTCTATATACAACACCACACAGGACACATCTTCTATACACTACACCACACAGGAGACATCCTCTATATACTACACCACACAGGACACATCCTCTATATACTACACCACACAGGACACATCCTCTATACACTACACCACACAGGACACATCCTCTATATACTACTCCGCACGGGACACATCCTCTATATACTACACCATACAGGACACATCCTCTATATACTACACCATACAGGACACATCCTCTATATACAACACCACACAGGACAAATCCTCTATAAACTACACCACACAGGAGAGCTGACAGATCCTCTATATACTGCACCACACAGAAGAGCTGACAGATCCTCTATATACTACACCACACAGGAGAGCTGACAGATCCTCTATATACTACACCATACAGGAGAGCTGACAGATCCTCTATATACTACACCATACAGGAGAGCTGACAGATCCTCTATAAACTACACCACACAGGAGAGCTGACAGATCCTCTATATACTGCACCACACAGAAGAGCTGACAGATCCTCTATATACTACACCACACAGGAGAGCTGACAGATCCTCTATATACTACACCATACAGGAGAGCTGACAGATCCTCTATATACTACACCACACAGGAGAGCTGACAGATCCTCTATATACTACACCACACAGAAGAGCTGACAGATCCTCTATATACTACACCACACAGGAGAGCGGACAGATCCTCTATATACTACACCGCACAGGACACATCCTCTATATACTACACCGCACAGAACACATCCTCTATATACTACACCACACAGAACACATCCTCTATATACTACACCACACAGGACACATCCTCTATATACTACACCACACAGGACACATCCTCTATATACTACACCACACAGGACATATCCTCTATATACTACACCGCACGGGACACATCCTCTATATACTACACCACACATGAGAGATCCTCTATATACTACACCACACAGGAGAGATCCTCTATATACTACACCACATAGGACACATCCTCTATATACTACACCACACAGGAGAGATCTTCTATATACTACACCACACAGGACACATCCTCTATATACTACACCACACAGGAGAGATCCTCTATATACTACACCATACAGGACACATCCTCTATATACTACACCACACAGGAGAGATCCTCTATATACTACACCACACAGGACAGACCTCTATACACTACACCACACAGGACACATCCTCTATATACTACACCACACGGGACACATCCTCTATATACTACACCACACAGGACACATCCTCTATATACCACACCACACAGGACACATCCTCTATATACTACACCACACAGGACACATCCTCTATATACTACACCACACAGGAGAGATCCTCTATATACTAGACCATACAGGACACATCCTCTATATACTACACTACACAGGACACATCCTCTATATACTGCACCACACAGGACAGACCTCTATACACTACACCACACAGGACACATCCTCTATATACTACAACACACAAGACAGACCTCTATACACTACACCACACAGGACACATCCTCTATATACTACACCACACAGGACACATCCTCTATATACTACACCACACAGGAGAGCTGACAGATCCTCTATATACTACACCACACAGGAGAGCTGACAGATCCTCTATATACTACACCACACAGGAGAGCTGACAGATCCTCTATATACTACACCACACAGAAGAGCAGACAGATCCTCTATATACTACACCGCACAGGAGAGCGGACAGATCCTCTATATACTACACCGCACAGGACACATCCTCTATATACTACACCATACAGGACACATCCTCTATATACTACACCACACAGGACACATCCTCTATATACTACACCACACAGGACACATCCTCTATATACTACACCACACAGGACACATCCTCTATATACTACACCACACAGGACACATCCTCTATATACTACACCACACAGGACACATCCTCTATATACTACACCGCACGGGACACATCCTCTATATACTACACCACACAGGAGAGATCCTCATTATACTACACCATACAGGACACATCCTCTATATACTACACCGCACGGGACACATCCTCTATATACTACACCACACAGGAGAGATCCTCTATATACTACACCATACAGGACACATCCTCTATATACTACACCGCACGGGAGACATCCTCTATATACTACACCACACAGGACACATCCTCTATATACTACACCACACAGGACACATCCTCTATATACTACACCACACAGGACACATCCTCTATATACTACACCATACTGGACACATCCTCTATATACTACACCGCACGGGACACATCCTCTATATACTACACCACACAGGACACATCCTCTATATACTACACCATACAGGACACATCCTCTATATACTACACCGCACGGGACACATCCTCTATATACTACACCACACAGGACACATCCTCTATATACTACACCACACAGGACACATCCTCTATATACTACACCACACAGGACACATCCTCTATATACTACACCACACAGGACACATCCGCTATATACTACACCATACAGGACACATCCTCTATATACTACACCACACAGGACACATCCTCTATATACTACACCACACAGGACACATCCTCTATATACTACACCACACAGGACACATCCTCTATATACTACACCACACAGGACACATCCTCTATATACTACACCGCACAGGACACATCCTCTATATACTACACCACACAGGACAGATCCTCTATATACTACACCACACAGGAGAGCTGACAGATCCTCTATATACTACACCACACAGAAGAGCTGACAGATCCTCTATATACTACACCACACAGGAGAGCTGACAGATCCTCTATATACTACACCACACAAGACACATCCTCTATATACTACACCACACAGGACACATCCTCTATATACTACACCGCACAGGACACATCCTCTATATACTACACCATACAGGACACATCCTCTATATACTACACCACACAGGACACATCCTCTATATACTACACCACACAGGACACATCCTCTATATACTACACCACACAGGACACATCCTCTATATACTACACCACACAGGACACATCCTCTATATACTACACCGCACGGGACACATCCTCTATATACTACACCACACAGGAGAGATCCTTATTATACTACACCATACAGGACACATCCTCTATATACTACACCGCACGGGACACATCCTCTATATACTACACCACACAGGAGAGATCCTCTATATACTACACCATACAGGACACATCCTCTATATACTACACCGCACGGGAGACATCCTCTATATACTACACCACACAGGACACATCCTCTATATACTACACCACACAGGACACATCCTCTATATACTACACCACACAGGACACATCCTCTATATACTACACCATACTGGACACATCCTCTATATACTACACCGCACGGGACACATCCTCTATATACTACACCACACAGGACACATCCTCTATATACTACACCATACAGGACACATCCTCTATATACTACACCGCACGGGACACATCCTCTATATACTACACCACACAGGACACATCCTCTATATACTACACCACACAGGACACATCCTCTATATACTACACCACACAGGACACATCCTCTATATACTACACCACACAGGACACATCCGCTATATACTACACCATACAGGACACATCCTCTATATACTACACCACACAGGACACATCCTCTATATACTACACCACACAGGACACATCCTCTATATACTACACCACACAGGACACATCCTCTATATACTACACCACACAGGACACATCCTCTATATACTACACCGCACAGGACACATCCTCTATATACTACACCACACAGGACAGATCCTCTATATACTACACCACACAGGAGAGCTGACAGATCCTCTATATACTACACCACACAGAAGAGCTGACAGATCCTCTATATACTACACCACACAGGAGAGCTGACAGATCCTCTATATACTACACCACACAAGACACATCCTCTATATACTACACCACACAGGACACATCCTCTATATACTACACCGCACAGGACACATCCTCTATATACTACACCATACAGGACACATCCTCTATATACTACACCACACAGGACACATCCTCTATATACTACACCACACAGGACACATCCTCTATATACTACACCACACAGGACACATCCTCTATATACTACACCGCACGGGACACATCCTCTATATACTACACCGCACGGGACACATCCTCTATACACTACACCACACCACACAGGACACATCCTCTATATACTACACCGCACAGGAGAGATCCTCTATATACTACACCATACAGGACACATCCTCTATATACTACACCATACAGGACACATCCTCTATATACTACACCGCACGGGACACATCCTCTATATACTACACCACACAGGACACATCCTCTATATACTACACCATACAGGACACATCCTCTATATACTACACCACACAGGACACATCTTCTATACACTACACCACACAGGAGACATCCTCTATATACTACACCGCACAGGACACATCCTCTATATACTACACCACACAGGACACATCCTCTATACACTACACCACACAGGACACATCCTCTATATACTACACCGCACGGGACACATTCTCTATATACTACACCACACAGGACACATCCTCTATATACTACACCACACAGGACACATCCTCTATATACTACACCACACAGGACAGATCCTCTATATACTACTCCGCACGGGACACATCCTCTATATACTACACCATACAGGACATATCCTCTATATACTACACCATACAGGACACATCCTCTATATACAACACCACACAGGACAAATCCTCTATAAACTACACCACACAGGAGAGCTGACAGATCCTCTATATACTGCACCACACAGAAGAGCTGACAGATCCTCTATATACTACACCACACAGGAGAGCTGACAGATCCTCTATATACTACACCATACAGGAGAGCTGACAGATCCTCTATATACTACACCACACAGGAGAGCTGACAGATCCTCTATATACTACACCACACAGGAGAGCGGACAGATCCTCTGTATACTACACCACACAGGACAGACCTCTATATACTACACCATACAGGACACATCCTCTATATACTACACCACACAGGACACATCCTCTATATACTACACCACACAGGAGAGCTGACAGATCCTCTATATACTGCACCACACAGGAGAGCTGACAGATCCTCTATATACTACACCACACAGGAGAGCTGACAGATCCTCTATATACTGCACCACACAGGAGAACAGACAGATCCTCTATATACTACACCACACAGGAGAGCCGACAGATCCTCTATATACTACACCACACAGGAGAGCTGACAGATCCTCTATATACTACACCACACAGGAGAGCTGACAGATCCTCTATATACTACACCACACAGGAGAGCTGACAGATCCTCTATATACTACACCACACAGAAGAGCTGACAGATCCTCTATATACTACACCACACAGGAGAGCTGACAGATCCTCTATATACTACACCACACAGGAGAGCTGACAGATCCTCTATATACTACACTACACAGGAGAGCTGACAGATCCGCTATATACTACACCACACAGGAGAGCGGACAGATCCTCTATATACTACACCACACAGAAGAGCTGACAGATCCTCTATATACTACACCACACAAGACACATTCTCTATATACTACACCGCACGGGACACATCCTCTATATACTACACCGCACGGGACACATCCTCTATATACTACACCACACAGGACACATCCTCTATATACTACACCACATGGGACACATCCTCTATATACTACACCACACAGGACACATCCTCTATATACTACACCACATAGGACACATTCTCTATATACTACACCATACAGGACACATCCTCTATATACTACACCATACAGGACACATCCTCTATATACTACACCGCACGGGACACATCCTCTATATACTACACCACACAGGACACATCCTCTATATACTACACCACACACGACACATCCTCTATATACTACACCACATAGGACACATCCTCTATATACTACACCATACAGGACACATCCTCTATATACTACACCGTACGGGACACATCCTCTATATACTACACCACACAGGACACATCCTCTATATACTACACCATACAGGACACATCCTCTATATACTACACCACACGGGACACATCCTCTATATACTACACCACACAGGACACATCCTCTATATACTACACTACACAGGACACATCCTCTATATACTACACCACACAGGACACATCCTCTATATACTACACCACACAGGACACATCCTCTATATACTACACCACACAGGACACATTCTCTATATACTACACCGCACGGGACACATCCTCTATATACTACACCACACAGAACACATCCTCTATACACTACACCACACAGAAGAGCTGACAGATCCTCTATATACTACACCACAAAGGACAGACCTCTATACACTACACCACACAGGACACATCCTCTATATACTACACCACACAGGAGAACTGACAGATCCTCCATATACTACACCACACAGGAGAGATGACAGATCCTCTATATACTACACCACACAGGAGAGCTGACAGATCCTCTATATACTACACCACACAGGAGAGCTGACAGATCCTCTATATATTACACCACACAGGAGAGCCGACACATCCTCTATATACTACACCACACAGGAGAGCCGACAGATCCTCTATATACTACACTACACAGGAGAGCTGACAGATCCTCTATATACTACACCACACAGGAGAGCTGACAGATCCTCTATATACAACACCACACAGGAGAGCTGACAGATCCTCTATATACTACACCACACAGGAGAGCCGACACATCCTCTATATACTACACCACACAGGAGAGCTGACAGATCCTCTATATACCACACCACACAGGAGAACTGACAGATCTTCCATATACTACACCACACAGGAGAGCTGACACAACCTCTATATACTACACCACACAGGAGAGCTGACAGATCCTCTGTATACTACACCACACAGGAGAACTGACAGATCCTCTATATACTGCACCACACAGGAGAGCTAACAGATCCTCTATATACTACACCACACAGAAGAGCTGACAGATCCTCTATATACTGCACCTCATAGGAGAGCTGACAGATCCTCTATATACTACACCACACAGGAGAGCTGACAGATCCTTTATATACTACACCACACAGGAGAGCTGACAGATCCTCTATATACTGCACCACACAGGAGAGCTAACAGATCCTCTATATACTACACCACACAGGAGAGCTGACAGATCCTCTATATACTACACCACACAGAAGAGCTGACAGATCCTCTATATACTACACCACACAGGAGAGCTGACAGATCCTCTATATACTACACCACACAGGAGAGCTGACAGATCCTCTATATACTACACTACACAGGAGAGCTGACAGATCCGCTATATACTACACCACACAGGAGAGCGGACAGATCCTCTATATACTACACCACACAGAAGAGCTGACAGATCCTCTATATACTACACCACACAAGACACATTCTCTATATACTACACCGCACGGGACACATCCTCTATATACTACACCGCACGGGACACATCCTCTATATACTACACCACACAGGACACATCTTCTATATACTACACCACATGGGACACATCCTCTATATACTACACCACACAGGACACATCCTCTATATACTACACCACATAGGACACATTCTCTATATACTACACCATACAGGACACATCCTCTATATACTACACCGCACAGGACACATCCTCTATATACTACACCATACAGGACACATCCTCTATATACTACACCGCACGGGACACATCCTCTATATACTACACCACACAGGACACATCCTCTATATACTACACCACACACGACACATCCTCTATATACTACACCACATAGGACACATCCTCTATATACTACACCATACAGGACACATCCTCTATATACTACACCGTACGGGACACATCCTCTATATACTACACCACACAGGACACATCCTCTATATACTACACCATACAGGACACATCCTCTATATACTACACCACACGGGACACATCCTCTATATACTACACCACACAGGACACATCCTCTATATACTACACTACACAGGACACATCCTCTATATACTACACCACACAGGACACATCCTCTATATACTACACCACACAGGACACATCCTCTATATACTACACCACACAGGACACATTCTCTATATACTACACCGCACGGGACACATCCTCTATATACTACACCACACAGAACACATCCTCTATACACTACACCACACAGAAGAGCTGACAGATCCTCTATATACTACACCACAAAGGACAGACCTCTATACACTACACCACACAGGACACATCCTCTATATACTACACCACACAGGAGAACTGACAGATCCTCCATATACTACACCACACAGGAGAGATGACAGATCCTCTATATACTACACCACACAGGAGAGCTGACAGATCCTCTATATACTACACCACACAGGAGAGCTGACAGATCCTCTATATATTACACCACACAGGAGAGCCGACACATCCTCTATATACTACACCACACAGGAGAGCCGACAGATCCTCTATATACTACACTACACAGGAGAGCTGACAGATCCTCTATATACTACACCACACAGGAGAGCTGACAGATCCTCTATATACAACACCACACAGGAGAGCTGACAGATCCTCTATATACTACACCACACAGGAGAGCCGACACATCCTCTATATACTACACCACACAGGAGAGCTGACAGATCCTCTATATACCACACCACACAGGAGAATTGACAGATCTTCCATATACTACACCACACAGGAGAGCTGACACAACCTCTATATACTACACCACACAGGAGAGCTGACAGATCCTCTGTATACTACACCACACAGGAGAACTGACAGATCCTCTATATACTGCACCACACAGGAGAGCTAACAGATCCTCTATATACTACACCACACAGAAGAGCTGACAGATCCTCTATATACTGCACCTCATAGGAGAGCTGACAGATCCTCTATATACTACACCACACAGGAGAGCTGACAGATCCTTTATATACTACACCACACAGGAGAGCTGACAGATCCTCTATATACTGCACCACACAGGAGAGCTAACAGATCCTCTATATACTACACCACACAGGAGAGCTGACAGATCCTCTATATACTACACCACACAGGAGAGCCGACAGATCCTCTACATACTACACCACACAGGAGAGCTGACAGATCCTCTCTATACTACACCACACAGGAGAGCGGACAGATCCTCTACATACTACACCACACAGGAGAGCTGACAGATCCTCTGTATACTACACCACACAGGATAGCTGACAGATCCTCTATATACTACACCACACAGAATAGCTGACAGATCCTCTATATACTACACCACACAGGAGAGCGGACAATTCCTCTACATACTACACCACACAGGAGAGCTGACAGATCCTCTATATACTACACCACACAGGAGAGCTGACAGATCCTCTATATACTATACCATACAGGAGAGCTGACAGATCCTCTATATACTACCCCACACAGGAGAGCTGACAGATCCTCTATATACTACACCACACAGGAGAGCTGACAGATCCTCTATATACTACACCACACAGGAGAGCTGACAGATCCTCTATATACTGCACCACACAGGAGAGATAACAGATCCTCTATATACTACACCACACAGGAGAGCCGACAGATCCTCTATATACTACACCTCACAGCAGAGCTGACAGATCCTCTATATACTACACCACACAGGAGAGCCGACAGATCCTCTCTATAGTACACCACACAGGAGAGCTGACAGATCCTCTATATACTACACCACACAGGAGAGCTGACAGATCCTCTATATACTACACCACACAGGAGAGCTGACAGATCCTCTATATACTACACCACACAGGAGAGCTGACAGATCCTCTATATACTACACCACACAGAAGAGCTGACAGATCCTCTATATACTACACCACACAGGAGAGCTGACAGATCCTCTATATACTACACCACACAAGACAAATCCTCTATATACTACACCACACAGGACACATCCTCTATATACTACACCGCACAGGACACATCCTCTATATACTACACCACACAGGACACATCCTCTATATACTACACCACACAGGACACATCCTCTATATACTACACCGCACGGGACACATCTTCTATATACTACACCGCACGGGACACATCCTCTATATACTTCACCACACAGGAGAGATCCTCTAAATACTACACCACACAGGACACATCCTCTATATACTACACCGCACGGGACACATCCTCTATATACTACATCACACAGGACACATCCTCTATATACTAAACCACACAGGACACATCCTCTATATACTACACCACACAGGACACATCCTCTATATACTACACCGTACAGGACACATCCTCTATATACTACACCGCACGGGACACATCCTCTATATACTACACCGCACGGGACACATCCTCTATATACTACACCGCACGGGACACATCCTCTATATATTACACCACACAGGACACATCCTCTATATACTACACCACACAGGACACATCCTCTATATACTACACCACACAGGACACATCCTCTATATACTACACCACACAGGACACATCCTCTATATACTACACCGCACGGGACACATCCTCTATATACTACACCACACAGAACACATCCTCTATATACTACACCACACGGGACACATCCTCTATATACTACACCACTCAGGACACATCCTCTATATACTACACCGCACGGGACACATCCTCTATATACTACACCACACAGGACACATCCTCTATACACTACACCGCACAGGACACATCCTCTATATACTACACCACACGGGACACATCATCTATATACTACACCACACAGGACAGATCCTCTATATACTACACCACACAGGACACATCCTCTATATACTACACCGCACAGGACACATCCTCTATATACTACACCACACAGAACACATCCTCTATACACTACACCACACAGAAGAGCTGACAGATCCTCTATATACTACACCACACAGGACACATCCTCTATATACTACACCATACAGGACACATCCTCTATATGCTACACCACACAGGAGAGCTGACAGATCCTCTATATACTACACCACACAGGAGAGCTGACAGATCCTCTATATACTACACCACACAGAAGAGCTGACAGATCCTCTATATACTACACCACACAGGAGAGCTGACAGATCCTCTATATACTACACCACACAAGACACATCCTCTATATACTACACCACACAGGACACATCCTCTATATACTACACCACACAGGACACATCCTCTATATACTACACCACGCAGGACACATCCTCTATATACTACACCACACAGGACAGACCTCTATACACTACACCACACAGGACACATCCTCTATATACTACACCGCACAGGACACATCCTCTATATACTACACCGCACGGGACACATCCTCTATATACTACACCACACAGGACACATCCTCAATATACTACACCGCACAGGAGAGATCCTCTATATACTACACCATACAGGACACATCCTCTATATACTACACCACACAGGAGAGATCCTCTATATACTACACCACACAGGACACATCCTCTATATACTACACCACACAGGACACATCCTCTATATACTACAACGCACGGGATACATCCTCTATATACTACACCACACAGGACACATCCTCTATATACTACACCACACAGGACACATCCTCTATATACTACACCACACAGGACACATCCTCTGTCAGCTCTCCAGTGTGGTGTAGTATAGAGAGGATCTGTCAGCTCTGCTTTGAGGTGTAGTATATAGAGGATCTGTCAGCTCTCCTGTGTGGTGTAGTATATAGAGGATCTGTTAGCTCTTCTGTGTGGTGTAGTATATAGAGGATCTGTTAGCTCTCCTGTGTGGTGCCGTATATAGAGGATCTGTCAGCTCTCCTGTGTAGTGTAGTATATAGAGGATCTGTCAGCTCTCCTGTGTGGTGTAGTATATAGAGGATCTGTTAGCTCTCCTGTGTGGTGCAGTATATAGAGAATCTGTCAGCTCTCCTGTGTGTTGTAGTATATAGAGGATCTGTCAGCTCTCCTGTGTAGTGTAGTATATAGAGGATCTGTCAGCTCTCCTGTGTGGTGTAGTATATAGAGGATCTGTTAGCTCTCCTGTGTGGTGCAATATATAGAGGATCTGTCAGCTCTTCTGTGTAGTGTAGTATATAGAGGATCTGTCAGCTCTCCTGTGTGGTGTAGTATATAGAGGATCTGTTAGCTCTCCTGTGTGGTGCAGTATATAGAGGATCTGTCAGCTCTCCTGTGTGTTGTAGTATATAGAGGATCTGTCAGCTCTCCTGTGTAGTGTAGTATATAGAGGATCTGTCAGCTCTCCTGTGTGGTGTAGTATATAGAGGATCTGTCAGCTCTCCTGTGTGGGGTAGTATATAGAGGATCTGTCAGCTCTCCTGTGTGGGGTAGTATATAGAGGATCTGTCAGCTCTCCTGTGTAGTGTAGTATATAGAGGATCTGTCGGCTCTCCTGTGTGGTGTAGTATATAGAGGATCTGTTAGCTCTCCTGTGTGGTGCAGTATATAGAGGATCTGTCAGCTCTCCTGTGTGGTGTAGTATATAGAGGATCTGTCAGCTCTCCTGTGTGGTGTATTACATAGAGGATCTGTCAGCTCTCCTGTGTGGTGCAGTATATAGAGGATCTGTCAGCTCTCCTGTGTGGTGTATTACATAGAGGATCTGTCAGCTCTCCTGTGTGGTGCAGTATATAGAGGATCTGTCAGCTCTCCTGTGTGGTGTATTACATAGAGGATCTGTCAGCTCTCCTGTGTGGTGCAGTATATAGAGGATCTCTCCTGTGTGGTGTAATATATAGAGGATGTGTCCCGTGCGGTGTAGTATATAGAGGATGTGTCCCGTGCGGTGTAGTATATAGAGGATGTGTCCTCTATATACTACACCACACAGGACACATCCTCTATATACTACACCATACAGGACACATCCTCTATATACTACACCACACAGGACACATCCTGTATATACTACACCATACAGGACACATCCTCTATATACTACACCACACAGGACAGACCTCTATACACTACACCACACAGGACACATCCTCTATATACTACACCGCACAGGACACATCCTCTATATACTACACCACACAGGAGAGATCCTCTCTATACTACACCATACAGGACACATCCTCTATATACTACACCACACAGGAGAGATCCTCTATATACTACACCATACAGGACACATCCTCTATATACTACACCACACAGGAGAGATCCTCTATATACTACACCACACAGGACACATCCTCTATATACTACACCACACAGGACACATCCTCTATATACTACACCGCACGGGATACATCCTCTATATACTACACCACACAGGACACATCCTCTATATACTACACCACACAGGACACATCCTCTATATACTACACCACACAGGACACATCCTCTATATACTACACCACACAGGACACATCCTCTATATACTACACCATACAGGACACATCCTCTATATACTACACCGCACGGGACACATCCTCTATATACTACACCACACAGGACACATCCTCTATATACTACACCATACAGGACACATCCTCTATATACTACACCGCACAGGACACATCCTCTATATACTACACCGCACGGGACACATCCTCTATATACTACACCACACAGGACACATCCTCTATACACTACACCACACAGGACACATCCTCTATATACTACACCGCACAGGACACATCCTCTATATACTACACCACACAGGACACATCCTCTATATACTACAGCACACAGAACACATCCTCTATATACTACACCACACAGGAGAGCTGACAGATCCTCTATATACTACACCACACAGGAGAGCTGACAGATCCTCTATATACTACACCCCACAGGAGAGCTGACAGATCCTCTATATACTACACCACACAGGAGAGCCGACAGATCCTCTATATACTACACCTCACAGCAGAGCTGACAGATCCTCTATATACTACACAACACAGAAGAGCTGACAGATCCTCTATATACTACACCACACAGGAGAGCTGACAGATCCTCTATATACTACACCACACAGGAAAGCTGACAGATCCTCTATATACTACACCACACAGGAGAGCTGACAGATCCTCTATATACTACACCTCACAGCAGAGCTGACAGATCCTCTATATACTACACCACACAGGAGAGCCGACAGATCCTCTATGTACTACACCTCACAGCAGAGCTGACAGATACTCTATATACTACACCACACAGGAGAGCCGACAGATCCTCTATATACTACACCACACAGGAGAGCTGACAGATCCTCTATATACTACACCACACAGGAGAGCTGACAGATCCTCTATATACTACACCACACAGGAGAGCTGACAGATCCTCTATATACTACACCACACAGAAGAGCTGACAGATCCTCTATATACTGCACCACACAAGACACATCCTCTATATACTACACCACACAGGACACATCCTCTATATACTACACCACACAGGACACATCCTCTATATACTACACCACACAGGACACATCCTCTATATACTACACCGCACAGGACACATCCTCTATATACTACCATGCACAGGACACATCCTCTATATACTACACCGCACAGCACACATCCTCTATATACTACACCACACAGGACACATCCTCTATATACTACACCGCACGGGACACATCCTCTATATACTACACCACACAGGACACATCCTCTATATACTACACCACATAGGACACATCCTCTATATACTACACCACACAGGACACATCCTCTATATACTACACCACACAGGACAAATCCTCTATATACTACACCACACAGGAGAGCGGACAGATCCTCTATATACTACACCACACAGGAGAGCTGACAGATCCTATATATACTACACCACACAGGAGAGCGGACAGATCCTCTATATACTACACCACACAGGAGAGCGGACAGATCCTCTATATACTACACCACACAGAAGAGCTGACAGATCCTCTCTATATCACACCACACAGGAGAGCTGACAGATCCTCTATATACTACACTGCACAGGACAGCGGACAGATCCTCTATATACTACACCACACAGGAGAGCTGACAGATCCTCTATATACTACACCACACACGACAGCTGACAGATCCTCTATATACTACACCACACAAGACACATCCTCTATATACTACACAACACAGGACACATCCTCTATATACTACACCACACAGGAGAGCGGACAGATCCTCTATATACTACACCGCACAGGACACATCCTCTATATACTACACAACACAGGACACATCCTCTATATACTACACCACACAGGACACATCCTCTATATACTACACCACACAGGACGCATCCTCTATATACTACACCGCACGGGACACATCCTCTATATACTACACCGCACGGGACACATCCTCTATATACTACACCATACAGGACACATCCTCTATATACTACACCGCACGGGACACATCCTCTATATACTACACCACACGGGACATATCCTCTATATACTACACCACACAGGACACATCCTCTATATACTACACCACACAGGACACATCCTCTATATACTACACCACTCAGGACACATCCTCTATATACTACACCACACAGGACACATCCTCTATATACTACACCACACAGGACACATCCTTTATATACTACACCACTCAGGACACATCCTCTATATACTGCACCACACAGGACATATCCTCTATATACTACACCACTCAGGACACATCCTCTATATACTACACCGCACGGGACACATCCTCTATATACTACACCACACAGAACACATCCTCTATACACTACACCACACAGAAGAGCTGACAGATCCTCTATATACTACACCACACAGGAGAACTGACAGATCCTCTATATACTACACCATACAGGACACATCCTCTATATGCTACACCACACAGGAGAGCTGACAGATCCTCTATATACTACACCACACAGGACACATCCTCTATATACTACACCACACAGGAGAGCTGACAGATCCTCTATATACTACACCATACAGGACACATCCTCTATATGCTACACCACACAGGAGAGCTGACAGATCCTCTATATACTACACCACACAGGAGAGCTGACAGATCCTCTATATACTACACCACACAGGAGAGCTGACAGATCCTCTATATAGTACACCACACAGAAGAGCTGACAGATCCTCTATATACTACACCACACAGGAGAGCTAACAGATCCTCTATATACTACACCACACAAGACACATCCTCTATATACTACACCACACAGGACACATCCTCTATATACTACACCGCACAGGACACATCCTCTATATACTACACCGCACGGGACACATCCTCTATATACTACACCACACAGGACACATCCTCTATATACTACACCACACAGGACACATCCTCTATATACTTCACCACACAGGACACATCCTCTATATACTACACCACACAGGACACATCCTCTATATACTACACCATACAGGACACATCCTCTATATACTACACCGCACGGGACACACCCTCTATATACTACACCACACAGGACACATCCTCTATATACTACACCACACAGGACACATCCTCTATATACTACACCACACAGGACACATCCTCTATATACTACACCATACAGGACACATCCTCTATATACTACACCACACAGAACACATCCTCTATATACTACACCACACAGGACACATCCTCTATATACTACACCGCACAGGACACATCCTCTATATACTACACCACACAGGACACATCCTCTATACACTACACCACACAGGAGAGCTGACAGATCCTCTATATACTGCACCACACAGAAGAGCTGACAGATCCTCTATATACTACACCACACAGAAGAGCTGACATATCCTCTATATACTACACCGCACGGGACACATCCTCTATATACTATACCACACAGGACACATCCTCTATATACTACACCATACAGGACACATCCTCTATATACTACACCACACAGAACACATCCTCTATATACTACACCACACAGGACACATCCTCTATATACTACACCGCACAGGACACATCCTCTATATACTACACCACACAGGACACATCCTCTATACACTACACCACACAGGAGAGCTGACAGATCCTCTATATACTGCACCACACAGAAGAGCTGACAGATCCTCTATATACTACACCACACAGAAGAGCTGACAGATCCTCTATATACTACACCACACAGGAGAGCTGACAGATCCTCTATATATTGCACCACACAGGACACATCCTCTATATACTACACCATACAGGACACATCCTCTATATACTACACCGCACGGGACACATCCTCTATATACTACACCACACAGGACACATCCTCTATACACTACACCACACAGGACATATCCTCTATATACTACACCACTCAGGACACATCCTCTATACACTACACCACACAGGACACATCCTCTATATACTACACCGCACAGGACACATCCTCTATATACTACACCACACAGGACACATCCTCTATACACTACACCACACAGGACACATCCTCTATATACTACACCGCACGGGACACATCCTCTATATACTACACCGCACGGGACACATCCTCTATATACTACACCACACGGGACACATCCTCTATACACTACACCACACAGGACACATCCTCTATATACTACACCACACAGGACACATTCTCTATATACTACACCACACAGGACAGATCCTCTATATACTACTCCGCACGGGACACATCCTCTATACACTACACCACACAGAAGAGCTGACAGATACTTTATATACTACACCACACAGGAGAGCTGACAGATCCTCTATATACTACACCACACAGAAGAGCTGACAGATACTTTATATACTACACCACACAGGAGAGCGGACAGATCCTCTATATACTACACCACACAGGACAGAGCTCTATATACTACACCATACAGGACACATCCTCTATATACTACACCACACAGGACACATCCTCTATATACTACACCACACAGGAGAGCTGACAGATCCTCTATATACTACACCACACAGGAGAGCTGACAGATCCTCTATATACTACACCACACAGGAGAGCTGACAGATCCTCTATATACTACACCACACAGGAGAACTGACACATCCTCTATATACTACACCACACAGAAGAGCTGACAGATCCTTTATATGCTACAACACACAGGACACATCCTCTATATACTACACCATAGAGGACACATCCTCTATATACTACACCACACAGGACACATCCTCTATATACTATACCACACAGGAGAGCTGACAGATCCTCTATATACTACACCACACAGGAGAGCTGACACATCCTCTATATACTACACCACACAGGAGAGCTGACACATCCTCTATATACTACACCACACAGGAGAGCTGACACATCCTCTATATACTACACCACACAGGAGAGCTGACACATCCTCTATATACTATACCACACAGGAGAGCTGACACATCCTCTATATACTGCACCACACAGAAGAGCTGACAGATCCTCTATATACTACACCACACAGGAGAGCTGACAGATCCTCTATATACTACACCACACAGGAGAGCTGACAGATCCTCTATATACTACACCTCACAGCAGAGCTGACAGATCCTCTATATACTACACCACACAAGCCACATCCTCTATATACTACACCACACAGGACACATCCTCTATATATTACACCACACAGGACACATCCTCTATATACTACACCACACAGGACACATCCTCTATATACTACACCGCACGGGACACATCCTCTATATACTACACCACACAGAACACATCCTCTATATACTACACCACACGGGACACATCCTCTATATACTACACCACTCAGGACACATCCTCTATATACTACACCGCACGGGACACATCCTCTATATACTACACCACACAGGACACATCCTCTATACACTACACCACACAGGACACATCCTCTATATACTACACCACACAGGACACATCCTCTATACACTACACCACACAGAAGAGCTGACAGATCCTCTATATACTGCACCACACAGGACACATCCTCTATATGCTACACCACACAGGAGAGCTGACAGATCCTCTATATACTACACCACACAGGAGAGCTGACAGATCCTCTATATACTACACCACACAGAAGAGCTGACAGATCCTCTATATACTACACCACACAGGAGAGCTGAGAGATCCTCTATATACTACACCACACAAGACACATCCTCTATATACTACACCACACAGGACACATCCTCTATATACTACACCACACAGGACAGATCCTCTATATACTACACCACACAGGACACATCCTCTATATACTACACCACACAGGACAGATCCTCTATATACTACACCACACAGGACACATCCTCTATATACTACACCACACAGGACAGACCTCTATATACTACACCACACAGGACACATCCTCTATATACTACAGCGCACGGGACACATCCTCTATATACTACACCACACAGGACACATC
Organism: Phyllobates terribilis; assembly: GCF_046119375.1. Classification (NCBI taxonomy): domain Eukaryota; kingdom Metazoa; phylum Chordata; class Amphibia; order Anura; family Dendrobatidae; genus Phyllobates; species Phyllobates terribilis. The sequence goes on from NW_027362767.1 coordinate 61,791,499, forward strand.
CTCAATATACTACACCGCACAGGAGAGATCCTCTATATACTACACCATACAAGACACATCCTGTATATACTACACCACACAGGAGAGATCCTCTATATACTACACCACACAGGACACATCCTCTATATACTACACCACACAGGACACATCCTCTATATACTACACCGCACAGTATACATCCTCTATATACTACACCACACAGGACACATCCTCTATATACTACACCGTACAGGATACATCCTCTATATACTACACCACACAGGACACATCCTCTATATACTACACCACACAGGACACATCCTCTATATACTACACCAGACAGGACACATCCTCTATATACTACACCAGACAGGACACATCCTCTATATACTACACCATACAGGACACATCCTCTATATACTACACCGCACGGGACACATCCTCTATATACTACACCACACAGGACACATCCTCTATATACTACACCATACAGGACACATCCTCTATATACTACACCACACAGGACACATCCTCTATATACTACACCACACAGGACACATCCTCTATATACTACACCGCACAGGACACATCCTCTATATACTACACCACACAGGACACATCCTCTATATACTACACCGCACGGGACACATCCTCTATATACTACAGCACACAGAACACATCCTCTATATACTACACCACACAGGACACATCCTCTATATACTACACCGCACGGGACACAACCTCTATATACTACAGCACACAGAACACATCCTCTATATACTACACCGCACGGGACACATCCTCTATATACTACACCACACAGAAGAGCTGACAGATCCTCTATATACTACACCACACAGGACAGACCTCTATACACTACACCACACAGGACACATCCTCTATATACTACACCACACAGGAGAGCTGACAGATCCTCTATATACTACACCACACAGGAGAGGTGACAGATCCTCTATATACTACACCACACAGGAGAGCTGACAGATCCTCTATATACTACACCACACAGGAGAGCTGACAGATCCTCTATATACTACACCACACAGGAGAGCCGACACATCCTCTATATACTACACCACACAGGAGAGCCGACAGATCCTCTATATACTGCACCACACAGGAGAGCTGACAGATCCTTTATATACTACACCGCACAGGACACATCCTCTATATACTACACCGCACAGGACACATCCTCTATATACTACACCGCACAGAACACATCCTCTATATACTACAGCACACAGAACACATCCTCTATATACTACACCACACGGGACACATCCTCTATATACTACACCACTCAGGACACATCCTCTATATACTACACCGCACGGGACACATCCTCTATATACTACACCACACAGGACACATCATCTATATACTACACCACACAGGACACATCCTCTATATACTACACCACACAGGACACATCCTCTATATACTACACCACACAGGACAGATCCTCTATATACTACACCACACAGGAGAGCTGACAGATCCTCTATATACTGCACCACACAGAAGAGCTGACAGATCCTCTATATACTACACTACACAGGAGAGCTGACAGATCCTCTATATACTACCCCACACAGGAGAGCTGACAGATCCTCTATATACTACACCACACAGGAGAGCTGACAGATCCTCTATATACTACACTACACAGGAGAGCTGACAGATCCTCTATATACTACAACACACAGGAGAGCTGACAGATCCTCTATATACTGCACCACACAGGAGAGCTAACAGATCCTCTATATACTACACCACACAGGAGAGCTGACAGATCCTCTATATACTACACTACACAGGAGAGCTGACAGATCCTCTATATATTGCACCACACAGGGGAGCTGACAGATCCTCTATATACGGCACCACACAGGAGAGCTAACAGATCCTCTATATACTACACCACACAGGAGAGCTGACAGATCCTCTATATACTACACCTCAAAGCAGAGCTGACTGATTCTCTATATACTACACCACACAGAAGAGCTGACAGATCCTCTATATACTACACCACACAGGAGAGCCGACAGATCCTCTATATACTACACCACACGGGAGAGCTGACAGATCCTCTATATACTACACCACACAGGAGAGCTGACAGATCCTCTATATACTACACCACACAAGACACATCCTATATATACTACACCACACAGGACACATCCTCTATATACTACACCGCACAGGACACATCCTCTATATACTACACCATACAGGACACATCCTCTATATACTACACCACACAGGACACATCCTCTATATACTACACCACACAGGACACATCCTCTATATACTACACCACACAGGACACATCCTCTATATACTACACCGCACGGGACACATCCTCTATATACTACACCGCACGGGACACATCCTCTATATACTACACCACACAGGAGAGATCCTCTATATACTACACCACACAGGACACATCCTCTATATACTACACCGCACGGGACACATCCTCTATATACTACACCACACAGGACACATCCTCTATATACTACACCACACAGGACACATCCTCTATATACTACACCATACAGAACACATCCTCTATATACTACACCGTACAGGACACATCCTCTATATACTACACCGCACGGGACACATCCTCTATATACTACACCACACGGGACACATCCTCTATATACTACACCATACAGGACACATCCTCTATATACTACACCACACAGGACACATCCTCTATATACTACACCATACAGGACACATCCTCTATATACTACACCACACAGGACACATCCTCTATATACTACACCATACAGGACACATCCTCTATATACTACACCACACGGGACACATCCTCTATATACTACACCACACGGGACACATCATCTATATACTACACCACACAGGACACATCCTCTATATACTACACCACACAGGACACATCCTCTATATACTACACCACACAGGACATATCCTCTATATACTACACCACTCAGGACACATCCTCTATATACTACACCGCACGGGACACATCCTCTATATACTACACCACACAGAACACATCCTCTATACACTACACCACACAGAAGAGCTGACAGATCCTCTATATACTACACCAAACAGGACAGACCTCTATACACTACACCACACAGAAGAGCTGACAGATCCTCTATATACTACACCACACAGGACACATCCTCTATATACTACACCATACAGGACACATCCTCTATATGCTACACCACACAGGAGAGCTGACAGATCCTCTATATACTACACCACACAGGAGAGCTGACAGATCCTCTATATACTACACCACACAGGAGAGCTGACAGATCCTCTATATACTACACCACACAGGAGAGCTGACAGATCCTCTATATACTACACCACACAGAAGAGCTGACAGATCCTCTATATACTACACCACACAGGAGAGCTAACAGATCCTCTATATACTACACCACACAAGACACATCCTCTATATACTACACCACACAGGACACATCCTCTATATACTATACCACACAGGAGAGCTGACAGATCCTCTATATACTACACCACACAGGAGAGCTGACAGATCCTCTATATACTGCACCACACAGAAGAGCTGACAGATCCTCTATATACTACACCACACAGGAGAGCTGACAGATCCTCTATATACTACACCTCACAGCAGAGCTGACAGATCCTCTATATACTACACCACACAAGCCACATCCTCTATATACTACACCACACAGGACACATCCTCTATATATTACACCACACAGGACACATCCTCTATATACTACACCACACAGGACACATCCTCTATATACTACACCGCACGGGACACATCCTCTATATACTACACCACACAGAACACATCCTCTATATACTACACCACACGGGACACATCCTCTATATACTACACCACTCAGGACACATCCTCTATATACTACACCGCACGGGACACATCCTCTATATACTACACCACACAGGACACATCCTCTATACACTACACCACACAGGACACATCCTCTATATACTACACCACACAGGACACATCCTCTATACACTACACCACACAGAAGAGCTGACAGATCCTCTATATACTGCACCACACAGGACACATCCTCTATATGCTACACCACACAGGAGAGCTGACAGATCCTCTATATACTACACCACACAGGAGAGCTGACAGATCCTCTATATACTACACCACACAGAAGAGCTGACAGATCCTCTATATACTACACCACACAGGAGAGCTGACAGATCCTCTATATACTACACCACACAAGACACATCCTCTATATACTACACCACACAGGACACATCCTCTATATACTACACCACACAGGACAGATCCTCTATATACTACACCACACAGGACACATCCTCTATATACTACACCACAGAGGACAGACCTCTATACACTACACCACACAGGACACATCCTCTATATACTACAGCGCACGGGACACATCCTCTATATACTACACCACACAGGACACATCCTCAATATACTACACCGCACAGGAGAGATCCTCTATATACTACACCATACAGGACACATCCTGTATATACTACACCACACAGGAGAGATCCTCTATATACTACACCACACAGGACACATCCTCTATATACTACACCACACAGGACACATCCTCTATATACTACACCGCACAGGATACATCCTCTATATACTACACCACACAGGACACATCCTCTATATACTACACCGCACAGGATACATCCTCTATATACTACACCACACAGGACACATCCTCTATATACTACACCACACAGGACACATCCTCTATATACTACACCACACAGGACACATCCTCTATATACTACACCAGACAGGACACATCCTCTATATACTACACCATACAGGACACATCCTCTATATACTACACCGCACGGGACACATCCTCTATATACTACACCACACAGGACACATCCTCTATATACTACACCATACAGGACACATCCTCTATATACTACACCACACAGGACACATCCTCTATATACTACACCACACAGGACACATCCTCTATATACTACACCGCACAGGACACATCCTCTATATACTACACCACACAGGACACATGCTCTATATACTACACCGCACGGGACACATCCTCTATATACTACAGCACACAGAACACATCCTCTATATACTACACCACACAGGACACATCATCTATATACTACACCGCACGGGACACAACCTCTATATACTACAGCACACAGAACACATCCTCTATATACTACACCGCACGGGACACATCCTCTATATACTACACCACACAGAAGAGCTGACAGATCCTCTATATACTACACCACACAGGACAGACCTCTATACACTACACCACACAGGACACATCCTCTATATACTACACCACACAGGAGAGCTGACAGATCCTCTATATACTACACCACACAGGAGAGGTGACAGATCCACTATATACTACACCACACAGGAGAGCTGACAGATCCTCTATATACTACACCACACAGGAGAGCTGACAGATCCTCTATATACTACACCACACAGTAGAGCCGACACATCCTCTATATACTACACCACACAGGACACATCATCTATATACTACACCACACAGGAGAGCCGACAGATCCTCTATATACTACACCACACAGGACACATCATCTATATACTACACCACACAGGACACATCCTCTATATACTACACCACACAGGACACATCCTCTATATACTACACCACACAGGACAGATCCTCTATATACTACACCACACAGGAGAGCTGACAGATCCTCTATATACTGCACCACACAGAAGAGCTGACAGATCCTCTATATACTACACTACACAGGAGAGCTGACAGATCCTCTATATACTACCCCACACAGGAGAGCTGACAGATCCTCTATATACTACACCACACAGGAGAGCTGACAGATCCTCTATATACTACACTACACAGGAGAGCTGACAGATCCTCTATATACTACAACACACAGGAGAGCTGACAGATCCTCTATATACTGCACCACACAGGAGAGCTAACAGATCCTCTATATACTACACCACACAGGAGAGCTGACAGATCCTCCATATACTACACTACACAGGAGAGCTGACAGATCCTCTATATATTGCACCACACAGGGGAGCTGACAGATCCTCTATATACGGCACCACACAGGAGAGCTAACAGATCCTCTATATACTACACCACACAGGAGAGCTGACAGATCCTCTATATACTACACCTCAAAGCAGAGCTGACTGATCCTCTCTATACTACACCACACAGGAGAGCTGACAGATTCTCTATATACTACACCACACAGAAGAGCTGACAGATCCTCTATATACTACACCACACAGGAGAGCTAACAGATCCTCTATATACTGCACCACACAGGAGAGCTGACAGATTCTCTATATACTACACCACACAGCAGAGCTGACAGATCCTCTATATACTACACTACACAGGAGAGCCGACAGATCCTCTATATACTACACCTCACAGCAGAGCTGACAGATCCTCTCTATACTACACCACACAGGAGAGCTGACAGATTCTCTATATACTACACCACACAGAAGAGCTGACAGATCCTCTATATACTACACCACACAGGAGAGCTGACAGATCCTCTATATACTACACCACACAAGACACATCCTCTATATACTACACCACACAGGACACATCCTCTATATACTACACCGCACAGGACACATCCTCTATATACTACACCATACAGGACACATCCTCTATATACTACACCACACAGGACACATCCTCTATATACTACACCACACAGGACACATCCTCTATATACTACACCGCACGGGACACATCCTCTATATACTACACCGCACGGGACACATCCCCTATATACTACACCACACAGGAGAGATCATCTATATACTACACCACACAGGACACATCCTCTATATACTACACCGCACGGGACACATCCTCTATATACTACACCACACAGGACACATCCTCTATATACTACACCACATAGGACACATCCTCTATATACTACACCACACAGGACACATCCTCTATATACTACACCATACAGAACACATCCTCTATATACTACACCGTACAGGACACATCCTCTATATACTACACCGCACGGGACACATCCTCTATATACTACACCACACGGGACACATCCTCTATATACTACACCATACAGGACACATCCTCTATATACTACACCACACAGGACACATCCTCTATATACTACACCATACAGGACACATCCTCTATATACTACACCACACAGGACACATCCTCTATATACTACACCATACAGGACACATCCTCTATATACTACACCACACGGGACACATCCTCTATATACTACACCACATGGGACACATCCTCTATATACTACACCACACAGGACACATCCTCTATATACTACACCACACAGGACACATCCTCTATATACTACACCACACAGGACATATCCTCTATATACTACACCACTCAGGACACATCCTCTATATACTACACCGCACGGGACACATCCTCTATATACTACACCACACAGAACACATCCTCTATACACTACACCAAACAGGACAGACCTCTATACACTACACCACACAGAAGAGCTGACAGATCCTCTATATACTACACCACACAGGACACATCCTCTATATACTACACCATACAGGACACATCCTCTATATACTACACCACACAGGAGAGCTGACAGATCCTCTATATACTACACCACACAGGAGAGCCGACAGATCCTCTATATACTACACCACACAGAAGAGCTGACAGATCCTCTATATACTACACCACACAGGAGAGCTAACAGATCCTCTATATACTACACCACACAAGACACATCCTCTATATACTACACCACACAGGACACATCCTCTATATACTACACCACACAGGACGCATCCTCTATATACTACACCACACAGGACAGACCTCTATACACTACTTCACACAGGACACATCCTCTATATACTACACCACACAGGACACATCCTCTATATACTACACCGCACAGGACACATCCTCTATATACTACACCACACAGGAGCTGACAGATCCTCTATATACTACACCACACAGGACACATCCTCAATATACTACAACGCACAGGAGAGATCCTCTATATACTACACCATACAGGACACATCCTCTATATACTACACCGCACGGGATACATCCTCTATATACTACACCACACAGGACACATCCTCTATATACTACACCACACAGGACACATCCTCTATATACTTTATCACACAGGACACATCCTCTATATACTACACCATACAGGACACATCCTCTATATACTACACCGCACGGGACACATCCTCTATATACTACACCACACAGGACACATCCTCTATATACTACACCACACAGGACACATCCTCTATATACTACACCACACAGGACACATCCTCTATATACTACACCACACAGGACACATCCTCTATATACTACACCACACAGGACACATCCTCTATATACTATACCACACAGGACACATCCTCTATATACTACACCATACAGGACACATCCTCTATATACTACACCACACAGGACACATCCTCTATATACTACACCACACAGGACACATCCTCTATATACTACACCGCACAGGACACACCCTCTATATACTACACCACACAGGACACATCCTCTATACACTACACCACACGGGACACATCCTCTATACACTACACCACACAGGACACATCCTCTATATACTTTATCACACAGGACACATCCTCTATATACTACACCACACGGGACACATCCTCTATATACTACACCACACAGGACACATCCTCTATATACTACACCACACAGGACACATCCTCTATATACTACACCGCACAGGACACACCCTCTATATACTACACCACACAGGACACATCCTCTATACACTACACCACACGGGACACATCCTCTATATACTACACCGCACGGGACACATCCTCTATATACTACACCACACAGGACACATCCTCTATATACTACACCATACAGGACACATCCTCTATATACTACACCACACAGGACACATCCTCTATATACTACACCATACAGGACACATCCTCTATATACTACACCACACAGGACACATCCTCTATATACTACACCACACAGGACACATCCTCTATATACTACACCACACAGGACACATCCTCTATATACTACACCACACAGGACACATCCTCTATATACTACACCACTCAGGACACATCCTCTATATACTACACCGCACGGGACACATCCTCTATATACTACACCGCACGGGACACATCCTCTATATACTACACCACACGGGACACATCCTCTATATACTACACCACACAGGACACATCCTCTATATACTACACCACACAGGACACATCCTCTATATACTACACCACACAGGACAGATCCTCTATATACTACTCCGCACGGGACACATCCTCTATATACTACACCACACAGAAGAGCTGACAGATCCTTTATATACTACACCACACAGGACACATCCTCTATATACTACACCACACAGGAGAGCTGACAGATCCTCTATATCAGGGGTCTCAAACTCGGCTGGGTATATGGGCCGCACATGGAAAAAATTTGAATTTGGGGGGCCGCATTCTTTGTTCAATGTGACATTTTTAGTGATACCATTTTTTTTGTATACACCTTTTGAACATTTTTGCCGTGTTTATTTTTTTATGGCTTGGGTCGTTATGGATGTGGCGATAATAAACGTGCACTTTTTTGTGTTTACTTTAGTTTACATATAAAACAGCATTTTTAGTGCCCAATATTTTTTCATGCTTTATTTTATTTTTTATTTTTTTTACAATTTTATTTCCCCCAATTGGCCACATACAGTAATATTGTCTTACAATTAGCATCATATAGTAATAATGGAAAACATCTTGTAGTAATGTTCCCCATCCAAGTCCCCATCTTGTACTAATGTGCCCCATCCAGGTCCCCATCCTGTGGCTATGTGCCCCATCCAGGTCCCCATCCTGTGGCAACGTTCCCCATCCTGGCGCCCATCTTGTACTAATGTGCCTCATCCAGGTCCCCATCTTGGGGCTATGTGCCCCATCCAGGTCCCCATCCTGTGGCAATGTGCCCCATCCAGGTCCCCATCTTGTGGCTATGTGCCCCATCCAGGTCCCCATCTTGTGGCTATGTGCCCCATCCAGGTCCCCATCCTGTGGCTATGTGCCCCATCCAGGTCCCCATCCTGTGGCAATGTGCCCCATCCAGGTCCCCATCCTGTGGCAATGTGGCCCATCCAGGTCCCCATCTTGTGGCTATGTGCCCCATCCAGGTCCCCATCTTGTGGCTCTGTGCCCCATCCAGGTCCCCATGTTGTGGCTCTGGTCCCCATCTTGTGGCTCTGTGCCCCATCCAGGTCCCCATCTTGTGGCTATGTGCCCCATCCAGGTCCACATCTTGAGGCTATGTGCCCCATCCAGGTCCACATCTTGAGGCTCTGTGCCCCATCCAGGTCCCCATCCTGTGGCTCTGTGCCCCATCCAGGTCCCCATCCTGTGGCTATGTGCCCCATCCAGGTCCCCTCTTGTGGCTATGTGCCCCATCCAGGTCCCCTCTTGTGGCTATGTGCCCCATCCAGGTCCCCTCTTGTGGCTCTGTGCCCCATCCAGGTCCCCTCTTGTGGCTATGTGCCCCATCCAGGTCCCCTCTTGTGGCTATGTGCCCCATCCAGGTCCCCTCTTGTGGCTATGTGCCCCATCCAGGTCCCCATCCTGTGGCTATGTGCCCCATCCAGGTCCCCATCCTGTGGCTATGTGCCCCATCCCGGTCCCCATGTTGTGGCTCTGTGCCCCCTGTGCTGTTCTTCACACACATAAAATAGAAAAAAAAAAAGATGATTCTCACCTGTCCTCCGTTCCCTCGGCGGCCTTCCTGCAGATGTGGCCCGCAGGCACCACAGAGTCCGACCCCTTGACGATCCCGACCTGGTCCAGGAGGAGCCGCCGACAGCAGCGCTGCATTGCCGCACAGAGACTGTCTCCCAGCACAGCATTTTCAATGTCAGCCGCCGGCCAATCAGAGGCCAGCAGCTGACATCTGCATATGGCAATGACGTCATACTCGCTGCGCCGACACGCAGATATCAGCTGCTGGCCTCTGATTGGCCAGCGGCTGGCATTGGAAATGCAGTGCTGGGAGACAGTCTCTGTGTGGCAATGCAGCGCTGCTGTCGGCGGCTCCTCCTGGACCAGGTCGGGATCGTCAAGGGGTCTGTGCCTGCGGGCCGCATAAAGCAGCCTCAGGGGCCGCATGCGGCCCGCGGGCCGCGTGTTTGAGACCCCTGCTCTATATACTGCACCACACAGAAGAGCTGACAGATCCTCTATATACTACACCACACAGGAGAGCTGACAGATCCTCTATATACTACACCACACAGGAGAGCTGACAGATCCTCTATATACTACACCACACAGAAGAGCTGACAGATCCTCTATATACTACACCACACAGGAGAGCTGACAGATCCTCTATATACTACACCACACAAGACACATCCTCTATATACTACACCACACAGGACACATCCTCTATATACTACACCGCACGGGACACATCCTCTATATACAACACCGCACAGGACACATCCTCTATATACTACACCACACAGGACACATCCTCTATATACTACACCATACAGGACACATCCTCTATATACTACACCGCACGGGACACATCCTCTATATACTACACCACACAGGACACATCCTCTATATACTACACCGCACAGGACACATCCTCTATATACTACACCACACAGGACACATCCTCTATATACTACACCGCACAGGACACATCCTCTATATACTACACCACACAGGACACATCCTCTATACACTACACCACACAGGACACATCCTCTATATACTACACCGCACGGGACACATCCTCTATATACTACACCACACGGGACACATCCTCTATATACTACACCACACAGGACACATCCTCTATATACTACACCACACAGGACACATTCTCTATATACTACACCACACAGGACAGATCCTCTATATACTACACCACACAGGACACATCCTCTATATACTACACCACACAGGAGAGCTGACAGATCCTCTATATACTGCACCACACAGAAGAGCTGACAGATCCTCTATATACTACACCACACAGGAGAGCTGACAGATCCTCTATATACTACACCACACAGGAGAGCTGACAGATCCTCTATATACTACACCACACAGGAGAGCTGACAGATCCTCTATATACTACACCACACAGCAGAGCGGACAGATCCTCTATATACTACACCACACAGGACAGACCTCTATATACTACACCATACAGGACACATCCTCTATATACTACACCACACAGGACACATCCTCTATATACTACACCACACAGGAGAGCTGACAGATCCTCTATATACTACACCACACAGAAAAGCTGACAGATCCTCTATATACTACACCACACAGGAGAGCTGACAGATCCTCTATATACTACACCACACAGGAGAGCTGACAGATCCTCTATATACTACACCACACAAGACACATCCTCTATATACTACACCACACAGGACACATCCTCTATATACTACACCACACAGGACACATCCTCTATATACTACACTACACAGGACAGATCCTCTATATACTACACCACACAGGACACATCCTCTATATACTACACCACACAGGAGAGATCCTCTATATACTACACCATACAGGACACATCCTCTTTATACTACACCGCACGGGATACATCCTCTATATACTACACCACACAGGACACATCCTCTATATACTACACCGCACAGGACACATCCTCTATATACTACACCACACAGGACACATCCTCTATATACTACACCACACAGGACACATCCTCTATATACTACACCATACAGGACACATCCTCTATATACTACACCGCACGGGACACATCCTCTATATACTACACCGCACAGGACACATCCTCTATATACTACACCATACAGGACACATCCTCTATATACTACACCACACGGGACACATCCTCTATATACTACACCACACAGGACACATCCTCTATATACTACACCACACAGGACAGATCCTCTATATACTACACCGCACGGGACACATCCTCTATATACTACACCACACAGGACACATCCTCTATATACTATACCACACAGGAGAGCTGACAGATCCTCTATATACTATACCACACAGGAGAACTGACACATCCTCTATATACTACACCACACAGAACACATCCTCTATATACTACACCACACAGAAGAGCTGACAGATCCTTTATATGCTACACCACACAGGACACATCCTCTATATACTACACCATAGAGGACACATCCTCTATATACTACACCACACAGGACACATCCTCTATATACTATACCACACAGGAGAGCTGACAGATCCTCTATATACTACACCACACAGGAGAGCTGACACATCCTCTATATACTGCACCACACAGGAGAGCTGACAGATCCTCTATATACTACACCACACAGGAGAGCTGACAGATCCTCTATATACTACACCACACAGGAGAGCTGACAGATCCTCTATATACTACACCTCACAGCAGAGCTGACAGATCCTCTATATACTACACCACACAAGACACATCCTCTATATACTACACCACACAGGACACATCCTCTATATACTACACCACACAGGACACATCCTCTATATACTACACCACACAGGAGAGATCCTCTATATACTACACCACACAGGACATATACTACACCACACAGGACACATCCTCTATATACTACACCACACAGGACACATCCTCTATATACTACACCGCACGGGACACATCCTCTATATCCTACACCATACAGGAGAGATCCTCTATATACTACACCACACAGGAGAGCTGACAGATCCTCTATATACTGCACCACACAGGAGAGCTGACAGATCCTCTATATACTACACCACACAGGACACATTCTCTATATACTACACCACACAGGACACATCCTCTATATACTACACCGCACGGGACACATCCTCTATATCCTACACCATACAGGAGAGATCCTCTATATACTACACCACACAGGAGAGCTGACAGATCCTCTATATACTGCACCACACAGGAGAGCTGACAGATCCTCTATATACTACACCACACAGGACACATTCTCTATATACTACACCACACAGGACACATCCTCTATATACTACACCACACAGGAGAGATCCTCTATATACTACACCACACAGGACATATACTACACCACACAGGACACATCCTCTATATACTACACCACACAGGACACATCCTCTATATACTACACCGCACGGGACACATCCTCTATATCCTACACCATACAGGAGAGATCCTCTATATACTACACCACACAGGAGAGCTGACAGATCCTCTATATACTGCACCACACAGGAGAACAGACAGATCCTCTATATACTACACCACACAGGAGAGCCGACAGATCCTCTATATACTACACCACACAGCAGAGCTGACAGATCCTCTATATACTACACCACACAGGAGAGCCGACAGATCCTCTATATACTACACCACACAGGAGAGCCGACAGATCCTCTATATACTACACCACACAAGACACATCCTCTATATACTACACCACACAGGACACATCCTCTATATACTACACCACACAGGAGAGATCCTCTATATACTACACCACACAGGACATATACTACACCACACAGGACACATCCTCTATATACTACACCACACAGGACACATCCTCTATATACTACACCGCACGGGACACATCCTCTATATCCTACACCATACAGGAGAGATCCTCTATATACTACACCACACAGGAGAGCTGACAGATCCTCTATATACTGCACCACACAGGAGAGCTGACAGATCCTCTATATACTACACCACACAGGAGAGCTGACAGATCCTCTATATACTGCACCACACAGGAGAACAGACAGATCCTCTATATACTACACCACACAGGAGAGCCGACAGATCCTCTATATACTACACCTCACAGCAGAGCTGACAGATCCTCTATATACTACACCACACAGGAGAGCTGACAGATCCTCTATATACTACACCACACAGGAGAGCTGACAGATCCTCTATATACTACACCACACAGGAGAGCTGACAGATCCTCTATATACTACACCACACAGGAGAGCTGACAGATCCTCTATATACTACACCACACAGGAGAGCTGACAGATCCTCTATATACTACACCACACAGAAGAGCTGACAGATCCTCTATATACTACACCATACAGGAGAGCTGACAGATCCTCTATTTACTACACCACACAGGAGAGCTAACAGATCCTCTATATACTACACCACACAGGAGAGCTGACAGATCCTCTATATACTACACCACACAGGAGAGCTGACAGATCCTCTATATACTACACCACACAGAAGAGCTGACAGATCCTCTATATACTACACCACACAGGAGAGCTGACAGATCCTCTATATACTACACCTCACAGCAGAGCTGACAGATCCTCTATATACTACACCACACAGGAGAGCTGACAGATCCTCTATATACTACACCTCACAGGAGAGCTGACAGATCCTCTATATACTACACCACACGGGACAGATCCTCTATATACTACACCACACAGGACACATCCTCTATATACTACACCACACAGGACACATCCTCTATATACTACACCACACAGGACAGACCTCTATACACTACACCACACAGGACATATCCTGTATACACTACACCACACAGAAGAGCTGACAAATCCTTAACATAGTACACTGCAAAGAAGAATTGACAGGTTTTTAAAGTGGACCTGTCACCAGGTCCGCCATACGGTTCCCGAGATATGGGCCTTTATATTTAGTGTCATTTTTTATGGTCTTTACCAGAAGGGTGTGGCTCACAGGATAATTATGTAAAGCAGAGTAAAGACATGGCCCCAGAGGATCCTGTGAGCACCATCCTCTTCATAAAGGCAATAAAAATAAACAATAAAACGGCTCATATCTCTGAAAACGTATGATGAAATATATAAAAAAAAAAAATGAATACTCAGCATGAAGAATATATCAAGGAGTATCTATCAAGAGTATATATCAAGGGAGTATCAAGAATAAAATAAGAGGAAAAGCTGGTCGCTTTTGACCAGGTGATAAGTTTTCTTTAAACTCAGATACCGAGGTATTATAGTTTTTATCATACCCATTTACTGCTGAAAAATCCCTAATCAGGTGGAGCTTCTCTTCATATTTAATCATCATTTGCGGTTGAGTATAATTGTCTCTTGTTTTCAGTACACTGCTTGTTCTCAAAAATTTCTGACAAACACAAAAAAAAGGGTCAGTCAAAAACCAGCAGAGGAAGAAAACAGGAAATATTTCAGACAATACTGAAAAGGGGAAAGTATCAGTTCCTTTTTTTTTTAACCAAGTGGAAGCAAAAATGTATCTGTGCATGCAATGAAAACAGCCGTCCTGGTGGCTGAGCCAATTCTGCAAAAGAATATTACATGCGCAATCTGTTCAGTAGAAACCAGTGTTAATTTGGAAGAGTAGTAATAAGAACTTATTACATATTATCTTGCTCTGTACAGAAAATATATGCAACTTCAGTTTTTGTCCAGATGGCGGAGTGCGGAAGTCTTATCTTTTTTCTTTTGAATTTCCTTTTAAACTGATTAATAAATACATTGAAATTAAAATTTTATTTGGTCATAATTTGGTTTAGAAGATGTTTCAGTAGAAGAGAGATAAGAGTTACAGTCCCTGCCATCAGACGAGCTCACTGACAAATTCATCGGTAACTCAATCTGCAGTCTCTATGTACTATGATACATAGAGGTTGGAGAAGTGAAGAAAAAAATAACAATTGAACCCAACGATTTCTGTATCCTTTAAAGACAAGGCAACTTTTCATTTTTTTCTAATACTGCATTTCAAGAGCGACAACTTTTTTTTCTTTTTTGATGATCATCTAACCCAATATGGGATGAGTTGTATTTTTTTTTTAATGAAATCATTTTGGGTTACAAAACAATCGATTGGATATCTTTTATTCATTTTTTGGGGGGAGGGAGGTGGGTAGAAGAATTAACAGCAATCTGTTATTGTTGTATTTTTACTGCATTTACCGTGTGGAATAATTCACATGGTAAGACCAAATTCAGATGACAGTTTTTTTTGTCATTCGTAAAAAAAAAATATACTGTCCCCCCAACCCCTGCTTGGATCAAAATAGGACATGTCTCTGTCTGTTTGCTTTTTTTTGGGTGTGGGGAGGCGGTAAGTATACCAATTTATTTAATGTGTCCGGGTTTTATCCTTTAAATAACAGACAGAACACATGTGACAAAAATTGGCATGTGAAAGGACCCTAACTTTATAACGTAGGTCAATACGGTCGCTGCAATTCCAAATATATGTAGTGTTTGTTTGTATTTTTACGACTTTTGCACTATAATAAAAATACACTTTAAAAGAAATAATAAATTCTTTGTTTTTGTGTCCTAATTTTCTGAGACCCATAACATGGTTGTTTTTCCAATGATGGAGCGCTGTGACAGCATTTTTTTTCCAGGACTAGTTGTAGTTGTTATTGGTACAATTTCGGGGTAAATATTACTATTTGGTCACTGTCATAGAGAAAATTAAAATCCATAAAGACATCTCCAGAGAGAGGACCTATCACCCTCACATTGAACATATGGGCTTAATTATAACTGGGAAAGTGAGAGAGAGAGCTGACACTTAAACCTCCATTGAAGTATGGACCTCTGTTAATGACCAGGTAATTATAACAGAGATCTGCTCTGACAGTCAGACACTAAGCCTGAGATTCGTTTATTCAGAGGCGGAGAAGTATACTTCCTAGACAAGAGCTTCCTCTGATCAAAGCACTGGTCCCCAGACTTTTTGGAGCCAGTGGTCAGTGATGAATATTGGGGTTTGCATTGGTCCGATATTTATAAGAGATATATTTTCAGTGTCATAGCGAAGGGATGAACATAACGCATTCACTCACATAGCCGTAAAGCCATTCTTACCCCTCCAACGTAATATTGGTGGGATGGATGGTGCTATCCATGCTATGTTTCATCTTTATAGAAAGGTAAAATCTCAATAGGAAACATGACGACAATATCTACCGCATGAGACCTCCAGCGGCGAAGATATCCTGTAAGTTGAGGATCTCAATCTACTAAAAGACCTAGCACATCCCACAACCAGCCCCCATGTGAGCTCACCAAGGGAAGATATGTGGGCGTAACCTTGATCTAATAAAAATTAGAGTTTGTGTGTCTACCATTGTTCATTTCTGGAAGATATAGTTCACTGTGAGTGTCCCATTTTCCTAATCGGAGTGCTTCCCTCCATAAAGATAACAGCAACATCAGGTTAAGGACTTCTTTTTCGTTATTATTTTATTACATGTAATTGTATATACCGTATTGCTTTGTTCCCATCATCTTTGTATATTTTTCTAAACACTGCCTACCTTTCCGGATTAAATATATAAAATGTAATAGCTCCGTTCCGCTTGCTCTGTAAATCGCAGCCCTGAAGCCATACGCTACCTGTAACGGGTGGCCAATCGGCCTTTATAAACGATTGGTGGTGGCAGCGGTGGGATCTGCGTGATCCTCCTGCTGTTATCTGTGACAGATGAGGTTGAGATGAGCAAAAACCAGCAATTCTGGCATTGTTTTTCTTTACAGTTTTTGGTTTTCACCCCAGGTGATAAATAATAATGTTATAGTTCATGTTGTTATAAATGTGACTATATCAAGCATGTGCAATTTTTTTTACATTTTTATGAAAGTGCCAATATGCTTTTTTTTCCCTCAAGTACTCCACATTGATCTTATGTTTGTTAGTCTCATTATGTGAATTAATTGTGTATTAATTTGATCATTTGTATAATACACAATACAATACCTCTGGTAAAAGGATGCTCGCCTGTGAAAATTAGCAGGCATCATATTATCGAAGAGAAAATAGCAAACCTGAAGGACCTTATTAGATTCCCAATTGCCATAGATCTCCATAGGCACCACTCCTAAATGAATGGCAGGGGCAATATTGTGACACAGGCAGCCCCTTACTTCTGTCTAACTGCTTGGATGCCACAGCATCTAGGGGGGTTAAAGCAGCACTATTCCCCTCAACATTTTTATCCTCTTGATATATTGCAATCTTCATATTATACAGCACTGTGTACTTACAATTGCTCATTTTGCCTTCCTACCCAGATAATTATTCTCTTTTCTCTGCTCTATGTAGAAACAGGAAATCTCTTGTCCCTGCATTTATCATTCCCCTCTTCAACTCCTGACCCAGCCGCTCCCTCCTCCCCTTGTCAGGGACTTTTGCAGTGACTTATGACTCATGCAGGGAAAATTGACCTCCTGTTTCTACATAGAGCTTAGAAGGATTCAGCTAGTCAGTTTTTAATCCCGTGATGTCATAGACCTAATGGAAAAGAGAAGAATTATCTGGGTAGAAAGGCAAAATGAGCAATTGTAAGTACACAGTGCTATAGAATATGATGATTGCAATATTTTAAGAGGATAAAAACTTTGATGGGAGGAGGAGGAGTGCTTCTTTAAGCAGAAAGGATAAGAGCTTAGATACCCACTACTAAATATTGGAAATTTAGATGAGTATTCGAGGTATGGCAATTATATTTGATTTACCTACAGAGAAATTGATATTTTTCAGTTTAGTTGCTGCTATAGGGAGTACAGTAGGTACAGCAATATTGGTTGTTAACCTTGAAGCAGCTGCTCAAAAACTAATGCTAATCTCTTATTTTCTCAAGGAAAAAACAGGATGATATAATAACAATTTTTCATCAGTTTATGAGAAGCTACAACAAAAGCTAAAAAGTATGACCAAATTTCCTGTTATCATATTTAACCCCTGTAAGGCAGCGCTCGTCATCATACTGGGGGTAACTCGCTTCGCTGCGTCAATCAATGCACACGTGCAATGTCTTTACGTTTTTCACACAGTGTTGCAGTTTATTATGGCACTTCATAAACCGCTGTTCACACACAGTTCATCTTAGTCCGCCACCGGCAGGTTTACACACATAAACAATTCATGAGCCAAGTGGCACACCGGCCCACTTGCTCCAGGGTACAGCTTACGGCAAGGTAATAAAGTAGCAATGTTCATATCACAATGTCCATATAGCACCGGGTATTACCTTTGCCGGGTATAGCTGTCTCAGTCCGTTACTCTGCCACCACTGTGGCTCTGCGGATTCCCAGGTAGGGGTCTCCAGCCGTCGTTCCCTCAAAGGCCACTGACATCCACACAGGATCCAGGCTCTGCCTTCCAGGACTCTTACTCAAGCCGGCTCTCCCTCAAAGGCCACTGACATCCGCACAGGATCCAGGCTCGACCTTTCAGGTACCAGGCTTCACTTCAAAGCCGCTGCCTTCCAAGGCCACTAGCATCCGCACAGGATCTAGTCTTTGCCTTCAGGCTGCCAGGCTTCACGGTATCACGGTATCCCACACACATGGGGAACAGGCCTCACGCCTCTCACACCGAACACACCTGTCTCAAATTAAGCAGGTTTATATATGCTGTGCACAGACAGCCTCATACTGACAGGACCTTGCTGATGTCACAGTCATGTGATCAGTCAGCTGTGTGTATAGGTCCTGTGTGCTGTCCCAGTCATGTATACAGAGCTTTACTGTGCATGCAGGACCTGGGTGATGTCACAGTCATGTGACCAGTCAGATAAAGGGGAAGGTACATGGTCCAGTAAGCACATCCTGGACCATTTACAGTAATGCTAGCAACCTGCTGCATTACATATCCCCCCTCTCTGTTCAAACTTGTGGGGTTGAACACATAATATACACAATAACATTATAACCCCCAGCTCACATATAGACCATGAACTTTACAATTGTGCTACTCAGCCCCTGGAACCTTAGTCAATGACATTAGCCCATTCCTTAGGGACCTACCATTTGTCACTGTCACTGACTTCGTCAGGTCACCTTTCCGGGTCGTAACTTTGTCAGGTCTCCCCCGCTCCCAGCGGTCAATCAAAACCCTGTCAGATCTTCCCCGCTCCCAGCGGTCAATACAGCAGCGCAACTCGCATGCCCCGGTATCTAAGGTCCGGTTCGACTCCGTACTGTCCCGTCCTCTATTGGGTCGTTTGTATGGGCTGCTCAAACCGGAGTTACTGGAGGTCTCACTACCTCAAAACCCACGCCCACTACTCTCAGGACATCCTAAAAGGTCCCTAACTTCAGCTGTAGCTGTTCTGTTATTTAGGGGGCCCTTTCTCTGTCGGGTCTCACTATTTCTAGACGGCTTCCATCTTCTGCTGCTCAGATGATGCTGTCTATCTACTCGCAGTCTAGCGAGATTCAATTGTTCTACCTCCTGCAGGCAGGTCACTCGGTACTCAATCAGCATGCGTATATATTCTAGGCTTTCTTCTGTTCCTACAGCGGAAAAGGACACCATGCCGTCTTTGTCTGGTATCCAGTCCTGTTGATCACGTGGACTGCTTACTTTCACCACACCAGACTTCTTGACCATCATCTGCATGGCTCGACCGCTTCTCCCAATGAGCTTTCTCACCAGAACATGAGGCACCCGGATGACCTCTTCACGCATACTGTGAGCTTTTCTCCTAAGCTCCAGTTGTCTAACGGCTTGTTCCGTCTTCAACCGGAGAAACCGCTTCGTGCGAACACATCGCCAGTGCATGTCACTTAGGATAGCCACCCTCTTCACTGTGACTTTGGTCGTGGACAGGACCACCAGCTGTTTAGTTTCTGAGGTCAAGTAGACCTTACAGGCTCCCACAGCCTTCTTAAACTCTTCATGCACGGACTCACGGGTGCATTCTTCCCTCAAGTCCTCGGGTACTTCTACGAGGCACTTGTACCGAGACGTTTCGGTCTCACCAGTGGTTTCCAGACGATCAACCAGCTCAGGTTTCAGGAACAACTGACTTCCAGCTTCTTCACCCTGGATGTGACGCGCCCCCTGGGACATATTCCTTTTTGAGGGGAATACCCGGCACCGGATCAGATGGGGGGTTGTAGTCTCCGAGCGGCTGTGACCCGGTCCCGTGCCCAGGGCGTCAAGCTCAGTGTGATGTGGCAGTTCTACAGATGTTACTAAAGTTCTTTTGTGTCGACTACGCCACCCGTTGTGATGCGGTCACTGTGGCCGCCGCTGCAGCAGGGTCCGCTGAGGCTGATGGTGGGTGCGCAGCTTGGTGAGATATCCCCCAACGGGAGGGGTATAGCCTCAGAGGGGACAGGCGCAGAGGATGGGGGTTGTGGTGGTGTAGTGCAGACGGCAGTGAAGACAGAGTCGGGTTGTGCAGTTAAGGGTGTTTACTTACTGCAGATGTTGTACCGGTCACTCCAGCTGCTAGTGACCACCCGAGCCGTGCTGCGTCCACCAGGTCCTGGATCCAGCCAACCCCCAAACAAGTCCGGAGCGTGGCCCTGAGCTCTCCCTCTGTCCTTTCTTCAGCCGTCCCCACCAGTGATCCACCTAGGTCCAGCTCCCTCGGGCCTTCTGTTGGGACACCCTTGGCCCTGGGTTCCCTGACCCTTCATGTGGTGTGCCTTCGGGGTGAATGTGGTGGGTGACCGTGACAGACACTGCCCACGGTCTCCGGTCTCTGGCTGGGGATTGTTTTTACCCCCACCAGTTTGGGTTCCGGTACCCTTTTGCTGACTCCTCACCCGGTGCTCTGATTTGGGTTCTTGGGTCCCTTCTCTTCTGTGCTCTGGGTCTTTCTCTTTTCTCCTCTCTCACTCTGGGTCTTGGTCTTTCTTCTCTCCTCTCCTAACTTGTTTTCTGCAGCTGATCCTCTCTGCATCTGACTCTCTGCGTCTGACCCTGATTCTAGTTGGTGCCCACCTTATATATCCCTCTATGTGTGAGCTCAGGTGACCAGCACCCAATGAGCTCCTAACTTTACCCAGGCTGCTCCCCCTATCTGCCCCTACACTACATGGGATGTACCACCCCCCTCCCACTCCAGCCAGGAACAGACTCGGTCGTACCTGCACATTTCTAAGTGGGAGTACCGTCGGCCTGTTCCTCGGAAATGGGATGTGTGTAGTGCATGCAGCCTACCGAGCTCAGTCCCACACTCCATCCTTACCCGGGAGTGGAATATCACACCTCTGGGTTGAGGTGCAATACCCCTGTAGCAGCCGAATCCTCAGGGTGCTACATTCCCCCCTGGTAAATCACAGCACGTCCTCGGGCTGTAAAGACAAAAACACCAAAACATACAAAATTTTTCATATAAACATATAAAACATATAAAAAACATTATATAAATAACATATCTTAGCAGATAAAACTTTCTCGTCGTCTCTTGTTTCAGGTTCCTCCTCCGGACACTGTGCACCGTGTGTCCGGGAAAAGTGCGACAGTCTCTTAGAAAATCTGGTTTTCTATAAAACCGGTAGGGGGCGCTTTAGGACGCGCAACTATATACAGGGGAAGTTGGCCGCTCTCAGTCCTCGGCCAGGTAGAGGGAAGGGAATGGCTGCTCACAGTCCTCAGCCTGTGGGATGAAGGGGTTAACGGGTAAACAGTTCACTGGTCCCAACGGGGACTATTTTAGCAGCAACGGTTCACGGTGCCCCGACAGGCAACTATATACAGTCTCTACTCCCGTCCTCAACGACGGCTCCCTCCTGCTTTTTCTTAGTGATACGGTGTTGCTTCAGACCCGTCCGGGTCCTCTGGCTCCTCCTCCCCGTACCGCAACTCCTCCTCCGTCAAGCGGTGTACGTGGAGGGCATAAGGTCCTTTGGCACACTTGTGCCGGGTGAAAGTGACTTCGTCTCCGACGTAGAGGTCACGGCCTTTGTGACCTTCCGGCAGGTGGGACTCGACGTCTCTGCGGGTCACAAAAACGTCACCGCGGTTGTTACGGTCCCGAATAAAGCCCCACCCATGCTGCGGGTTGAACTTTATCACTGTCCCGATGGTGCGGGGACAATGCGCTGCACGGGGGTCCCTCCTGGTCCGGCTCTTCTGCTCGGCGCTCCGTACTTGGGCCTGTTGTTCCCGGACCCGCCTCTCTCTCCGCTCCCTCGCAAACTCCTCGAGCTGTTGGCGGTAGCACTCCGCACGCTCTGCTGCAGCTGCCCTAGTTTCCTGAGTGAACCCCATTAGATCTTCTCCGGTGGGGTCCCACTCAAACTGTGCTTCCGCTAGCGGGGGCGAGATCCTTATTACGGGCTTCGGAGCCGGAATCAGGGGTGCACACATGGCCCCAACCCTCCTCTGGTGCTCCAGTTCGTAATACTTCTGGGGCCAGACGAAAGGCTGCCCGTCCGGCCACGTGTGCTGGGCAAACAAGTCCTCTCCCAGACGCGGCACCCTTGGTTTCACGGGTGCGGGCGCGGTGGTGGTGGCGCCCGGGTTGCCCAGGCCTTGCGGCCAGGCCTGGGGCACCTGGAAGGTGAAGGGCACCGTTAATACGGCGGCGCCCTGGGCTACCTGGCCTTGCGACCAGGCCGGAGGCTCCGCAGAGGTAGGGGGCGCTGTTGGTGTTGCGGCGCCCGGGAATTCTAGGCCCTGCGACCAGGCTGGTGGTACTTCCTGCTTGGTCACGCTCGGGGTCGAGGCGTGTGACGTCACAGGGGTCGCGGCGGCGGCTTCCGGTTGGGGCCTAGTCTGCGTCGGTGACATGGCGTTTTCGGGCACAGCAGGGGGACTTTCGGGCTCTGCGACGGGGAGCTGGGGCAGGTAAGCGGTGTCACGGCTTGGGGTATAGGCGTCCCCTTTACCTGCCTCCATGCGTTCGGCTCCCTCCTCGGCGCCGTCTCCGGCCTTGGGTCCTCCCGCGCCATCCTCAGAGGCGGTCTGCTTCCTCATCTCGGCTGGCGTGCTCCGGGTCTTGGTTTCAGCTTGCGTCTTGGTTTCAGCTTGCTGGGCCATCTCCCGGCTCCATTCCGCCAATATCTCGCGCTGTACCCGGGCCATCCTCCGTGCGAGGCCCTCCAGGGCAGTTTGTGCACACTCCCGGTCTCGGGGGAGCTGTGCAAGGACCTCCACTAGGCCTAGTGGGGTCGTGGTGTCTAGCAGGCTCCTGACCAACGGGTCGGTGCTGCTCTGCTCTTCTTCCAGCAGGCTCCTGGCCAGTGGGCCGGTGCTGCTCTGCTCTCTGGACATCTCCGGGTGAGCTTTTCTGCTACTCTTCTCCAGGCTTCCTGCCTCCGGGTGCACTCGCTCCAGACTGCTCCAAGCGGCACCCATCTTTGCTCTTCTCTTTCGTCTCCTCCCACTTAGAGGGCGGTCCCGGGGCAACTCGGTGACTGTCAGCTCCAGGGGCTGTTCTTTCACGCTGACAGACACCTCCAGCATCACAGTCTCTGTTGGTGGGGGCGGTTTCCACTTTTGGCGCCATTTTCTGTCCCGGCCCACGATGGGAGGTGGCCTCTTGCCCTCCTTTGGCACGCCCATAATGGCGTCCGCTGCTCTTCCAAGGCGGGAAATCTGCGGTTTTGGCGGGAAGCGTCGCCCAGTGGCGGGAAACTCTGCAGATGGCGGGAACAAGTTGGAAATGGCGGTCAATCGGCGGGAAACGACTGGTGATGGAGTCCGATGGCGTGGACCCTCCGGAACCGGTGGGAGACTTCTTTTTGAGGTAAACTTGCACTTTTCTTCAGGCACGCAGTACCCGGGTGTTGCGGGCACGGTATCCTGCCGACTACGCCAAAGTTGACGCGCCCCCTGGGACATATTCCTTTTTGAGGGGAATACCCGGCACCGGATCAGATGGGGGGTTGTAGTCTCCGAGCGGCTGTGACCCGGTCCCGTGCCCAGGGCGTCAAGCTCAGTGTGATGTGGCAGTTCTACAGATGTTACTAAAGTTCTTTTGTGTCGACTACGCCACCCGTTGTGATGCGGTCACTGTGGCCGCCGCTGCAGCAGGGTCCGCTGAGGCTGATGGTGGGTGCGCAGCTTGGTGAGATATCCCCCAACGGGAGGGGTATAGCCTCAGAGGGGACAGGCGCAGAGGATGGGGGTTGTGGTGGTGTAGTGCAGACGGCAGTGAAGACAGAGTCGGGTTGTGCAGTTAAGGGTGTTTACTTACTGCAGATGTTGTACCGGTCACTCCAGCTGCTAGTGACCACCCGAGCCGTGCTGCGTCCACCAGGTCCTGGATCCAGCCAACCCCCAAACAAGTCCGGAGCGTGGCCCTGAGCTCTCCCTCTGTCCTTTCTTCAGCCGTCCCCACCAGTGATCCACCTAGGTCCAGCTCCCTCGGGCCTTCTGTTGGGACACCCTTGGCCCTGGGTTCCCTGACCCTTCATGTGGTGTGCCTTCGGGGTGAATGTGGTGGGTGACCGTGACAGACACTGCCCACGGTCTCCGGTCTCTGGCTGGGGATTGTTTTTACCCCCACCAGTTTGGGTTCCGGTACCCTTTTGCTGACTCCTCACCCGGTGCTCTGATTTGGGTTCTTGGGTCCCTTCTCTTCTGTGCTCTGGGTCTTTCTCTTTTCTCCTCTCTCACTCTGGGTCTTGGTCTTTCTTCTCTCCTCTCCTAACTTGTTTTCTGCAGCTGATCCTCTCTGCATCTGACTCTCTGCGTCTGACCCTGATTCTAGTTGGTGCCCACCTTATATATCCCTCTATGTGTGAGCTCAGGTGACCAGCACCCAATGAGCTCCTAACTTTACCCAGGCTGCTCCCCCTATCTGCCCCTACACTACATGGGATGTACCACCCCCCTCCCACTCCAGCCAGGAACAGACTCGGTCGTACCTGCACATTTCTAAGTGGGAGTACCGTCGGCCTGTTCCTCGGAAATGGGATGTGTGTAGTGCATGCAGCCTACCGAGCTCAGTCCCACACTCCATCCTTACCCGGGAGTGGAATATCACACCTCTGGGTTGAGGTGCAATACCCCTGTAGCAGCCGAATCCTCAGGGTGCTACAGATGCTTCCCCTGAGCTGACTCACAGCTACCACTTCACAACTTTTCGTCTTGACCACCTCCACTTCACCTTTATCTTCCAACACCATACTTTTAGCTCTCCTCAGGTCCTCCTTCTCAGGGTCTAAGGGAGTAAGTGCAACTTGTTTGCCTTTTCCCTTCTCCAAGGAGACTTCGTTCACCACGTGACACTTTGCTAGGCGACCTTTGAGCTCTAAAACTTCTCCTTCCAGCTCAGTTACTCGCCTCTCAGCGGCCCGTCTCTGAAGCTCTTCCTGCTTCAACTGCTCTTCCAGCAGCAGAGCTCTCTCAGACCTCTCCGTCTCCAATGTGCCCACTCGGCTCTCAATAGCCAGTCTCTCACGCTTCTCTTGCGTCCACTGGGTTTGTAGCAACTCCTTGAGCTCCCTGATCTCGGCTCTTACTTCCACCGAATCATCCAAGCTCGCATCACTCGAGGAGGTATCTGCTTCACACCTCCCCTCACCAGCGGCCAACTCCTGGCCCTGGTCTGTGGATTCTCCGACAGACTCCTCCATCTTTTTCCGCTCAGCTTCCATCTTGCTGACTGTTTCTTTAAGGTACGTCTCCGCCTTCTGGAGAGCATCACAGGACATCTGTAGCTCCTTCACCTGAGCTTCCAGATCTAGGGTCTTTCCCCGGAGACCATCATTCTCCTCACGGGTGTCTTGCAGAGTGGTCTCAACCGCTTGGTGCACTTGCTCTGCACCCACCTTATCCTCCTCTAGTTTCTCCTTCACCTTGAGGAGATCCTCATAATCTCTCTTACTCTGTTGCAGTTCCCTACTGCGTTCACCACACACCTTCTTGGAGTCACACAGCTCCTGGTTGAGCTGTTTGCGCAGTCGTTCTAGGATTTGTTCGCGTCCAGAAACACCATTCTGCCGCGCCTCCTTCTCAAGCTTCAACTGCAAAACCTCTTCCTGGATTTTGCGGCGGTCCTCCTTAATTGCGTAGAACATTTCCTTCCACTGGTTAATTTCCTCGTTGCTTCCCTTTAGATCTCGCTGTAAGTCCTTCACAAGCTGGAGTATTTTCTGCTGTACAGACTCCAGGTTCAGCTGGTCTGAGGACAAGTTCCCCAGGTTTCCACATAATTGCTGCCCATCACTCTGACCCTGCTGGCCGATAGGTTCCAGCTCTTGGTCACGACTGGCCGCCTCCCCTTCCAGGGCTGTCAGATCCTTCTGACTCGGTACCGTACCGGAGGTTGCTACTGGCAACGTCACCTCCTCTTCTACCTCTAATGGAGGATCCACACTTGAAGCAAAGGCACACAGTACTACCCTCTCTTTATTTTTATTTTCAGCCAAGTCTACAGGAGCAACCTTTTTGTGGCCCTTGCGCCGTCTATGAGATGGGGACTCTCTCACCACGTCTAGCCCCTCCTGACTGAACTCACTTTTTACTTTCATAGTGTCACAGTCAGCTACGGGGTCTGTGTCACTACCCATGGTGTTGTGGACTAACAGGTCACCTCCCACTTTGACGTCACCCCCTTCTACTGGAGTTACCCCGTTATCAACGGTCACATTGTCATTTTTAGGAGGCACCAACCCACCAACAGTAACAATTTTCAGTTTTCTACACTCCACACTCTTGTGAAAATCCGCCCCTTTTTTAGACTCCGCCCCCTTTTTAACAACCACACCGGCAGGGTAATTTTTACACAAAAAATCTGCAGTAGTCTTAGGACTCAGTTCACAACATCTCTTACCACCTCCCCGGGCACTCTGGGACAACACTGGCGCCCCCGGAGAGTCCATAGAATGGTCCACTGCAGCCATTCCATATGGTGCCCACAGCTCCTGCGGTTCCTGCACCATGTCCAGAAAAAGTTTCCCAAATACCTGCTCCGGTCCCAACCGGTCCTTCAACCGCTCAATAGCTCCAGACAGATCTGCTGCTTTGCTCACAGCCATCGCGGTACACTGTTCACACTAGCACTTCATCGCTCTCCCGGAAAAATTTTCGTGGCCCCACCAAGCCACCGCAAAACCGGATTTGAGTGCGATGAGAATCTTCGCAACCCCGCCGAGTTGCCGCAAGATGCTTTATACTTCATGAGCCCCGCCGAGCCACAGCAAACCAGGTTTGAGTGCGACGCCAATCTTCGCAACCCCGCCGAGTTGCCGCAAGATGCTTTACCCACACTCGTCGTCCTGTGCCGTTGCCCCTAGCAACCGGGGTTGTCCTTGCCACTAGCAACCGGGCTGCCGTTGCCCCTATTCTCCACCATATGTAAGGCAGCGCTCGTCATCATACTGGGGGTAACTCGCTTCGCTGCGTCAATCAATGCACACGTGCAATGTCTTTACGTTTTTCACACAGTGTTGCAGTTTATTATGGCACTTCATAAACCGCTGTTCACACACAGTTCATCTTAGTCCGCCACCGGCAGGTTTACACACATAAACAATTCATGAGCCAAGTGGCACACCGGCCCACTTGCTCCAGGGTACAGCTTACGGCAAGGTAATAAAGTAGCAATGTTCATATCACAATGTCCATATAGCACCGGGTATTACCTTTGCCGGGTATAGCTGTCTCAGTCCGTTACTCTGCCACCACTGTGGCTCTGCGGATTCCCAGGTAGGGGTCTCCAGCCGTCGTTCCCTCAAAGGCCACTGACATCCACACAGGATCCAGGCTCTGCCTTCCAGGACTCTTACTCAAGCCGGCTCTCCTTCAAAGGCCACTGACATCCGCACAGGATCCAGGCTCGACCTTTCAGGTACCAGGCTTCACTTCAAAGCCGCTGCCTTCCAAGGCCACTAGCATCCGCACAGGATCTAGTCTTTGCCTTCAGGCTGCCAGGCTTCACGGTATCACGGTATCCCACACACATGGGGAACAGGCCTCACGCCTCTCACACCGAACACACCTGTCTCAAATTAAGCAGGTTTATATATGCTGTGCACAGACAGCCTCATACTGACAGGACCTTGCTGATGTCACAGTCATGTGATCAGTCAGCTGTGTGTATAGGTCCTGTGTGCTGTCCCAGTCATGTATACAGAGCTTTACTGTGCATGCAGGACCTGGGTGATGTCACAGTCATGTGACCAGTCAGATAAAGGGGAAGGTACATGGTCCAGTAAGCACATCCTGGACCATTTACAGTAATGCTAGCAACCTGCTGCATTACACCCCTTAAAAGCCCAGGGCATACTAATATGTACCTGCACCCTGGGCTTTAAGAGCCAGGTACGTATATAGTACGCCCTGTTGATTTTGCCCGCACACAGGCTGTGCGGGCGCGATCGCCGCCGGGTGTCAGCTGATTGTCACATCTGACACCCGGTGCTATGTGCTGGGAGCGGTCCCGCACCGCTCCCGGCACATTAATCCCCGCAATCCTGCGATCGAAGGCAAGGGGAGGTGATCAACGATACTCACCTCTCCTGCTGGCGTCCAACGCTGTCTGCCACGGCTTCCCGGATGTTGCCATGATGACCCAATGTCGTCATGACAACATCCGGGTCACCAGACAGCAGGAATATACTTAGGTCATGCGCAGTGCATGACCAAAGTATCTTCTGCATCTGCAGTGCTGACAGCCTGTATAGCACAGGGATGGTGCTCCATCCCTATGCTATACAGGCTATCAGAGTAAAAAAAGTGAAAGTCCCAGAGTGGGACAAAGTATAAAAGTAAAAAACGTGTTAAAAAATGAAAAAAAAAAAATAATTTTGTAAAAATATACAAATCAAAATCAAAAAAATAATCCACCAAAAATAAAAATATAATGTACCATCAATAAATATTATTATGAAAAAAAAAAAAAAACAATAAAAGTACATATATTTGGTATCGCCGCATCTGGAACGACCTGACCTATAAAACCGTCCCACTAGTTAACCCCTTTAGTGAACACGGTAAAAAAAAAAATGAAGCAAAAAACAATGCTTTATCATCATACTGCCAAACAAAAAATGGAATAACACGCGATAAAAAAGACGAATAAAAATAAAAATGGTACCGCTGAAAACGTCATCTTGTCCCGTAAAAAACAAGCCACCATACAGCACCATCAGCTGAAAAATAAAAAAGTTACAGCTCTCAGAATAAAGCGATGCAAAAAAATATTTTTTTCTATAAAATACCTTTTATTGTGTAAAAGCGCCAAAACATAGAAAAACAATATAAATGTGGTACCGCTGTAAATGTACTGACCCAATGAATAAAGCTACCTTATCAATTTTACCACACGCGGAACAGCATAAAAAATTAAAAAAAAACAATTCCTGAATTGTTAGTTTTTGTTTATTCTGCCTCCCAAAAATCGGAATAGAAAGCGATCAAAAAATGTCACGTGCCTGAAAATGGTACCAATAAAAATGTCAACTCATCCCGCAAAAAACAAGCTGTCACATGACTCTGTCGGCCAAAATCTGGAAAAATTATAGCTCTCAAAATATGGTGATGCAAAAACTAGATTTTGCGAAAAAAATGCGTCTTTTAGTGTGTGACAGCTGTCAATCATAAAAACCCGATATGATTCTGGTATCGCTGTAATCGCACCGACCCGAAGAATAAAGTCATCTAATCACTTATACCACACAAGGAACGGCATAAAAAATAAAGTCTAGGATTAGGGTTAGGGTTGTGCTAGGGTTGGGGTTTGGGTTGGGGTTAGGGTTGGGTTAGGGTTATGGTTGGGGTTGTATTAGGGTTTGGGTTAGGGTTGGGATTTTTTTCAAAAGTAAAAAAAAAAAATGACGATATAGCGACTACAGTAGTGTTGAGCGCAAGTGCTCGCTACTTGAGTTTGCATCGGGTGCTCAGGTATGCACTGAGTATCGCGGGTGCTCGAGTGACATGCTCGAGTCTCCACCCCATATGCTTTGCGGCCAAAAAAAACTAGCGGGGATTGCCTGCCATGCACGAGCGATCCCTGCATGTTTTTTTTGGGGTGTCTAATAACCGTGAAACATGCGGGCGGGGACTCGAGCATGTCACTCGAGCATGCACGATACATGGTGCATACCTGAGTACCCGATGCAAACTCAAGTAGCAAGCACTTGCGCTCAAGACTAATGACAACTTATTCAATATGATGACCTAATGTTATCAAATTCTGTGTTGTACCTCTGGGTTCAAAATGTTCACTATACCCCTTGTTAAAATCCTTGAGGGGTGTAGTTTCCAAAATGGGGTCACTTGTGGGGGGTTTCCACTATTTAGGCACATGAGGGGCTCTCCAAACGCGACATGGCGTCCGCTCTCAATTCCAGCTAATTTTGCGTTCAAAAAGTCACACAGTGCTCCTTCCCTTCTGAACTCTGCCGGGCGCCCAAACACTGTATTTTCCCTACATATTGGCGTACTCAGAAGAAATTGCACAAAAGTTTTTGGGGACCAATTTCTCCTCTTACCCTTGTGAAAAAAAATTGGGGCTAAAATATCATTTTTGTGGAAAAAGTTTGATTTTTTTATTTTCACGGCTCCATGTTATAAACTTCTGTAAAGCACTTGTGGGGGGTTTCCACTGTTTAGGCACACCAGGGGCTCTCCAAACGCAACATGGCGTCCGCTAATTATTCAAGCAAATTTTACGTTCCAAAAGTCAAATGGCGCTCCTTCCCTTCCGAACAACAACAGTGTTTTTTCCACACATATAGGGTATCTGCGTGCTCAGGGGACATTGCACAACAATTTTTGGGGTCCATTTTTTCCTGTTACCCCTGCGAAAATAAAAAAAAATTGGGTCTAAAGTAACATTTTTGTGAAAAAAGTTAAATATTAATTTTTTTCTTCCACATTCCAAAAATTCCTGTGAAGCACCTGAAGGGTTAACAAAGTTCTTGAATGTGGCTTTGAGCACCTTGAGGGGTGCAGTTTTTAGAATGGTGTCACTTTTTGGTGATCAGGCCCAATTTTACAATTCTGACCACTGTCACTTTATGAAGTAATTACTCTGGAACGCTTCAACGGATCCCACTGATTCTGAGAAATGTTTTTCGTGACATATTGTACTTCATGATAGTGGTAAAATTTGTTTGATATAGCTCGTGTTTGTGAAAAAAATTGATATTTTGCAAAAATTTTGAAAGTTTTGCAATTTTCAAAACTTTAACCCTTAAATCAGTTATGTCACACAAAATAATTAGTAAATAACATTTACCACATGTCTACATCACATCAGCACAATTTCTGAAACATATTTTTTTGTTTGTTAGGAAGTTATTATGTTTAAAAGTTGACCTGCGATTTCTAATTTTTCCAACAAAATTTTCAAAACCATTTAATTTTAGGGACCACATCACATTTGAAGTGACTTTGAGGGGTCTATATAACAGAAAATACCCAAAAGTGACACCATTCTAAAAACTGCACTCCTCAAGGTGCTCAAAATCACATTCAAGAAGTTAATTAACCTTTCAGGTGCTTCACAGGAATTAATGGAATGTGGAAGGAAAAAATAAACATTTAACTTTTTTTCACAACAATGTTATTTTAGACCCAGTTTTTTTAAAATTTAACAACGGTAACAGGAGAAAATGTTAAATTTATTGTGCAATTTCTCCTGAGCACGTCGATATCCCATATGTGGAGGAAAACCACTGTTTGGGTGCACGGCAGGGCTCGGAAGGGAAGGAGCGCCTTTTGACTTTTGAATGTAAAATTTGCTGGAATAATTAGTGGACGCCATGTCGTGTTTGAAGAGCCTCTGATGTGCCTAAACAGTGGAAACCCCCCCACAAATGATACCATTCTGGAAACTAGACCCCTCAGTAACTTATCTAGATGTGTGTTGAGCATCTATGAGCATCCAGGTGCTTCATAGACATTTATAACGTTGAAAATAAAAATAAAATACAATTTTTCCCACAGAAATGTTTTTTAGCCCCAAATTTTGCATTTTCATAAGGGTAGAAGGAAAAATTACACCATACAATTTGTTGTGCAATTTCTCCTGAGTACGCCAATACCCCATATGTAAGGGAAAACTATTGTTTGGGCGCACAGCAGGGCTCAGAAAGGAAGGAGTGACGTTTTGCAAGGCAGACTTTGATGGAATGGTTTGCGGGTGTCATGTCATGTTTGGAGAACGCCTCTTGTGCCTAAACAATGGAAAACCCCCACAAGTGACCCCACTTAGGAAATTAGACTCCTCAATGAATTTATCTAGATGTGTGGTGAGCCCCTTGAACCCACAGGTGCTTCACAGAATTTTACAACGTTGATCTGTGAAAATGAAAAAAAAACATATTTTTCGCACAAAAATGTTGTTTTAGCCCAAGTTTTTCATTTTCACAAGGATAGCAGGAGAAAATGGACCCCAATTTTTTGTGCAATTTCTTCTGAGTACGCCGATACCCTATATATGGTCTAAAACTACTTTTGAGGCACAGTGCAAAGCGAAGAAGCGAAGAAACGCCATATTGGAGTTCAGATTTTGCTGGACAAGTTTGAGAGTGCCATGTCACATTGGCAGAGCCCCTGAGATGCCAGAACAGCAGAACCCTTAATTGACCCCATTTTACAAACTACATCTCTCAATGAATTCATCTAGGGGTGCAGTGATCATAATGACACCGCAGGTGGGTCACAGGATTTTATACCAATGGGCAGTGGAGAAAAAAAACAATTACATTTTGACCAACAAAATTTTGTTTTAGCCACAAATTTTACATTTTCACACAGGGAAATGGGTAAAAATGGCATTAAAATTTGTCCCACAATTTTTGCTGAATTTACAAATACCCAATATGTGGCTGTACATTGCTGCTTAGCCACTCGACGAGACTCAGGAGGGACGATGCACTATTTGCCTCCTGGAGCGCAGATTTTTCTAGAATAGTTTGCAGAGCCCCTAAGTGCTAGAAGACCAGAATACCCCCTCACGTGACCCCATTTTGGAAATTATACTCCTTTGGGAATTTATCTACAGGTGTCGTGACGATTCTGACTCCATGGGTGTTTTCCAGAAACAAGCAGCAGTGAATGTTGCTGAGTGAAAGTTTCAAACTGCAGTTGTAGTGACCAGTACGTTGCAGTGACCAGTTCGTGGTAGTGACCAGCTCATGCTTCTGGAGACATGTGCCCGCAAATTAGGCAGCCTCTCATCAACACAGAGATGCCAAACATGTGGATGCTAACTGCGAGTTAGGCACACTGGAGCTCAGAAGGGAGGGGGCATTTGGATTTGGGAGCACAGAATTTGCTGAATTTGTTTTGGGGGGCGAGGAGTCATTTCACTTTTCCAGAGCC
This sequence comes from Phyllobates terribilis, assembly GCF_046119375.1. Taxonomy (NCBI): domain Eukaryota; kingdom Metazoa; phylum Chordata; class Amphibia; order Anura; family Dendrobatidae; genus Phyllobates; species Phyllobates terribilis. The sequence goes on from NW_027362767.1 coordinate 61,826,766, forward strand.
TTTGTGCTACCAGTAACGTGGAAGCCCCTTTAGGGTTTCTACTCACTTGGGTGCGTCGGGAGGCAAACAGGAAGCGTTTTCAATTAAATGTCCATGTCGGTTTAATGCTTCATAAGCCGGCCAAAAGGAAAAGGAAAACAAACAGCCTTTAGTGCAGGCAAACAAACTAACCAGTCCTTTAGGCAAAGTCTCTGGTTATCCAGTCCTGTGGGCACACAGGCTGGATAGCATCCAGTTCACCGGCTCAGTCTGGAGACAACAACACACAGGAGGCTTTCTCCCTCCCTTCAAACACAGACCATGTGCCAAATAACGGACTCCATTATAATCTCTTAACCACACCCAGGAGGTGAGGTATGTGGGTAGCCAGACCAGCCCATCTCTCCAACTACCCGTAACCCGGTCCCAGATGCACCAAACAGTCCTCTTAGTGCTTACGTGCACTAGAGCAACATTCCTGGATTACATCACAGAAGATAGCCATCTCTGTGATACATACCTCCCATCAACTATGTGTCCGTTAGCTACCTTACACCCCCTATATTTCCACTGACAGATGACGGACCTGAGTGGGGGCTTTTTTTGTGGATTGAGTTGATGCTTTTGTTAGGAACATTTTACATAACGTTTGTGATCACATTTATTCTGCACTCTACGCTGAGCACTTATATTGTGGTTTCCATCCACATCTCTGAGTGACGTGATTCAGATGAAACCCTGAGGGATTAATTCACTATAATTAGGCAGCAGATTTATTCTGGACTCCTTCTGGCCTCTTTTCAGCGTTGTCCTTTTTTTCAGAGGTGCACAAAACTGTGGCGGACGGCACTTTTATGCATGCCTAAAAAGATGGACACCGCCAGATCACAGGCCAGATGATGTCCATAGTGCCTCCATTTTCCTCATTATAGGGAATCTTCCACCGGGGGTTCCATATGAATCACGTATTTCAGAGATTTACATGGAAATCCCAGTGTAATCGCTCAGCATAGAGCGCAGAAAAAAATGTGCGCCGAGCCTTACGGAGATCTTTGGGAGGCAGAATGAACAAATCAGCAGCAAGTGAATAATTGATTTTATTTATTGTTTACACCGTTCCTCATGCGGTATAAGTGATTAGACAACTTTATTCTTCGGGTCGGTGCAATTACAGCGATACCAGATTTACATCAGTTTTTTTGTTTGCCAGCTGTCACACACTAAAAGGTGCTTTTTTTTCAAAAACTAGTTTTTAGATCACTATATTTTGAGAGCTATAATTTTCCATATTTCAGCCGACAGAGTCATGTGAGGGCTTGTTTTTTGCGGGACAAGTTGACGTTTTTATTGGTATCATTTTTAGGCACATGACATTTTTTGATCACTTTCTATTCTGATTTTTTGGAGGCAGAATGAACAAAAAACAGCAATTCAGGAATTGTTATTTTTGTCTTTTTTATGTCATTCCACATGTGATAAAATCGACGAGGCAGCTTTATTCTACGGGTCAGTACAATTACACCGATATACATTTATATAGTTTTTTTATGTTTTGGCGCTTTTACACAATAAAAACTATTTTAAAGAAAAAATTATTATTTTTACATCGCTGTATTCTGAGAGCTATAACTTATTTATTTTTCCGCTGATGGAGCTGTATGGGGGCTTTGTTTTGTGGGATAAGATGACGTTTTCAGCGGTACCATTTTTATTTAGATTTTTCTTTTTGATCCCATTTTATTACACTTTTTGCTCTGCAACATTTTTTGCCTCGTTTTTTTTTATAACGGTGTTCATTAAAGGGGTTAACTAGTGTGACAGGGTCACTGGTGTTATATGTGAGGGGAGGTATGTGTCACTACGGCTGCTAGCCTGTGTGAACTGAACCTACAACTTTTCCCAAGCATGTTATATGTTGGAGGGTTTAATAACCATTTTGATGGGAGTGGTTTGGTGTGAATGACATAGAGATCGGGAGGGAAGTCATTCACCCTACCTCCTCTCAGGCTGTGGCTGAGCAAGGTTAAATTTTCAGTCACTATTTTTTTTTCTCTGGTGTGAGCTGGAGAGTGAAGTCTCCAGGCTGTGTGTGGAAGCTAGAGAGCTCCACAAAAGAACTTTGCTTGAACGGCTCGTGATACTGAGAGCGGGCAGAACCCGCTCCCTTATGGACTGTGCTATACTTTATGGGTTTTTTTTGCTGTTATGCCGGAAAGGCCGCGTTTATTTTGCTGAATCTGCAGTGCTTATGCCGCTACAATAAACCTGCAGAGGAAAACCGTGTCCTGAGTCTACTTCTGGAAGCAGCCGAGTGAGTCGTCTTGCCACAGTTGGTGCGAGAGTGCGAGCAAGATTCCAGGAACACGTGTACCTGCCACAGGGAACGGTGGATGTCCTGGGTAAAGGCCGTCAGCCAGCCAGAGATTTCTGGCAGCATGGAGGAGCTTTTTAAGCACTTGCTCCAAAGTCAACAGCAGCAACACCAGCAACATTTGCAGAGCCATAAGAGAGCACAACAGCAGCACCGTGAGCAGCAGCAAATGCAGCACTAAACGAATAAACTTCTGATACAGCAACTCCAACAACAACAATGGCAGATGGATCTCCTGGCAGAGGAAATCTGCACCAGGGAAACCGCCCCTCCCCCAACTCCAGGTGATGTCTCCTGCGTCCCGAAGGCGGTAAGGCAAGTGATGCAAAAGATGACCCCAGGGGACGATGTTGAGGCATTTCTGACTATTTTCAAGAGGGTAGTAGAGCGGGAAAAGCTGCCTACGGAGCAGTGGGCGGAGATGCTGGCCTCCTATTTAACAGGTGAACCCCAAAAGGCCTACTATGACCAGGCCCTACAATATGTGCAGGAGTATGCCAAATTAAAAACAGAGATATTGGCAAGCTCAGGAGTGACTAACCGCCAAAGGGTCCACCACTGGGCGTATACTGGTGACAAACCTCCGCGCTCACAGATGTTTGACTTACTACATCTAGTCCAGAAATGGCTGCAGCCAGAGTCTTCCTCTCCTGCCCAGATGGTTGAGCGCGTGGTAATTGACAGGCTCATCCATTCCCTACCCAGGCCGGTGCAGACCTGGGTTGCCAGGGCGACTCTCGGAACGCGGACGACCTCGTGGGCCTGGTAGAGAGGTACCAAGTGGTTGAAAAATCCCTCGGGAAACCGGACATAGTCAATTCCCTATACTGGGGTACCAAAAGAGGGGTGGGTTTACCACCTAAGGGGTCTAGAGTCACAAACGGGGGTTGTCCCAATCCCACTGAGGGCCCGGTAAAGACTGCTGTGAGGGATGTGGTATGTTGGCGGTGTCACAACCCAGAACACGTAACCGCCTGGTGTCATATGTCCCCTGAGCCAATGGACTGCAGCCTAGGCAGACAGTGTTCATACTATGCTTATCCAGCCTGCAGTGTGGACGGTCAACCCGGCGAGTGGCCGCAGGTGTGTGCCGTGTCCATTAATGGAGTAAAGGTGCTTGGATTGTTAGACTCTGGGAGTCTGGTAACCTTAATCAGTGCTACCCTTCCCCACTAGCTGATCCCTGCCAAAACTGTGGGCGTCCGCTGCATACATAGGGACGCCACGTACAACCCGTTGGCCCGAGTGACGGTGGGAACAGACTGTGGTGCCCAATCCCACGAGGTCGGGGTGGTCAAGGGCCTGTTACATTCCGTCATATTGGGTCATGATTTTTCCTTGTTCTGGGACTTGTGGGTAAGGAAACCGGACTGAGTCATGGGGACAAAAGCCAGGTCCCTAGGGAAATACCCCGGTCGACATCTGAAGTGGATGAGTTCCCACTGTGTGTCCTTGCTGGCGACGAGGATGAGACTGTGACCGAGGAAGCCGACCTTCCTGTGTTAAAGGGTCCCGGAGAGAGCTTTGGGTCTGATCACGTTCGGGACTTGACCTTGAAGGGGGTCGTGGGACAATGTTACTGTCTGTAATTGGGTTGCTCAAGAGACGGGGGCAGACTCCAGGTACCCACACTTTGAAGTTCAGGGGTAACTATTATACCGGGTGACCAAACTAAGAGGTGAGGAGATAGTGGAACAGCTGTTAGTTCCTGGACCGTACTGACGGAGAGTATTAGATATGGCCCACTCACATGTTCTGGGGGGGACACCTGGGGGTTGAGAAAACCCAGGAAAGGATAATGAGGAGGTTCTATTGGCCAGGATGTTACCGGGAGATCCTAAACTATTGTAGGTACTGCCCCACCTGCCAGATAACCGCGCCCTCCTCCCACTTCCGTAGTCCCTTAGTTCCATTACCGGTGATAGAGGTTCCCTTTGAGAGGATTGCCATGGACCTCGTGGGTTCCTTTGCTAAATTGGCCGGGGGTCACCAATACATCCTGGTGGTCATGGATTATGCGACCTGGTACTCTGAAGCGGTACCCATAAGGAGCTCGTCCAGTAAGAGTGTAGCCCAGGAATTGGTCCATATTTTTGCTCGGACAGGTCTGCCAAAAGAAATTTTGACAGACCAGAGAACTTCCTTCATGAGCAAAGTGATGAAGGAGCTCTGCAGAGTCCTGCAGATTGCCCAATTGCCCAGATAAGGACCTCAGTTTACCATCTACAGACGGACGGCCTGGTGGAGCGCTTTAACAAAACCTTAAAAGCGATGCTCAGGAAGGTCATTGAAAAGGACGGGCGAGACTGGGACTACCTGCTTCCATTTATACTGTTCTCCATCAGAGAAGTCCCCCAAGCCTCCACTGGCTTCTCTCCGTTCGAGCTCCTGTATGGCCGGCATCCAAGAGGTCTCCTAGACATCGCCAAGGAAACCTGGGAGGCCGAGGTCACGCCCCACCGGAGCTTCATCGAACATGTCACCCAGTTGCAGGAGAGAATGGCAAAAGTGATGCCCATCGTGAAGGAACATCTCCTCCAGGCGCAGGAAGCCCAAGCGAGGGTGTATAACCGGTCGGCAAGGCTGAGACAGTTCCAGCCTGGGGATCGCGTTCTGGTTCTCATTCCCATCGTCGAAAGTAAGTTCCTGGTGGTGGAGAAACTCGGTGAAGTGAACTACAGAGTCCACCAGCCTGGCCAAAGAAAGCCGCACCAGGTGTACCAAGTGAACCTGCTTAAGCCGTATCGAGATCGGGAACCCGTGGGAGCTTTTTGCCTAGGCGCCACTCCCGAAGCCAAGGTGGAAGATGTCACAATAGCGGAGACACTATCGCTGGCCCAGAAGCAACAGTGTCGAGAACTGTTACAGCGCAATCGTGACTTGTTCTCAGAGTTGCCAGGGCATACACAGGTGGTAGAGCATGACGTGCTAACCAAGCCGCATATAAGGGTGAACCTGAAACCATACAGGATTCCTGAAGCACGTAGAGAGATGATCTCAACCGAGGTGAAAAGGATGTTAGACCTCGGTGTGAAAGAGGAGTCAAGGAGTGAATGGTCGAGTCCAATCGACCTTGTGCCAAAACCCAACGGGGAGTGGAGGTTTTGTAACGACTACTGCCGGCTGAATGAGGTGTCCAAGTGTGACGCATATGACGCGCCCCCAGGGCCGTGGGGTACTCGGCAGCCGGGCCCCTGCGTATGCCGGTAGGGGAGTATCACGGTGGCTAACCTGGTCCGTGACCCAGGGCGGTCAGTGCAAAGGGGGATACTTTTATATGGGGTTTTTGGGATTGTTCGTGACGCCACCTGTGAAGTGCGGCAAAGGGGGGGGCCGCCGCTGCGGAGCAGTCCTCTGGAGCTGGTGTTACGGCAGCAGGGATGGCGTGGCTCTCCACAGGTAGAGCTAGCTCCAGGGGAGTGGAGGATGTGGAAGTTGCGCTAGGCGTTGTAGTGCAGTGAGGGAAAGATGGCACAGATAATGAATGGACGGAGGCAGTGCGGTGCAGTCATCCGAGTCTTTACTCACAGTTTTTATGACAGTTCCACTGGTGCACTGTACAGGTGCTAGCCTCCCACGTCGTGCTGCGTTCACCAGGCAGGGGTTCAGCACTTCCTCAGGCAGATTAGGAGTACCGGACAGAACCCCACTTTCTTGTGTTCCTAGCTAGACCAACTTCACGCTAGGTCTTTCTCCCTCCTGCCCTGTGCTGCCCACTCTCAATCCTGCTCGGGTGCTCTGAAGTCCCTCCTGTGCGTCGGAGTTCCCGGACCTGCTTGACACTCCTGGGGATTAAAATGCGGCTTCGGCAACTGACTATATAAGCCAGAAGCCTCCGGTTTTTCCAGCCGAGACTTGAAGTACACGACTGGGCCAGGGGCCGGTCCACTTCTTGCGGCCTACGGTCCCTCTGTCTTCTGACAGATTTGGGGCATACGGGTGCCTTCCTGCACTCGCCGTACCCCCTAGGATCCCTCCTTAGAACGGAGCCTACTCCTCTGCTCCCCTCCTGGGCCTCTATCACTAGGCCCCTACTTGTGGAGCAGAGCTCCTACTGAGACTCTGCTCCCAGACTGTTCTTCTGAACTGTCCTCTCACTCATCTCACTCTACTGAACTCCCTAAAATGGCTTCCCATTTTATACTCCTACCAAAGTGCTCCCCCTAACAACTTCCTCCACCCACACCCACTACTGGTTTCCCCTACCTCTGGGTTCCCTCCCCCCCACTCCAGCCAGGGTCAGGGCTCAGCAGGAACATACATTGCATCTTGCCCTTCCAGCTGGCCTGGAGCAGTGTAGTGTTGGATGCAGGTGTTTGGGGTTCCGGGCAGCACTCCCTCCTTACCTGAGAGAAGGAGATACCACACCTCTGGGTGAGGTGCAGTACCTCTGTGGCGATTGAACCCTCAGGGGCGCCACACATACCCGATGCCCTGCGTCGACAAACTCAACGAGAGGCTTGGACCGGCAAGGTATATCACCACCCTTGACCCTTTCGAAGGGCTTCTGGCAAATCCCCATGTTCCAGACGGCTAAGGAAAAGATGGCTTTCTCGACACCTGATGGGTGTTTCCAGTACACCCGAATGCCTTTCGGAATGCAGGGGACCCCAGCCACCTTTCACAGGGCTATGGATTGGATCCTAGGCCCACATAAGAAGTATGCCGCAGCCTACCTTGACGACATTGTGGTTTTTGTTTTGCCGTTACGCCGGAAAGGCCGAGTTTATTTTTCTGAATCTGTAGTGCTTATGCAGCTACAATAAACCTGCAGAGGAAAACCGTGTCCTGAGTCTACTTCTGGAAGCAGCCGAGTGAGTCGTCTTGCCACACTAGTTATACAGTTTTATAGGTCGGGTCGTTCCGGACGCGGCTCTACCAAATATATGTACTTTTTTTGCTTATATATTATTTTTTTTCATAAAAATATTTATTTCTGGGTACATTATATTTTTATTTATGTTATATTTTTACTATTTTTTTTCACTTCTTTTTACTTTGTCCTACTATGGGACTTTCACTTGTTGCAGGCTGGCTGATTGCTTATACAGCATAGCAATGCTATGCTTTACAAGCTGTCAGCACTGCACTGACAGACAAACTTGAGGCATCATGCACTGCACTTGATCTAGCAAGTTTGCTAGCTCTGGTGACCCGGACCCAGAGTGGTGCCGCTCCTAGCACTGAGTCAGCTGACACTCGGCGGCGATCGCGCATGCACAGGGGCAAAATCGCCTGGACATATCCATACGCCGAAGGTCGATAAGTACCAGATGACCTGAATGTATGGATACGTCCAAGGTCGTAAAGGGGTTAAAAGCCGCCAGGGACCGAGTTGTGTTGTAGCTTCTCCTCATTTGATTCCCTAGATTGACAGGTCTCTGCCCACATGCGCTTATAGGCAGAGACCTGCCAGGGCAGTGGGCAAGGAGAAGCCGGCTACAACCCACCTGTCCCACTAGCCTACAGCACGACACAGTCCCTGACGGCTTTTAAAGAATGTTGTTCTCTGAAATGCAGCAGCCTTTCACAGTTAAACATACAGGTGCTTCTCACAAAATTAGAATATCAACAAAAAGTTAATTTATTTCAGTTCTTCAATTCAAAAAGTGAAATTCATATATTATATGGAGTCATTACAAACAGAGTGATCTATTCCAAGTGTTTATTTCTGTTAATGTTGATGATTATGGCTTATATGCAATGAAAACACAAAAGTCATCTTAGTAAATTAGAATAATTAACAAAAAACAACTGCAACGGCTTCTGAAGTGTTTAAAAAGGTCCCTTAGTCTGTTTCAGTAGGCTCCACAATCATGGGGAAGACTGCTGACTTGACAGATGTCCAGAAGGCAGTCATTGACACACTCCACAAGGAGGGTAAGCCACAAAAGGCCAATGCTAAAGAAGCTGGCTGCTCACAGAGTGCTGTATCCAAGCATATTAATGGAAAGTTGATTGGAAGGAAAAAGTGTGGCGCCCCTGAGGGTTCGACCGCCACAGGAATGCTGCACTTCTGAAAGGAGTGTAGTGTTCCTCCTCTGAGGTAAGTCCATTGTGATAGTTGTGACCTACCTTTTGCATCCAACACCACACTTCTCCACCAGAGGGAGCTAGTATGCACTAGGTGTTGCTCCCCTGGTTACAGGGAGACCGGGGAACACAAAGTGGTAGGAACCAGTTAGAGGGTGAGGGTGGAGGACTTACAAGTTAGTTACACTTTAAATTTCATATTTAATAGAAAGCCATCTTTGATCTTGGTCTCTGGCGGTCTTTTTCCGTCAAGCTGTCTTGGTTGTGACGCGCCCCCTGGGACATATTCCTTTTTGAGGGGAATACCCGGCACCGGATCAGATGGGGGGTTGTAGTCTCCGAGCGGCTGTGACCCGGCCCCGTGCCCAGGGCGTCAAGCTCAGTGTTATGTGGCAGCTTTACAGATGTTACTAAAGTTCTTTTGTGTCGACTACGCCACCCGTTGTGATGCGGTCACTGTGGCCGCCGCTGCTGCAGGGTCCGCTGAGGCTGATGGTGGATGCGCAGCTTGGTGGGATAACCCCCAACGGGAGGGGTATAGCCTCAGAGGGGACAGGCGCAGAGGATGGGGGTTGTGGTGGTGCGATGCAGCCGGCAATGAAGACAGACTCGGGTTGTGCAGTTAAGGGTGTTTACTTACTGCTGATGTTGTACTGGTCACTCCAGCTGCTAGTGACCACCCGAGCCGTACTGCGTCCACCAGGTCCTGGATCCAGCCAACCCCCAAACAAGTCCGGAGCGTGGCCCTGAGCTCTCCCTCTGTCCTTTCTTCAGCCGTCCCCACCAGTGATTCACCTAGGTCCAGCTCCCTCGGGCCTTCTTTTGGGACACCCTTGGCCCTGGGTTCCCTGACCCTTCATGTGGTGTGCCTTCGGGGTGAATGTAGTGGGTGACCGTGACAGACACTGCCCACGGTCTCCGGTCTCTGGCTGGGGAATGTCTTTGCCCCCACCAGCTTGGGTTCCGGTACCCTCTTGCTGACTCCTCACCCGGTGCTCTGATTTGGGTTCTTGGGTCCCTTCAGTCTTCCCCCTCTGGGTCTTTCTCTGCTCCACTCTCTCTCTCTCCAGGGCTGCTGTTTCCTTCTCTCTCCTCTCCAACTGACTTGTTCTCAGCGTCTGACCCTGATCTTAGTTGGTGCCCTCCTTATATATCCCTCTATGTGTGAGCTCAGGTGACCAGCACCCAATGAGCTCCTATCACTACCCAGACTGCTCCCCCTATCTGCCCCTACACTACATGGGATGTACCACCCCCCTCCCACTCCAGCCAGGAACAGGCTCGGTTGTACCTGCACATTTCTAAGTGGGAGTACCGTCGGCCTGCTCCTCTGGAATGGGATGTATGTAGTGCATGCAGTCTATCTGAGCTCAGTTCCACACTCCTTCCTTACCCGGGAGTGGAATATCACACCTCTGGGTTGAGGTGCAATACCCCTGTAGCAGCCGAATCCTCAGGGTGCTACATTCCCCCCTGGTAAATCACAGCACGTCCTCGGGCTGTAAGACATAAAACACCAAAACATACAAAATTTTTATATGAACATATAAAACATATAAACATTATATATATATAAAACTTTTTATATAAACATTCTCGTAGACTTCTCTTGTCTCTGCTTCCTCCTCCGGACACTGTGCAACGTGTGTCCGGGAAAAGTGCGACAGTCTCTTAGAAAAATCTGGTTTTCTTATAAAACCGGTAGGGGGCGCTTTAGGACGCGCAACTATATACAGGGGAAGTTGAAAGTTGGCCGCTCTCAGTCCTCGGCCAGGTAGAGGGAAGGGAATGGCTGCTCACAGTCCTCAGCCTGTAGGATGAAGGGGTTAATGGGTAAAACAGTTCACTGGTCCCAACGGGGACTATTTTAGCAGCAACAGTTTCAGTTTCAGTTCCTTTATACCCCGATTGGGTAACTATTTACATCACTTCTCGGCCGCACTCAACGGCGTCTTCCTCCTGCTCTTTCTTGATATGACGTTTCTTCAGACCCGTCCGGGTCCTCTTGTGATGGGCGCGGTGGTGTTAGCGCCCGGGTTGCCCGGGCCTTGCGGCCAGGCCTGGGGTATCTGGAAGGTGAAGGGCACCGTTAGGACGGCGGCGCCCTGGGCTACCTGGCCTTGCGGCCAGGCCGGAGGCTCCGCGGAGGTAGGGGGCGCTGTTGGTGGTGCGGCGCCCGGGGGTACTAGGCCTTGCGACCAGGCTGGTGGTAATTCCTGCTTTGTCACGCTCCGGGTCGAGGCGCGTGACGTCACAGGGGTCGCCGCGGCGGCTTCCGGTCGGGGCCTAGTCCATTGCGGTGACGTGGCGGCTACGGGCACAGCAGGGGGACTTTCGGGCTCTGCGACGGGGAGCTGGGGCAGGTGAGCGGTGTCACGGCTTGGGGTATAGGCGTCCCCTTTACCTGCCTCCATGCGTTCGGCTCCCTCCTCGGCGCCGTCTCCGGCCTTGGGTCCTCCCGCGCCATCCTCAGAGGCGGTCTGCTTCCTCTTTCAGGGTAGCGTGCTCCGCTGACTGGTCTCTGCGTGCTGAGCCATCTCCCGGCTCCACTCCGCCAGTATCTCCCGCTGTACCCGGGCCATCCTCCTTGCGAGGCCCTCCAGGGCAGTTTGTGCACACTCCCGGTCTCGGGGGAGCTGCGCTAGGATCTCCGCTAGACCTAGCGGGGTTGTGGACTCTAGCAGGCTCCTGACCATCGGGTCGGTGCTGCTCTGCTCGGCTTCCGGCAGGCTCCTGGCCAGCGGGCCGGTGCTGCTCTGCCCTCCTTCCTCGGTCTCTAGCAGACTCCTGGCCAGCGGGCCGGTGCTGTTCTGCTTTCTCTCCATATCCGGGTAAGCTCCTCCGCTGCTCCTTGTTAGACCTCTTGCCTCCGGGTGCGCTCGCTCCAGACTGCTCCAAGCGACACCCATCTTTGTTCTTCTCTTTCGTCTCCTCCCCGTTCGAGGGCGGTCCCGGGGCAACTCGGTGACTGTCAGCTCCAGGGGGAGTTCTTTCACGCTGACAGACACCTCCAGCATCACAGTCTCTGTTGGTGGGGGCGGTTTCCACTTTTGGCGCCATTTTCTGTCCTGGCCCACGATGGGAGGTGGCCTCTTGCCCTCCTTTGGCACGCCCATAATGGCGTCCGCTGCTCTTCCAAGGCGGGAAATCTGCGGTTTTGGCGGGAAGCGTCGCCCAGTGGCGGGAAACTCTGCAGATGGCGGGAACAAGTTGGAAATGGCGGACAATCGGCGGGAAACGACTGGTGATGGAGTCCGATGGCGTGGACCCTCCGGAACCGGCAGGAGTCTTCTTTCTGAGGTAAACTTGCACTTTTCTTCAGGCACGCAGTACCCGGGTGTTGCGGGCACGTAATCCTGCCGACTACGCCAAAGTTGACGCGCCCCCTGGGACATATTCCTTTTTGAGGGGAATACCCGGCACCGGATCAGATGGGGGGTTGTAGTCTCCGAGCGGCTGTGACCCGGCCCCGTGCCCAGGGCGTCAAGCTCAGTGTTATGTGGCAGCTTTACAGATGTTACTAAAGTTCTTTTGTGTCGACTACGCCACCCGTTGTGATGCGGTCACTGTGGCCGCCGCTGCTGCAGGGTCCGCTGAGGCTGATGGTGGATGCGCAGCTTGGTGGGATAACCCCCAACGGGAGGGGTATAGCCTCAGAGGGGACAGGCGCAGAGGATGGGGGTTGTGGTGGTGCGATGCAGCCGGCAATGAAGACAGACTCGGGTTGTGCAGTTAAGGGTGTTTACTTACTGCTGATGTTGTACTGGTCACTCCAGCTGCTAGTGACCACCCGAGCCGTGCTGCGTCCACCAGGTCCTGGATCCAGCCAACCCCCAAACAAGTCCGGAGCGTGGCCCTGAGCTCTCCCTCTGTCCTTTCTTCAGCCGTCCCCACCAGTGATTCACCTAGGTCCAGCTCCCTCGGGCCTTCTTTTGGGACACCCTTGGCCCTGGGTTCCCTGACCCTTCATGTGGTGTGCCTTCGGGGTGAATGTAGTGGGTGACCGTGACAGACACTGCCCACGGTCTCCGGTCTCTGGCTGGGGAATGTCTTTGCCCCCACCAGCTTGGGTTCCGGTACCCTCTTGCTGACTCCTCACCCGGTGCTCTGATTTGGGTTCTTGGGTCCCTTCAGTCTTCCCCCTCTGGGTCTTTCTCTGCTCCACTCTCTCTCTCTCCAGGGCTGCTGTTTCCTTCTCTCTCCTCTCCAACTGACTTGTTCTCAGCGTCTGACCCTGATCTTAGTTGGTGCCCTCCTTATATATCCCTCTATGTGTGAGCTCAGGTGACCAGCACCCAATGAGCTCCTATCACTACCCAGACTGCTCCCCCTATCTGCCCCTACACTACATGGGATGTACCACCCCCCTCCCACTCCAGCCAGGAACAGGCTCGGTTGTACCTGCACATTTCTAAGTGGGAGTACCGTCGGCCTGCTCCTCTGGAATGGGATGTATGTAGTGCATGCAGTCTATCTGAGCTCAGTTCCACACTCCTTCCTTACCCGGGAGTGGAATATCACACCTCTGGGTTGAGGTGCAATACCCCTGTAGCAGCCGAATCCTCAGGGTGCTACAGTTGCTGTCAACTACTGTGTGTAATGTGACCTCCCTCCGGGAGCGCAGATCCTGTGTGGGCTTGCACCGGCCAGGGACACAGCCCTCGTACCCTGGCCTTGGGACGAGAGGTAGGTTGCAGACAAGGAATGTCTCAACCCGGCCAAAGACCAGGATCAAGAAGGCCCGGGAGCTCTAGAGTTTGGCTCCCCAGCAAATGGGTCCCGGGGAGGATGCAGACGAAGCGGAGTACGCCACCTGTCCTCGCCTACCTGATCTATTCAGAGGGATTCCGGCTGCAAGAGGGGTATCGGCCCCCGACACCCGACCTTGTACTCTATGTTCTGGACGGGAAAGCCCGGTTAGGCCCTGAGGATCCCACCGGGCATCGGATGGAGAGGAATTGCCACCTGTGCCCTAGTCCTGAGAGGAGCTCAGAGGGAGACCCGGCCTATCTACACACGCACAGACGGAATAGGGTGAAGTCTGTAGTGCAGGAACACTCTGGTGTAGGGTCGCTACCGAACACTGGACTCTCTCGGAGGTAGTCGGACCCCCGTCCCTAGTGGCCGCAGGACTCCACGGGGAGCAGGGAGTCGCCTTCCCGCTGTCGTCTCTAAAGTGAGTAAAGCCTTGGAAGTTCACCCCTATGGCCTCCGGACTGTTCATTATGCGCCATACCATGCGACGCGGTGCCCGTTCTCCCCGCACTACTACCCCCCCCTCCTTCCATCCTGCCTGTCTGCCCCGAGGCCTTGCTCCGCCTTTGGGGAGCAGTGAGAACTTTGGCCGCCGTGACAGCAGGCCTCGGCGGACTCCCATCTCTCCATCACAGGACCCGACACCGAGTCCCCCAACACCCAGGGTAAACTAAAGGGCTTTTTCGAGAATGAGGATGTCACAACCGTGTGGTAGAAAAAGGTGCACAAGCAACCGGGATAACCGCAGCCTTGAAAGGATTGTTAAGAAAAGGCCATTCAAAAATTTGGGGGAGAATCACAAGGAATAGACTGCTGCTGGAGTCATTCCTTCAAGAGCCACCACACACAGACGTATCCAGGAAATGGGCAACAAGTGTCGCATTCCTTGTGTCAAGCCACTCATGACCAATACACAACGCCAGAAGCGTCTTACCTGGGCCAAGGAGAAAAAGACCTGGACTGTTGCTCAGTGCTCTAAGGTGTTGTTTTCAGATGAAAGTAAATTTTGCATTTGTTTTGGAAATCAAGGTCCCAGAGTCTGGAGGAATAGTGGAGAGGCCACAATCCAAGCTGCTGGAGGTCTAGTGTGAAGTTTCCACAATCAGTGATGGTTTGGGGAGCCATGTCTTCTGCTAGTGTAGGTCCACTGTGTTTTATCAAGACCAAAGTCAGAGCAGCCGTCTACCAGGACATTTTAGAGCACTTCATGCTTCCCTCCGCTGACAAGCTTTTTGGAGATGGAAATGTCATTCTCCAGCAGGACTTGGCACCTGTCCACACTGCCAAAAGTACCAATACCTGGTTTAAAAACAACAGTATCACTGTGCTTGATTGGCCAGCAAACTCGCCTGACCTTAACCCCATAGATTCTATGGGGTATTGTCAAGAGGAAGATGAGACACCAGACCCAACAATGCAGACGAGCTGAAGGCTGCTATCAAAGTAACCTGGGCTTCCATAACACCTCAGCAGTGCCACAGTCTGATCACCTCCATGCCACGCCGCATTGATGCAGCAATTGATGCAAAAGGAGCCCGACCAAGTATTGAAGGCATTTACTGAACAGACATTTCAGTAGGCCAACATTTTGGATATTAAAAACATTTTTCAAGCTGTTGTTATAAAGTATTCTAATTTACTGAGATAATGACTTTTGGGTTTTCATTGGCTGTAAGCCATAATCATCAACATTAACAGAAATAAACACTTGAAATAGATCTCTCTGTCTGTAATGACTCTATATAATATACGAGGTTCACTTTTTGTATTGAAGAACTGAAATAAATTAACTTTTTGATAATATTCTAATTTTGTGAGAAGCACCTGTAGATGGCTGGAATCACGTAGCCACTGTCTGATATATACTGTCTGTGCATCGGGCAGCTTGTATCAGCTGTCAGATTCCCTTTAAAGCAGTAGCACATAGTAAGGAGCAGGGACAAGTAAGCTTTGGTGGATCACTGTAGTGTCATCTATGAGAACCCTGTATACTCACATGTCTGTGCGGCCATAATAATAATAATAATAATAATCATTATTTATATAGTGCTAACATATTCAGAAGCGCTTTAGAATTCAGAGGTTCATGTACAACAGTCATAAGTAACAGTTAAAGATACTACAATAATTAAAGCAAAAATAATGATGACCCTACTCGTAAGAGCTTACAATCTACAATGAGGTGTGGGTGACACAAAGTACAGGCCATCTCTGAGAACCCTATATATTCACATCTGTTTCGCCATCTCTGAGAACTCTATATACTCACATCTCTGTGCGGCCATCTCTGAGAACCCTATATATTCACATCTCTGCTTCGCCATCTCTGAGAACCCTATATATTCACATTTCTGTTTCGCCATCTCTGAGAACCCTATATATTCACATATCTGTGCGGCCATCTCTCAGAACCCTATATATTCACATCTCTGTTTCGCCATCTCTGAGAACCCTATATATTCACAACTCTGGTTCGCCATCTCTGAGAACCCTATATATTCACATCTCTGTTTCGCCATCTCTGAGAACCCTATATATTCACATCTCTGTTTCGCCATCTCTGAGAACCCTATATATTCACATCTCTGTGCGGCCATCTCTGAGAACTCTATATACTCACATCTCTGTGCGGCCATCTCTGAGAACCCTATATATTCACATCTCTGTTTCGCCATCTCTGAGAACCCTATATATTCACATCTCTGTGCGGCCATCTCTGAGAATCCTATATATTCACATCTCTGTGCGGCCATCTCTGAGAACCCTATATATTCACATCTCTGTGCGGCCATCTCTGAGAACCCTATATATTCACATCTCTGTTTCGCCATCTCTGAGAACCCTATATATTCACATCTCTGTGCGGTCATCTCTGAGAACCCTATATATTCACATCTCTGTGCGGCCATCTCTGAGAACCCTATATATTCACATCTCTATGCGGCCATCTCTGAGAACCCTATATATTCACCTCTCTGTTTTGCCATCTCTGAGAACCCTATATATTCGCATCTCTGTTTCGCCATCTCTGAGAACCCTATATAATCACATCTCTGAGAACCCTATATATTCACATCTCTGTTTCGCCATCTCTGAGAACCCTATATATTCACATCTCTGTTTCGCCATCTCTGAGAACCCTATATATTCACATCTCTGTGTGGCCATCTCTGAGAACCCTATATATTCACATCTCTGTGCGGCCATCTCTGAGAACCCTATATATTCACATCTCTGTTTCGCCATCTCTGAGAACCCTATATATTCACATCTCTGTTTCGCCATCTCTGAGAACCCTATATATTCACATCTTTGTGCAGCCATCTCTGAGAACCCTATATATTCACATCTCTGTTTCGCCATCTCTGAGAACCCTATATATTCACATCTCTGTTTCGCCATCTCTGAGAACCCTATATATTCACATCTCTGTGCGGCCATCTCTGAGAACCCTATATATCCACATCTCTATGCGGCCATCTCTGAGAACCCTATATATTCACATCTCTATGCGGCCATCTCTGAGAACCCTATATATTCACATCTCTGTTTCGCCATCTCTGAGAACCCTATATATTCACATCAATGTGCGGCCATCTCTGAGAACCCTATATATTCACATCTCTGTGTGGCCATCTCTGAGAACCCTATATATTCACATCTCTGTTTCGCCATCTCTGAAAACCCTATATATTCACATCTCTGTTTTGCCATCTCTGAGAACCCTATATATTCACATCTCTGTGCGGCCATCTCTGAGAACCCTATATATTCACATCTCTGTGCGGCCATCTCTGAGAACCCTATATATTCACATCTCTGTTTCGCCATCTCTGAGAACCCTATATATTCACATCTCTGTGCAGCCATCTCTGAGAACCCTATATATTCACATCTCTGTTTCGCCATCTCTGAGAACCCTATATATTCACATCTCTGTGCGGCCATCTCTGAGAACCCTATATATCCACATCTCTGTGCGGCCATCTCTGAGAACCCTATATATTCACATCTCTGTTTCGCCATCTCTGAGAACCCTATATATTCACATCTCTGTTTCACCATCTCTGAGAACCCTATATATTCACATCTCTGTGCGGCCATCTCTGAGAACCCTATATATTCACATCTCTGTGCGGCCATCTCTGAGAACCCTATATATTCACATCTCTGTGCGGCCATCTCAGAGAACCCTATATATTCACATCTCTGTTTTGCCATCTCTGAGAATCCTATATATTCACATCACTGTGCGGCCATCTCTGAAAACCCTATATATTCACATCTCTGTGTGGCCATCTCTGAGAACCCTATATATTCACATCTCTGTGCGGCCATCTCTGAGAACTCTATATACTCACATCTCTGTTTCGCCATCTCTGAGAACCCTATATATTCACATCTCTGTTTCGCCATCTCTGAGAACCCTATATATTCACATCTCTATGCGGCCATCTCTGAGAACCCTATATATTCACATCTCTGTTTCGCCATCTCTGAGAACCCTATATATTCACATCTCTGTGCGGCCATCTCTGAGAACCCTATATATCCACATCTCTGTTTTGCCATCTCTGAGAACCCTATATATTCACATCTCTGTGCGGCCATCTCTGAGAACCCTATATATTCACATCTCTGTGCGGCCATCTCTGAGAACCCTATATATTCACATCTCTGTTTCGCCATCTCTGAGAACCCTATATATTCACATCTCTGTGCGGCCATCTCTGAGAACCCTATATATCCACATCTCTGTGCGGCCATCTCTGAGAACCCTATATATTCACATCTCTGTTTCGCCATCTCTGAGAACCCTATATATTCACATCTCTGTGCGGCCATCTCTGAGAACCCTATATATCCACATCTCTGTGCGGCCATCTCTGAGAACCCTATATATTCACATCTCTGTTTCGCCATCTCTGAGAACCCTATATATTCACATCTCTGTTTCACCATCTCTGAGAACCCTATATATTCACATCTCTGTGCGGCCATCTCTGAGAACCCTATATAATCACATCTCTGTGCGGCCATCTCTGAGAACCCTATATATTCACATCTCTGTGCGGCCATCTCTGAGAACCCTATATATTCACATCTCTGTTTTGCCATCTCTGAGAACCCTATATATTCACATCTCTGTGCGGCCATCTCTGAGAACCCTATATATTCACATCTCTGTTTCGCCATCTCTGAGAACCCTATATATTCACATCTCTGTGCGGCCATCTCTGAGAACCCTATATATTCACATCTCTGTGCGGCCATCTCTGAGAACCCTATATATTCACATCTCTGTGCGGCCATCTCTGAGAACCCTATATATTCACATCTCTGTTTCGCCATCTCTGAGAACCCTATATATTCACATCTCTGTGCGGCCATCTCTGAGAACCCTATATATTCACATCTCTGTGCGGCCATCTCTGAGAACCCTATATATCCACATCTCTGTTTCGCCATCTCTGAGAACCCTATATATTCACATCTCTGTGCGGCCATCTCTGAGAACCCTATATATTCACATCTCTGTTTCGCCATCTCTGAGAAGCCTATATATTCACATCTCTGTGCGGCCATCTCTGAGAACCCTATATATCCACA
This sequence comes from Phyllobates terribilis, assembly GCF_046119375.1. Classification (NCBI taxonomy): domain Eukaryota; kingdom Metazoa; phylum Chordata; class Amphibia; order Anura; family Dendrobatidae; genus Phyllobates; species Phyllobates terribilis. Next base: position 61,845,514 of record NW_027362767.1, read on the forward strand.
TCTCTATGAGGCCATCTCTGAGAACCCTATATATTCACATCTCTGTGTGGCCATCTCTGAGAACCCTATATATTCACATCTCTGTTTCGCCATCTCTGAGAACCCTATATATTCACATCTCTGTTTCGCCATCTCTGAGAACCCTATATATTCACATCACTGTGCGGCCATCTCTGAGAACCCTATATATTCACATCTCTGTTTCGCCATCTCTGAGAACCCTATATATTCACATCTCTGTTTCGCCATCTCTGAGAACCCTATATATTCACATCTCTGTTTCTCCATCTCTGAGAACCCTATATATTCACATCTCTGTGCGGCCATCTCTGAGAACCCTATATATCCACATCTCTGTGCGGCCATCTCTGAGAACCCTATATATTCACATCTCTGTGTGGCCATCTCTGAGAACCCTATATATTCACATTTCTGTTTCGCCATCTCTGAGAACCCTATATATTCACATCACTGTGCGGCCATCTCTGAGAACCCTATATATTCACATCTCTGTGTGGCCATCTCTGAGAACTCTGTTTCGCCATCTCTGAGAACCCTATATATTCACATCTCTGTTTCGCCATCTCTGAGAACCGTATATATTCACATCTCTGTTTCGCCATCTCTGAGAACCCTATATATTCACATCTCTGTTTCACCATCTCTGAGAACCCTATATATTCACATCTCTGTTTCGCCATCTCTGAGAACCCTATATATTCACATCTCTGTTTCGCCATTTCTAAGAACCCTATATATTCACATCTGTGTGTGGCCATCTCTGAGAACCCTATATATTCACATCTCTGTTTCGCCATCTCTGAGAACCCTATATATTCACATCTCTGTTTCGCAATCTCTGAGAACCGTATATATTCACATCTTTGTTTCGCCATCTCTGAGAACCCTATATATTCACATCTCTGTTTCGCCATCTCTGAGAACCCTATATATTCACATCTCTGTTTCGCCATCTCTGAGAACCCTATATATTCACATCTCTGTGCGGCCATCTCTGAGAAACCTATATATTCACATCTCTGTGCGACGATCTCTCAGAACCCTATATATTCACATCTCTGTGCGGCCATCTCTGAGAACACTATATATTCACATCTCTGTTTTGCCATCTCTGAGAACCCTATATATTCACATCTCTGTTTCGCCATCTCTGAGAACCCTATATATTCACATCTCTGTTTCGCCATCTCTGAGAACCCTATATATTCACATCTCTGTTTCGCCATCTCTGAGAACCCTATATATTCACATCTCTGTTTCGCCATCTCTGAGAATCCTATATATTCACATCTCTGTGCGGCCATCTCTGAGAACCCTATATATTCACATCTCTGTGCGGCCATCTCTGAGAACCCTATATATTCACATCTCAGTTTCGCCATCTCTGAGAACCCTATATATTCACATCAATGTGCGGCCATCTCTGAGAACCCTATATATTCACATCTCTGTGTGGCCATCTCTGAGAACCCTATATATTCACATCTATGTTTCGCCATCTCTGAGAACCCTATATATTCACATCTCTGTTTTGCCATCTCTGAGAACCCTATATATTCACATCTCTGTGCGGCCATCTCTGAGAACCCTATATATTCACATCTCTGTTTCGCCATCTCTGAGAACCCTATATATTCACATCTCTGTTTCGCCATCTCTGAGAACCCTATATATTCACATCTCTGTTTCGCCATCTCTGAGAACCCTATATATTCACATCTCTGTGCGGCCATCTCTGAGAACCCTATATATTCACATCTCTGTGTGGCCATCTCTGAGAACCTAATATATTCACATCTCTGTTTCGCCATCTCTGAGAACCCTATATATTCACATCACTGTGCGGCCATCTCTGAGAACCCTATATATTCACATCTCTGTTTCGCCATCTCTGAGAACCGTATATATTCACATCTCTGTTTCGCCATCTCTGAGAACCCTATATATTCACATCTCTGTTTCACCATCTCTGAGAACCCTATATATTCACATCTCTGTTTCGCCATCTCTGAGAACCCTATATATTCACATCTCTGTTTCGCCATTTCTAAGAACCCTATATATTCACATCTGTGTGTGGCCATCTCTGAGAACCCTATATATTCACATCTCTGTTTCGCCATCTCTGAGAACCCTATATATTCACATCTCTGTTTCGCCATCTCTGAGAACCGTATATATTCACATCTCTGTTTCGCCATCTCTGAGAACCCTATATATTCACATCTCTATTTCGCCATCTCTGAGAACCCTATATATTCACATCTCTGTTTCGCCATCTCTGAGAACCCTATATATTCACATCTCTGTTTTGCCATCTCTGAGAACCCTATATATTCACATCTCTGTTTTGCCATCTCTGAGAACCCTATATATTCACATCTCTGTTTCGCCATCTCTGAGAACCCTATATATTCACATCTTTGTTTCTTCATCTCTGAGAACCCTATATATTCACATCTCTGTTTCGCCATCTCTGAGAACCCTATATATTCACATCTCTGTGCGGCCATCTCTGAGAACCCTATATATCCACATCTCTGTGCGGCCATCTCTGAGAACCCTATATATTTACATCTCTGTTTCGCCATCTCTGAGAACCCTATATATTCACATCTCTGTTTCACCATCTCTGAGAACCCTATATATTCACATCTCTGTGCGGCCATCTCTGAGAACCCTATATATTCACATCTCTGTGCGGCCATCTCTGAGAACCCTATATATTCACATCTCTGTGCGGCCATCTCAGAGAACCCTATATATTCACATCTCTGTTTTGCCATCTCTGAGAACCCTATATATTCACATCTCTGTTTCGCCATCTCTGAGAACCCTATATATTCACATCTCTGTTTCGCCATCTCTGAGAACCCCATATATTCACATCTCTGTTTTGCCATCTCTGAGAACCCTATATATTCACATCTCTGTTTCGCCATCTCTGAGAACCCTATATATTCACATCTCTGTTTCGCCATCTCTGAGAACCCTATATATTCACATCTCTGTTTCGCTATCTCTGAGAACCCTATATATTCACATCTCTGTTTTGCCATCTCTGAGAACCCTATATATTCACATCTCTGTTTTGCCATCTCTGAGAACCCTATATATTCACATCTCTGTTTCGCCATCTCTGAGAACCCTATATATTCACATCTCTGTGCGGCCATCTCTGAGAACCCTATATATTCACATCTCTGTGCGGCCATCTCTGAGAACCCTATATATTCACATCTCTGTTTCGCCATCTCTGAGAACCCTATATATTCACATCTCTGTGCGGCCATCTCTGAGAACCCTATATATTCACATCTCTGTGCGGCCATCTCTGAGAACCCTATATATCCACATCTCTGTTTCGCCATCTCTGAGAACCCTATATATTCACATCTCTGTGCGGCCATCTCTGAGAACCCTATATATTCACATCTCTGTTTCGCCATCTCTGAGAAGCCTATATATTCACATCTCTGTGCTGCCATCTCTGAGAACCCTATATATCCACATCTCTATGAGGCCATCTCTGAGAACCCTATATATTCACATCTCTGTGTGGCCATCTCTGAGAACCCTATATATTCACATCTCTGTTTCGCCATCTCTGAGAACCCTATATATTCACATCTCTGTTTCGCCATCTCTGAGAACCCTATATATTCACATCACTGTGCGGCCATCTCTGAGAACCCTATATATTCACATCTCTGTTTCGCCATCTCTGAGAACCCTATATATTCACATCTCTGTTTCGCCATCTCTGAGAACCCTATATATTCACATCTCTGTTTCTCCATCTCTGAGAACCCTATATATTCACATCTCTGTGCGGCCATCTCTGAGAACCCTATATATCCACATCTCTGTGCGGCCATCTCTGAGAACCCTATATATTCCCATCTCTGTGTGGCCATCTCTGAGAACCCTATATATTCCCATCTCTGTGCGGCCATCTCTGAGAACCCTATATATTCACATCTCTGTGTGGCCATCTCTGAGAACCCTATATATTCACATCTCTGTTTCGCCATCTCTGAGAACCCTATATATTCACATCTCTGTTTCGCCATCTCTGAGAACCGTATATATTCACATCTCTGTTTCGCCATCTCTGAGAACCCTATATATTCACATCTCTGTTTCACCATCTCTGAGAACCCTATATATTCACATCTCTGTTTCGCCATCTCTGAGAACCCTATATATTCACATCTCTGTTTCGCCATTTCTAAGAACCCTATATATTCACATCTGTGTGTGGCCATCTCTGAGAACCCTATATATTCACATCTCTGTTTCGCCATCTCTGAGAACCCTATATATTCACATCTCTGTTTCGCCATCTCTGAGAACCGTATATATTCACATCTTTGTTTCGCCATCTCTGAGAACCCTATATATTCACATCTCTGTTTCGCCATCTCTGAGAACCCTATATATTCACATCTCTGTTTCGCCATCTCTGAGAACCCTATATATTCACATCTCTGTGCGGCCATCTCTGAGAAACCTATATATTCACATCTCTGTGCGACGATCTCTGAGAACCCTATATATTCACATCTCTGTGCGGCCATCTCTGAGAACCCTATATATTCACATCTCTGTTTTGCCATCTCTGAGAACCCTATATATTCACATCTCTGTTTCGCCATCTCTGAGAACCCTATATATTCACATCTCTGTTTCGCCATCTCTGAGAACCCTATATATTCACATCTCTGTTTCGCCATCTCTGAGAACCCTATATATTCACATCTCTGTGCGGCCATCTCTGAGAACCCTATATATTCACATCTCTGTGCGGCCATCTCTGAGAACCCTATATATTCACATCTCTGTTTCGCCATCTCTGAGAACCCTATATATTCACATCAATGTGCGGCCATCTCTGAGAACCCTATATATTCACATCTCTGTGTGGCCATCTCTGAGAACCTAATATATTCACATCTCTGTTTTGCCATCTCTGAGAACCCTATATATTCACATCTCTGTTTCGCCATCTCTGAGAACCCTAAATATTCACATCTCTGTGCGGCCATCTCTGAGAACCCTATATATTCACATCTCTGTGCGGCCATCTCTGAGAACCCTATATATTCACATCTCTATGCGGCCATCTCTGAGAACCCTATATATTCACATCTCTGTTTCGCCATCTCTGAGAACCCTATATATTCACATCTCTGTGCAGCCATCTCTGAGAACCCTATATATCCACATCTCTGTGCGGCCATCTCTGAGAACCCTATATATTCATATCTCTGTTTCGCCATCTCTGAGAACCCTATATATTCACATCTCTGTTTCGCCATCTCTGAGAACCCTATATATTCACATCTCTGTTTCGCCATCTCTGAGAACCCTATATATTCACATCTCTGTTTCGCCATCTCTGAGAACCCTATATATTCACATCTCTGTTTCGCCATCTCTGAGAACCCTATATATTCACATCTCTGTGCGGCGATCTCTGAGAAACCTATATATTCACATCTCTGTGCGGCCATCTCTGAGAACCCTATATATTCACATCTCTGTTTCGCCATCTCTGAGAACCCTATATATTCACATCTCTGTGCGGCCATCTCTGAGAACCCTATATATTCACATCTCTCTGCGGCCATCTCTGAGAACCCTATATATTCACATCTCTGTGCGGCCATCTCTGAGAACCCTATATATTCACATCTCTGTTTCGCCATCTCTGAGAACCCTATATATTCACATCTCTGTGCGGCCATCTCTGAGAACCCTATATATTCACATCTCTCTGCGGCCATCTCTGAGAACCCTATATATTCACATCTCTGTTTTGCCATCTCTGAGAACCCTATATATTCACATCTCTGTTTCGCCATCTCTGAGAACCCTTTATATTCACATCTCTGTTTCGCCATCTCTGAGAACCCTATATATTCACATCTCTGTTTCGCCATCTCTGAGAACCCTATATATTCACATCTCTGTTTCGCCATCTCTGAGAACCCTATATATTCACATCTCTGTTTCGCCATCTCTGAGAACCCTATATATTCACATCTCTGTGCGGCCATCTCTGAGAACCCTATATATTCACATCTCTGTGCGGCCATCTCTGAGAACCCTATATATTCACATCTCTGTTTCGCCATCTCTGAGAACCCTATATATTCACATCTCTGTGCGGCCATCTCTGAGAACCCTATATATTCACATCTCTGTGCGGCCATCTCTGAGAACCCTATATATCCACATCTCTGTGCGGCCATCTCTGAGAACCCTATATATTCACATCTCTGTTTCGCCATCTCTGAGAACCCTATATATTCACATCTCTGTGCGGCCATCTCTGAGAACCCTATATATTCACATCTCTGTTTCGCCATCTCTGAGAACCCTAAATATTCACATCTCTGTGCGGCCATCTCTGAGAACCCTATATATCCACATCTCTATGAGGCCATCTCTGAGAACCCTATATATTCACATCTCTGTGTGGCCATCTCTGAGAACCCTATATATTCACATCTCTGTTTCGCCATCTCTGAGAACCCTATATATTCACATCACTGTGAGGCCATCTCTGAGAACCCTATATATTCACATCTCTGTGTGGCCATCTCTGAGAACCCTATATATTCACATCTCTGTTTCGCCATCTCTGAGAACCCTATATATTCACATCTCTGTTTCGCCATCTCTGAGAACCCTATATATTCACTTCTCTGTTTCGCCATCTCTGAGAACCCTATATATTCACATCTCTGTGCGGCCATCTCTGAGAACCCTATATAACCACATCTCTGTGCGGCCATCTCTGAGAACCCTATATATTCACATCTCTGTGTGGCCATCTCTGAGAACCCTATATATTCACATTTCTGTTTCGCCATCTCTGAGAACCCTATATATTCACATCACTGTGCGGCCATCTCTGAGAACCCTATATATTCACATCTCTGTGTGGCCATCTCTGAGAACCCTATATATTCACATCTCTGTTTCGCCATCTCTGAGAACCCTATATATTCACATCTCTGTTTCGCCATCTCTGAGAACCGTATATATTCACATCTCTGTTTCGCCATCTCTGAGAACCCTATATATTCACATCTCTGTTTCGCCATCTCTGAGAACCCTATATATTCACATCTCTGTTTCGCCATCTCTGAGAACCCTATATATTCACATCTCTGTTTCGCCATTTCTAAGAACCCTATATATTCACATCTCTGTGTGGCCATCTCTGAGAACCCTATATATTCACATCTCTGTTTCGCCATCTCTGAGAACCCTATATATTCACATCTCTGTTTCGCCATCTCTGAGAACCCTATATATTCACATCTCTGTTTCGCCATCTCTGAGAACCCTATATATTCACATCTCTGTTTCGCCATCTCTGAGAACCCTATATATTCACATCTCTGTTTCGCCATCTCTGAGAAACCTATATATTCACATCTCTGTGCGGCCATCTCTGAGAAACCTATATATTCACATGTCTGTGCGACCATCTCTGAGAACCCTATATATTCACATCTCTGTGCGGCCATCTCTGAGAACCCTATATATTCACATCTCTGTTTTGCCATCTCTGAGAACCCTATATATTCACATCTCTGTTTCGCCATCTCTGAGAACCCTATATATTCACATCTCTGTTTCGCCATCTCTGAGAACCCTTTATATTCACATCTCTGTTTCTTCATCTCTGAGAACCCTATATATTCACATCTCTGTTTCGCCATCTCTGAGAACCCTATATATTCACATCTCTGTGCGGCCATCTCTGAGAACCCTATATATCCACATCTCTGTGCGGCCATCTCTGAGAACCCTATATATTCACATCTCTGTGCGGCCATCTCTGAGAACCCTATATATTCACATCTCTGTTTTGCCATCTCTGAAAACCCTATATATTCACATCTCTGTTTCGCCATCTCTGAGAACCCTATATATTCACATCTCTGTTTCGCCATCTCTGAGAACCCTTTATATTCACATCTCTGTTTCTTCATCTCTGAGAACCCTATATATTCACATCTCTGTTTCGCCATCTCTGAGAACCCTATATATTCACATCTCTGTGCGGCCATCTCTGAGAACCCTATATATCCACATCTCTGTGCGGCCATCTCTGAGAACCCTATATATTTACATCTCTGTTTCGCCATCTCTGAGAACCCTATATATTCACATCTCTGTTTCACCATCTCTGAGAACCCTATATATTCACATCTCTGTGCGGCCATCTCTGAGAACCCTATATATTCACATCTCTGTGCGGCCATCTCTGAGAACCCTATATATTCACATCTCTGTGCGGCCATCTCAGAGAACCCTATATATTCACATCTCTGTTTTGCCATCTCTGAGAACCCTATATATTCACATCTCTGTTTCGCCATCTCTGAGAACCCTATATATTCACATCTCTGTTTCGCCATCTCTGAGAACCCCATATATTCACATCTCTGTTTTGCCATCTCTGAGAACCCTATATATTCACATCTCTGTTTCGCCATCTCTGAGAACCCTATATATTCACATCTCTGTTTCGCCATCTCTGAGAACCCTATATATTCACATCTCTGTTTCGCTATCTCTGAGAACCCTATATATTCACATCTCTGTTTTGCCATCTCTGAGAACCCTATATATTCACATCTCTGTTTTGCCATCTCTGAGAACCCTATATATTCACATCTCTGTTTCGCCATCTCTGAGAACCCTATATATTCACATCTCTGTGCGGCCATCTCTGAGAACCCTATATATTCACATCTCTGTGCGGCCATCTCTGAGAACCCTATATATTCACATCTCTGTTTCGCCATCTCTGAGAACCCTATATATTCACATCTCTGTGCGGCCATCTCTGAGAACCCTATATATTCACATCTCTGTGCGGCCATCTCTGAGAACCCTATATATCCACATCTCTGTTTCGCCATCTCTGAGAACCCTATATATTCACATCTCTGTGCGGCCATCTCTGAGAACCCTATATATTCACATCTCTGTTTCGCCATCTCTGAGAAGCCTATATATTCACATCTCTGTGCGGCCATCTCTGAGAACCCTATATATCCACATCTCTATGAGGCCATCTCTGAGAACCCTATATATCCACATCTCTGTTTCGCCATCTCTGAGAACCCTATATATTCACATCTCTGTGCGGCCATCTCTGAGAACCCTATATATTCACATCTCTGTGTGGCCATCTCTGAGAACCCTATATATTCACATCTCTGTTTCGCCATCTCTGAGAACCCTATATATTCACATCTCTGTTTCGCCATCTCTGAGAACCCTATATATTCACATCACTGTGCGGCCATCTCTGAGAACCCTATATATTCACATCTCTGTTTCGCCATCTCTGAGAACCCTATATATTCACATCTCTGTTTCGCCATCTCTGAGAACCCTATATATTCACATCTCTGTTTCTCCATCTCTGAGAACCCTATATATTCACATCTCTGTTCGGCCATCTCTGAGAACCCTATATATCCACATCTCTGTGCGGCCATCTCTGAGAACCCTATATATTCCCATCTCTGTGTGGCCATCTCTGAGAACCCTATATATTCCCATCTCTGTGCGGCCATCTCTGAGAACCCTATATATTCACATCTCTGTGTGGCCATCTCTGAGAACCCTATATATTCACATCTCTGTTTCGCCATCTCTGAGAACCCTATATATTCACATCTCTGTTTCGCCATCTCTGAGAACCGTATATATTCACATCTCTGTTTCGCCATCTCTGAGAACCCTATACATTCACATCTCTGTTTCACCATCTCTGAGAACCCTATATATTCACATCTGTTTCGCCATCTCTGAGAACCCTATATATTCACATCTCTGTTTCGCCATTTCTAAGAACCCTATATATTCACATCTGTGTGTGGCCATCTCTGAGAACCCTATATATTCACATCTCTGTTTCGCCATCTCTGAGAACCCTATATATTCACATCTCTGTTTCGCCATCTCTGAGAACCGTATATATTCACATCTTTGTTTCGCCATCTCTGAGAACCCTATATATTCACATCTCTGTTTCGCCATCTCTGAGAACCCTATATATTCACATCTCTGTTTCGCCATCTCTGAGAACCCTATATATTCACATCTCTGTGCGGCCATCTCTGAGAAACCTATATATTCACATCTCTGTGCGACGATCTCTGAGAACCCTATATATTCACATCTCTGTGCGGCCATCTCTGAGAACCCTATATATTCACATCTCTGTTTTGCCATCTCTGAGAACCCTATATATTCACATCTCTGTTTCGCCATCTCTGAGAACCCTATATATTTACATCTCTGTTTCGCCATCTCTGAGAACCCTATATATTCACATCTCTGTTTCGCCATCTCTGAGAACCCTATATATTCACATCTCTGTGCGGCCATCTCTGAGAACCCTATATATTCACATCTCTGTGCGGCCATCTCTGAGAACCCTATATATTCACATCTCTGTTTCGCCATCTCTGAGAACCCTAAATATTCACATCTCTGTGCGGCCATCTCTGAGAACCCTATATATTCACATCTCTGTGCGGCCATCTCTGAGAACCCTATATATTCACATCTCTATGCGGCCATCTCTGAGAACCCTATATATTCACATCTCTGTTTCGCCATCTCTGAGAACCCTATATATTCACATCTCTGTGCAGCCATCTCTGAGAACCCTATATATCCACATCTCTGTGCGGCCATCTCTGAGAACCCTATATATTCATATCTCTGTTTCGCCATCTCTGAGAACCCTATATATTCACATCTCTGTTTCGCCATCTCTGAGAACCCTATATATTCACATCTCTGTTTCGCCATCTCTGAGAACCCTATATATTCACATCTCTGTTTCGCCATCTCTGAGAACCCTATATATTCACATCTCTGTTTCGCCATCTCTGAGAACCCTATATATTCACATCTCTGTGCGGCGATCTCTGAGAAACCTATATATTCACATCTCTGTGCGGCCATCTCTGAGAACCCTATATATTCACATCTCTGTTTCGCCATCTCTGAGAACCCTATATATTCACATCTCTGTGCGGCCATCTCTGAGAACCCTATATATTCACATCTCTCTGCGGCCATCTCTGAGAACCCTATATATTCACATCTCTGTTTTGCCATCTCTGAGAACCCTATATATTCACATCTCTGTTTCGCCATCTCTGAGAACCCTTTATATTCACATCTCTGTTTCGCCATCTCTGAGAACCCTATATATTCACATCTCTGTTTCGCCATCTCTGAGAACCCTATATATTCACATCTCTGTTTCGCCATCTCTGAGAACCCTATATATTCACATCTCTGTTTCGCCATCTCTGAGAACCCTATATATTCACATCTCTGTGCGGCCATCTCTGAGAACCCTATATATTCACATCTCTGTGCGGCCATCTCTGAGAACCCTATATATTCACATCTCTGTTTCGCCATCTCTGAGAACCCTATATATTCACATCTCTGTGCGGCCATCTCTGAGAACCCTATATATTCACATCTCTGTGCGGCCATCTCTGAGAACCCTATATATCCACATCTCTGTGCGGCCATCTCTGAGAACCCTATATATTCACATCTCTGTTTCGCCATCTCTGAGAACCCTATATATTCACATCTCTGTGCGGCCATCTCTGAGAACCCTATATATTCACATCTCTGTTTCGCCATCTCTGAGAACCCTAAATATTCACATCTCTGTGCGGCCATCTCTGAGAACCCTATATATCCACATCTCTATGAGGCCATCTCTGAGAACCCTATATATTCACATCTCTGTGTGGCCATCTCTGAGAACCCTATATATTCACATTTCTGTTTCGCCATCTCTGAGAACCCTATATATTCACATCACTGTGCGGCCATCTCTGAGAACCCTATATATTCACATCTCTGTGTGGCCATCTCTGAGAACCCTATATATTCACATCTCTGTTTCGCCATCTCTGAGAACCCTATATATTCACATCTCTGTTTCGCCATCTCTGAGAACCGTATATATTCACATCTCTGTTTCGCCATCTCTGAGAACCCTATATATTCACATCTCTGTTTCGCCATCTCTCAGAACCCTATATATTCACATCTCTGTTTCGCCATCTCTGAGAACCCTATATATTCACATCTCTGTTTCGCCATTTCTAAGAACCCTATATATTCACATCTCTGTGTGGCCATCTCTGAGAACCCTATATATTCACATCTCTGTTTCGCCATCTCTGAGAACCCTATATATTCACATCTCTGTTTCGCCATCTCTGAGAACCCTATATATTCACATCTCTGTTTCGCCATCTCTGAGAACCCTATATATTCACATCTCTGTTTCGCCATCTCTGAGAACCCTATATATTCACATCTCTGTTTCGCCATCTCTGAGAAACCTATATATTCACATCTCTGTGCGGCCATCTCTGAGAAACCTATATATTCACATGTCTGTGCGACCATCTCTGAGAACCCTATATATTCACATCTCTGTGCGGCCATCTCTGAGAACCCTATATATTCACATCTCTGTTTTGCCATCTCTGAGAACCCTATATATTCACATCTCTGTTTCGCCATCTCTGAGAACCCTATATATTCACATCTCTGTTTCGCCATCTCTGAGAACCCTTTATATTCACATCTCTGTTTCTTCATCTCTGAGAACCCTATATATTCACATCTCTGTTTCGCCATCTCTGAGAACCCTATATATTCACATCTCTGTGCGGCCATCTCTGAGAACCCTATATATCCACATCTCTGTGCGGCCATCTCTGAGAACCCTATATATTTACATCTCTGTTTCGCCATCTCTGAGAAGCCTATATATTCACATCTCTGTTTCACCATCTCTGAGAACCCTATATATTCACATCTCTGTGCGGCCATCTCTGAGAACCCTATATATTCACATCTCTGTGCGGCCATCTCTGAGAACCCTATATATTCACATCTCTGTGCGGCCATCTCAGAGAACCCTATATATTCACATCTCTGTTTCGCCATCTCTGAGAACCCTATATATTCACATCTCTGTGCGGCCATCTCTGAGAACCCTATATATTCACATCTCTGTTTCGCTATCTCTGAGAACCCTATATATTCACATCTCTGTTTCGCCATCTCTGAGAACCCCATATATTCACATCTCTGTTTCGCCATCTCTGAGAACCCTATATATTCACATCTCTGTTTCGCCATCTCTGAGAACCCTATATATTCACATCTCTGTTTCACCATTTCTAAGAACCCTATATATTCACATCTCTGTGTGGCCATCTCTGAGAACCCTATATATTCACATCTCTGTTTCGCCATCTCTGAGAACCCTATATATTCACATCTCTGTTTCGCCATCTCTGAGAACCCTATATATTCACATCTCTGTTTCGCCATCTCTGAGAACCCTATATATTCACATCTCTGTTTCGCCATCTCTGAGAACCCTATATATTCACATCTATGTTTCGCCATCTCTGAGAAACCTATATATTCACATCTCTGTGCGGCCATCTCTGAGAAACCTATATATTCACATGTCTGTGCGACCATCTCTGAGAACCCTATATATTCACATCTCTGTGCGGCCATCTCTGAGAACCCTATATATTCACATCTCTGTTTTGCCATCTCTGAGAACCCTATATATTCACATCTCTGTTTCGCCATCTCTGAGAACCCTATATATTCACATCTCTGTTTCGCCATCTCTGAGAACCCTTTATATTCACATCTCTGTTTCTTCATCTCTGAGAACCCTATATATTCACATCTCTGTTTCGCCATCTCTGAGAACCCTATATATTCACATCTCTGTGCGGCCATCTCTGAGAACCCTATATATTCACATCTCTGTGCGGCCATCTCTGAGAACTCTATATACTCACATCTCTGTTTCGCCATCTCTGAGAACCCTATATATTCACATCTCTGTGCGGCCATCTCTGAGAATCCTATATATTCACATCTCTGTGCGGCCATCTCTGAGAACCCTATATATTCACATCTCTATGCGGCCATCTCTGAGAACCCTATATATTCACATCTCTGTTTTGCCATCTCTGAGAACCCTATATATTCACATCTCTGTGCAGCCATCTCTGAGAACCCTATATATCCACATCTCTGTGCGGCCATCTCTGAGAACCCTATATATTCACATCTCTGTTTCGCCATCTCTGAGAAGCCTATATATTCACATCTCTGTTTCACCATCTCTGAGAACCCTATATATTCACATCTCTGTGCGGCCATCTCTGAGAACCCTATATATTCACATCTCTGTGCGGCCTTCTCTGAGAACCCTATATATTCACATCTCTGTGCGGCCATCTCAGAGAACCCTATATATTCACATCTCTGTTTCGCCATCTCTGAGAACCCTATATATTCACATCTCTGTGCGGCCATCTCTGAGAACCCTATATATTCACATCTCTGTTTCGCCATCTCTGAGAACCCTATATATTCACATCTCTGTTTCGCCATCTCTGAGAACCCCATATATTCACATCTCTGTTTCGCCATCTCTGAGAACCCTATATATTCACATCTCTGTTTTGCCATCTCTGAGAACCCTATATATTCACATCTCTGTTTCGCCATCTCTGAGAACCCTATATATTCACATCTCTGTGCGGCCATCTCTGAGAACCCTATATATTCACATCTCTGTGCGGCCATCTCTGAGAACCCTATATATTCACATATCTATGCGGCCATCTCTGAGAACCCTATATATTCACATCTCTGTTTCGCCATCTCTGAGAACCCTATATATTCACATCTCTGTGCAGCCATCTCTGAGAACCCTATATATTCACATCTCTGTTTCGCCATCTCTGAGAACCCTATATATTCACATCTCTGTTTCACCATCTCTGAGAACCCTATATATTCACATCTCTGTGCGGCCATCTCTGAGAACCCTATATATTCACATCTCTGTGCGGCCATCTCTGAGAACCCTATATATTCACATCTCTGTGCGGCCATCTCAGAGAACCCTATATATTCACATCTCTGTTTCGCCATCTCTGAGAACCCTATATATTCACATCTCTGTGCGGCCATCTCTGAGAACCCTATATATTCACATCTCTGTTTCGCCATCTCTGAGAACCCTATATATTCACATCTCTGTTTCGCCATCTCTGAGAACCCCATATATTCACATCTCTGTGTCGCCATCTCTGAGAACCCTATATATTCACATCTCTGTTTTGCCATCTCTGAGAACCCTATATATTCACATCTCTGTTTCGCCATCTCTGAGAACCCTATATATTCACATCTCTGTTTTGCCATCTCTGAGAACCCTATATATTCACATCTCTGTGCGGCCATCTCTGAGAACCCTATATATTCACATCTCTGTGCGGCCATCTCTGAGAACCCTATATATTCACATCTCTGTTTCGCCATCTCTGAGAACCCTATATATTCACATCTCTGTTTCGCCATCTCTGAGAACCCTATATATTCACATCTCTGTTTCGCCATCTCTGAGAACCCTATATATTCACATCTCTGTTTCGCCATCTCTGAGAACCCTATATATTCACATCTCTGTGCGGCCATCTCTGAGAAACCTATATATTCACATCTCTGTGCGACCATCTCTGAGAACCCTTTATATTCACATCTCTGTGCGGCCATCTCTGAGAACCCTATATATTCACATCTCTGTTTTGCCATCTCTGAGAACCCTATATATTCACATCTCTGTTTCGCCATCTCTGAGAACCCTATATATTCACATCTCTGTTTCGCCATCTCTGAGAACCCTATATATTCACATCTCTTTTTCACCATGTCTGAGAACCCTATATATTCACATCTCTGTTTCGCCATCTCTGAGAACCCTATATATTCACATCTCTGTGCGGCCATCTCTGAGAACCCTATATATTCACATCTCTGTGCGGCCATCTCTGAGAACCCTATATATTCACATCTCTGTTTCGCCATCTCTGAGAACCCTATATATTCACATCAATGTGCGGCCATCTCTGAGAACCCTATATATTCACATCTCTGTTTCGCCATCTCTGAGAACCCTATATATTCACATCTCTGTTTTGCCATCTCTGAGAACCCTATATATTCACATCTCTGTGCGGCCATCTCTGAGAACCCTATATATTCACATCTCTGTGCGGCCATCTCTGAGAACCCTATATATTCACATCTCTGTTTCGCCATCTCTGAGAAACCTATATATTCACATCTCTGTTTCGCCATCTCTGAGAACCCTATATATTCACATCTCTGTGCGGCCATCTCTGACAACCCTATATATTCACATCTCTGTGTGGCCATCTCTGAGAACCTAATATATTCACATCTCTGTTTCGCCATCTCTGAGAACCCTATATATTCACATCACTGTGCGGCCATCTCTGAGAACCCTATATATTCACATTTCTGTGTGGCCATCTCTGAGAACCCTATATATTCACATCTCTGTTTCGCCATCTCTGAGAACCCTATATATTCACATCTCTGTGCGGCCATCTCTGAGAACCCTATATATTCACATCTCTGTGTGGCCATCTCTGAGAACCTAATATATTCACATCTCTGTTTCGCCATCTCTGAGAACCCTATATATTCACATCACTGTGCGGCCATCTCTGAGAACCCTATATATTCACATCTCTGTGCGGCCATCTCTGAGAAACCTATATATTCACATCTCTGCGCGACCATCTCTGAGAACCCTATATATTCACATCTCTGTGCGGCCATCTCTGAGAACCCTATATATTCACATCTCTGTTTTGCCATCTCTGAGAACCCTATATATTCACATCTCTGTTTCGCCATCTCTGAGAACCCTATATATTCACATCTCTGTTTCGCCATCTCTGAGAACCCTATATATTCACATCTCTGTTTCGCCATCTCTGAGAACCCTATATATTCACATCTCTGTTTCGCCATCTCTGAGAACCCTATATATTCACATCTCTGTCCGGCCATCTCTGAGAACCCTATATATTCACATCTCTGTGCGGCCATCTCTGAGAACCCTATATATTCACATCTCTGTTTCGCCATCTCTGAGAACCCTATATATTCACATCAATGTGCGGCCATCTCTGAGAACCCTATATATTCACATCTCTGTTTCGCCATCTCTGAGAACCCTATATATTCACATCTCTGTTTTGCCATCTCTGAGAACCCTATATATTCACATCTCTGTGCGGCCATCTCTGAGAACCCTATATATTCACATCTCTGTGCGGCCATCTCTGAGAACCCTATATATTCACATCTCTGTTTCGCCATCTCTGAGAACCCTATATATTCACATCTCTGTTTCGCCATCTCTGAGAACCCTATATATTCACATCTCTGTGCGGCCATCTCTGAGAACCCTATATATTCACATCTCTGTGAGGCCATCTCTGAGAACCTAATATATTCACATCTCTGTTTCGCCATCTCTGAGAACCCTATATATTCACATCACTGTGCGGCCATCTCTGAGAACCCTATATATTCACATTTCTGTGTGGCCATCTCTGAGAACCCTATATATTCACATCTCTGTGCGGCCATCTCTGAGAACTCTATATACTCACATCTCTGTTTCGCCATCTCTGAGAACCCTATATATTCACATCTCTGTTTCGCCATCTCTGAGAACCCTATATATTCACATCTCTATGCGGCCATCTCTGAGAACCCTATATATTCACATCTCTGTTTCGCCATCTCTGAGAACCCTATATATTCACATCTCTGTGCGGCCATCTCTGAGAACCCTATATATCCACATCTCTGTGCGGCCATCTCTGAGAACCCTATATATTCACATCTCTGTTTCGCCATCTCTGAGAACCCTATATATTCACATCTCTGTTTCAACATCTCTGAGAACCCTATATATTCACATCTCTGTGCGGCCATCTCTGAGAACCCTATATATTCACATCTCTGTTTTGCCATCTCTGAGAACCCTATATATTCACATCTCTGTTTCGCCATCTCTGAGAACCCTATATATTCACATCTCTGTTTCGCCATCTCTGAGAACCCCATATATTCACATCTCTGTTTTGCCATCTCTGAGAACCCTATATATTCACATCTCTGTTTCGCCATCTCTGAGAACCCTATATATTCACATCTCTGTTTCGCCATCTCTGAGAACCCTATATATTCACATCTCTGTTTTGCCATCTCTGAGAACCCTATATATTCACATCTCTGTTTTGCCATCTCTGAGAACCCTATATATTCACATCTCTGTGCGGCCATCTCTGAGAACCCTATATATTCACATCTCTGTGCGGCCATCTCTGAGAACCCTATATATTCACATCTCTGTTTCGCCATCTCTGAGAACCCTATATATTCACATCTCTGTGCGGCCATCTCTGAGAACCCTATATATTCACATCTCTGTTTCGCCATCTCTGAGAACCCTATATATTCACATCTCTGTGCGGCCATCTCTGAGAACCCTATATATTCACATCTCTGTGAGGCCATCTCTGAGAACCTAATATATTCACATCTCTGTTTCGCCATCTCTGAGAACCCTATATATTCACATCACTGTGCGGCCATCTCTGAGAACCCTATATATTCACATTTCTGTGTGGCCATCTCTGAGAACCCTATATATTCACATCTCTGTGCGGCCATCTCTGAGAACTCTATATACTCACATCTCTGTTTCGCCATCTCTGAGAACCCTATATATTCACATCTCTGTTTCGCCATCTCTGAGAACCCTATATATTCACATCTCTATGCGGCCATCTCTGAGAACCCTATATATTCACATCTCTGTTTCGCCATCTCTGAGAACCCTATATATTCACATCTCTGTGCGGCCATCTCTGAGAACCCTATATATCCACATCTCTGTGCGGCCATCTCTGAGAACCCTATATATTCACATCTCTGTTTCGCCATCTCTGAGAACCCTATATATTCACATCTCTGTTTCAACATCTCTGAGAACCCTATATATTCACATCTCTGTGCGGCCATCTCTGAGAACCCTATATATTCACATCTCTGTTTTGCCATCTCTGAGAACCCTATATATTCACATCTCTGTTTCGCCATCTCTGAGAACCCTATATATTCACATCTCTGTTTCGCCATCTCTGAGAACCCCATATATTCACATCTCTGTTTTGCCATCTCTGAGAACCCTATATATTCACATCTCTGTTTCGCCATCTCTGAGAACCCTATATATTCACATCTCTGTTTCGCCATCTCTGAGAACCCTATATATTCACATCTCTGTTTTGCCATCTCTGAGAACCCTATATATTCACATCTCTGTTTTGCCATCTCTGAGAACCCTATATATTCACATCTCTGTGCGGCCATCTCTGAGAACCCTATATATTCACATCTCTGTGCGGCCATCTCTGAGAACCCTATATATTCACATCTCTGTTTCGCCATCTCTGAGAACCCTATATATTCACATCTCTGTGCGGCCATCTCTGAGAACCCTATATATTCACATCTCTGTTTCGCCATCTCTGAGAACCCTATATATTCACATCTCTGTTTCGCCATCTCTGAGAACCCTATATATTCACATCTCTGTGCGGACATCTCTGAGAACCCTATATATTCACATCTCTGTGCGGCCATCTCTGAGAACCCTATATATTCACATCTCTGTTTCGCCATCTCTGAGAACCCTATATATTCACATCTCTGTGAGGCCATCTCTGAGAACCCTATATATTCACATCTCTGTGCGGCCATCTCTGAGAACCCTATATATCCACATCTCTGTGCGGCCATCTCTGAGAGCCCTATATATTCACATCTCTGTGATGGCCATCTCTGAGAACCCTATATATTCACATCTCTGTGCGGCCATCTCTGAGAACCCTATATATTCACATCTCTGTTTCGCCATCTCTGAGAACCCTATATATTCACATCTCTGTGCGGCCATCTCTGAGAACCCTATATATTCACATCTCTGTTTCGCCATCTCTGAGAACCCTATATATTCACATCTCTGTGCGGCCATCTCTGAGAACCCTATATATCCACATCTCTATGAGGCCATCTCTGAGAACCCTATATATTCACATCTCTGTGTGGCCATCTCTGAGAACCCTATATATTCACATCTCTGTTTCGCCATCTCTGAGAACCCTATATATTCACATCTCTGTGCGGCCATCTCTGAGAACTCTATATATTCACATCTCTGTGCGGCCATCTCTGAGAACCCTATATATTCACATCTCTGTGCGACCATCTCTGAGAACCCTATATATTCACATCTCTGTGCGGCCATCTCTGAGAACCCTATATATTCACATCTCTGTTTTGCCATCTCTGAGAACCCTATATATTCACATCTCTGTGCGGCCATCTCTGAGAACCCTATATATTCACATCTCTGTTTCGCCATCTCTGAGAACCCTATATATTCACATCAATGTGCGGCCATCTCTGAGAACCCTATATATTCACATCTCTGTTTCGCCATCTCTGAGAACCCTATATATTCACATCTCTGTTTTGCCATCTCTGAGAACCCTATATATTCACATCTCTGTGCGGCCATCTCTGAGAACCCTATATATTCACATCTCTGTTTCGCCATCTCTGAGAACCCTATATATTCACATCTCTGTTTCGCCATCTCTGAGAACCCTATATATTCACATCTCTGTGCGTCCATCTCTGAGAACCCTATATATTCACATCTCTGTTTCGCCATCTCTGAGAACCCTATATATTCACATCTCTGTGCGGCCATCTCTGAGAACCCTATATATTCATATCTCTGTGCGGCCATCTCTGAGAACCCTATATATTCACATCTCTGTTTCGCCATCTCTGAGAACCCTATATATTCACATCTCTGTTTCGCCATCTCTGAGAACCCTATATATTCACATCTCTGTGCGGCCATCTCTGAGAACCCTATATATTCACATCTCTGTGTGGCTATCTCTGACAACCTAATATATTCACATCTCTGTTTCGCCATCTCTGAGAACCCTATATATTCACATCACTGTGCGGCCATCTCTGAGAACCCTATATATTCACATTTCTGTGTGGCCATCTCTGAGAACCCTATATATTCACATCTCTGTGCGGCCATCTCTGAGAACTCTATATACTCACATCTCTGTTTCGCCATTTCTGAGAACCCTATATATTCACATCTCTGTTTCGCCATCTCTGAGAACCCTATATATTCACATCTCTATGCGGCCATCTCTGAGAACCCTATATATTCACATCTCTGTTTCGCCATCTCTGAGAACCCTATATATTCACATCTCTGTGCGGCCATGTCTGAGAACCCTATATATCCACATCTCTGTGCGGCCATCTCTGAGAACCCTATATATTCACATCTCTGTTTCGCCATCTCTGAGAACCCTATATATTCACATCTCTGTTTCACCATCTCTGAGAACCCTATATATTCACATCTCTGTGCGGCCATCTCTGAGAACCCTATATATTCACATCTCTGTGCGGCCATCTCTGAGAACCCTATATATTCTCATCTCTGTGCGGCCATCTCAGAGAACCCTATATATTCACATCTCTGTTTTGCCATCTCTCAGAACCCTATATATTCACATCTCTGTTTCGCCTTCTCTGAGAACCCTATATATTCACATCTCTGTTTCGCCATCTCTGAGAACCCTATATATTCACATCTCTGTTTTGCCATCTCTGAGAACCCTATATATTCACATCTCTGTTTCGCCATCCCTGAGAACCCTATATATTCACATCTCTGTTTCGCCATCTCTGAGAACCCTATATATTCACATCTCTGTTTTGCCATCTCTGAGAACCCTATATATTCACATCTCTGTTTTGCCATCTCTGAGAACCCTATATAGTCACATCTCTGTGCGGCCATCTCTGAGAACCCTATATATTCACATCTCTGTGCGGCCATCTCTGAGAACCCTATATATTCACATCTCTGTTTCGCCATCTCTGAGAACCCTATATATTCACATCTCTGTGCGGCCATCTCTGAGAACCCTATATATTCACATCTCTGTTTCGCCATCTCTGAGAACCCTATATATTCACATCTCTGTTTCGCCATCTCTGAGAACCCTATATATTCACATCTCTGTGCGGACATCTCTGAGAACCCTATATATTCACATCTCTGTGCGGCCATCTCTGAGAACCCTATATATTCACATCTCTGTTTCGCCATCTCTGAGAACCCTATATATTCACATCTCTGTGCGGCCATCTCTGAGAACCCTATATATTCACATCTCTGTTTCGCCATCTCTGAGAACCCTATATATTCACATCTCTGTGCGGCCATCTCTGAGAACCCTATATATCCACATCTCTATGAGGCCATCTCTGAGAACCCTATATATTCACATCTCTGTGTGGCCATCTCTGAGAACCCTATATATTCACATCTCTGTTTTGCCATCTCTGAGAACCCTATATATTCACATCACTGTGCGGCCATCTCTGAGAACCCTATATATTCACATCTCTGTGTGGCCATCTCTGAGAACCCTATATATTCACATCTCTGTTTCGCCATCTCTGAGAACCCTATATATTCACATCTCTGTTTCGCCATCTCTGAGAACCCTATATATTCACATCTCTGTTTCGCCATCTCTGAGAACCCTATATATTCACATCACTGTGTGGCCATCTCTGAGAACCCTATATATCCACATCTCTGTGCGGCCATCTCTGAGAACCCTATATATTCACATCTCTGTGTGGCCATCTCTGAGAACCCTATATATTCACATCTCTGTTTCGCCATCTCTGAGAACCCTATGTATTCACATCTCTGTTTCGCCATCTCTGAGAACCGTATATATTCACATCTCTGTTTCGCCATCTCTGAGAACCCTATATATTCACATCTCTGTTTCGCCATCTCTGAGAACCCTATATATTCACATCTCTGTTTCGCCATCTCTGAGAACCCTATATATTCACATCTCTGTTTCGCCATTTCTAAGAACCCTATATATTCACATCTCTGTGTGGCCATCTCTGAGAACCCTATATATTCACATCTCTGTTTCGCCATCTCTGAGAACCCTATATATTCACATCTCTGTTTCGCCATCTCTGAGAACCGTATAAATTCACATCTCTGTTTCGCCATCTCTGAGAACCCTATATATTCACATCTCTGTTTCGCCATCTCTGAGAACCCTATATATTCACATCTCTGTTTCGCCATCTCTGAGAACCCTATATATTCACATCTCTGTGCGGCCATCTCTGAGAAACCTATATATTCACATCTCTGTTTCGCCATCTCTGAGAACCCTATATATTCACATCTCTGTGCGGCCATCTCTGAGAACCCTATATATCCACATCTCTATGAGGCCATCTCTGAGAATCCTATATATTCACATCTCTGTGTGGCCATCTCTGAGAACCCTATATATTCACATCTCTGTTTCGCCATCTCTGAGAACCCTATATATTCACATCACTGTGCGGCCATCTCTGAGAACCCTATATATTCACATCTCTGTGTGGCCATCTCTGAGAACCCTATATATTCACATCTCTGTTTCGCCATCTCTGAGAACCCTATATATTCACATCTCTGTTTCGCCATCTCTGAGAACCCTATATATTCACATCTCTGTTTCGCCATCTCTGAGAACCCTATATATTCACATCACTGTGCGGCCATCTCTGAGAACCCTATATATCCACATCTATGTGCGGCCATCTCTGAGAACCCTATATATTTACATCTCTGTGTGGTCATCTCTGAGAACCCTATATATTCACATTTCTCTTTCGCCATCTCTGAGAACCCTATATATTCACATCACTGTGCGGCCATCTCTGAGAACCCTATATATTCACATCTCTGTGTGGCCATCTCTGAGAACCCTATATATTCACATCTCTGTTTCGCCATCTCTGAGAACCCTATATATTCACATCTCTGTTTCGCCATCTCTGAGAACCGTATATATTCACATCTCTGTTTCACCATCTCTGAGAACCCTATATATTCACATCTCTGTTTCGCCATCTCTGAGAACCCTATATATTCACATCTCTGTTTCGCCATCTCTGAGAACCCTATATATTCACATCTCTGTTTCGCCATTTCTAAGAACCCTATATATTCACATCTCTGTGTGGCCATCTCTGAGAACCCTATATATTCACATCTCTGTTTCGCCATCTCTGAGAACCCTATATATTCACATCTCTGTTTCGCCATCTCTGAGAACCCTATATATTCACATCTCTGTTTCGCCATCTCTGAGAACCGTATATATTCACATCTCTGTTTCGCCATCTCTGAGAACCCTATATATTCACATCTCTGTTTCGCCATCTCTGAGAACCCTATATATTCACATCTCTTTTTCGCCATCTCTGAGAACCCTATATATTCACATCTCTGTGCGGCCATCTCTGAGAAACCTATATATTCACATCTCTGTGCGGCCATCTCTGAGAACCCTATATATTCACATCTCTGTTTTGCCATCTCTGAGAACTCTATATATTCACATCTCTGTTTCGCCATCTCTGAGAACCCTATATATTCACATCTCTGTTTCGCCATCTCTGAGAACCCTATATATTCACATCTCTGTTTCGCCATCTCTGAGAACCCTATATATTCACATCTCTGTTTCGCCATCTCTGAGAACCCTATATATTCACATCTCTGTGCGGCCATCTCTGAGAACCCTATATATTCACATCTCTATGCGGCCATCTCTGAGAACCCTATATATTCACATCTCTGTGCGGCCATCTCTGAGAAACCTATATATTCACATCTCTGTGCGGCCATCTCTGAGAACCCTATATATTCACATCTCTGTTTTGCCATCTCTGAGAACTCTATATATTCACATCTCTGTTTCGCCATCTCTGAGAACCCTATATATTCACATCTCTGTTTTGCCATCTCTGAGAACCCTATATATTCTCATCTCTGTTTTGCCATCTCTGAGAACCCTATATATCCACATCTCTGTGCGGCCATCTCTGAGAACCCTATATATTCACATCTCTGTTTCACCATCTCTGAGAAGCCTATATATTCACATCTCTGTTTCACCATCTCTGAGAACCCTATATATTCACATCTCTGTGCGGCCATCTCTGAGAACCCTATATATTCACATCTTTGTGCGGCCATCTCTGAGAACCCTATATATTCACATCTCTGTGCGGCCATCTCTGAGAACCCTATATATTCACATCTCTGTTTCGCCATCTCTGAGAACCCTATATATTCACATCTCTGTGCGGCCATCTCTGAGAACCCTATATATTCACATCTCTGTTTCGCCATCTCTGAGAACCCTATATATTCACATCTCTGTTTCGCCATCTCTGAGAACCCTATATATTCACATCTCTGTGCGGCCATCTCTGAGAACCCTATATATTCACATCTCTGTTTCGCCATCTCTGAGAACCCTATATATTCACATCTCTGTTTCGCCATCTCTGAGAACCCTATATGTTCACATCTCTGTGCGGCCATCTCTGAGAACTCTATATTCTCACATCTCTGTTTCGCCATCTCTGAGAACTCTATATATTCACATCTCTGTGCGGCCATCTCTGAGAACCCTATATATTCACATCTCTGTGCGGCTATCTCTGAGAACCCTATATATTCACATCTCTGTTTCGCCATCTCTGAGAACCCTATATATTCACATCTCTGTGCGGCCATCTCTGAGAACCCTATATATTCACATCTCTGTTTCGCCATCTCTGAGAACCCTATATATTCACATCTCTGTTTCGCCATCTCTGAGAACCCTATTATTCACATCTCTGTTTCGCTATCTCTGAGAACCGTATATATTCACATCTCTGTTTCGCCATCTCTGAGAACTCTCTATATTCACATCTCTGTGCGGCCATCTCTGAGAACCCTATACAGTGCCTACAAATAGTATTCAACCCCCTGCAGATTTAGCTGGTTGACACATGCGGAATTAACTTGGCATTGTGACATTTGTACTGTAGATCAGCCTGGAAGTGGGAAATGCACTGCAGCAAATTTTTTTTTTTTTTTTTTTTTAAACGTTAAAAGTTAATTCAGAGTGTCATTTATTATTCAACCCCTCAAACCACAAGAATTCTGTTTGGTCCCCCTAAAGTATTAAGAAGTAGTTCAGGCACCAAGAATAGTGAGCTTCACATGTGTGGATTAAAGATCTCTTTTGCCAGCCTTTTCTGACAATTTAAGACCCTCCCCAAACTTGTGAACAGCACTCAGACATGGTCAACATGGGAAAGACAAAGGAGCATTCCAAGGCCATCAGAGACAAGATCGTGGAGGGTCACAAGGCTGGCAAGGGGTACAAAACCCTTTCCAAGGAGTTGGGCCTACCTGTCTCCACTGTTGGGAGCATCATCCGTAAGTGGAAGGCTTATGGAACTACTGTTAGCCTTCCACGGCCTGGACAGCCTTTGAAAGTGTCCTCCCGTGCCGAGGCCAGGCTTGTCCGAAGAGTCAAGGCTAACCCAAGGCCAACAAGGAAGGAGCTCCGGGAAGATCTCATGGCAGTGGGGACATTGGTTTCAGCCAATACCATAAGTAACGTACTCCACCGCAATGGTCTCCGTTCCAGACGAGCCTGTATGGTACCTTTACTTTCAAAGCGTCATGTCAAGGCTCGTCTACAGTTTGCTCATGATCACTTGGAGGACTCTGAGACAGACTGGTTCAAGGTTCTATGATCTGATGAGACCAAGATCGAGATCTTTGGTGCCAACCACACACGTGACGTTTGGAGACTGGATGGCACTGCATACGACCCCAAGAATACCATCCCTACAGTCAAGCATGGTGGTGGCAGCATCATGCTGTGGGGCTGTTTCTCAGCCAAGGGGCCTGGCCATCTGGTCCGCATCCATGGGAAGATGTATAGCACAGCCTACCTGGAGATTTTGGCCAAGAACCTCCGCTCCTCCATCAAGGATCTTAAGATGGGTCGTAATTTCATCTTCCAACAAGACAACGACCCAAAGCACACAGCCAAGAAAACCAAGGCCTGGTTCAAGAGGGAAAAAGTCAAGGTGTTGGAGTGGCCTAGTCAGTCTCCTGACCTTAACCCAATTGAAAACTTGTGGAAGGAGCTCAAGAATAAAGTCCACATGAGACACCCAAAGAACCTAGATAACTTGGAGAAGATCTGCATGGAGGAGTGGGCCAAGATAACTCCACAGACCTGTGCCGGCCTGATCAGGTCTTATAAAAGACGATTATCAGCTGTAATTGCAAACAAGGGTTATTCCACAAAATATTAAACATAGGGGTTGTATAATAATTGACCCACACTTTTATGTTTAAAATTTAATAAAATTCAACTGAGCAGCATAACTTTTTGGTTTGTAAGATTTATGCTTCTGTTCATAAAACCTACTCTCGTTTGCAGTTTGAAGGCTCTAACTTATTTGCATCTTATCAAACCAGCTAAATCTGCAGGGGGTTGAATACTACTTGTAGGCACTGTATATTCACATCTCTGTGCGGCCATCTCTGAGAACCCTATATATTCACATCTCTGTTTCGCCATCTCTGAGAACTCTATATATTAACATCTCTGTGCGGCCATCTCTGAGAACCCTATATATTCACATCTCTGTGCGGCCATCTCTGAGAACCCTATATATTCACATCTCTGTTTCGCCATCTCTGAGAACCCTATATATTCACATCTCTGTGTGGCCATCTCTGAGAACCCTATATATTCACATCTCTGTTTCGCCATCTCTGAGAACCCTATATATTCACATCTCTGTTTCGCCATCTCTGAGAACCGTATATATTCACATCTCTGTTTCGCCATCTCTGAGAACCCTATATATTCACATCTCTGTTTCGCCATCTCTGAGAACCCTATATATTCACATCTCTGTTTCGCCATCTCTGAGAACCCTATATATTCACATCTCTGTGCGGCCATCTCTGAGAAACCTATATATTCACATCTCTGTGCGACCATCTCTGAGAACCCTATATATTCACATCTCTGTGCGGCCATCTCTGAGAACCCTATATATTCACATCTCTGTTTTGCCATCTCTGAGAACCCTATATATTCACATCTCTGTTTCGCCATCTCTGAGAACCCTATATATTCACATCTCTGTTTCGCCATCTCTGAGAACTCTATATATTCACATCTCTGTTTCGCCATCTCTGAGAACCCTATATATTCACATCTCTGTGCGGCCATCTCTGAGAACCCTATATATTCACATCTCTGTGCGGCCATCTCTGAGAACCCTATATATTCACATCTCTGTTTCGCCATCTCTGAGAACCCTATATATTCACATCTCTGTGTGGCCATCTCTGAGAACCCTATATATTCACATCTCTGTTTCGCCATCTCTGAGAACCCTATATATTCACATCTCTGTTTCGCCATCTCTGAGAACCGTATATATTCACATCTCTGTTTCGCCATCTCTGAGAACCCTATATATTCACATCTCTGTTTCGCCATCTCTGAGAACCCTATATATTCACATCTCTGTTTCGCCATCTCTGAGAACCCTATATATTCACATCTCTGTGCGGCCATCTCTGAGAAACCTATATATTCACATCTCTGTGCGACCATCTCTGAGAACCCTATATATTCACATCTCTGTGCGGCCATCTCTGAGAACCCTATATATTCACATCTCTGTTTTGCCATCTCTGAGAACCCTATATATTCACATCTCTGTTTCGCCATCTCTGAGAACCCTATATATTCACATCTCTGTTTCGCCATCTCTGAGAACCCTATATATTCACATCTCTGTTTCGCCATCTCTGAGAACCCTATATATTCACATCTCTGTGCGGCCATCTCTGAGAACCCTATATATTCACATCTCTGTGCGGCCATCTCTGAGAACCCTATATATTCACATCTCTGTTTCGCCATCTCTGAGAACCCTATATATTCACATCTCTGTTTCGCCATCTCTGAGAACCGTATATATTCACATCTCTGTTTCGCCATCTCTGAGAACCCTATATATTCACATCTCTGTTTCGCCATCTCTGAGAACCCTATATATTCACATCTCTGTTTCGCCATCTCTGAGAACCCTATATATTCACATCTCTGTGCGGCCATCTCTGAGAAACCTATATATTCACATCTCTGTGCGACCATCTCTGAGAACCCTATATATTCACATCTCTGTGCGGCCATCTCTGAGAACCCTATATATTCACATCTCTGTTTTGCCATCTCTGAGAACCCTATATATTCACATCTCTGTTTCGCCATCTCTGAGAACCCTATATATTCACATCTCTGTGCGACCATCTCTGAGAACCCTATATATTCACATCTCTGTTTCGCCATCTCTGAGAACCCTATATATTCACATCTCTGTTTCGCCATCTCTGAGAACCGTATATATTCACATCTCTGTTTCGCCATCTCTGAGAACCCTATATATTCACATCTCTGTTTCGCCATCTCTGAGAACCCTATATATTCACATCTCTGTTTCGCCATCTCTGAGAACCCTATATATTCACATCTCTGTGCGGCCATCTCTGAGAACCCTATATATTCACATCTCTGTGCGGCCATCTCTGAGAACTCTATATATTCACATCTCTGTGCGGCCATCTCTGAGAACCCTATATATTCACATCTCTGTGCGGCCATCTCTGAGAACTCTATATATTCACATCTCTGTGCGGCCATCTCTGAGAAACCTATATATTCACATCTCTGTGCGACCATCTCTGAGAACCCTATATATTCACATCTCTGTGCGACCATCTCTGAGAACCCTATATATTCACATCTCTGTTTTGCCATCTCTGAGAACCCTATATATTCACATCTCTGTTTCGCCATCTCTGAGAACCCTATATATTCACATCTCTGTTTCGCCATCTCTGAGAACTCTATATATTCACATCTCTGTTTCGCCATCTCTGAGAACCCTATATATTCACATCTCTGTGCGGCCATCTCTGAGAACCCTATATATTCACATCTCTGTGCGGCCATCTCTGAGAACCCTATATATTCACATCTCTGTTTCGCCATCTCTGAGAACCCTATATATTCACATCTCTGTGTGGCCATCTCTGAGAACCCTATATATTCACATCTCTGTTTCGCCATCTCTGAGAACCCTATATATTCACATCTCTGTTTCGCCATCTCTGAGAACCGTATATATTCACATCTCTGTTTCGCCATCTCTGAGAACCCTATATATTCACATCTCTGTTTCGCCATCTCTGAGAACCCTATATATTCACATCTCTGTTTCGCCATCTCTGAGAACCCTATATATTCACATCTCTGTGCGGCCATCTCTGAGAAACCTATATATTCACATCTCTGTGCGACCATCTCTGAGAACCCTATATATTCACATCTCTGTGCGGCCATCTCTGAGAACCCTATATATTCACATCTCTGTTTTGCCATCTCTGAGAACCCTATATATTCACATCTCTGTTTCGCCATCTCTGAGAACCCTATATATTCACATCTCTGTTTCGCCATCTCTGAGAACCCTATATATTCACATCTCTGTTTCGCCATCTCTGAGAACCCTATATATTCACATCTCTGTGCGGCCATCTCTGAGAACCCTATATATTCACATCTCTGTGCGGCCATCTCTGAGAACTCTATATATTCACATCTCTGTGCGGCCATCTCTGAGAACCCTATATATTCACATCTCTGTTTCGCCATCTCTGAGAACCCTATATATTCACATCTCTGTTTCGCCATCTCTGAGAACTCTATATATTCACATCTCTGTGCGGCCATCTCTGAGAACCCTATATATTCACATCTCTGTGCGGCCATCTCTGAGAACCCTATATATTCACATCTCTGTTTCGCCATCTCTGAGAACCCTATATATTCACATCTCTGTGTGGCCATCTCTGAGAACCCTATATATTCACATCTCTGTTTCGCCATCTCTGAGAACCCTATATATTCACATCTCTGTTTCGCCATCTCTGAGAACCGTATATATTCACATCTCTGTTTCGCCATCTGTGAGAACCCTATATATTCACATCTCTGTTTCGCCATCTCTGAGAACCCTATATATTCACATCTCTGTTTCGCCATCTCTGAGAACCCTATATATTCACATCTCTGTGCGGCCATCTCTGAGAAACCTATATATTCACATCTCTGTGCGACCATCTCTGAGAACCCTATATATTCACATATCTGTGCGGCCATCTCTGAGAACCCTATATATTCACATCTCTGTTTTGCCATCTCTGAGAACCCTATATATTCACATCTCTGTTTCGCCATCTCTGAGAACCCTATATATTCACATCTCTGTTTCGCCATCTCTGAGAACCCTATATATTCACATCTCTGTTTCGCCATCTCTGAGAACCCTATATATTCACATCTCTGTGCGGCCATCTCTGAGAACCCTATATATTCACATCTCTGTTTCGCCATCTCTGAGAACCCTATATATTCACATCTCTGTTTCACCATCTCTGAGAACCCTATATATTCACATCTCTGTGCGGCCATCTCTGAGAACCCTATATATTCACATCTCTGTGCGGCCATCTCAGAGAACCCTATATATTCACATCTCTGTTTCGCCATCTGAGAACCCTATATATTCACATCTCTGTTTTGCCATCTCTGAGAACCCTATATATTCACATCTCTGTTTTGCCATCTCTGAGAACCCTATATATTCACATCTCTGTTTCGCCATCTCTGAGAACCCCATATATTCACATCTCTGTTTCGCCATCTCTGAGAACCGTATATATTCACATCTCTGTTTCGCCATCTGTGAGAACCCTATATATTCACATCTCTGTTTCGCCATCTCTGAGAACCCTATATATTCACATCTCTGTTTCGCCATCTCTGAGAACCCTATATATTCACATCTCTGTGCGGCCATCTCTGAGAAACCTATATATTCACATCTCTGTGCGACCATCTCTGAGAACCCTATATATTCACATATCTGTGCGGCCATCTCTGAGAACCCTATATATTCACATCTCTGTTTTGCCATCTCTGAGAACCCTATATATTCACATCTCTGTTTCGCCATCTCTGAGAACCCTATATATTCACATCTCTGTTTCGCCATCTCTGAGAACCCTATATATTCACATCTCTGTTTCGCCATCTCTGAGAACCCTATATATTCACATCTCTGTGCGGCCATCTCTGAGAACCCTATATATTCACATCTCTGTTTCGCCATCTCTGAGAACCCTATATATTCACATCTCTGTTTCACCATCTCTGAGAACCCTATATATTCACATCTCTGTGCGGCCATCTCTGAGAACCCTATATATTCACATCTCTGTGCGGCCATCTCAGAGAACCCTATATATTCACATCTCTGTTTCGCCATCTCTGAGAACCCTATATATTCACATCTCTGTTTCGCCATCTCTGAGAACCCTATATATTCACATCTCTGTTTCGCCATCTCTGAGAACCCTATATATTCACATCTCTGTTTCGCCATCTCTGAGAACCCCATATATTCACATCTCTGTTTCGCCATCTCTGAGAACCCTATATATTCACATCTCTGTTTTGCCATCTCTGAGAACCCTATATATTCACATCTCTGTTTTGCCATCTCTGAGAACTCTATATATTCACATCTCTGTTTCGCCATCTCTGAGAACCCTATATATTCACATCTCTGTTTCGCCATTTCTGAGAACCCTATATATTCACATCTCTGTTTCGCCATCTCTGAGAACCCTATATATTCACATCTCTGTGCGGCCATCTCTGAGAACCCTATATATTCACATCTCTGTTTCGCCATCTCTGAGAACCCTATATATTCACATCTCTGTTTCACCATCTCTGAGAACCCTATATATTCACATCTCTGTGCTGCCATCTCTGAGAACCCTATATATTCACATCTCTGTGCGGCAATCTCTGAGAACCCTATATATTCACATCTCTGTGCGGCCATCTCAGAGAACCCTATATATTCACATCTCTGTTTCACCATCTCTGAGAACCCTATATATTCACATCTCTGTTTCGCCATCTCTGAGAACCCTATATATTCACATCTCTGTTTCGCCATCTCTGAGAACCCTATATATTCACATCTCTGTTTCGCCATCTCTGAGAACCCTATATATTCACATCTCTGTGCGGCCATCTCTGAGAACCCTATATATTCACATCTCTGTGCGGCCATCTCTGAGAACTCTATATATTCACATCTCTGTGCGGCCATCTCTGAGAACCCTATATATTCACATCTCTGTTTCGCCATCTCTGAGAACCCTATATATTCACATCTCTGTTTCGCCATCTCTGAGAACCCTATATATTCACATCTCTGTTTCGCCATCTCTGAGAACCCTATATATTCACATCTCTGTGCGGCCATCTCTGAGAACCCTATATATTCACATCTCTGTGCGGCCATCTCTGAGAACTCTATATATTCACATCTCTGTGCGGCCATCTCTGAGAACCCTATATATTCACATCTCTGTTTCGCCATCTCTGAGAACCCTATATATTCACATCTCTGTTTCGCCATCTCTGAGAACTCTATATATTCACATCTCTGTGCGGCCATCTCTGAGAACCCTATATATTCACATCTCTGTGCGGCCATCTCTGAGAACTCTATATATTCACATCTCTGTGCGGCCATCTCTGAGAACTCTATATATTCACATCTCTGTTTCGCCATCTCTGAGAACCCTATATATTCACATCTCTGTTTCGCCATCTCTGAGAACTCTATATATTCACATCTCTGTGCGGCCATCTCTGAGAACCCTATATATTCACATCTCTGTTTCGCCATCTATGAGAACCCTATATATTCACATCTCTGTGTGGCCATCTCTGAGAACCCTATATATTCACATCTCTGTGCGGCCATCTCTGAGAACCCTATATATTCACATCTCTGTTTCGCCATCTATGAGAACCCTATATATTCACATCTCTGTGTGGCCATCTCTGAGAACCCTATATATTCACATCTCTGTTTCGCCATCTCTGAGAACCCTATATATTCACATCTCTGTTTCGCCATCTCTGAGAACCGTATATATTCACATCTCTGTTTCGCCATCTGTGAGAACCCTATATATTCACATCTCTGTTTCGCCATCTCTGAGAACCCTATATATTCACATCTCTGTTTCGCCATCTCTGAGAACCCTATATATTCACATCTCTGTGCGGCCATCTCTGAGAAACCTATATATTCACATCTCTGTGCGACCATCTCTGAGAACCCTATATATTCACATCTCTGTGCGGCCATCTCTGAGAACCCTATATATTCACATCTCTGTTTTCCAATCTCTGAGAACCCTATATATTCACATCTCTGTTTCGCCATCTCTGAGAACCCTATATATTCACATCTCTGTTTCGCCATCTCTGAGAACCCTATATATTCACATCTCTGTTTCGCCATCTCTGAGAACCCTATATATTCACATCTCTGTGCGGCCATCTCTGAGAACCCTATATATTCACATCTCTGTTTCGCCATCTCTGAGAACCCTATATATTCACATCTCTGTTTCACCATCTCTGAGAACCCTATATATTCACATCTCTGTGCGGCCATCTCTGAGAGCCCTATATATTCACATCTCTGTGCGGCCATCTCTGAGAACCCTATATATTCACATCTCTGTGCGGCCATCTCAGAGAACCCTATATATTCACATCTCTGTTTCGCCATCTCTGAGAACCCTATATATTCACATCTCTGTTTCGCCATCTCTGAGAACCCTATATATTCACATCTCTGTTTCGCCATCTCTGAGAACCCTATATATTCACATCTCTGTTTCGCCATCTCTGAGAACCCTATATATTCACATCTCTGTTTCGCCATCTCTGAGAACCCCATATTTTCACATCTCTGTTTCGCCATCTCTGAGAACCCTATATATTCACATCTCTGTTTTGCCATCTCTGAGAACCCTATATATTCACATCTCTGTGCGGCCATCTCTGAGAACCCTATATATTCACATCTCTGTGCGGCCATCTCTGAGAACCCTATATATTCACATCTCTGTTTCGCCATCTCTGAGAACCCTATATATTCACATCTCTGTTTCGCCATCTCTGAGAACCCTATATATTCACATCTCTGTTTCGCCATCTCTGAGAACCCTATATATTCACATCTCTGTTTCGCCATCTCTGAGAACCCTATATATTCACATCTCTGTTTCGCTATCTCTGAGAACCCTATATATTCACATCTCTGTGCGGCCATCTCTGAGAACCCTATATATTCACATCTCTGTGCGGCCATCTCTGAGAACCCTATATATTCACATCTCTGTTTCGCCATCTCTGAGAACTCTATATATTCACATCTCTGTGCGGCCATCTCTGAGAACTCTATATTCTCACATCTCTGTTTCGCCATCTCTGAGAACTCTATATATTCACATCTCTGTGCGGCCATCTCTGAGAACCCTATATATTCACATCTCTGTGCGGCCATCTCTGAGAACCCTATATATTCACATCTCTGTTTCGCCATCTCTGAGAACCCTATATATTCACATCTCTGTGCGGCCATCTCTGAGAACCCTATATATTCACATCTCTGTTTCGCCATCTCTGAGAACCCTATATATTCACATCTCTGTTTCGCCATCTCTGAGAACCCTATATATTCACATCTCTGTTTCGCTATCTCTGAGAACCCTATATATTCACATCTCTGTGCGGCCATCTCTGAGAACCCTATATATTCACATCTCTGTTTCGCCATCTCTGAGAACCCTATATATTCACATCTCTGTTTCGCCATCTCTGAGAACTCTATATATTCACATCTCTGTGCGGCCATCTCTGAGAACCCTATATATTCACATCTCTGTGCGGCCATCTCTGAGAACCCTATATATTCACATCTCTGTTTTGCCATCTCTGAGAACACTATATATTCACATCTCTGTTTTGTCATCTCTGAGAACCCTATATATTCACATCTCTGTTTCGCCATCTCTGAGAACTCTATATATTCACATCTCTGTTTCGCCATCTCTGAGAATCCTATATATTCACATCTCTGTGCGGCCATCTCTGAGAACCCTATATATTCATATCTCTGTTTCGCCATCTCTGAGAACGCTATATAATCACATCACTGTGCGGCCATCTCTGAGAACTCTATATTCTCACATCTCTGTTTCGCCATCTCTGAGAACCCTATGTATTCACATCTCTGTGCGGCCATCTCTGAGAACCCTATATATTCACATCTCTGTGTGGCCATCTCTGAGAACCCTATATATTCACATCTCTCTGCGGCCATCTCTGAGAACCCTATATATTCACATCTCTGTGCGGCCATCTCTGAGAACCCTATATATTCACATCTCTGTTTCGCCATCTCTGAGAACCCTATATATTCACATCTCTGTTTCGCCATCTCTGAGAACTCTATATACTCACATCTCTGTGCGGCCATCTCTGAGAACCCTATATATTCACCTCTCTGTTTCGCCATCTTTGAGAACTCTATATATTCACATCTTTGTGCGGCCATCTCTGAGAACCCCATATATTCACATCTCTGAGAACTCTATATATTCACATCTCTGTTTCGCCATCTCTGAGAACTCTATATATTCACATCTCTGTTTCGCCATCTCTGAGAATCCTATATATTCACATCTCTGTTTTGCCATCTCTGAGAACCCTATATATTCACATCTCTGTGCGGCCATCTCTGAGAACCCTATATATTCATATCTCTGTTTCGCCATCTCTGAGAAAGCTATATATTCACATCACTGTGCGGCCATCTCTGACAACTCTATATTCTCACATCTCTGTTTCGCCATCTCTGAGAACCCTATGTATTCACATCTGTGTGCGGCCATCTCTGAGAACCCTATATATTCACATCTCTGTGCAGCCATCTCTGAGAACCCTATATATTCACATCTCTCTGCGGCCATCTCTGAGAACCCTATATATTCACATCTCTGTGCGGCCATCTCTGAGAACCCTATATATTCACATCTCTGTTTCGCCATCTCTGAGAACCCTATATATTCACCTCTCTGTTTCGCCATCTCTGAGAACTCTATATACTCACATCTCTGTGCGGCCATCTCTGAGAACCCTATATATTCACATCTCTGTTTCGCCATCTCTGAGAACTCTATATATTCACATCTCTGTTTCGCCATCTCTGAGAATCCTATATATTCACATCTCTGTTTTGCCATCTCTGAGAACCCTATATATTCACATCTCTGTGCGGCCATCTCTGAGAACCCTATATATTCATATCTCTGTTTCGCCATCTCTGAGAACGCTATATATTCACATCACTGTGCGGCCATCTCTGAGAACTCTATATTCTCACATCTCTGTTTCGCCATCTCTGAGAACCCTATATATTCACATCTCTGTGCGGCCATCTCTGAGAACCCTATATATTCACATCTCTCTGCGGCCATCTCTGAGAACCCTATATATTCACATCTCTGTGCGGCCATCTCTGAGAACCCTATATATTCACATCTCTGTTTCGCCATCTCTGAGAACCCTATATATTCACATCTCTGTTTCGCCATCTCTGAGAACTCTATATATTCACATCTCTGTGTGGCCATCTATGAGAACCCTATATATTCACATCTCTGTGCTGCCATCTCTGAGAACCCTATATATTCACATCTCTGTTTCGCCATCTCTGAGAACCCTATATATTCACATCACTGTGCGGCCATCTCTGAGAACCCTATATATTCACCTCTCTGTTTCGCCATCTCTGAGAACTCTATATACTCACATCTCTGTGCGGCCATCTCTGAGAACCCTATATATTCACATCTCTGTTTCGCCATCTCTGAGAACTCTATATATTCACATCTCTGTTTCGCCATCTCTGAGAATCCTATATATTCACATCTCTGTTTTGCCATCTCTGAGAACCCTATATATTCACATCTCTGTGCGGCCATCTCTGAGAACCCTATATATTCATATCTCTGTTTCGCCATCTCTGAGAACGCTATATATTCACATCACTGTGCGGCCATCTCTGAGAACTCTATATTCTCACATCTCTGTTTCGCCATCTCTGAGAACCCTATGTATTCACATCTCTGTGCGGCCATCTCTGAGAACCCTATATATTCACATCTCTGTGCGGCCATCTCTGAGAACCCTATATATTCACATCTCTCTGCGGCCATCTCTGAGAACCCTATATATTCACATCTCTGTGCGGCCATCTCTGAGAACCCTATATATTCACATCTCTGTTTCGCCATCTCTGAGAACCCTATATATTCACATCTCTGTTTCGCCATCTCTGAGAACTCTATATACTCACATCTCTGTGCGGCCATCTCTGAGAACCCTATATATTCACCTCTCTGTTTCGCCATCTTTGAGAACTCTATATATTCACATCTTTGTGCGGCCATCTCTGAGAACCCCATATATTCACATCTCTGAGAACTCTATATATTCACATCTCTGTTTCGCCATCTCTGAGAACTCTATATATTCACATCTCTGTTTCGCCATCTCTGAGAATCCTATATATTCACATCTCTGTTTTGCCATCTCTGAGAACCCTATATATTCACATCTCTGTGCGGCCATCTCTGAGAACCCTATATATTCATATCTCTGTTTCGCCATCTCTGAGAAAGCTATATATTCACATCACTGTGCGGCCATCTCTGACAACTCTATATTCTCACATCTCTGTTTCGCCATCTCTGAGAACCCTATGTATTCACATCTCTGTGCGGCCATCTCTGAGAACCCTATATATTCACATCTCTGTGCAGCCATCTCTGAGAACCCTATATATTCACATCTCTCTGCGGCCATCTCTGAGAACCCTATATATTCACATCTCTGTGCGGCCATCTCTGAGAACCCTATATATTCACATCTCTGTTTCGCCATCTCTGAGAACCCTATATATTCACCTCTCTGTTTCGCCATCTCTGAGAACTCTATATACTCACATCTCTGTGCGGCCATCTCTGAGAACCCTATATATTCACATCTCTGTTTCGCCATCTCTGAGAACTCTATATATTCACATCTCTGTTTCGCCATCTCTGAGAATCCTATATATTCACATCTCTGTTTTGCCATCTCTGAGAACCCTATATATTCACATCTCTGTGCGGCCATCTCTGAGAACCCTATATATTCATATCTCTGTTTCGCCATCTCTGAGAACGCTATATATTCACATCACTGTGCGGCCATCTCTGAGAACTCTATATTCTCACATCTCTGTTTCGCCATCTCTGAGAACCCTATATATTCACATCTCTGTGCGGCCATCTCTGAGAACCCTATATATTCACATCTCTCTGCGGCCATCTCTGAGAACCCTATATATTCACATCTCTGTGCGGCCATCTCTGAGAACCCTATATATTCACATCTCTGTTTCGCCATCTCTGAGAACCCTATATATTCACATCTCTGTTTCGCCATCTCTGAGAACTCTATATATTCACATCTCTGTGCTGCCATCTCTGAGAACCCTATATATTCACATCTCTGTTTCGCCATCTCTGAGAACCCTATATATTCACATCACTGTGCGGCCATCTCTGAGAACCCTATATATTCACCTCTCTGTTTCGCCATCTCTGAGAACTCTATATACTCACATCTCTGTGCGGCCATCTCTGAGAACCCTATATATTCACATCTCTGTTTCGCCATCTCTGAGAACTCTATATATTCACATCTCTGTTTCGCCATCTCTGAGAATCCTATATATTCACATCTCTGTTTTGCCATCTCTGAGAACCCTATATATTCACATCTCTGTGCGGCCATCTCTGAGAACCCTATATATTCATATCTCTGTTTCGCCATCTCTGAGAACGCTATATATTCACATCACTGTGCGGCCATCTCTGAGAACTCTATATTCTCACATCTCTGTTTCGCCATCTCTGAGAACCCTATGTATTCACATCTCTGTGCGGCCATCTCTGAGAACCCTATATATTCACATCTCTGTGCGGCCATCTCTGAGAACCCTATATATTCACATCTCTCTGCGGCCATCTCTGAGAACCCTATATATTCACATCTCTGTGCGGCCATCTCTGAGAACCCTATATATTCACATCTCTGTTTCGCCATCTCTGAGAACCCTATATATTCACATCTCTGTTTCGCCATCTCTGAGAACTCTATATACTCACATCTCTGTGCGGCCATCTCTGAGAACCCTATATATTCACCTCTCTGTTTCGCCATCTTTGAGAACTCTATATATTCACATCTTTGTGCGGCCATCTCTGAGAACCCCATATATTCACATCTCTGAGAACTCTATATATTCACATCTCTGTTTCGCCATCTCTGAGAACTCTATATATTCACATCTCTGTTTCGCCATCTCTGAGAATCCTATATATTCACATCTCTGTTTTGCCATCTCTGAGAACCCTATATATTCACATCTCTGTGCGGCCATCTCTGAGAACCCTATATATTCATATCTCTGTTTCGCCATCTCTGAGAAAGCTATATATTCACATCACTGTGCGGCCATCTCTGACAACTCTATATTCTCACATCTCTGTTTCGCCATCTCTGAGAACCCTATGTATTCACATCTCTGTGCGGCCATCTCTGAGAACCCTATATATTCACATCTCTGTGCAGCCATCTCTGAGAACCCTATATATTCACATCTCTGTGCGGCCATCTCTGAGAACCCTATATATTCACATCTCTGTTTCGCCATCTCTGAGAACTCTATATATTCACATCTCTGTTTCGCCATCTCTGAGAATCCTATATATTCACATCTCTGTGCGGCCATCTCTGAGAACCCTATATATTCACATCTCTCTGCGGCCATCTCTGAGAACCCTATATATTCACATCTCTGTGCGGCCATCTCTGAGAACCCTATATATTCACATCTCTGTGCGGCCATCTCTGAGAACCCTATATATTCACATCTCTGTTTCGCCATCTCTGAGAACCCTATATATTCACCTCTCTGTTTCGCCATCTCTGAGAACTCTATATACTCACATCTCTGTGCGGCCATCTCTGAGAACCCTATATATTCACATCTCTGTTTCGCCATCTCTGAGAACTCTATATATTCACATCTCTGTTTCGCCATCTCTGAGAATCCTATATATTCACATCTCTGTTTTGCCATCTCTGAGAACCCTATATATTCACATCTCTGTGCGGCCATCTCTGAGAACCCTATATATTCACATCTCTCTGCGGCCATCTCTGAGAACCCTATATATTCACATCTCTGTGCGGCCATCTCTGAGAACCCTATATATTCACATCTCTGTTTCGCCATCTCTGAGAACCCTATATATTCACATCTCTGTTTCGCCATCTCTGAGAACTCTATATATTCACATCTCTGTGTGGCCATCTATGAGAACCCTATATATTCACATCTCTGTGCTGCCATCTCTGAGAACCCTATATATTCACATCTCTGTTTCGCCATCTCTGAGAACCCTATATATTCACATCACTGTGCGGCCATCTCTGAGAACCCTATATATTCACCTCTCTGTTTCGCCATCTCTGAGAACTCTATATACTCACATCTCTGTGCGGCCATCTCTGAGAACCCTATATATTCACATCTCTGTTTCGCCATCTCTGAGAACTCTATATATTCACATCTCTGTTTCGCCATCTCTGAGAATCCTATATATTCACATCTCTGTTTTGCCATCTCTGAGAACCCTATATATTCACATCTCTGTGCGGCTATCTCTGAGAACCCTATATATTCATATCTCTGTTTCGCCATCTCTGAGAACGCTATATATTCACATCACTGTGCGGCCATCTCTGAGAACTCTATATTCTCACATCTCTGTTTCGCCATCTCTGAGAACCCTATGTATTCACATCTCTGTGCGGCCATCTCTGAGAACCCTATATATTCACATCTCTGTGCGGCCATCTCTGAGAACCCTATATATTCACATCTCTCTGCGGCCATCTCTGAGAACCCTATATATTCACATCTCTGTGCGGCCATCTCTGAGAACCCTATATATTCACATCTCTGTTTCGCCATCTCTGAGAACCCTATATATTCACATCTCTGTGCTGCCATCTCTAAGAACTCTATATACTCACATCTCTGTTTCGCCATCTCTGAGAACTCTATATATTCACATCTCTGTGCGGCCATCTCTGAGAACCCTATATGTTCACATCTCTGTTTCGCCATCTCTGAGAACTCTATATACTCACATCTCTGAGAACCCTATATATTCACATCTCTGTTTCGCCATCTCTGAGAACTCTATATATTCACATCTCTGTGCTGCCATCTCTGAGAACTCTATATACTCACATCTCTGTTTCGCCATCTC
Organism: Phyllobates terribilis; assembly: GCF_046119375.1. NCBI lineage: Eukaryota > Metazoa > Chordata > Amphibia > Anura > Dendrobatidae > Phyllobates > Phyllobates terribilis. Next base: position 61,887,989 of record NW_027362767.1, read on the forward strand.
TGAGAACTCTATATATTCACATCTCTGTGCTGCCATCTCTGAGAACTCTATATACTCACATCTCTGTTTCGCCATCTCTGAGAACCCTATATACTCACATCTCTGTGCTGCCATCTCTGAGAACCCTATATGTTCACATCTCTGTGCGGCCATCTCTGAGAACTCTATATATTCACATCTCTGTTTCGCCATCTCTGTGAACCCTATATATTCACATCTCTGTGCGGCCATCTCTGAGAACTCTATATTCTCACATCACTGTTTCGCCATCTCTGAGAACCCTATATATTCACATCTCTGTGCGGCCATCTCTGAGAACTCTATATATTCACATCTCTCTGCGGCCATCTCTGAGAACCCTATATATTCACATCTCTGTGCGGCCATCTCTGAGAACCCTATATATTCACATCTCTGTTTCGCCATCTCTGAGAACCCTATATATTCACATCTCTGTGCTGCCATCTCTAAGAACTCTATATACTCACATCTCTGTTTCGCCATCTCTGAGAACTCTATATATTCACATCTCTGTGCGGCCATCTCTGAGAACCCTATATGTTCACATCTCTGTTTCGCCATCTCTGAGAACTCTATATACTCACATCTCTGAGAACCCTATATATTCACATCTCTGTTTCGCCATCTCTGAGAACTCTATATATTCACATCTCTGTGCTGCCATCTCTGAGAACTCTATATACTCACATCTCTGTTTCGCCATCTCTGAGAACTCTATATATTCACATCTCTGTGCTGCCATCTCTGAGAACTCTATATACTCACATCTCTGTTTCGCCATCTCTGAGAACCCTATATGTTCACATCTCTGTGCGGCCATCTCTGAGAACCCTATATGTTCACATCTCTGTGCGGCCATCTCTGAGAACTCTATATATTCACATCTCTGTTTCGCCATCTCTGTGAACCCTATATATTCACATCTCTGTGCGGCCATCTCTGAGAACTCTATATTCTCACATCACTGTTTCGCCATCTCTGAGAACACTATATATTCACATCTCTGTGCGGCCATCTCTGAGAACCCTATATATTCACATCTCTGTGCGGCCATCTCTGAGAACTCTATATTCTCACATCTCTGTTTCGCCATCTCTGAGAACCCTATATATTCACATCTCTGTGCGGCCATCTCTGAGAACCCTATATATTCACATCACTGTGCGGCCATCTCTGAGAACCCTATATATTCACATCTCTGTTTCGCCATCTCTGAGAACTCTATATATTCACATCTCTGTTTCGCCATCTCTGTGAACCCTATATATTCACATCTCTGTGCGGCCATCTCTGAGAACCCTATATATTCACATCTCTGTGCGGCCATCTCTGAGAACCCTATATATTCACATCTCTGTGTGGCCATCTCTGAGAATTCTATATATTCACATCTCTGTTTCGCCATCTCTGTGAACCCTATATATTCACATCTCTGTTTCGCCATCTCTGAGAACTCTATATATTCACATCTCTGTGCGGCCATCTCTGTGAACCCTATATATTCACATCTCTGTTTCGCCATCTCTGTGAACCCTATATATTCACATCTCTGTTTTGCCATCTCTGAGAACCCTATATATTCACATCTCTGTTTCGCCATCTCTGTGAAGCCTATATATTCATATCTCTGTTTCGCCATCTCTGAGAACCCTATATATTCACATATATTTTCCACGTTGGAGAATAAAAGTATGGCAAGTAGGGCAGGAGCAGGGACGAGTAAGTTCAAATAGTGCATTTTGTGGCCATCTCCGAGACCCTATATTGGCAACATGGGGGTATCCTGACCTTTGTGTGGCACTCAAATAAGGACGAGTTGGATTGGAGAGGTGACCATGCGTTTGTGGCTATCTTCATTGCAGATTTATGGGAGTCATGAAATGTTCAGTCTTTCTAGCAATTAAGAAAGTTTCATGCATGATCTCTTACTTTCTTGAGCACAAACGAGGGGGACCCCCAATTCTCTTGTCAGGGTCTTGGCAGTGGAACCAGCACCTATCACATATTTATGTCACTTGCTTCTGATATGCCATAAGTCTCTCCAGTGGGATAAACCCCATGAGTGGCTCCATTTCATGAAGTCAGAAGCAGTAAAGTGAAATTACAGGTGTGATGACAGATGTTAAAGAGTTCTCTGGCCAAGACTGTGTCAACATACGGAGTCCAACATTAACAATCCAGCATATGTACGAGGTGCGAGGGTGGAGCTAACCTATTCCCACAGTGCTGAACACCAGCAGGCACGGTAAATACCTGTAGGGCACAGTTCAATAGCTCTTGAAGTTTGTTAGAAAAAAATCCAGTTACTAAGACGGAGCATAAGTCATCACAGCCACCAGCGACCATTATTCCAGAACGTGATCTATTAGTGTAAGTCATCCATAAATCTTGCCATGTTTAAGGGCAAAGTCCATTTGTAAGAGGAAAAACAATGTAATGGAAACAATGGCTAATTGCCTTTATTGGATAACTAAACTTAAAGGAAATGTGTCATCAGAAAATGGCCTACTGTTTAAACAAGGCTGTGGAGTCAGAGTCAATTTTGGTGGAGTCAGAGTCGGTATAGAATGGACCGACTCCGACTCTTAAAATATATAATAAATTGGGTACAGTAGTACATTGCATCATGTGCTGTAAATTTTTTCCTAAGAATTTGGGAAAGTTGTGAAATGTCCTATAAATATCTATTCTATTCCTGATCTAAGGGTCTGGACTTCAAGTTGAGATTAATCTGTGCTGCATTTTATGCACATGCTCAGTAGTGAGCTAGTGCTGTGGAGTCGGAGTCGTGGAGTCGGAGTGGGGAAATTGAGGAGTCGGAGGTTGGGCTTACCGACTCCACTGTCCTGGTTACATATATTTTTAAAAGTTTGGCCAATTATTATTTTTTCTTATCTCAATCTTTATTGAAAAAAAAACAAACCCTCTAAATTAGTAATCTTGCTTTAAAATTAGAATCATGCTTTCTGTCCCTTAAGGAAGAGTTTTCAGCAGTCTCCGTATCATCAGAGGCAGGATTATAATGATAGGTAACAGGTGTACACACCGCTGATAAACACAGGATCCACCATTCACAATAGGCAATGTCACTGCTGACCCTGAGCCAGATCCATACAATGATCTTAGCACTTGCTCATTAGAAGCTTCAAAACAAAAGATAGGGTTAGAGTCTGTTCATGGCTGCTATGAACATGTGTTGTTTCCTGAAACTAAAAGTCAGAGGGTAAAAAAGCCCCAGTGACCAGTGGGAAATTTGAAAAATGTATCTATTTTTTCATTTTAAATTCAAATTGAGATGTGGGAATAAAAAGTATATATACAGTATATATATATATATATATATATATATATATATATATATACACGTATAGCGGATGAAATATCATCATGCATCTGGATTCAAATCTCTGAGCCTGAGCTTTGTGGTCGGCTTCTCTGTCCACCAAGCCACAGCAGATATACCTTTTCTCCAGGTGTTCAGTTACTGTTATCCTTGCTGCAGTCTTTTTAGGGTAACGGGTGTTTTCTTTTACTCATTTGTCTGCCCTATCACCTTTCGAGTGCAGCTTTATATTCTTTCCCCCTGCTGGTATTTCCTGCTGGTGATGGTCTCATTTGGATTTTCAGCCACACTGCTGTGGTTTAAGCCAGACAGTGAAAGACCAGCTAGGGTTTGTCTCTTTGCTGTTTATGTTCTTTATCCTGCACCTATCTTCTGTTTCTTGTTAAGAAGTAGGTGGTTTATTTTCTAACAGTATGTACTTAATTTTTTTATTTTTTATTTTGTGGTTTGTCTGTGATTCTTTTCTATTTCAGCACACTTTCCCTTTTGTAGGTAATTTGTACTCTGCTCTGCCCTCCGGTTCCTTAGGAGTAATGTGTAGCAATCTACGGCCTTTCAGGCAGCATAGGTCCGAGATGTCATCGTCTAGTCTGTGGTTAGGGTTATCTCAGCTCACAGAGGAGCCACTAGGGACTGTGGGGTCAGGAGCTCTTGACGCGCCCCTGGGCCTGCTATGTCGCGCAGCGTCTCGCGCACGGGGGCTTACCCGGAACCGGATCAGATGAGGGTTGTAGTCTCCGAGTGGCGGGGACCCGGTCCGTGCCCAGGGAGTCAAACTCAGTGTGTGGCAGTCTTGATAGGTGTTATTTGAGTGTCGACTACGCCACCCGTTGATTTGCAGCTATGGAGCTGCCGCTGCAGGGCAGACCGCTGAGGCCGGTGTAGAATTGTGCAGCGTGATAGTATAACCCCCAACGGGAGGGGTATGGCCTCAGGGCAGCCGACGTGGAAGATGGGGGTAGCAGGAACCACTCAGAGACGGTGCGGTGTAATTCAGGGTCTTTACTGGTAACAACGATAGACCCTCCCGGAGTACTTGCTAGCGAATGGGGCCTGGTCAGTCCTTGAGCAGATGGTATCTCCCCTGGCCAGGCGGAGTTGTAGGCCTCCCAAACTGACTGTACTCTTCTGGCTACCTTGCTAGAAGCGGATATAAGTAGCCCACGTCCCTGAGTGTGCCGTGTGGTGCTCACCCGTATGGCCGGTGACTCGGGGCCTTCTAATGGCTTCCGCTCCACGATGGCGGTGCTGGTCCCACGCGTGTGACCTTGCCTTCGGGTTTCTGGGCCTGAGGACCTGAAATCCCCTGCCGGTCGGCTTCTGCTGCTGGGTAAGAGTTAGTCCCCACAGCCTCGGACGCCGGGTCCGGTAAGAAAGCTTCTCAGTCAGGGCGAGCTCTGCAGCTGCCAGCCCCTGACTCGTAGTAGTATTGCTCCCACTGAGCTTCTGCTGTTTCTTCCTATGACTGTTTCTCGTCTCTACTCTCCTTGACTCCTAACCCTGCCTCAGCCCCGGGTTTATATAGGGGAAGTTCTTCCCCTCCCAAGACTGGGCAGGAGGTGTGGCATGCACAGGATCCCTGACCAAAGGACCTCCCACCTGCTCTCAGACATAACATTACATTACTGTGGAAACCAGACCCCTGGGGTGCCACACTCTAGTCTGTACAGGAACCGACAGGGTCAGTTGCAGTTTTTAGTGTGTTCATTTTTTTCCCGAGTGATTTACTACTATCAAAACAAATAAGTATTGAACATATCACCAATTTTCTAAATATATTTCTAAAGGTGATATTGACATGAAATACTCACCAGATTTTGGTAACAACCCATCCAATCCCCACAGGCAGAGAAATCAAACCATAAATGTCCATAAAATCAATTATGTGTAATAATGAGAAATGACACAGGGAAAATGTATTGAACACGTTTACTGAAATGTATTTAATTTTTCTTACAAAAGCCTTTGTTTGTGATGACAGCTTCAAGACGCCTCCAGTGTGGAGAAACTAGTCACATGCATTGCTCAGGTGTGATTTTGACCCATTCTTCCACACAAACACTCTTCAAATCCTGAAGGCTTCATGGACTCCTTCTATGAACTGTGAACTTTAATTCCTTTCATAAAAGTTCTATTGGATTCAGGTCTGGTGATTAGTTCGGCCATTCTAGCAGTTTTATTTTCTCTGTTAACTATTTGAGAGTTTCCTTGGCTGTGTGTTTGGGATCATTGTCTTGCTGAAATATCCACCCTCGTTTCATCTTCATCATCCTGGTAGATGATAGCTTAATTTAATCAAGAATGTCTCTGTACATTTGTTCATTCATCCTTGCTTCAGTTATATGAAGTTTGCCAGTGCTGTATGCTGAAAAACAGCCCAACACCATTGTCAGGAAAATGACACCCACTTTTGGGTCAGACCTTGCAGCTCTCTGGCGCCCCCTTATCCTGCTGGTCAAACACGGTATTGACCGAGGATAAGCACGGGTGCAGCTGCTCTAGTTTATGTTGACTATTGCGGCACGTGATGTGACAGGACGTATATATACCACCAGTTCCTTCCAGGAATGTATATATACCTCCGACCAGCCACCCTCAAACCACAATATCACATAAATACTGGTATACTGCCACCACCGATCGCTTAACAGGTGGATCGGGTACCTGGTAGGTAACGTGAATTAGCGGGTGAGGAACGTGTTTGCTCGACATAGGACAAGAAGGACGAAACTGGTAAATAATTAATGATTTACTCCCAAAAGGGGGCAGTGTTTACAAAAGATAAGCAAATAGCAGGTGTGGGAGGTAACGTTCCCAGTCGTGACCCTGGGTTTCAACCAGCATTTTTAACATCTGCTTGAGGGTACCGTTGAATCGCTCACACAAACCATTGGTCTGTGGGTGATACGCGCTCGATACCAAATGCTGCACCTGCATTTTCTTACATAGAGCGTCCATTAAGCGTGACATGAACTGAGTCCCCTGGTCGGTAAGCATCTCCCTGGGAAATCCTACTCGCGAAAAGATGGCCAAGAGGGCGTCCGCCACCTTATCCGCCCTAATTGAGGACAGGGCTATTGCCTCCGGATACCGGGTAGCATAGTCTACCACGGTAAGGATGAAACGTTTTCCAGAGCTGCTGGGCATGGCCAGTGGTCCCACAATGTCCACAGCAATCCTCTGGAAAGGCTCCTCTATCACTGGCAAAGAGATCAGGGGGGCTTTGGGCGCCGGCCCTGACTTTCCCACTCTTTGACACGTGGTACAGGAGCGACAGTAGTTCACCACATCTGTCCTCATTTTGGGCCAATAAAAGTGATGAGACAGCCGGGCCTTGGTTTTGCTGACCCCCAAGTGTCCAGCGAGTGGAATTTCATGGGCGATCCGCAACAACTCGTCCCTGAATTGGTAGGGGACGACCAGCTGTCTTTCCCTCAGCCACTCCTGTTGGGGTGTACAGGGAACTGTCTCCCGGTACAACCTTCCTTGGTCCCAGAATACCCTCTCCTTATCCGACTCGGAGGTGGGTTTCTCCGCGAGGTTCCTTAACATCTCCAGGCTAGCATCTGAGTGCAGAGCTGCCTGAAACTCCTGGCTGGAGGAAGCCAGAAGTGAGGTTAAGGCCACGTCCTCACGGGGACCCTCTGGAACCGGCTCTGGGTCCATACCTGATCCTGTTATTCCTCTGTCTGAGGAGGGTCCAGAAGGCAGGGTGTTACTTGTGTTCTGGGCACTCTGACTGCGGGTAACAGCGGCTATATAGGCCGTCTCCCCGGGGAATAACACCGTCTCATTAGCCTGTGAGGCCATGAGAACTACTTCTCCATCATCCTCCATTACCTCAGGCACAGTGCTACGTATGGGGCAGCGACTATCAGCCAGGTCACCTTCTGTTGTGACACTGGTCACTGGCACAGCACCACCTGCTTCATGGTCCTCGTGCCTCTCCCCATTACCCTTGGCACTGACCTTTGCTCCTGCTAGGGGATCCTCAGCAACATCACCCCGCAGAGTGACATGGCTGAGTTCTCCTGCACCTTCCAATACAACAACATCATCATCATCATGTAAAGCATTGACATTCACAGTATCAGTATTAACCTTACCAACCGTATCAGATCGGGGAGGGGTGTCAGGGACATAATAAGCAAACATCCTCCCCAAATCAGTTCCCAACAAAACATTTGCAGGTAGGTTTGCAGATATTCCCACTTCCTTCACCCCACTCCCCGCACCCCAATCAATAAAAACCCGGGCCATGGGCAAGGGGCATCGGACGCCCCCAATCCCGGTGACAGTCAGGGTCTTTCCCGGAATAAGCTCTTCAGTGGACACCAGTTCGGGTCGGATGAGGGTTCGTTCGGCCCCAGTGTCCTTGAGGCCTACAGTGAGAGTGTCCCCCACCCTGACAGACTGAAAGTTTTCACAGGCCCTCCCAACCGGCCCACCCACTAAAAGAACTGAGGCATTAGGCCCTGGGGCCTTGGATGGGGGGTTCTTCTTCTGCTTCTCTGGGCAAGTGGCGCTGAGATGTCCAGTCTGGTTGCAGAAATAACACCTGCGGGCATCAGATGAAGGCCGGGCATTGGTAATGGGAAAAAGGCCTCCAGAAGGTCGGCTGGCAGGGGCAGGGATGGTGGTTGATGGCTTACCCCCTTTCCAGCTGGCGACGACCGGCTTCCGCACCTCTGGTCTCCGGTTGGCCTCGTAGGTGTCTGCGATCTGCGCTGCTTTATTGGCATCTGGTGGCTCTCGATCCATCACGAACTGCCGTTCCTCAGTCGGACACAGATGCAGGAACTGGTCTTTCACCATCAGATCCTTTAGCTGCTCAAAGGTGGTCGCTGACAGTCCTTGGATCCACTGCTCAAAGTTGGTCCGGAGCCCATGCACCACATCGCTGTAACTGTCGTGCGGTCCACGCTGGAGGCTCCGGAACTTTTTACGGTACACCTCAGGGGTCAGTTGGAACCTCTGGATTAGGGTCTGCTTAATGGCATCATAGTTCCCATCGAGGCTTGGCCCGAAGAGCCACAAACACATCCAGAGCTTTGCCTCGCAGCCCTGCAGTTAAATATCGCGCCCACTGTTCCTCAGGCAGCTGGCATTGTCTGCAAGTTTTTTGAAAACCCCTCAGAAAGGTGTCGAGGTCGCCGTCCTTTTCCATCACAGGAAAATGCTCTGGACGGGGCTTAAACAGGGTCGCATTGTTGGTCTCACCGTTCCGTGAGGTGGATGCTGGGATCCCGAGTTGGGCCATCTGCAGTTAATGGGCCCTCTGAGCTTGGGCCTCCGCTCGCCGCTCGGCAGCCTCTCGCTGGGCTCTCTCGGCTCGCTCGGCCTCCGCTCGCTCGGCTCTCTCGGCCTCTCGCTGGGCTCTCTCGGCTTCCTGGTGCTGTTGAATTACTCTCAGCCGTCCTTCATGATCCTCTGCAGGAAGTTGCTGTAGAGCCATCTGCAGATAGGGGTCCACGCTGCCCTGGTCGCTGACGCGGCGTGCGTCTACAGGTGGGACCCCTGCAGCAGTACTGTCCATATCTCGGCTGACCTCTAGCCGTGCTGAGGTCTGGAGAAGGGCTTGCTCAGTCTCCAGTTGCGCCAGTGCAGCAGCCATTTGTTCTCGGTTTTTGTCGCGGTGGTCAATGCCTCTGGTTATACATATTCCAATAAGAGTGTCCTTTTTCTGCTGGCGGTACCAGGACTCCCCAACTACGACCATGATCACCAAAATAAGAATAGAAAAGAAAAACCGAAGAAGGGTAGGGGTAACTGCTACACATACAGTATTGTCTCAGATCTAATAAACACAGAGTTCGATCTTCAAAACTTTTGTGCAGGGTCCAGGTAAGAACCGTGCAAGCTTTTAGTGAGAGGAATGATTGCTCAAACCAGATCACTAATGTCCTATGATCCCACCGCTGCCACCAATTTGTCAGGAAAATGACACCCACTTTTGGGTCAGACCTTGCAGCTCTCTGGCGCCCCCTTATCCTGCTGGTCAAACACGGTATTGACCGAGGATAAGTACGGGTGCAGCTGCTCTAGTTTATGTCGACTATTGCGGCACGTGATGTGACAGGACGTATATATACCACCAGTTCCTTCCAGGAACGTATATATACCTCCGACCAGCCACCCTCAAACCACAATATCACATAAATACTGGTATACTGCCACCACCGATCGCTTAACAGGTGGATCGGGTACCTGGTAGGTAACGTGAATTAGCGGGTGAGGAATGTGTTTGCTCGACATAGGACAAGAAGGACGAAACTGGTAAATAATTAATGATTTACTCCCAAAAGGGGGCAGTGTTTACAAAAGATATACAAGATATTACAAAAGAGACAATTTACATGTATGCATAAACAGTTATTAAAATAAAAGGGATAAGTAATAGCAAAACCTGCATCACAAGGTGATAGTCTCAGATTCTGTGGGGGGGACGGCTCCCCGGAAATTAGAGGTGATTCTTCTACGCCGCGTGGTGTGCGTGCGTCCGACGTCCTTGAGAAGAATGACCTGAAAATGGCCGATTTGCTTTTTTGAAAAGCAGCCAAAACTCTGGGAGACACCCATTATTTACCTCACAAGGGGGGCTCGGCTTGTGAGGTAAATAATGAAACCTTCATGTTTCATATCTTGGTGTGGGGGGTCCCACATCCAAGATGGAGACATCATGTTGGCCGTCACTAATTTTCATGCAGATGGATATTAAACAGGACCTCTCTATGATGCTCAGAAGCTAAGAGACCAATTCCTCGATTTCTGGGGGTATCCCAGTCATGAAAAATATATCATTGTAACCAGGAAAATGTGAACATTCCAAAAATCTGGTCCCTGGGTTAGTGACCGTCATGTGCGTTTTTAAATTCTACATTAACTGTACAAGCTTTTAAACAATGGGAATTTTGGAGGGAATAATCTAGTTTGAGCTAGAAGCTGCGCTACACTGAGGGTTTAAAACGCTAATAAAAATTCTTAGGGTGGGGGCCAGCACTGCAGTTCTATGTCTTCTTACAAATGGATAGGGGGTGGGGGGTTTTCTTTTTTAAAACATCTCTCATTTTTAAAATTCGGGAAAAAATACCTTTTTCCTGACAACCATGATGTTCCCACCTCCAAGCTTCACAGTTGGTATGGCATTTTTGTGGTGATATGCAGTGCCATTTGGCCTCCAAACCTGGTGTGCATTTTGGCATCCAAATAATTTAATTTTGGTCTCATATGACAAGACTATATTCTCCCAGTATTTCACAGGCTTGTCTAAATGTTATTGAGCAAACTTTAAATGCGCTTGAAAATGCTTTTTGTTCAGCAATGGAGTCTTGCGTGGTGAGCGTGCATACAGGTCAAAGGGGTTGAGTGGATTACTTATAATTTTCTTTGAAACAATTGTTCCTGCTTATCCTAGGTCTTTCTGTAGCTCTCCACAGGTTGTCCTTGGCTCTTGGACAACTCTTCTGATAATTCTTGTCACTCCTCTGTCTGAAATCTTGTGCGGAGCACCTGGTTGTGGCTGTTTTATAGTGAAATTATGTTATTTCCAGTTCTGATTTATGACACCAACAGTGCTCACTGGAACCTTCAGTAGTTTAGAAATTCTTTTGTAATCAATGCCATCAGTATGTTTTGCAACAATAAGGCTGTGAAGGTCTTGATACAGCTCACTGGTTTTACCCATCATGAGATGTTTCTTGCGTGGCACCTTGGTAATGAGACACCTTTTTATAGTTGAACCAGCTGATATTATTTTTCACTAAGTGGCAGAATTTCTTTCTAATTACTGATAGATTTCAGCTGGTGTCATGACTTTCCAGGGCTTTTTGCACCTCTCTTTCTTCATGTGTTCAATACTTTTCCCAGGGTCATTTCTCATTATTTCACATAACTTAATTTATGAACATCTATGGTTTGATTTTTTTGCCCGTGTGGATTGGATGGGTTCTTACCAACATCTGGTGAAAATGTAATGTCAATAGCACCTTTAGATATATATTTACTTAAAAAATTGGTGACATGTTCAATACTTATTTCACCCACTGTATATATGTGTAGATTTAACACATAGGTTATTTTCTGATGAAAACTTCCTTTAACCCTTTGTTAGTTCATGTCAGGGACAAATTATAGGGGCAGACATTGGTGCATAGCTATAGGGAGTGCAGAGGTAGCAGACGCTCCTGTTTATTGGTGTCTGAGGCCAGGAAACCTATGCCACAGTAGAAAACCTTAGGATTACAAGCCCTCTGCTACATTAGAAGACTCTTTTTAGTAAATGATGACATGTGGTAGTTTGGAGCCCTCCTAAAAATTTGCATTGGGGCCCGAGAGCTTCAATTTACTCCTGTGACACACATCTTTATATCATGGCATCTATGAGGTACCCAAGAGACCAACTGAATATATGTTAAAAGTATCCCCATGATTTACAGAAAATAATCACCTGATTTGCTCCCTGTTCAATAAAAAAAAAGTGCCAGGAAACCAGTCATTTGGTGCCTCTCAGCCAATCGGCAAGTAGGATTTGCTATTTTACTTACATGGCCTTCTTCCTGTCTGCCAAACTGGGCAATTACCTAAGGCCCAATTTTCTGGGTGACATCCCAAAAAGAGGACCCCCAGGAGCAACAAAAATTCAGCATAGATCCCTTTACTGCTTTAGACCAGCAGAGAATTCAAAGTTAATCCTTCCTCTACCCTAGACCAATAGAGAACTACAAATTACAAGAAAAATGTGTCTAAAAAATGGCACTAAAGGCTCTAATTTTCTTGTTGCACTGGACTCCATATAATGTAAAAAGAGCCCTGGGTCAGAGGACCATTCAGTGGGTGCCACTGGTAATAAAATGCCCTAAAACTGAGATTGGTGAGGGTCAGATAGGTGGGACCGCTCCAATCTTGAGAATAGGCGTGTCTAGTCCCAATATGGGTGGAAATTGAATATACTGTACTAACAAAACTTAAATTAGTTGGAAAAGTCAGAAAAATCCACAAAACAATCTATATAATACATCCTAAATAGGAAAACTAGTATAACATGACATAAAACAGGAACCCACAAAACAACAAAAGTGAAAGATGGTGGAAGGCGAAAAGATCACAATTTCTCTTTTCCTGGTATTACCAGAGGGACTTTCAGGCAATCTTCAGCCTTCTCATGGACCACACTTCTTTTATAGTCCCTGGTAAGACCACTGCTCTTCTGCAAAGCCTGGTGGCAACAATCAGTGCCCATTAAGCCATGCCTCAAGGCGAAGCATTCCTAATCGACTACCTTCCCTAGGACTGAACCTGTCGTTTAGTTCTTGCTGCTCAGCTCATGTACAAATTAGTGCAACTGAATATAGGAACTAAGATATTGGGAAATGCTATATCATCCGACATGAGGGCAATACACGAGGCGCCTGCTAATTTGTACATCACATGAAGAAAACTAATGACAAGTAAAACTGAAGGAGATGCCTATAGTCACCAAGTCAGCTTTTCTTTTTGCAATCTACCCTTCAGCCTGCTCCTGCGTGCCGAGAGGAGGCTCAGCAGTCTGTATACATGAATGCTCCCGGACTGCTCAACCAAGAGATGCCCATTGATCGAGGTTTTCCTCTGGTGTTTTTAGAGGGCCCTCCTTGATGATGTTAATGCTCTCCTTTTTGATGTTTTTATGCCTAATCAGTTATATGGAAAGTGACCCCTTCATTTTACTAATATTGGAGAACCTAGAGGTCAGACTCTCATCTACAAAATATTGATGACTTACCTTTTAATAACAAGGCAAAAAGAAGTAAAGAACTTTAATTTAATATATTTAGTTAAACTTTAAAGGGGTTACCAAGGAGAAAAAAAACATGGAGGCTTTCCCACAGCAACAGTGCCACACATTCTACTGGTTGTAGGTGGTATTGCACCTTACCTTTCATTTCAATGATGTTGAGCAGCAATACCAGGTACAACTTAGGGACAAGTGTGGTGCTGTGTTTGAAAGAAAGCAGTCATGTTTTAATAATCCTGGAAATCCCGTTTAATGTTAGGAATTCCTCTATTGATAGCAACTTAATCCCCTTCCTGATCCATGATGTACTATTACGTCATGGAACTGATGCATGTGTATGGAGCAGTCTCAGGAGCTGAGCTTCCGCCATGCAAGACAGGTGCCAGCTGTGTTATACACCCGGATTCTGCTTCTAACATCAGAGATTAGAGCATGCTCCAATTGCCACTGCTTAATAATTTAAATGCCTCTGTCAATCACTGATAGATGCACTTGAGGGGTCCCCGTGGAGCATCCATTCTGGTGCCCACCAACAGGATAGCATGGCAGACCAGGGCATGCTAGAGATCCATGCTACCGCCATCATGGTACTCCTTTGAAGCCCAGTTAGAGGTTGGGCATTACAGGAGACCATGATTGCCATTATATACTGCAATACGGAAGTATGTGTATATTATATATATATATATATATATATATATATATATATATATATATATATATATATATATATATATATACACACACACACACACACTACCATATTGCAATATATAATACGTATTGCAGTATATATATATATATATATATATATATATATATATATATATACAGTACAGACCAAAAGTTTGGACACACTTTCTCATTTAAAGATTTTTCTGTATTTTCATGACTTTGAAAATTGTACATTCACACTGAAGGCATCAAAACTATGAATTATGAATTAACACGTGTGGAATTATATACTTAACAAAAAAGTGTGAAACAACTGAAAATATGTCTTATATTCTAGGTTCTTCAAAGTAGCCACCTTTTGCTTTGATGACTGCTTTGCACACTCTTGGCATTCTCTTGATGAGCTTCAAGAGGTAGTCACCAGAAATGGTTTTTACTTCACAGATGTGCCCTGTCAGGTTTAATAAGTGGGATTTCTTGCCTTATAAATCGGGTTGGGACCATCAGTTGTGTTGTGCAGAAGTCAGGTGGATACACAGCTGATAGTCCTACTGAATAGACTGTTAGAATTTGTATTATGGCAAGAAAAAAGCAGCTAAGTAAAGAAAAACGAGTGGCCATCATTACTTTAAGAAATGAAGGTCAGTCAGTGCAAAAAATTGGGAAAACTTTGAAAGTGTCCCCAAGTGCAGTTGCAAAAACCATCAAGCGCTACAAAGAAACTGGCTCACATGAGGACCGCCCCAGGAAAGGAAGACCAAGAGTCACCTCTGCTTCTGAGGATAAGTTTATCCGAGTCACCAGCCTCAGAAATCGCAGGTTAACAGCAGCTCAGATTAGAGACCAGATCAATGCCACACAGAGTTCTAGCAGAAGACACATCTCTACAACAACTGTTAAGAGGAGACTGTGCAGCCTTCATGGTAAAATAGCTGCTAGGAAACCACTGCTAAGGACAGGCAACAAGCAGAAGAGACTTGTTTGGGCTAAAGAACACAAGGAATGGACATTGGACGAGTGGAAATCTGTGCTTTGGTCTGATGAGTCCGAATTTGAGATCTTTTGTTCCAACGACCGTGTCTTTGTGCGACGCAGAAAAGGTGAACGGATGGACTCTACATGCCTGGTTCCCACCGTGAAGCATGGAGGAGGAGGTGTGATGGTGTGGGGGTGCTTTGCTGGTGACACTGTTGGGGATTTATTCAAAATTGAAGGCATACTGAACCAGCATGACTACCACAGCATCTTGCAGCGGCATGCTATTCCATCCGGTTTACGTTTAGTTGGACCATCATTTATTTTTCAACAGGACAATGACCTCAAACAGACCTCCAGGCTGTGTAAGGTGTAACATACCTGGCGGCGTCCTTGCATGGTGGTCCATCTCCCACTGTGCAAGAGGGCGCACTTGATCTCCTGTCCAGAATGTCTCTCTGGCTTCCCTCCATGCTGTCTGTTTGTGTCTGTCTCTGCTGCTTAAGGGCGGCGCCCGATCACTTCCTGTCTTTTGTACCTGCTGTGGGTCACACCCCTTGTGCGTCCTCAGCCTATTGCTGTCTGACACTTGGTATATAGCTCAGCAGCTCCCTTCTATCCCGGCCTGAGCATAAGTGTTTTCCTTCAGTGTGTGCTTGCACTCTGAAGGTGCCAGGTCCCGTCTTTGTTTCCTTGTCCGCCTTTCCTGGAGGCTGTATTTCCAGGCCTGTCTGAACTAAGTCCTGTATTTCTCCTGCCTTGCGGTGTCAGCTCCCGTGTCTGAACTGTGTCCTGTATGTCTCCTGCTTTGCGGTATTAGTTCCCGTGTCTGAACTTAGTCTTTTCTGTGTTCTCTTGTCTGTCCTGTCTGAACACGCTCCTAGCCTGTTCCTCCCGCCTTCTAGGGGCCGATTACCTAGACCCGCTCCTGTATCCCGCTGCAGTGTCGGTCTCCTCCGTACACTCAGTTCCAGTCTGAACTCTCTCCTATCCTTTACCTGTTTTGTCTATGTCCATTCCCTTCCTTTTCCTGCAGAGTCTGAACTCGTACCTAACTCCTGCCAGTTGTCTCTGTACTTCCGTTTGTGAGTTTGTGGTCCACTCGCTACTTCACTGCAAGTACCCTGTGGGTGTCTGGCTCTGTCTTTCCCTTCCTGTCTGTTCCGTGTGAACAGAGTCCTGTCCTGCCCTGCTTCTGCCCGCTGCTCCGGCAGTCCTGTCCTGCCCTGCTTCTGCCCGCTGCTCCGGCAGTCCTGTCCTGACCTGCCTGTACCCCTCTGCCTGTAATGTTCCTGAGTCCCAGTGTGTACTGGGCCCTATCCTGCCTGTATTGTTCCTGAGTCCCAGTGTGTACTGGGCCCTATCCTGCCTGTATTGTTCCTGAGTCCCGGTGTGTACTGGGTTCTATCCCGCCTGTGTTCCTACCTGCTAGTGCCTCCTGTCTGCACTCTAGCTGTGCTTGCCTTTACCCCCCTGCCTGCATACCCGCCTGCCTGCATACCAGTCGTGCCTGCCTATACCCTCCAGTCTGTGTGCCAGCCTACCAGCCTGTTCCTGTATTCCCTGTGTGGGTCAACAGCCGTGTCCGGGGTCTGTCCTGGAGTAGCACCTGGTCCCTCTGCTCGGTTCCTCCTTGGTGCACTGGCGTCGTATGCCGTCGTGCGACCCTGGTCGGATCGGGTGAATACTTAGTCACGCCCCTCCAGGCATACACTCTCCGGCACGGTCCAGTGGAATCACTACCAATCACACGCACACGCCGCTTAGCCCGGGCGTGTGCATAACAGCATGCTCAGGCCATGGTTCCCGTTGAGCCCCACGGCCTTCGCTCTTTGAGAAGTTTTTCCAGCGAATATATGCATTAAAATAAATAAATAAATTTTTTTTCCCTTAGCTGAGTTCCAGGCGAATTACGCACCGTCCAGATGGATCTATCAGCTCTCGTTCCTGCGGATCCGCCACGTTACTATGGGGATCCAAGACAGTGTCGTGCATTTGTGGAGCAATGCATGCTACACTTTAAGGCCTACCCTCTTTATTTTCCTTCCGATTGGGCTAAAGTGGCCTTTATGATGTCTTACCTGGCGGGGGATGCCTTGGAATGGATCAACCCCCTATATGAGACACAGGATCCGATCCTCCGGGACCTAATGGCCTTCCTGGTGGCCTTTCTAATGGTCTTCGATGATCCTAACCCGGAGGCTCCTGCTGAAGCTTCACTTCCCAATATCCCGGAGCAGCCCCAATGGGTAATGTGTGTGGGTAGCGTAATAGTTCTCCAGCCCAATGAGACTACTGCCCACCCAGAATCCTCACAGGGTGACTACGCTTTCCGGAATACTTCTCCCAACCTCAAGAGGCAGTCCAGACGTGCTAGACTTAGAGGCAAGCAGTCACGCCTGGGTCTGTCCTCCCTGAGACCTCCTGAACCCTTCGGGGTGCTACCTGGTAACGAAAGGACAGAGACTCTCCTATACTCTGTACCTGATACCTCGCTCGCTTCGTCCAGTGAGTCCAACCTAGTGTACTCCGAAGCAGAGGTTACTCCCGAGTCTCTACACCCCTCCGACCAGGCGGAGGACCTCCAGTTGTGTTCAGAACCCTTCGGGGTGCCACCTGGTGGTGAATGGACAGAGACTTTCCTATTTCCTGTACCTGATACCTCGCCTGCTTCCTCCAGTGAGTCCGACCTAGTGTTCTCCGAAGCAGAAGTTACTCCCGAGTCTCTACACCCCTCCGACCAGGCGGAGGACCTCCAGTTGTGTTTAGAACCCTTCGGGGTGCCACCTGGTGGTGAATGGACAGAGACTTTCCTATTTCCTGTACCTGATACCTCGCCTGCTTCCTCCAGTGAGTCCGACCTAGTGTTCTCCGAAGCAGAAGTTACTCCCGAGTCTCTACACCCCTCCGACCAGGCGGAGGACCTCCAGTTGTGTTTAGAACCCTTCGGGGTGCCACCTGGTGGTGAATGGACAGAGACTTTCCTATTTCCTGTACCTGATACCTCGCCGGCTTCCTCCAGTGAGTCCGACCTAGTGTACTCTGAAGCAGATGTTTTCTCTGAGCCTCTGTACTCTTCTGACCCGGCGGAGGACCTCCAGTTGTTTCCTGAATCCTCCGGGGTACCACCAGATAACAAAGAGACAGTGACTTTTCCTCATTATGTACCTGATAACCCGTCTATTTCTTCCTGTGAGCTTGACAAGATGTACCTCGAAGCAGAGATTACCCTCAAGTCTCTGTTCCCCTCCAACCCAGTGAACGACTGGTCCTCGAATTCCCTGCGGAAGATTCTGGCAGGCCTGAAGAAGAGGGGGCGTAAGGGGGGAGGTACTGTAACATACCTGGCGGCGTCCTTGCATGGTGGTCCATCTCCCACTGTGCAAGAGGGCGCACTTGATCTCCTGTCCAGAATGTCTCTCTGGCTTCCCTCCATGCTGTCTGTTTGTGTCTGTCTCTGCTGCTTAAGGGCGGCGCCCGATCACTTCCTGTCTTTTGTACCTGCTGTGGGTCACACCCCTTGTGCGTCCTCAGCCTATTGCTGTCTGACACTTGGTATATAGCTCAGCAGCTCCCTTCTATCCCGGCCTGAGCATAAGTGTTTTCCTTCAGTGTGTGCTTGCACTCTGAAGGTGCCAGGTCCCGTCTTTGTTTCCTTGTCCGCCTTTCCTGGAGGCTGTATTTCCAGGCCTGTCTGAACTAAGTCCTGTATTTCTCCTGCCTTGCGGTGTCAGCTCCCGTGTCTGAACTGTGTCCTGTATGTCTCCTGCTTTGCGGTATTAGTTCCCGTGTCTGAACTTAGTCTTTTCTGTGTTCTCTTGTCTGTCCTGTCTGAACACGCTCCTAGCCTGTTCCTCCCGCCTTCTAGGGGCCGATTACCTAGACCCGCTCCTGTATCCCGCTGCAGTGTCGGTCTCCTCCGTACACTCAGTTCCAGTCTGAACTCTCTCCTATCCTTTACCTGTTTTGTCTATGTCCATTCCCTTCCTTTTCCTGCAGAGTCTGAACTCGTACCTAACTCCTGCCAGTTGTCTCTGTACTTCCGTTTGTGAGTTTGTGGTCCACTCGCTACTTCACTGCAAGTACCCTGTGGGTGTCTGGCTCTGTCTTTCCCTTCCTGTCTGTTCCGTGTGAACAGAGTCCTGTCCTGCCCTGCTTCTGCCCGCTGCTCCGGCAGTCCTGTCCTGCCCTGCTTCTGCCCGCTGCTCCGGCAGTCCTGTCCTGCCCTGCCTGTACCCCTCTGCCTGTAATGTTCCTGAGTCCCAGTGTGTACTGGGCCCTATCCTGCCTGTATTGTTCCTGAGTCCCAGTGTGTACTGGGCCCTATCCTGCCTGTATTGTTCCTGAGTCCCGGTGTGTACTGGGTTCTATCCCGCCTGTGTTCCTACCTGCTAGTGCCTCCTGTCTGCACTCTAGCTGTGCTTGCCTTTACCCCCCTGCCTGCATACCCGCCTGCCTGCATACCAGTCGTGCCTGCCTATACCCTCCAGTCTGTGTGCCAGCCTACCAGCCTGTTCCTGTATTCCCTGTGTGGGTCAACAGCCGTGTCCGGGGTCTGTCCTGGAGTAGCACCTGGTCCCTCTGCTCGGTTCCTCCTTGGTGCACTGGCGTCGTATGCCGTCGTGCGACCCTGGTCGGATCGGGTGAATACTTAGTCACGCCCCTCCAGGCATACACTCTCCGGCACGGTCCAGTGGAATCACTACCAATCACACGCACACGCCGCTTAGCCCGGGCGTGTGCATAACATAAGGGCTATTTGACCAAGAAGGAGAGTGATGGGGTGCTACGCCAGATGACCTGGCCTCCACAGTCACCAGACCTGAACCCAATCAAGATGGTTTGGGGTGAGCTGGACCGCAGAGTGAAGGCAAAAGGGCCAACAAGTGCTAATTGTCTCTGGGAACTCCTTCAAGATTATTGGAAAACCATTTCCGGTGACTACCTCTTGAAGCTCATCAAGAGAATGCCAAGAGTGTGCAAAGCAGTCATCAAAGCAAAAGGTGGCTACTTTGAAGAACCTAGAATATAAGACATATTTTCAGTTGTTTCACACTTTTTTGTTAAGTATTTAATTCCACATGTGTTAATTCATAGTTTTGATGCCTTCAGTGTGAATGTACAATTTTCATAGTCATGAAAATACAGAAAAATCTTGAAATGAGAAACTGTGTCCAAACTTTTGGTCTGTACTGTATATATAACCAATGATCAATCACATAGAGGAACTATAAAAAATACACTGAAAAGTAAAAAAAAATTAGTTTTTAGAAAACAATATTAGGCTATGTGCCCATGATGCAGAAATGCTCCGGATTTTTCCTGAGCATTTCTGCATCTCCCTGGCAGAAAAAACGCATGCGGATTGTACATGCGGATTGTATATGCGTTTTCCTGCCAGGGACATGCGGAAGTGACGCGTTCTTCACATGCATTTCTGCATGCGGGTTGTCAAGCACTTTCCAAGCGATTTTAGCATCACTTGGAAAGTGCTTGACAACTTGGTCACACTATATAAATCCATGCAAACGGCATGGATTTATATAGTGTGACAGAAAGAATGGTAACAAATAAAAACTAAATATTATACTTACCTTCTGATGGCCCCCGGTGTCCTTGTCCTGGCTTTGCCGGCAGCTCGCGGTGGACTAAAAGGACCTGCCATGACATCTTTTAGTCTTGTGACGGGTCACGTGACCGCCGACGTCAGCAGTCGCGTGACCCGTCACATGACTAAATGACGTCACCGCAGGTCCTTTAGTCTACCGCGAGCTGCCGGCAAGCCAGGACAAGGACACCGGGGGCCATCAGAAGGTAAGTATAATGTATATATATATATATATATATATATATTTTTTTTACAGGTACTATGGTACCCGGGTCTAGAGGAAAGTCTCCTCTTCTCCAAACCCGGGTACCATCCGCACATTGAACTGCATGGATTCCGCATCTACAGATGCAGTGATGCGGATGTCATGCGGTCCAATGCAAGTCAATGGTGACGAAAACGCAGCGATTCCACAAAATAATTGGTAGTGCTGCGTATTTTTCTGCAATGATAATCCGCAGAGGAAATTTCCGCAGTATGTGCAGAGCGCATGCGGATTATCATTGGGGAACATTGCAGACCTTCTACCAAGCGGAATTGCCGCTGCGGAAACACTTAAAAAATGCATAGTGGGCACACAGTCTTAAAGGAAAAAATATATAATATTTAAGTATGTTTAAAAATCAAGATCAAGCCTCTTTTCCCCATCAAAAAATAGGGAAATTATAAAAGAGAAAAAGAAGCATAATAATCTATCTGCTTTCACAAAAGTGAAACTCCAATCTATCAAGAAATAAAAATAAAAAAAAAATGTGAAAATTGCCATTTTTTCTTCGCCACACTTCCCCCAAAAAATGGCAAAATAGAGATCAAAGCATTGCATATACCCCAAAATGGTGAAAGTAAAAACTACAGTTCGACATGCAAAAAAAAACAATCCCTCACATAAAATAAAAAAAAGTTACAGGTTTTGGAGAATGGCAATACAAATCAAATTTTCTTTTAACAAAGATGACCTTTTTTTAGGCCACTAAAATAATTCAAAGTTTGGCATCGCCATAATTGTGCTGATCTGGAGAATGAGGTTTCCAGATCGTTTTTACCGCCCAATGAATGTCGTAAAAACAAAATGCAAAAAAACAATTGTGGAATTTCATTTTTTTACCACTCACAACACTTGGATTTTTTTTCCTCATTTTTCAGTATATTTTATGGTAAAGTGAATGGTGTCATTAAAATCTACTATTCGTTCTGCAAAAAAAAAAAATAGGCCTCAAACGGCAATGTCAAAGGAAAAATAAAAAAGTTATGGTTCTTGGAAGAAGGGGAGGAAAAAAAGCGCATAAATGGAAATTGGCTGAACATGGTAACTTGGGGTTGAACCATCCCCCATCATCTAGTGAAATTTATTGGACTTTGTGCAGCTGTAAGATGGATATGGATGGGGGGGAATCTGGATTAAAAGTGATCAATATGTCTATGGTAGGAAATGTTTATAGGGGGTTTCTGATTTCAGCAAAATATCCTCATTCATTGTAGTACGAGATCTTAAAGCAATTTTTTTGATTTATGGAGTATTTCCATGTGGCTTTCAGGATCTCTGCTTGCTGTCCCACTTTCAGATGATGAAAATGTCTCTCTCTATTAATGTCTCCCACTATGACTTCATTAGCCCTCAGCAGCTGGAAGGACACATGTTGACTAAGCAGAATTTGAGGACGAGCCGTGCGCAGTGCTGAAGTGTGCCTTTGTTTGACATGTGGCTCCATCAAGATGGTTGAAGTGGTCTTGAAGGGAGAATAAACCCCCACAGCTGTCACAGGACAAGACTATTAGCTGCTATTAACCAGATATTTTGTCTACTGAAGCCTCAAGACATGGCCGTATAGCATATGGCTCCTACGAGTTGCATCTTGTGTGGCCACACTTGGCATCGCCAGCATAGACCTGGTAAGCAGCACAGGTGCTGCCCTCTTATTTTAATAGTGCCTGGTTGCAGTGCTTTTTGTTTGGAGGCCATTAGACTAGGGCTAAAAATATTGTATGATCAAAAGTATTGGTCCACACATCTTAATCGTTGAATTCAGGTTCTTCGTTCAGTCCATTTGCCCCCACGTAATGTTACAGATCGGGGTCTCCCACTGCTGAGGAGCAGAGGGCAGAAAAGTCACCAACGTTCTGCTGAGTCCATAACTGCAGAGTCCAAACCTTCTCTGGTATGAACATGACCACAAAATTGTGCTCACGCCGGGAGCTTCATGGCCAAGCGAGCAGGTAATGCAGCCGTACTTCATCAAGTGCCGGATGGAGTGGTGGAAAGCCACCACCACTGGACAGTGGAGCAGTGGAAACGTGTTCTGTGAAGTGAACGGTCGCGCTTCTCTACTCTGACATCTGATGGACAAGTCTGGGATTGACGTTTGCCAGTAGACGGATACCCGCCTTGAAGAAGGTCCATACAGACATGGTTGGGGGTTTGGTGTGAAAGAACATGACCAGCAGCACAGAGCCCCGACCTCAACCCCATCCAACACCTCTAGTATGAACTAGAACAGAGATTGTGATCTCAGCCTCTCTCCAACATCAGTGTCTGACCTCACAAAAGATCTTCTGGATGGATGGTCAAAAATTCCCACAGACCCATCCAAAATCTTGTAGAATCCTTCCCGGAAGAATGGAAGCCTCTGGAAAGTGACGGCCAACTCCTTATTAATGTCTATGGATTTTGACTGGGATAAAATCTCCTGTAGGTGAAACTTGTAGGCTTCCAATACTTTTGTCCATATTGTGTCATCCATAAGTAGCTGAAAAATTTGAAAAGAAACCCCCATCCTTGTGACCAATGTAAAAATTACCAACATAAACATGCAAGTTGAGTAGAACTAGCCTTAGGCCACGGCCCCACTATCAGTATTTGATCAGTATTTTTTCCCAGTAGTGGGAGCCAAAACCAGGAGTGGGTGATAAATGCAGAATTGGTGACTTGTTTCTATTATACCTTTTCTCTGATTGTTCCTCACTTGGTTTTGGCTCCCACTCCTGAGAAAAAATACTGACCGGATACTGATAGTGGGGCCGTGGCCTTAAAATTTCACTACATATCATCATGTTTTTACTTTAAAGAGCTCCAAAAGTGTGTGCTGATCAATCTCCCGATACATGGCTAGAATGGTTGGAGTTCTGCTTTTCTGATACAGAGCCTCAAATCACTTGCATACACAGAATTAAAGGGGAAGTTTGGAAGTTTTCTCCTATCTATGGAATAGGGAATAACATTCCAATCACTAGGAGTCTGACTGCTGGGACCCACACCGATCCAGAGAACCTTAGTGGAGCGATGGTTGATTATGCGCACTGCCACTCAATGTATTTTTATGGAAATGCTGAAGCCCTGCTGGACACAGCACTCGTCTATCTACTGTAATCCCATGAATGGAGTGGCAATGAACAGGATCGATAACTGTTTCATTCACACAGGGCCCTTCAGAGCCTCAGTTCTCGGGATCGGGATCTAGGTCCCAGTCGTCAGCTCCCAGGGTTCAGGAAGCTCCAAACTTGAGAATACCCCTTTAAATTATACAATTCAGGATGCTTACAGCCGCCACTAGAGGGAGCTACACTGAACTCTATAATATGCCAACCTTTAGGCTCATAAGCTCCCTCTGGTGGTGGCATGGAGCAGTCAGAATTTTATCATTTAACTTCATGCTTATGAAGGGTATTTAGGGCGCTGTGGCATTTTGGGTAGAATTAACAAAGCTTTACATGGTCTATTTTTACTTACTGAGCAAAGAATCAAGCCCTGTAGAAGGTAGATAGTAATCATCCCAATAATCACAAGCATTCAGAAAAGGAGATTAACCAGCATGTGAGAAAATCTCTGTAATGAGTACAAATTTGACATTTTCTGTGGGACGGATGGTGTCCTCCACTAGGGGATCCCAGGAATGGTAAATTTCTCACTGACCATTGCACATATCTTTCTCCTGAAATTATATCTAAGTGTTCTTAAAGACAACGATGATGTGACCCCTCCTCCTGCGATGTCATCGCGTGGTAAAAAAGTAAGTGGTGTTCTTACCATGACTGGTACTGCCTTCGATAATTCCTGGCAATTGAAATTAGATAAGAAAATCAATCATTAATCTCATCCAGGGTTGGGTTACATTGGGCCATTTGCCATGTGTTGGGTTGTATAATGACTGCATTAATTCATGTTCTGCGGATAATCAATTGTTCTGACCTCACAGCCATAAACACAGTATGATTTGACGCTATATCTGCTGCGTGATGCAAGCTGTAGCCCTTTAAAGGAACACTAAATGCAGAAAAAAATATTCATCTCCTCCTTCGTCAATCTTCTTTATTTTGATCCTGTTCTGTCTCATATTACAATTAAAACAGCCATGTTACCCAGGGGCGTACAAAGACATCATGAGGCCACATAGCAAAAGTCCAAATTGGGCCCCCCCCACAAAAAAAATTGGTGGTGTAGGTGGGGGTCACGTTCACAGATGCAGTCACAGACACACATCCAGGCTTTTAAAGAAAGGGAGAGGGACATGCATTGTGGAATGCACACAGTAACACTGCACCTATTAAAGACCCTTACTGTTTCCACCCATTATCATACTCCTTTCATGACCCCCATACAGTATGATGCCTCCCAAAATGCCCCCTCACACATAGTATGATAATGCCACAATGAATTCCCCAACAAAATTTGCCCCTACATTACCGCATAGATGCACAGTAGGATGCCCCCCACAGTAATTCCTGTAAAGTATGGTGCCCCACAGTGACATCAAGACAATATGATACCCCCACAGTGGCCTCAACACAGTATGATTCCCCACATAATATGATGCCCCAATAGTGTCCCCAACAGAGTATGATGCTTCCACAGTGAACTCAACAAAGTATCATGCTCCCACACAATACGATGCCCCCACACAGTATGATGCCCTCCCAGTGAGCTCACCAAAATATGATGCCCCCCACACAATACAATGCCCCATAGTGCCACCAACACAGTATGATGCCCCCACAAACTACAATGTCCCCATAGTGCCACCAACACAGTATGATGCCCCCACACATTATCATGCCCCCATAGTGCCCTCAACAAAGTATGATGCCCCCACAGTATTCCCAACACAGTATCATGCCCTCACACAATACGATGCCCCCAACACAGTATGATGCCCTCCCAGTGGACTCAACAAAGTATGATGCCCCCACACAATACAATGCCCCCATAGTGCCACCAACACAATATGATGTCCACACAATATACGATGCCCCCACTGCGCCACCAACACAGTATGATGCCCCACACAATACAATGCCCCCACAGAGCCCCAGCACAGTATGATGCCCCCATAGAGCCCCAACACAGTATGATGTCCCACACAATACGATGCCTCCACAGTGCCTCCCATACAGTATGATGCTCTCAAGGTGTCCTCCACACAATGAACTATTCCATAGTGACCCCTGCCTTTATAGTGAGCCCACACACTATGAGAGACAACTGTGCTCCCCAACACAAGTTTTGACTGCCAAAATTAAAAAAAAACAAAACACCTAGCCCCATTGCCTTTATGTGCTGCATTCGGCACCATCTCCTCCTAATTGAGAGGCCCCATTGCAGTCCCATATTCTGCCACTAGTGGCTGCTCGTCACTATGGTTACCCCTCCTCTTCATCTTCTTATGTGTCGCTGCAGCAGGAGCCTCTCCCCTCTGTAGATCATGAGATAGACTATCCCTTCCCTGAGTTAATGGGTCAAGACCTCAGGGGGCTACTAGCAGAAGATGGAAGTGATCAGTAGATTAACCACTGTCTCCTCTTCAGGTTTACGACTACACTGACTGTTAAGTATTTCTCTAGTGTCAAGGGCAGGACACTGAATTCAATGTCACAGAGGAGACTGATTAAGTAAGAAACAAAGGTAGTTTCCAGATAATTCCACAATATGATGACTAAATACTAGTGCTCAGGCTGCAGATTTCCATGTCTGATGATTTGTCAAGGAGCCGGCCTCCACCATGATTTGTCCTATGGCAGACATTCCAGGCCCGTAGAGGGAGTAGGCCCCCAGGGAATTTGCCATCTTTGAGCTCCTTAGGCCACGGCCCCACTGTCGGTTTTTAGTCAGTATTCGGTCAGTATTATTTCTCAGGAGTGGGAGCCAAAACCAGGAGTGGGTGATAAATGCAGAATTGGTGACTTGCTTCTATTATACCTTTTCTCTGATTGTTCCTCGCCCGGTTTTGGCTGCCACTCTTGAGAAAAATACTGATAGTTGTGCCGTGGCTTTATAATTTAGCTCTAATCTCAGATAAAAAAAATCTGTGTCCCTTCAATAAAAGTTACTCCGCCTGCAGAGTATTTTTATTATCTTGCTCCTTAGCCAGTTTAAATTTCTCGAAGAATGTAACTAATGACGGAAAATCCAATAACAGGACATTTACCTTATTTTGGTTGCTTCAGGAAAAATATGCAAAGGAAGATTATCCCGGATTTCACTGCCGCTTACTTATTTTTTTTTTTTTTTTAACCCATGGACAAATTAGCTTTCTTTTATGACTGCCACATGATCCAATCCCAGCCACATGTGAGGGATTACACAGTTTTGCTGTCTGCTTTAACAGACCAGGCATGGGTTTACGGCACAATTCTCAGGAGCTGTCCTTTCACAGCCGTCTCTTCGAAACAGATGCCCGGAGATAATCTAGGCATGTTCGGAAACATACATGGCTGTAGTGCCGCTGGTCTGTATAGTAATAATTGCATGGAAGCATAGGCGGTAAGGTTCTGCTTCCACATTCATTATATCTGGGTTATATGCAACTGTAGAAGGTGCAAAAAGGATCCCAAAAATATGAAGAGGTTCTCCAAGAGTTTGGGAATTACAGGATCCTTGAAGACCACTAACTTTCTAAGATCCAATTTTTAATGGTTTGTTCACATTGAGGTTTTTTTTTAGATGTTTTTGGAACAGAAACTCTCCAAATCCTACTCAATGGCTATATGCCCACAACGTCTTTTTCAGGCAGATTCTGCCTCAGAAATCAACTGAAAGAACTATCAAAAAACATTCAAAAGAGTGAACATATGCATTTCTATGTAAAAACGACTCACTGTTCACATGTTCAGGCTTTTGAACGTCTTTTAACTACTTCAGGTTTCTAAAAATGACAAGCGTTTAAAAAAAAAAAGATTCCCGACCATTCTTCTGGCGTGTTCCACTCGGAAAACGCTCTGTATTTTACAATACCAGTCAATCAGACAGCTCAAAAGACGCACAATTTTTTTGGGAGCGTTTCAATATTGTTATTGGTTAAAAAAAAAAAAAAACGGAAAACGACTGTAAAAAAGACATCACAAAGATCATTGTAAAACTCTCCAAAAAAACATTGAGTGAACAAAACCGCCAGGAAAGCGCTAAGGAAACTACCAAAAATGACACAAAACATGCTTCAGTTAAAAAAAAACTCCACAGTCTCCTGAAAAGTCTTCTAAGGCCAAGTTCACACCTTCAGTATTTGGTCAGTATTTGTAAGTCAAGACCAGGAGTGGGTGAAAAAAACAGAAGTGATGATGTGTTTCTATTAGGCTATGTGCGCACATCAATATTTGATTGCAGAAATTTCTGCAAGGTTTTTGCATCTCTTGGTAGTAAAAATGCTGCAGCAAAATGTACATTTTGTCGTGATTTTGGTGAGTTTTTGCTGCATTTTTTGATGCGTTTTTGTACAGCAATGAATGTTTTTTGGAGTTAAATAAAGATATTTGAAAAAAGAAATGTGGGACATCGCGTTAACCCTTGGATTACCGTCGGACCTGGGGTATGTATATTGTTTAATTTAAATGATTAAAGAATGTGTCTGTTTTATTTCAAATAAAGTCTGGCTGACACCTCTTCATTACTAAAGTTAGGGTTAGGTGTCAGCGACACCTAATCCCATTAACCCTAATCCCATTACTCCTAATGCCACACTTGTGTTGTCAGTACATGCGGATCCACTGCATGTAATGACATTTCAATCGTTCAAAATCTGCAGCGGAGACTAGAAAGAAAGCCGACCACTGGGGATTGATATTACTAGCCGGGGAAGGGGCCATTAGCCAAAAATGTTCCCTGGCTATTAATAACAGCCCAGAGCTGTTTGCTTAGCCTTTACTGGTCAAGAGACACAATGGAATCTTGAAAAACAAGTTGAGAAAAACCATGCACGAAAAAGGGAAAAATTGGCTGTATTGTCTCCCACTGGTTGTACTAAAAATGCATGTCATACCAACATCTGTAGGACTGACACCCTTTGAAATCATATATGGGAGACCCTTTCTGTTACCTCAGCTAAAACCCTTTAAAAGAATAGATGAGAAAGTTGACTGTACATTAACAGAATACATGGCTAAGATATTAACTCACAAAGAAGTTTCTATCCCTAATTTTGTTCCAAGAGACCCATTAATAAAACCTGAGATTGTGAAACCTGCAGATTGGGTCCTTGTGAGGGTTATAAAGAAGAAACACTTGCACTATCCTAAATGGTAGGGTCCTTACCAAGTCCTGTTGACTACTCCTACTGCGGTCAAGATTGCTGAGCGCTCCCCCTGGATCCATCTCTCACACTGTAAACTTGTCAGACAAAGAGGGACAGAGTAGGATCTGACTTGCCTGTCAAAGTCCAGCTACAAAGGGAGGTTTTCCATAAGGGGAAGCTTGTCTCAAACTGGTGAAGTCTCCCATTCCCTTCCCGGATAGAACGGTCAGATCTAGGATGTCTATATCAGGGTTAGTTACATGTAGATTTTTATGTCCATGGTAATGGGAGATTGGAGAAGAATGGATCCAGCACGAAAGGAAAGTCCAAGGTGGTGGAATGGTTTCTGACTCGCCCCCTGGGCCGTGGGGTACTTGGTAGCCAGGCCGGTCGATGCTGTGGGATGTCACAGTGGCAGTGACCCGGTCCGTGACCCAGGGCAGTCAATAAAAGGGGAATAAAGTTTTTATATGTAATGTTCGTGACGCCACCTGTGGTATGCGGCTATATGGAGCCGCCGCTGCGGTGAAGATCCTCTGGAGCTGATGGTGACGCAGCAGAGTTGGTTCAGCTCTCCACAGGCAGAGCTAAGCCCCTGGGCAGTGTAGGGATGATTTGATGAGGTAGATGTTGCAGTGCAGTGTAGTGCAGGTGATGGCGCAGATAATAATTCTAGGACACAGTGGGGATGCAGTCTTCAGGTTTACTCACAGTTGTCAGATTCCAAGTTACCAGCGCCAGCGTAACCTCCCACGCCGTCCTGTGTTTACCAAGGCAGGGGTTCAGCAATCTCCTAGGTGTTACAGGAATACTTAACGGGACCCCATTCTGTGTGCCTTCCTCGGTCGTCTTCCTGCGCTGGCTCTCACCCTCCTGCCCTGCGCCTCGCAACTAGTGTCCCAAGCCAGTAGCCTCGGATTTTGGCGGGCAACCTGCAGTCCCCTGAATCCTATGCGGCTACCTTTTTAGCGATTTAGTTGCGGTTGTGAGCAGCTGCACCCTGAAAGTACAGAAGCCTCTGGTTTCTAGCTGAGCCTTGTAGTTCTCCACTAGTTAGGGGCCGGTCCCCTTTGCGGCCTGATCCCTACACGTTCCTGTAGATTCGGGCGCACGGGTGGCTTCCGCACTCGCCGTGCCCCTGGGATCCCCTCACTCCTGGAGCCTTCCCTCTGGTCCCGTCCTCTTCCAGCCTGTCCTCCTGGGCCTCTTAATCTAGGCCAGCACCTCTCTCCTCTCCTCTGAGCAGAGCTTCTCCAGAGCTATTGCTCCCACTCCTTCTCCTCAGACTGAACTCCTCTGACTGACTGAACTGTCCCTTCCAAGATGGTTCCCTTTTTATACTCCTACTCAAGTGCTCCCCTGTCTGCTTCCTCAACCCACACCCACTGCATGGTTCCCCCTCTCTCGGTTCCCCCCACTTCCAACCAGGGACAGGGTTCAGCATAAGCCAGTGCATCTTGCCCCGCCTGCTGGTCTGGAATGGTGTAGTGTTGGATGCAGGTGGGTGGGTCCCGGGCAGTACTCCATCCTTACCTGACAGTGGGATACCACACCTCTGGGTGAGATGCAGTACCTTTGTGGCGACTGAACCCGCAGGGGTATCACATTTCTAAGTTAAGACCTTAAATCTTACTTTTGAAATCGGACAGGAGTCTACTATACTAGTGGACTTCTGCCTGTTATATAAAGCAGAGGTCCCCAACCGCCGGTCCGCGGACCAGGACCGGGCCGTTGGGGTTTTTCAGCCGGTCCGCGGGGAGAGGGGGCCCCTCCAGCCTCCAGCAGGGCCGCCATCAGGGCATGACTGCCCTGACTCCAGTATGGGGCCCGGCCGGTAGGAGCCCCCTCGGAGCCCCCCTCTTGTGCGTCTCTCTCCTCATGGGGCCCCCGGCCGCATGCTAAGCGCCGGGTCCGGAACATCTTAGCGCTGCGCTGCTGCGGCAGCACCTTCATGATTCCCCTGACTTCCGGTCATGTGACGGCGCCGTCACATGGCCGGAAGTCAGGAGAACCTGGTGTCAGCGATTTGGACGAGCGCCAGGATTCTGCAGGGATCGCATGGGGGTAAGTATAACAAGTTTTATTTTTTTTTAAATACAATTAACTAGGAGTGGGGGGAATGGGAGATGCACATGGGGGGAGGGGAGAGATGAGAGATGCACATGGGGGAGGGGAGAGATGAGAGATCCACATGGGGGGGAGGGGAGAGATGAGAGATGCACATGGGGGAGGGGAGAGATGAGAGATCCACATGGGGGGGAGGGGAGAGATGAGAGATGCACATGGGGGAGGGGAGAGATGAGAGATCCACATGGGGGGGAGGGGAGAGATGAGAGATGCACATGGGGGGGAGGGGAGAGATGAGAGATGCACATGGGGGGAGGGGAGAGATGAGAGATGCACATGGGAGGGAGGGGAGAGATGAGAGATGCACGGGGGGGTGAGAGATGCACGGGGGGGGATGAGAGATGCACGGAGGGGGATGAGAGATGCACGGAGGGGGATGAGAGATGCACGGAGGGGGATGAGAGATGCACGGGGGTGAGCTGCACATGGGGGGGTGAGAGATGCACATGGGGGGGTTATGTTTACATAACTTTGTTGCCTTATGAAGGGCGGGGGGGGCCCCCAAAAATTTCTTGCACAGGGGCCCACTACAGTCTGTGTCCGCCCCTGGGATGAAGTAAATGCAGCTGAACAGCAGCTGTCAGGACAGCTGCCCTGTCCTGCTGCAGGGCGTGATGGGGCCTCAGTGATGCGGCTCCTGGCACAGCACATTATGTGGGGCTCCTGGCATAGCTCCTGGCGGGGACCTGGTCTACACTATATGATAAGTATGCACTAAACTCCAAATCCCTCCATTACCCCGCCCCCATATGACCAAAGCCCCGCCCACCCCACCCCCTCCTTGCTGGGCCATGGAAAAATGATCTTGCTTCAAGCCGGTCCCTGGTGCAAAAAAGGTTGGGGACCACTGATATAAAGGATGCAGGGATAAGGAACAAGCTGTCAAACTAGCAGAGTTTGATAAGTATGTTTGTATCATAAGTTCCAATAGCAGGGGAAACCGAATGTGTGTTGACTGGCATAAAGCAGCATGGACAACAGCGGCCCGAGATTATGGGTATAAGACTTATGGCCACACAGACTTAAAAGCCCAACTCTCCATTAGGAAATAAAAAAAAGAAACCTCTTCTTGCACAAATAAGGATAATTGTAACCAGCTACGTTATTACCAGTGGATGTAGAAAAGGGAGGAGAATATCAAAATGGGGAAGAGGGAGGGACTGTGAGCCAAAACCTGCCCCTGCTTTTCAGACTAGCAGATGAGGAAGCTCAGTGTGACATTGACACATGAACATGACTGGAGGCAGACACATAGGGCTTGTTAGATATCACTGATGTCCCCTCACTAACCCCTCTGCTGAGTATTTTGTAGATGTTCCAGAGCTTGGGACAATGATCAAAGATGGTTCATCACCGGGTATGCAGTAGTCCACAATGGTAAGGCAGTAATACAAGAACCACTCTCCTCCAGCGGCTCTAAGCCAGCGGCTGAGCTGGAGGCGCTCGCTGCAGCGTGCAATCTGGGAAAAGGTAAAGAGATTTATGTATTTTTGGACTCGAGATATGTTTTAAAGGGTTGCACATGACTTTGGCGCCATTTGGCCGAGCCGTAATTTCTTGACCTCTGCTGGCACACCTATGAGGAGAGTAGTTACTCACAGCACTCACCTTTCCCCGAAGGGCAGCTATCGGCGCATACGGAACAAACTCCCCTTGCAGAAGGGATTGCCTTGGCCGAGCAGGTGGCTGAGGAAGCAGCACGACTACCTCTGACTGGTATACTGACCATAGCAGACACGGCCCCGCTAGGGGACTCAGTGACCGAGAGTGCAGGAAGCTACCTTTTCACAGAGAAGACTGTCACCGCACCGGACCCAGTGGCCGTTGATCGTGAACTACTGCAGGTCTTCCAGACCCAGGCCCCCCCACACGAACAGAACGCATGGGCGGGTGCTGTACGGTCAGAGTCAGGGGTATGGCAGGTAAACACCAGGATTTGCCTCCCACGCTGTCTGTTCCCCATGATGGCTGCCCTAGCACATTTCCCTGGTGCACAACTCAAGGGTGTTATGTGTGCAGTGGTGCTACAAAACTGGTGCGCCTCAGTGTTCCCGAATACGGCTACAAA
Organism: Phyllobates terribilis; assembly: GCF_046119375.1. Lineage (NCBI taxonomy): Eukaryota > Metazoa > Chordata > Amphibia > Anura > Dendrobatidae > Phyllobates > Phyllobates terribilis. The sequence goes on from NW_027362767.1 coordinate 61,921,073, forward strand.
GTAAGTCTAGTTTGTGCGAAACATAACCCCAGTAGACCTATTCGAGTCCCACAAAATGCACGCCAAAACCAGGTTACCCGTTTCAGAGACTGCAGGTGGACTACATACAGCTACCTAACGTGGGCACTTATGAATACGTCCTGGTATGCACTGATCTCTTCTTTTGGTTGCCTGAAGCTTGGACCGTGACCAAAGTTCAAAACAAAGATAATTGATAAGTGAGGGGGTTTGTAAATTTGGGGTAACCAAACCATAGAGAGTGACAGGGACACACACTTCACTGGAGAGCTGATGAAAGAGATCATGGCCACTCTGGCGATAGAACAGGTTTTCCATGTTCCCTATCACTCACAAAGTAGTGGGAAGGTGGAATGCCTTAACTGTATCTGAAATTAAAAATCCAGAAGTGAATGGAGGAAACACACTTGTCCTGGGTAGATTGCTTGCCCATTGTATTGTATTCAGTGAGGACCGCCCCAAGGTGTAGAGAGAAGCTGTCCCTGATGAAATACTGTTTGGTAGTGTCCCTAAGACAGGGTTGTATTTCTTGCAGCAGCTGCAACCTCCTACAGTTCCTTCACTGAATATGTCTTGAAGTTGCACAAATATCTGACTGTTACTCATAACCATGTTCTTTTTCCTCCATCAAAGACCCCAATTGTATAAGCGGCACCCACATTGATACCAGGAAACTGGGTCGTGATCAAGAGACATATGAGGAGACCACTGAACCCAGATACAGTGAGCCATTTTAACTACTGACCACTGCCATTTCTGTCAACCTCCAAGGCAAAGATACTGCCAGCCACTGGAAAAAGGTCCTGATTCCCGGCAGCTGCAAAGATGATGACCCTGCCCTTTTGGACCATGTTGATGGCAATTGCATCCCTTTCCCTAACTCTCAATGATGTACTAAAGGAGGAGAGGACTGGAACAACAAACTGATAAGTATCAGCAAGTCCTGCTGCAAGACATAGTTTCTAAAGACATTCCTAAAATTTGCTGGATATTCACCCATAGCCCAATATCCTCTGATACTACGCCATATCTCACAGTGCCCCCCAACCACATATCAGGCTTTCAACTATAGCTGTTTCCACGAAGAGACTGATTGACTCTGCCATAACAAAAACTTTGGAATCCAATGAAGAAATGGGAACTTTGGAACTCTATGATAATGATTCCGAAAATAATACTCTCCCTCGAGATTACTAATACTCTGTTATATGAAGAGCTTCTGTGAAATCTGTCAAAGGAAAACTGAAGCTCCGATGTTTACAAATGAATGATTTATTACAAGATTAGGGAATGTTATAATAATTGTAATAAATTTCTTGATTATTTTAATAATCATTATTATATAGACTTTAAGAAGGTACATATATACATATATATTAGACTCAGTCTTATATCAACTAATTATTATCTCTAAGTGAACATCTGTGGGTTTGTTGCTGAATTTCTTTCTAGTTAGCTGGTGTCTTCGCTCACTCGTTAAAATGCAATAATTAGAAGTTACAGCCAGATTATCTGACCTTCACGTAACAGCTGCATTTCGTCTTCTGTTAATTATATTTTCCTGTATTCATTATTATGACATGCCTTTATTTTTACCTATATAACTGCCATGGAATGAAATGAGGGTAGATATTATGATTATGCTAATGATTTGTTGGCTTTCATTCGGTCTCCATGCTGCATAATCAATAAATAATAAATTATCTTAAGAATTCAGGTGTGGACGATTTCTAATTGGTAAGAAAGAAAATTCCACTGACATTTTTAACAAGAGGTAAATTGCAAAGTTGGTTGTTTTTACAAGCACTTTGCAATTTTACCCATTTATGAGGAGACAACCCCAATAAGCCCACTATGGTATGGTTATTTGTGCACAGTGTGACTGGAGGCCATATGGGGCCATGCCTGGACTTTTACACAATGTGTCCCAGTGCTCTTCAACCATCACATGCAGTAATATAGCGGGATTCCGCTCTGTTGTACAATTGTACAGTTATCATGATATTTCAGTACAATTCTTCTTGCCCCCTGGCCTGTGTCCCACTGAAATATGTGCTCCCCCTAAAGTTACACGACTACATGAATGGTCAGCTCAAAATATTGAAGTTGTGAACTAACAATAGGCTTCATTTGTTATCTCCAAATTTATGATTGATGAATCCTTTCCCTCTGAGGTGCTCCATTAACGGAGGTCATTTTCTTCCACGAAATAAAATATTTCTCCTATCTCTTATTATTTCAGTGCTCAGTTGGGTCAAAACAGGTCATTCATGAGACAATATGAGTATATTCGTCATGGATGCATTGCCTCATAGGAAATGGCAGGCTGCCTTTCTACTATGGGACAGTGGTTTAGCAGCAGGGGTCGGATGCCCGAGGGAGCCCACTGTCCCCTGCAACATAAGACGACAGCAGCAGTGTACGCTGGGAATGTGGAGGGTTCTTATCGCCACCTGAATATCTGATTCCATTATCTCTTATTGGTGCACATCCAAGACAATGCCAGACTTGCGTGCCAAGAGGTGCTGCAGCAGCTGACCTTTGTGCTATTTGGGGCTTCAAATAGAATTGACACGTCTCCTGCCATTACTACTTTACTATAAGATCAAAACAGAAGTGTCAGTGTCTATTGGCCTCACATTATAGTAACAAGCTTGTCTGCCAAGAGGTGATGCAGCAGCTGTTTAATTTTCATTTTTTTTAACCAACGGAAAATAGAATTTTTTTTTTACTGGCCTATGACTCAAAACTGATGATGCAACAAATGAGTTTATCCTTTTATGTCAGCACTAAACGTGCTGTACTATACAGGCCAGGTATAGATTTGTAAGCAAGAGGTGCTGCAGCAGCTGAATTCTTAGATTCATGACACTCTAAGCTCTTGGTGCTTGATTAAAAGGAATATTTCATCAGATATAACAATATAAAATGTATAAATGATTAAATATATATCTTAGACCTGGTGAGACTGATGTACTTACCATTGGAAATCTATGCTACAATGACTGTATAATCCTCTTATTCAAATGAGCATTTTAATATCAAAAGTGATGACTTTCAAAAAGGATTATATTGTTGTTCTGACATGGAGTTTTAAAGTAAGTACACCTGGTCTAAGATATCTATTGAATAAGGTACACGTGTTTGTATTGTGAAATTTGGTGACAGATCTCCTTTAAATCAGAAGTGTTACACCTGAAACCCACTGCTAAGGGAATCTGTCACCAAATTTCACAATACAAACTACATACTTTATTCAATAGATCACTTAGTCCTGGTGTACTTACTTTAACAATCTATACCAGAATAACAACATAATCCTTTTTGAAAGTTTTACCTTTTTATATTGAAATTAGAATTTTATGAGCTCAGGTGGACTTAAAAAATGCTCATTTGAATAAGGGGATTATACATCCACTGTAACATGGATTTTCAAGGTAAGTACACCAGTCTCATTAGATCCAAGATAACAATTTCGTGCCATTTGTGTTGTGATATCTGGTGATAGATCCACTTTAATTAAATTAATGAAATAACAAGAGCCTAGAGTATCATGAATCTAAGGCCACGGCCCCACAATCAGTATTTGGTCAGGATTCAATCAGTATTTTTTCCCAGTAGTGGGAGCCAAAACCAGGAGTGGGTGATAAATGCAGAATTGGTGACTTGTTTCTATTACACCTTTTCTCTGATTGTTCCTCATCTGGTTTTAGCTCCCACTCCTGAGAAAAAATGCTGACCGAATACTGATAGTGGGGCCGTGGCCTAAGAGTTCAGCTGCTGCAGCACCACTTGCCTAGGAATCTCTCCCTGGGCTGTAGTTTTGATAATGAAATGAGAATGGTGGACATAAAAAATGATCATTTTAATAAAAAGATTATACAGCCATTACAACATGGAATTGCAAAGTAAATACACCTGCATCGTCAGGTCTAAAACATCTATTTAATAATTTTGTACCATTTGTATTGTGATATCTGGTGATAGATCCCTTGTAATTACATACCAAGAGCTTAGAATATTAGGAATCTAAGAATTTACCTGCTGCAGCACCTCTTGCCTAGGAATCTATACTTGATCTGTAGTTTTGATATTGAAATGAGAATGGTAGATGTAAAAATGCTCATTTTAATAAGAAGATTCTGCAGCCATTACAATATGGAATTGCAAACTAAGTACACCTGTCTCATCAGGTCTAAATAGTCTATTTAATAATGTTGTACCATTTGTATTGTGATATCTGGTGATAGACCCCCTTTAATTAAATACCAAGAGTTTAGAGTATCATGAATTCAGCCGCTGCAGCACCTCTTGCCTAGTAATCTATCCCTGGTCTGTAGTTTTGATATTGAAATCAGAATGGTGGTCTTAAAAATGCAAATTTTAAGAAGATTCTGCAGCCACTACAACATTGAATTGCAAAGTAAGCACACCAGTCTCATCAGATCTAAAACAACTAATAATGTATGTAACTGGTAGACATATTCCCTTTAAATAAGAAGTGTTATTATAACTGAAACCCAGTGATAGATTTATTACTAAGAGGTTCTGCAGCAGCTGCAGAGTCATTGCATTTTATTTTTTGTTTTTGCACCTAAGTGTGAATGTTTTATCGAGCCAGTCCTGCCATGATTACCCCCCAGCCCTCCTCCTCCTCTTCTTCTTCCTCCTAGTCCAAAAAGCTGCCAGGCTGCCCCTGCTAGCTGAGCAGTGTATTATACCAGGAGCAGCCTGTTTATCTGAGAAGGGCACAGCTGTAGCTCTCGCCTCTCCCCATTGGTTCCCAGCAGCGGTGGTAACACTTCCCATTGCTGGCTGGGGAGGGGAGGGAGAGCAGGGACTGTGTCCAGTGCCAGGCTCTGCGCAGAGACACCACCACCAGCAGCACCACCAAGGAGAGCTCCATGCACCAGCAGCACCAAGCCTGAGCCCAGGAGCAATCGCACAGCACAGGGGGAGAGGCTACAGAGTATTGTGTGCAGAGAGGAGTGTCCTCTTACCAACCTGCTCCAACAACACAGTGCTGCTAGGCTGCCACTAACACAGCCACACAGGGAGGAGGGAGGTGGCACCAGCTCCAACATCTGGGGATCTCCATGAAGCCGCAGGATCCCCACAAACTCTGGGCTTTAAACCAGCCACCAGCCCCTGGATCCCCCAAACCAGCCTGTAAGTAGCCTGAATATCTGGGATGCATGCTCATTATTGCAGAGAGGGGAGGTCGAGGGGAGGGGGGGTCTGGTCATTTAAACTGGATGAGACAAGTTTGCAGTCCCCATCTGGACTATTGCTGGTCTAGCCCCCTCCCCTGGGGACATTGTCCAGACAACAAGAGGGCTCTGCATTTGAGTTTGATCCTGTTTATCTGACATCCAGAGCAGCAGCAACATTGCAAAGAAGTGAAGAGCTACAATGTATCCTCTGTGTTTATACATTTGTTTGTAAACAATAACAACTTTGTTATTAGGGGGGGGAATCAACCGTGGGAAACAATGATCCAGGCTTGAATTGGCAGCTCCATGGTGAAGGCACAGCCGGCAGGAGGGGAGAGAGGAGGGGGTGTTTGTGGATACAATGAGGTCTGTCTGCACTTCCTTAAACTCTGTGCAACCTGCTGCAGTTGGAACCGACAGGCCTGGGACTAACTGCAAAGGTCACAGACATTGCTTTACCCATAGCCCAGCAGGGGTGCACAAATCGGGGATATGCCAAAGGACTGGGCTGGTAGGGGGTGTCTGGAGCCCTGCTCTACTTTTCATGCTATTATAGTAGTTTATATTAACCCTTTAGCATGGTTTCGGTGCACACAGTTGCATTATGTTAAGACTTTAGTGCATAGAATAGTTTATATATTTAAAGGGACAATTAAAGAATCTTTTTTTTTTTTTTTTAGAAGTGAAATATATTCTATTCATATGTATGTAAGTGCATCTGGAAATTAGGGAGTATAAAATAAAAAAAAAATTCTAGTCAACCCATTAAAACACTCTTTTCCCAGCCTTCAATGGCTTGTTACAGGGAACGGTAAATGTTGATTTTAGCTGTGGTTTCCCATTAAACTGCTGTCCTGGGCCATATGCACCTGTACCTTTCCTAAAAAGAAGGCTAGACATTTGCGTCCTTCCCCAATCTGTCCAGCAGTTGCACCCAATGTAATAGATGGCTATAAATGGGGAAGTTGGAACTTTAAAAGGCAGCAAGCGGCGTGGTTGGCTGGTAGTTAGATTTGCTGTAACATATGGCATTAAGAGGAGCACAGCTGGAGGTAGCATTTCTATCCTAGTGAACTCAGAGCAGCTGACTTTCCAGCTTGCTGTGTAATTAGCAAAGCGAGCACTCCCAGCCTCCTCCTCCCTCACACTGACACAGGGACACACACTGCTGCTGCTACTCACTGCTTGTCTGTTGGAGACCTTGTAATACTACAGACCATGGCAGAGACGAAAGCTAGATCCCCCTAAAACTCCCCGGGGCACCATCCCATGCAGCGCTCTATCCTATTTTTTGCAGAAGGGAGAAAGGTAAGATAGTGTCACAAATCTGACTCTAGTCTCGCGCTTAATTTAAAGTGCCAATATGATAAAAAAGTTTTTTTTTTTTTTTAAATGCAACTTGTAGAATTTTGCATTGCGATTGCGGGTTTGTTTGTGCCTTCCTGTAGTTTTGCCGTTGCTGCGCTGCACGGTGTAAATATGTATCTGTGATCCCAGCGTCTACATAGTACGCACAAGTTGAATTAAGTTTTAGACAGCTGCCAAGGCTTGTGTTTTAAAAGGCAGCAGTTACCATAACTACTTGATCACTGCACTGACCAGGAGGGGGACAAAGCTTTGAAAACTGCCTCCTGGAAGCCATTGTTTATTTAAAATCAAGTTTTTCCTGTTCCTGGCAGGTGCAGTTATAGATGAGAGGCTTCTTTTAAAAATGCAACTTGCTATTGAGAAATGAGCAGTGGACGTTATGTGCTTAGTTTTTTTTTTTTTCCATATATTGCCAAAGCCAGATTGCTTTATTACAGCTGCTAAGAGGATTTAGTTTACTGTAACATTCAAGTTTTTCCTGTTTTTTTAAACAGGTTATGAAGGAAGAATGGAGTTTCCAGACCATAGCCGCCAGTTGCTGCAATGTCTGAGTCAGCAGCGTCACCAGGGTTTCCTGTGTGACTGTACTGTTTTAGTTGGGGAAGCTCAGTTCCAAGCTCACAGAGCTGTATTGGCGTCTTGCAGCATGTACTTCCATCTTTTCTACAGGGACCAGCTAGACAAAAGGGACATTGTACATCTGAACAGTGACATTGTCACGGCCCCAGCATTCAGTCTGCTGCTCCAATTCATGTACGAAGGGAAGCTGGAATTCAACAACCTCCCAGTAGAAGATGTGCTGGCCGCTGCAAGCTATCTTCACATGTATGACATTGTAAAAGTCTGCAAGGGCAAGCTTAAAGATAAAGAACTCAATTTGGGAGAGAAAGCCATCGATGACGGGTCTGACTTGGAGAAGGAGGATGGTTTCTCCGATATGGATGGACCTCATGGATGTATCCTGGATGCAGGGGATAAAGAAAAAATGTCTAACACTGAACGTGAGAAACCAACCTGGAAAGAAAAGGTCAGTGGACTTCCAGGCTGGTCCCCGGACTTGATAGGTGTCAATTCAGTTTCTACAGAGGCTGTGTCATGTAAGACAGCAGCTGGAAAAACAAAGGCCAGTGTCAATAGTTCTTCATGCCCTTTGTCCCAGAGATCTGCTAACCATACACAGCCTCCAAGTGATGGGGATTGTGCTTTGGATTTGTCTTTCAAGCCAATGTCTGGGAGAGATTCCTTACACCCCTCCTACGTCTTTGGACAGCTGGCTTCCGACAGCCAGCAGCAGGGCACTGTGCCACTTGTTAAAGATGAACAAGGCTTGCTGTCAGAACAGGAGGACAGTGAAGCAAAGAGTCCAAAGAGTCAACACGTTGGGAATTCGGCCAAAAACCTAATGACAGGGTTAGGACACATGTTCACGGGAAATGGAAATTCTCACGTTAGGGAAGAGGACTTGTATCACGATCGAGACGAGAGTGAAGATGACATGGACTCGTCAGATCTTTCCACGTCAGGTGTCCTCGTGTCCCCGGGACAGATTTGCATATGTCCTTTGTGTAGTAAAGTTTTTCCAAGTCCTCATGTTCTTCAACTTCATCTCAGCTCTCACTTCCGAGACAGAGACGGTTCTCGGATCAAAATGTCTCCGGATGGTTCTGTTCCCACCTGTACGATATGTGGCAAAACTTTCTCGTGTATGTACACCTTAAAAAGACATGAACGTACGCACTCCGGAGAAAAGCCTTACACTTGTGGTCAGTGTGGCAAAAGTTTCCAATATTCCCATAACCTCAGTCGTCACGCCGTGGTTCACACACGGGAAAAGCCACATGCGTGTAAATGGTGTGAGAGACGTTTCACCCAGTCGGGTGACTTGTACAGACACATCCGTAAGTTTCACTGTGGCCTAGTCAAGTCTTTGGTTGTGTAGTAATAATAATTTAAGGTCAATTTTTCATTGTTTGATCCATTTTGAGCTCTGTAGTAATCTGTCATGACACAGACCTCCTCCAAGGTGCGCTCCCCTCCTATCATCCCAGCCGAGCAATTTATTTAATATATTTAATATAATTTTTTTTTTTTTTTGCTTTTTATAAGATTGTGGCAGATTACAAATGTGAAAAAGGGGTCATTAAATCTCCATAAATTACCTAAAATTCCTTGCTCAGCACATCTGTTGAAGAAATACCCCCCCCCCCAAAACATATGCACTCATTGCTATAACTACCTATACAATGTCTCTATATTGACCTTCAGATGTATCAGAGTTGAATTTATCACCAGGTACAACGTATTGTGTTAACTTATCAGCAGCTCAACCAAATGCACGACACGTTCAGCTCTGCTACAACTGTTTAGTTGCAATATAGTGGCCCGATTGCAAACAAGCGTGTCTTTATTCATAGATTCAAGTTTTCTATGCACATTTCAGTCCGCAGTATTGGTCCTTGGTATAGGTAAAGTATTGAAACATTTGATAAATGTTTGGTCGCTTCGAAGTATTGACTAATTTAAAAATTCTAATTATTATAGTGTTTCTGTAAACGGTTGAAGACGTTAGCCTGATGAATTTTTCTCATTTTGGCTCAATTTATTAATATAAAAAGTGCATAAAGCACAATATATACGACTATGGGCCTTAGTTATCAAGGTTCTCTTATGGAAAAACAGTTCTTGTTGCCCTTAGTAACCAATTGGAACGTTCAGATTTTAAACTGCGCTTTGAATGGTTGCTATGGGCAACAAGGTCAGTTTTATTTCTTTTTAGACAGTTTGGGTAAATGACTCCTTTTTTTATGTGTTCCCTCATCTGAAGCAGATGAAGAGTTTGGTATTTGTATCTAAGACAGTTGTACAACATAGAAATTCGGTGGCCACCCGCATGATGATGGCGGGATCTGTTGCAATCCCCTTAGGAAACATTGTACTGTCAAATGTTTAACTGATGTTATGACAAATGTCTTAAATATTTCCAGACTGTAAAAGCTATAGTATTCGACCAAGCTGACTTGTTCTACTCCCATGATCCTGTGCAAAGTCTTAAAGGGTGTATATTACCTAAAGGCAACCAATCAGAAACGACCTTTGGTCAAAATACAGGACAAAAGACCAATTATTCCACTTTATAAACCAATGTGAGTGGGGGGGGGGGGTGTAAAAACATCAAAAAAGTTAAGCTACTTGACTCCAGTCCATCTAGAATGAAGGTAACAATGGTCTTATTGATTTGCTTATGGGTTGCAGCGTGTTTGTATCAGCATGAAGTTATTCTTTTCTGGGGAAGGGGGTGTCATAAATCGGGGAAAAAAAAAACTCTTCCATCAAAGGGAAGCGTTCCATTTTCCTATGCCAATATTGATGTTTTTATTTTTAAGTGCCAATGGTTAGCTTGGGCTAAAAAAAAAAAAAAAAATTCTTATTAAGAATCCATTGGCATTTATTTACAAGATGAATGAAGCACTGTGATATTAATGATCACAAAAAATAATAGCAGATGCCCTTAACTGAGTTTAATGATTCCCAAATGTCCATGTAATGTGAGGAAATATATTTATACACCCACACAGCACCGCTCTTGTTCTGTGTTCAGATGTGACTTTTTTTTTCCCTAACTGCTGTTACATTCACGTTGAAAGTATGATATATATATATATATATATATATGTGTATGTATATATTTCTAAAAAATATATATATACTCATATATTATTTTTATTTTCTTTAATATGAGTGAATCTTTTTTTTTTTTTTACTAGGCTTCACCAAGGTACAATAGTTTTATTTACTGGTTAGCTATGTTATTTTTGCTGTGATTTTGAAAAAATAGCACTGAAGAAAAAAAAAAAATACTACTAAAATTAAGTTATTTTATTTGTCTTTTATTTTGTTTTTTCCTGACGGTACTTGATATAGTATTTATTAGTTTTTATTTGAAGTGAAATGATTTATAATTTTAGAGATTCTATTTAGAATTGTGGGTTTTTTTTTTTTTATTTACTCTTTTTAATGTTGAGCAATCATCATCCCCCTTCTGCAATGGGAGCTTTTTGCTGTATGTTTTGTTTTTTTTTGTCTTTATTATATTTTATTTATGTATACTTTAATAAAACATGGTAAATTAACATTAGACACTGGCAAACAACAAGGAAAGTTTACATCCGTCTGATAAACTTGGACGTAACTCGGATATAAAATTAAAAGTAAAAGTATAATATAAATCCAGTTGTGTAATGTCCCATTACCTTGTTGTTGTCTTTCCTGTTTGTTTGATAGCAATGTCATTTGCACTTATTTTCAGAGTCAATAACACTGATATCTTTTGGTAGCTGAAAACAAACTTGCGTATTTGCATATAGCATTTTGTTGTTTTTTTTTAACACATTGCACACATGCAGTTTGGGTATAATAAATCTGTAATTATTACTTTTTTTGTATCTGTACCTGCTCTGCAGAGCTGCTCATGGGTTTTAACACTGGATGTGAAATAGAATCACACCAATGCTGTGAAATCACTGAAAATTATCAGTTCCTAGTTCTCCTTGAGGTGACAAAATGTATATGTAAAAAAGGAAAAAAAAAACACTAATTATTTCTGTATAAAGTTTTATACTATATAATATGTAGACAGACCTGTTGGCTTGGAATATATTTTATAAAAAAAAAAAAATATTTTGCTGTTCTACATTTTTTTTTTTTTTTTTTTCGTAATTCTTTACCTTTTTAGTTTGCGTGGTGTTTTAATTTGTACAACTTTACTTTCAGTGTGTGTTTAAACTGACAATCGTGAATAGGATTGATGTCTTTATATTTTTCTTTTGTCAAAAAAATAAATTCTAAATCTGTTTATAAATTGTTTTTTTTGTTTTAAACTTTTTTTTTTGGACAAATTATTGGCTTTGAATTACTTGTGTGTGCGAATATATTTTTATGATTAATAAAAAAACAGATGTTTACTACGATACGACGAGGCTTCCTAATCTTAAACCTATTGCGGGGTTGTCTTCGGACAGAACAAATAATTTCCTTTTAATCGGGGCATTTACTGGCGCTCCATTTGATGCCAGAAGGAATGAAGGCTTATCTGTAGACAAAAGATACTGTCGCTGGAGATTATTAAGACGTAGTCTGAAGTAATTGACAATACCCATAGTGGCCATACTCCAGCTACTTCACATTTTAATTGTATTGCATGAGCATAAATGCTTTAAAAAAAAAAAAAAAAAAAAAAAAAAATTAGCGACCTTAAAAGATATACTTTAAAATGCTAAAGTCTTCAGTGACGTCACAAGTTAAATATTACAAATCGTTCCACCCACCAAAGAGATTCTTCTGTTTTCAGGGTGACATGGTCCATGGTGGTGATGCTTACCAACATATCTCATCTCACTCACATCAGGGCATTGGAACAGCTGCTGTGTTCACGGCCGTAACTTGGAGATCAAAAGTTTTGTGAACTTTTAAATTAGCTTGAAATATCCCTTTAACTTTGGCTGTTTCGCTTTAGTGACATCTGGCAGCCTGAGGCCACTTTGATACAGAATTGAAAGGATTCAAAGTTTGGTTTCTCTCTAGGTTCTGGCGTTATGGTGGTCCTATATATTAGATGGCTCATGTATATACATGTATGTTTGCTTACATATGGAATATGGTGCTGCTAAGCGCCACTGCCATCAGTGCACAAGATCAAGGATTTGACCCCTTTTTTTATATAATATATATATATATATATATATATATATATATATATATATATATATATATATATATATATATATATATAAATAAAATTCCCCTGATATCAAAGGACTGTTGATTTAATGTATATGGTCACCTTCAGGCAAGTAGATCCTCACTTCCTATCTCCGTGACTTAAAGGGGTATTCCAATATCTAAGATCCCCTCCCAATATGTAATAATATTAGCATCGTTTTTCTGATTCGCTATATTTCTTTCCTCATGTGGAGGCATTGCAGGACCTTGGGTATCCATGGTTATGACCACTAGCAACTAGCTAACTGTCACTGTATCAGTGGTCGTAACTATGGATACATAAGGTCCTGCAAAGCCTGCACATGAGGAAAGAGACATAGCGAATTAGATCTATACTACATTTCTAATTGGAGGTATTTATTAATATTATTATTACTATTACACCTACTACATATTGGGATGGGATCTTGAAGATGGTAATACCCCTTTAATGATTACTTGCCATAAATATGTAATTTATTTACCCTGTGTAAGTGTCACTGTTTTCCTGAATTCTGTGCTGTTTGTTTTTTTTGTTCCTGCACCTTTCTGTTCTTGATATGACCTACTCTACCCTGTTTGTGAATATAGTCTTCTAGTCTTTTTGGTCAAGTGGGCGTCTTCTTGAGGACCATGATTAACAAGATTAGCTTTATATATGAGGAAGTTATATTTTAGGAACGCAGAAGCGCACCACCAAACAACACCAGACTTGGGAGAACGGCGGCATTTGAACAGGGTAATATATATTCCTTAAGCGTGTGTGTGTGTGTGTATATATAATTTTTACAGAATTTTTATGTGATAGAATTAAAAATATATTACTTTCAGGTTTGTATAATATTAGAATGGTCAGATCAGACCCTCCCCGCAAGGCTACAGCGCCCCCCCATATTTAGGAGCCGCATCTGGTATTGCAGCATAGTCTTATTCGTTTAAATGAGACTGAGTTGCAATACCACAGACAGGCATAAATAAAAAGTGGTGTTATTTCTAGAAACCAAAAAAAGCAAACCCTTTTACGCAACCCCCTCAAAGGCTACATTCCCACCATGCGATTTAGCTGCGTTTTTGATGTTTCAGATTCTCTGCACCCATTAAGTAAAATAAGTTATTTGAATTTTTTTTAAAAAATACGCAGCGTAAAAAAACACACCGAAAGCTCATTGTGGGAACGTAGCCTAAAAGAGCATTTACACTGCAAAATAATCATGAAAGATCATTGTTAAAAAACGCTCGTTTCACGATTATCTTGCTGTGTAAACAGGCTGTTCAGCGCCCCATGAACGAAGCAAGATGCTTGTTCATCAGGGTTAAATGATCTCGTTCTCGGCGGTGCATTGTCCTGTGTAACCAGGACTCACGCTGCTGAGAATTATGCAGCCAATGTGCACTGAGCGATCTAGTATATATTGCTCAGTGCGTATCGTTTGCTTTGGTCTGCCGGTGTTGACAGGCAGTCAAATGACCGCCGATCAGTAAGTGATCGGCGGTCGTATTGTAACGTCAGGTAATCCATCTAAACAGACCCTAAAATGAGTGACAGCAGCATACTACTTTTTCAAGGTAATATGGGCCTTGGGCCAACCTAAAGGTAGAATCACCCAAATACACAACTGCAAAATTTGGTACAGATATCCTATTTTTACTCAATTGTAGCTGGAATAAATAGAAGGAAAAAAAATTAGCTTTTTGCTACCTTTTGCATTTCATATAAAATTTCCTTTATGGACTTAAAAAGAATTTTATATGGTTATAAAACTGATAATTTCTCTTTTTTTTTTTTTTTTTTTCTGAAAAGCGCATCAAACCTGCCTGAGTTGTCTGGTCTCACAGCTCGGTACCATTGAAGAAAAATGAGGCTGAACTGCAATAACACAAACAACCTGTTTACAATTGTGGCACTGTTTTTGGAATAAAGTAATTACACAGTTTCTTAGTTTCCGGGTATGTGCACACGTTAAGTATTTGGTGCAGAAATTTCTGCAAAAGCTAAGAAATGAGCCGGAGCATAAGTTGGTATAAATGCAACAGACAAAACCTAAGATAGAAACAAAATGAGCAATATACCTTGCTGTAAGTAAATAGTAAGGATAAATAACATAGAGAACTTAGAAACACTGTTTTTGATCAAAAAAGCATAAGCCATCCCCCAGCGACAAGGTGACCCAATCGGGACGGTCCTATCCTATAGTATTAAAACCTTACATTCTCTAATGCCAGATTTGCATATTGATTGCATGTAGCTGAAAAACTCCATAACATATTAGTACAAAAAAGAGAAAAACGAGTCATAATTCAATAAAAATTAACAAACACTTAATTTAAAAAAATAAATAAAACACAATTATTGAGGCTCTCGGATTGTTTCACTGGTGAAACAGTGATGACAAGGGCTGAACAATGCTATTTCTCAGTACAATAAATTTATTAGTCATGCAGAAAGTTACATTATATTAAGTGGTATCAGACCACCTCAATGTGGATGGCCACAGTGTGAACATGCTCATATACGTTGTATGTATACTAACTCATGCTCCGGCTTATCTCTTTGGTTTTGCTGTTGTTTCTTGAACTGTGTACAAACAGGTGTGTGTGGCCCCCTTTTTTGAGCTAGGAATTTCATCTATATAGCTTCCCATGACTGGATGCCTGAACAGTTGGACCCCGTTCCTGCTCTGCCCCCATCTACGTTGAGGTCAGTTAACACAAGATGAGGTTTTAATACTAGAGGCTAGGACTGTCCCGATTGGGTACACCTTGTCGTGGTGGGATGGCTTTACGCTTTGTGTTCCCCACTTATTAGAATGAGTGATGGCTGCAGCAAAAATGCTGAAAGAATTGTCATGTTGCAGACTTAGAGCAGATTTAAACCTGCAAATCAAAAATAAGCATGAGACTTCAGGATTCTCATTCACTTTGGTGGCATCAGGACACCCTTCCGGTTTTGTGACAAAACTGGAGAAAAAAAAAGCCACAAAAATGCAACTTGTGCACAGAGCTGTAAGGTTGAAAGAAGGCACAGGTCCATCAAGTTCAATCTATAACCTAAAAAGTGGTCATGCTTGTTTTTTTGTTTCTTTTGTTCAGCCCCCTTTTGATGTTCCTCTGGAAATGTTGAATAGTATATTGTGTATGCAGCGATCATAAAAGAAGAGGTTTAACAGCTGGAGCTCTACATCAATGTCTGAGGAACCCTTACAGCTGCTGCTCTAGAACAGCTGGACGACCCCCAGCAGCTGCTGCTCTAGAACAGCTACACAGGCCCATCAGCTGACGCGCTACAACATATGGGGACAACCAGCAGTCGGTGGGGTATATAACATTTTATGGAGGGATATTTTTTGGCATGAGTGGTTTTTTTTTTGTGTTTTTTTTCTAAGATCCTTCATTGAAGCCTTATTTTAATACATTTAGCCTAACAAAAAAAAAATGGACCATGGAGAAAAAACTCTACTGTTTTGTATGTCTAATGCGTCCATAGAATTCTTTGAGTCAGATATACCAAAACAGATTTTATTTTAAATCCCTGTTTGCTTTGCATGCTTAAATAAGTTGTCCACTACTTAGACAACTTGTCATACCCCACGCTTGGCCTCGATATCGATAAAATAATAGTTTATTCTCTCCCGTGCCATGGCTGTTCCCGCGGTGTTGGCAGCCCGGACTTCCTCTACATATTTGATTTGTCTGAAGTCGGAGACTGTGACACCAGCTCTGATTGGGCCCTGACATCACACGTCACAACAACAGCACGGGATCCCCGGGGAGAGCGAGTGCCGACACCGCAGGAACGGTGCCAGCACAGGAGGAGAGTATAAGATTATTTTATCGGGGCCAAACATTTAGATTAAGAATGCGTTGTCCAAGTAGTGGACAACCCCTTTTAATATCATGCTTTACAGTGTATACAGTCTCGGACTGGCCCACAGGAGAATCATCCGGTGGGCCATCACCCTCTTGAGCAGTACTTGGCACAATACACTTACACAATACTTCAACCAAAAGTAATTTCTGAGCCTTTTGCTGTCTTTACTTGTAACTGTGCTTAAGTAAGGGATGTTAAACTCAAACACAGAGGACCAAAACTTGGACAGAGTTGCGGGCCAACTAGTATACAGTATAATGGGCCCCTCATAGTTCCTCCATGCAGAGTAGTGGGACCCCCATAGTTCCTTCATGCAGAATAATGGCTCCACATAGGGGTGGCGGTTCCCACGGGCCAGAGTTTGACCTGTCTGCCCTAAGTTCTCAGTGACAGTGGCATGGAGCGGGTTGCCTACTCTAACCCAGTAATAATATCCCCTTTAAAAGGTATAAATGCCCGGTTAGTACAATAATGTCCCTCCAAAAGTAATACATCTTATGCCCGCTTAATCCGAGCTACCGGGTCGTCTTCTCCAGACTTGCATATATAACAAATCGGCACAAGCGGCGCAAAAACTGTGCTGTCATTGCGCTGCCTGCACTGGGACAATGATGTCTTGCAGGCCTACAACAGCCTGCGACCTATAGGACGGAGAGTGGTGGGTAGGGAGCCTATAGCGCCATGTTTGGGGTATCTAACCCGAATTTTGCACTCAGGGCAACTGTCCTTGAGGTGCCCCCGCACTAAGTCATGCCTTACATTTGGACAAGAGAGTGTAAAATTTTAAGGAACTGCAATGCTGCGTTCACAGGCTAGCCTACTAGTAATGATAATTCGGCAGCCTTATCAAAACTACCACTAAAACTGCTTATGACTCCTATAACAACCAATCACAACAAAGCTTCCATTTTTCCACAGCACCTTAAGAAATGAAACAAGAGCTGTGATTAGTTACTATGGGCAGCACATAGTTTTGAGAAATCTGACTTGACCTTGTTATCAATGGCAACCAATCACGACGCTGCTTTCATTTTCAAAGAGTGGTGTTTAGCAATGAATGGCACTGTGGTTGGTTGCTAAGGGCAACTGGGTCTGTTTTGGTAACCCATGCCCATACTTTTGAGGCCTTATAGGGTCGGACTAGTGTTTTTTGGACAGACTACATTAAATAATTCTCCTCTTCAGTCTGTATAGACTGTGTGCACTTCCGCTGTTAATTTCATTATAATCGGTTAATTCCACCTACAGAATGGATCAAGAAGATCTAATAAATTACTCAGGAGCTATTCTAGTTTTTTTACAGAGTTACAAAAAAAAATGCAAGTTTTACTAGTACAATATGCTTCATTTTTGGAAGTGTTTTTTTCTTTTTCGGAAGCATTCGAGTTTTTTTTTTTTACTTGTCGTTTTTTTGCAGCCTTCTGATGGGACAGTGCTTGTAGTTGGAAGCAGATTCCATCAGGATCCATCTTAAACACATGACATACTTTTTTTTTTTTAGGTTGAGGATTTTGGGGTTGATCCGCTTAAAGAAAAAGAAAAAATTCTTCAAAATACTCTTGTATGAAGAAAGTCTAATTTGGTTACTTGTCTGGAGGTTTAGGCTGAATCCAGACGTCCGTCTGTCACACTCTGAGTACGGGCCGTCCGCGGGTCTCCTGCATATAATGAGTCTGTCATGGTCGGGTCAGGAGACCTTAAGGCGGCCCGTGTCCTGCGCTTTGTACTCGGACTGTAATATACAGATGTCTGAATTTGGCCTTACTTTGAGGCAAATTATTTTACAACCGGAATGGAAACCTTTGCCTGTGAGACCGGCTGCTGCTCAGTAGGTTCTCGAAATGCTGGGACTTCCCTGCCGCTTGCTCTATCATGTCACCTCTGTCCCGGGTATTTCTGCTGTCAGGAGGACGCTGGCAAGGAGCGGAATGATTAGATAACACATAGCTAAAATAGATTTTTACGAAGGGTCAATGCAATGTCATCGCCTTCTCAAATTCATGTGAGGGCCGTCGGGCGGAACTCGTTCTTCCTGTATCTTATGTTTTGTCTACACCACCTGAGCAGCCGTAGAAACTCACCTGTGGCATCAAGACGCCTCTGCGTAGCCCATTCTATGCGGTGAACCCGGGGTACGGCTTGGGGCTTAGATGCAATTACAAGATCCGTCTGAAGAACACCGCAGTTTTGTCAATTTTATGCAAGTGAGGCACTAAAACAGCTGTTTCTTCCTCGTAGTCTTGAGGAACAACTAGGCTGATGAATGGGTTTATAAAGAAAGAATGCGTTGCAAGAAAAATACTAAACTGGGTTGGTACACCATGTTAAGGGATGCTGGGCACCACGGGGGGAAAGCGCAAGCGGAGGTTAGATTTAAAACTTGCATGCACATTAGATAAACGGCAGCCAAACATGAAGATAGTGCCGCTATCGGCCAACCATCTAAACTGTACGGGGCCCTCCCGACTCATTTGTCGTGGGAAAGAAGAACCTGACCATTGCTTTTCAAAGGCTGATCCTTTTGTTCTCTGGGAGATAAGCCACTGTAGACTAGTTTTCCCCAGCAGAGCCAATATGGGGGTGAATTGGGGGAGAGAGAGTTGTCGGCCAACAGTTATCTAATGTGGCCAACTAAAGAGTAGCGGTGTTATGGGTTTACCATGACAGACAGGGTCCAGAACACCGCATCGCCCGATTTTCACGTACTCTTGCATTGATTAGAAGCACTTCTCCATCATATTCAACAGTGCAGGTTTCTGTCCGTGCAGTGCAAGGGTTAAATTGTTCAGCTTCTCTGAAGCTTCCCAGCTTGGATGATCTCAGCTGTTCAGTATTGGCCCCCGGCGTCTTCACCATCAGAAGTAATAAGGGGAACAGAGAAGGCAAGAGCGCCCCTAGCGTTAGGGACAGGGGAGGAGCCCCTGGCACCGGGTACTCTGAAAACAGAGTTGTAACAAACGGACTGGATTTTTTCCACTGGTGTAGCCTAGCTATGTGGTCCTCTGTCTATCAAATATATCGTTTTACTTCTGTTTTGCCACATTTTTATCACAAGCCGTTCTAGGAAGTGTTTCAACAACAGTTTCTATGAAAAATAAAAGGGAAAACCTAAGAAAAATGTAGCATGTTGTGAAAACTTGAAAGTTCACAGTCACATTGTTTGAACAGCGTGTGATGGAAGCCACACGGTTCACTATCACATAGAGTGCGTGCAGAGGATTCTTTTTTTTTTTTTTTTTTTTTTTTTTTTTTTTTAGAACTGTCCAATAACAAAGTGGCCAATTTGTACCCTGATCCAGGGTGCTTTTCTCCCATTTCTAAAAGTACATATGTACCCTTACTTATCTTCCCTCTTTTGTTGACATAAAAAACATGATTTCACGATACTCTGTCGGGAAATGTTTGTGCTATATGTGTCTATGTAACCACCCAGTGGTTGCGATGTGGTCTAGCAAGGGTTTTCCAAGGATGATATGAAACTGTATTGAAGTTGCACAATGAAAAATTGGAGTCCTTAACCTAATACCAAAATCTGCTTAAAGTAAAGGGTGCACACATCTGTATTACCAACATTGATGGTTTTGTTCCAGAGACCCAAATTTGATTCAATCACTGTCCTGGCGTCTCTTTCAACAGTGCCGAGAGCAAAACTTTGGATAACACGGGGACCACCAATAAAGAAAATTATGACCCTTGACAGATTTGGTAAACCTAGCGCTCAATTGCTGTGGTAGAGACACATTTTAAGTTCTGGAATAAAAAGTCCAAGACAGATCTCCGCCATGCTCCCTGTGTGTGTGTATAAGGTGAGACCTGTCGATCTAGGGGAGCAGGGCAGAGAGAAGCCACTGGGACCTGCCTTGGACTAGTCAGTTAAGACGCAGTCCCTCACCAGCTTCTCAAAGTTTTTTTTTCTCTTCGAAAGGCTGCAGTTTTTCATAATAAAACATACACTGTAGCAATAATGCAGCCAGAGTCTGGTTCATGCTGTCAGTGGCTCGGGCAGTATGAATCTGATGACCGGTTCACTTTTGTAAATATATAGGGCCTGATGGATCATCTGCAATTTATTGAAGTCTATTTATTTATTTGCCTTGTAATATTTGCTGATGTTTTTTTGCGCCAACTTCTTCAAAATTGCACACGCTGTTCATGAATTTTACACAAAATCAATAATGCTTTTATTTTTGTCTTAACTTTTGGTGCTAAAAAATGGATTTATCAAATCCCTTGAAAAGTCGCCAAAGTGAAAACTCCTCCAGAAATCTGGACTGCATTTGGTAAAAAGTCATATTCCATGAATTTGTCTAAAACATCTGCATAAGCAAAACTGTCAAGGAAAAATCTAAAAAGACTTAAAGACGACTTTAAAAAATGGTGCAAAACATATAGAGATTAAAGAGAAAATACAAAAGGCACTAAAAAGGAGCAAATTACTCCAGAAAACTGGAGAAACGGAAATGATGAATCTGGGATGGGGGGGGGGGGGGCAGAGACCACACACACAAGTTTTTCTGAAGAAGTTAGAGCCCCATCTAGTGGTTGCGTGCAGAGTTGCGGACTGATGTTTGGCAGTAGGCATGGAAACTTGTACAGCCCATTATTAGAATAACCGCCAATGACTGCCTTATACTTGTGATGGAACTAGAAAAAAGTAGAATTTACTCCACACTGATATAATATCAGACTCACTAAGAATACTTATTTTGGCACTTAATCCTTTCTACGAGGTGCTGTATTTTATCATTATATTCCACATGGGTGATATGAAACACACATATACACTTTTTCACTGATTTATCAGCGTCATATATACCTACACCTCCGATCAAAATGATACAGCTCCCATCGCAAATTGGATTTATTATCAAACTCCACAAACTTTCTGCTGTTTGCGACAACCCAATCGGACAAGAACAATGTAAATGGCTCAACACAACTAATATAACAGCACAAAATACCATTTTAACTGATTTATTACATTCTCAGATTTATTCACCCCTTCATAACAAGAATATTTAGTACTTAGTGGCTCTCTGGCTGTTGTGACCTGCTGTAAACATGATGCCTAAGCAGACACCAGCTTCTTCAGCGTCCCATTCCTCATGGCCAATGGCCTCAAGGTCACTAATATTATTGGGTTTGCGTAATGTAAGCACCTTCTTTAAAACCCATCAAAGATTTTTTAAGGGCATTGAACTTTGACGGCTGCTCCCAAATCATCCCAGTCGCCTTATGTGAAGGGAGCATTGATCACAGGGATCGGACCCCCAGGGTCACACATTGCGTTCTGAGGATGTGATAAGCTGGGATCTGCCCTCCCAGACTCCACCATCAGTGACAGTTTTACTGCGGCAGCGACACCATGATGCTCTCATCCATGTATGTGTCTTCAAGAGAATGGAGCTGCGCTGCAGACACAAAGTAAAAATGTACTGCAGGTAAAAAAAAAATGCAAGGTTTTAGAAAATCCAGAACTCTACTTGATTGTTACTGTAAAATGCGGTGTTTATTTTCATCACTGATTGAAAAATTACATAAAAAACACTACATGTGAATAAGATCTTAGGTCATAGATGCCAAACTCCGGCCCGTGGGCCAAATCTGACCCGCAGGGTGTTTTATTTGGCCCACGACATCAAAACCCCCACCCCTATGTGGGGCCCATTATTCTGTATGGAGGACTATGTGGGGCCCATTATTCTGTATGGAGGAATATGTGGGGCCATAATACTGTATGGAGGACTATGTGGGGCCATTATACTGTATGGAGGACTATGTGGGGCCATTATTCTGTATGGAGAACTATGTGGGGCCATTATTATGTATGGAGGACTATGTGGGGCCATTATTATGTATGGAGGACTATGTGGGGCCCATTATACTGTATGGATGACTATGTGGGGCCCATTATTATATATGGAGAACTATGTGGGGCCATTATTATGTATGGAGGACTATGTGGGGCCATTATTATGTATGGAGGACTATGTGGGGCCCATTATACTGTATGGATGACTATGTGGGGCCCATTATACTGTATGGATGACTATGTGGGGCCCATTATTATATATGGAGAACTATGTGGGGCCATTATTATATATGGAGGACTATGTGGGGCCATTATTATGTATGGAGGACTATGTGGGGCCCAGTATACTGTATGGATGACTATGTGGGGCCCATTATACTGTATGGATGACTATGTGGGGCCCATTATTATATATGGAGAACTATGTGGGGCCATTATTATGTATGGAGGACTATGTGGCCCATTATTATATAAGGAGGACTATGTGGGGCCCATTATTCTGTATGGAGGACTATGTGGAGTCCATTATACTGTATGGAGGACTATGCGGGGCCATTATACTGTATGGAGCACTATGTGGGGCCCATTATTCTTTATGGAGGACTATGTGGGGCTATTACACTGTATGGAGGACTATGTGGGGCCATTATTCTGTATGGAGGACTATGTGGGGCCATTATTCTGTATGGAGGACTATGTGGGGCCATTATTCTGTATGGAGGACTATGTGGGGGCATTATTCTGTATGGAGGACTATGTGGGGACCAATATTCTGTATAGAGGACTATGTAGGGGCCCATTATTCTGTATGGATGACTTTATGGCGCCCATTATACTGTATGGATGACTATGTGGGCTCCATTATTCTGTATGGAGGACTATGTAGGGGACCATTATTCTGTATGGATGACTTTGTGGGGCCCATTATACTGTATGGATGACTATGTGGAACCCATTATTCTGTATGGAGGACTATGTGAGGCCCATTATTCTGTATAGAAGACTATGTAGGTGCCCAGTATTCTTTATGGAGGACTATGTGGGGCCCATGATTATGTATGGAGGACTATGTGGGGCCCATTATTCTGTATGGAGGATTATGTGGGGCCCATTATTCTGTATGGAGGACTATGTGGGGCCCATTATTCTGTATGGAGGACTATGTGGGGCCCATTATACTGTGTACTGGTTGGCCCACAACTTTATCCAAGTTTTTCATTTTGGCTCTCTGTGTGTTTGAGTTTGATATCCCTGCCTTAACTAAAGGAAGACTTATGCTGTACAGGTATAGTCAGGGCCATTGCTATAGAAGGTGCAGAGATGGCCGCCACAACATGGCCCTGGTGCACACGTGGAAGGTGGGTGCCATGTTATAAATCTTACATTGGATCCCAGTGGGGTATAAGTTTTGCAGTTGCTTTTAAGTTTGATTTTTGCCATATTTTATGTATAATATTACAGAGAAATACCGAGAAGGATGAGTTGGAGGAGACTAAAGCATTCCAGGATTCCTTGCAGTTATGGATTTGCTGGATCGGTGCAGCCACAGACAGCTGTAGAGTCACCAGTCGCCTGGCTCTGCAATACGTATTCTCAATCCAAGCGCACTTTGCTGTTCATACACAACAGTCTCTTCCAGCGAGCCTATTGCCAAGAGGCAGTGGACAGAAAGTGGCAGGCATCCAAGGATCCATGCAAATAACAAAGCTACAGACGCTTTTGTACGTTGTCATTACAGATGCCCGGGACACATTGAATTGAGTTTGGTATGGCAGAAGAGATCCTAAATAGAAAGCTCAGTATACGAAGACATTCTGTGCATGTACATGGGCAGCACGGGTCCATGGATGGTTCAGCGTACACAATGTTGGCATACTCTGTTCTACACCTTCATTAAAGGGTCATATTAATGCATACAAATATCTGTAAGTAGTCATTGAGGTTGGGAAGGAGCTGTCATTCAACACGAGTTCCAGGTTCTGCTCGCTGCCCTAAACAACACCTGACTTTTGCAGATGGCGCCTGCAGGCAGACCGCCCATGGAATTTCTGGGCTTCCCGACAACATAAAATTCTTACCTACCTCCAGTATTGCAATCAGCGGTGCTCTCCGAAATCAGCCAGAAGGGTAACGTGAAGCTCCTGGCCTTCAATGCAAAATCGGTAACGGAGTCCTTCTTGGTTGAGCCCCCTACTTCAATATGTGACTTAAACTATTGCACCCCTATAGCTAAGCCCTTGTATATACAGCATCAACTAAGCCTAATACATTGGGATTTCAGGCTGCTCAAGGTGGTTTTTGGGTTAATACTAAATGTAAGGTACTGCATCCAAGGTGGTAGCAAAGAGGTTATTTCACACCTAGTATCTAAGTGGTTAATTAGTATTGCAGCTCAGCTCTGTTCACATCAATGGGGCTGAGTTTCAATACCTGAAAGAATGCATCCACGTTTATCCAATCCTGGACAACCCCTTTAAATACCCCACAGGCCTATACAGTCATTCTGTTGATGCCATTATATTGCGGAATTGCAATTCATGCAATTGTCTTTTATGATCTCTAATCTGGATACAATACAGAGCTTCACTTTAATGGAATGTCAGTTTGTCACATATCGACAAAATAAATCACAATTCGGCTGGCCCATGGGGCGAGCATGAACACGAGTGTCCTGTAATACTATAGCGCCATCTACTGTATGTGATCTTTATTAGTTGTGGACATGGGTAATAACTGCATGCCAACATCAGCCTGGATCATTTGGTTTATTTACAGGTGTAATTATTTTTTTTTCACCTTCTCAAATTTATAGCCACGAGAGCTATACCTTTTTCTTTAAGAAAACATCACTATATGAGATCATGCTTTTTTTTATTACAGAGTAACTAAACTTTTAACATTTTTTAAATATATTTTTTAGCCAATTTGCCTGAATATTGGTGGGTGTCTGGGACCCCCACCGCTGGCTCAAAGGACTGCATGGATAGTCGAATCTCAGAAGAAAGGAGTACGGACTTAATAGAAAGCCATAGATTAAGCTGTATAGATCTCCACAGTCTTTTAGAGTGATCGATGGGGGTCTCAGGATCTAGATACCAGCCAGTTGATCTCAAGTTAATTGTGCAATTAAAAATAAATTACACCATTTTTTTTTTTTTTTTTACCTATCGCCATAAATTTAAGAGGTTGTCCTGTGATAAGTTATCACCTGATAACTCACTGATTGGTGGGGGTCCGACTGCTCAGACCTGCTCCAATCGGCAGCACAGGGGATATTTATCCATAACTATACACTTTTATCACCATTACAAAATGAAGTGGTAGGTTGGATTCCAGACCGTGACTCCATTCATTCTCTATTGGGCAGAAGGCAGAAATTTGTCAGGAGCAATAGTATGACTTTCCCAGCTCACCCTCCTGCTGCAGGAGGCACTTCAGACAACACGTCCAGGCTGCTTATAGGGGGCTCTAGACTATACATCCACATAGCTCCCAATCATCCCAGATTCAGGAAAACAGTCCCAATTTGAGGGCTCTGACCCAACTTCTAATACTCACCTCATCACAGCTCCTTGTTGCAGGACTGCATCTGTGCTCATGCTTAAATTAAACTATTCCCTTAGTCTCCTGTCAGCCTGACTTGAACTCACGACTCCATGTTTACAAGCAGCAGCTCTAGCTATGAGCCACAGCCCACAATGATAAACACAGACGAATTTGGTAATCTTGAGCGGTATTGCAGGCAATCAACCCAGAAGCAGATTATACAGGGGACATGGAGATGCAGTGTATTTCTATGTCCCTGTATTCTAAAGGTGAAGAAAAAGTAAAAAATTTTTTGTTCCTATAAAACTACTAAAAATCATTTAAAAAAAATACAAAAATGTCCTTTTCTCTTATTTTGTGAGTCTCCCCAGTTTTCAAACCAACAACCTCTATAATTGCAGGCAGAAGCTAAAGCCATTAGCCACAGGCTTCAATGATGTCAGTCAGAGAATTTTGGATACTAAGGCTGTGTGCCCACGTTGCGGATTACAAGCGTATTTGATGCGGAATTTCTGCAGCGGAAATGCTTGTAAAACGCTTGTCAATACGCACCCCATGGTCACCAATGAGAATCCGCAAGTTCTATGCCCATGCTGCGGATTTTTCCGCAGCGTTTTTGATGCGCACAAAAATCCGCAGCATGTCCATTAATTTTGCGTTTCCGCATGCGGAATTGCCTTTTCAATGTAATAAAAAACGCAAGGCAATTCCGCATGCGTTTTTCTGGGCAAGGAGATGCGGAAATGAAGCACAAATTTTCCGCTTCAATTCCGTAACGTGGGCACATAGCCTTAAGCTACATTGCAGCCACTAAACACATAGATGGATGATAGGGTGCTCTCATACTGCGTCAGGCCCCCGTTCAGTGCCTCCGTTGGGTTTTATATTCGAACCCCCCACAAAACGGGATTGGGACGTAATCGCCGAGGGGGCCTTAGGCTATAATGGTGCCGACAGAGCGAATGTGCACCATTTTCGGGCGTGTACGCCTAATGGAGGTGGACACTGAGACGTAGTAGACTAACGTTATAGGGGGCTGTAGACTACACATCCAGACTGCTGTTATAGGGGGGCTCCAGCCTACACAGCCTGACTGTTGTTATAGGTTGTTCCAAATTACACATCCAGATTTCTGCTATAGGGGGCGCTCCAGACTGCTGTTATGGTGGATCTATATTAATGGGGTCGTCATGCAATACTACACTTAGCGCATTGACAGGGTTGGCACTGTTTCTGAAGAGAAAAATAATAATTTTCTTCCTAACCTTCCTTAAAGGGAATCTATCACCTGGTCTTTGCTATTTCATCTGAGAGCAGCATAATGTAGAGAAAGAGACCCTGATTCCAGCGAGGTATCACTTAGTTTACTGGGTGCAGAGGTTGTGATACAATCAAAGTTTTTAGATGTAGCATGTAGCAGAGCTCAGAAAGCTAATCCCGCCCACACCACTGCTTTCTGTTGTGTATTGACAGGTGCTAATCAGTGCTGGGGCAGCTAGTCCTGTAGAGATAATCTCCTGCTGTTAAAACACTCATTGTATTGAAACAGCAGAATACAGCCTAATAAGTGACATATTGCTGAAATCAGTGTCTCAACCCCTACCTCTTGCTGCCCTCAGATAACATAGCAAAAACCTGCTGTCAGATTCCCTTTAAGAGGTCAAGGGTGCTACCTTTTTATGCTGCATAGTATAAGAAAACTTCATGACAACACCGTTCACAATTAATCCATATTTTATCCCATTCATGGTAATAGCGGATGTTCATTTGTTTATTAGTGATGTAAATATGCAGAGCTAGGGTTATACTTAATAATCCCGCACACGGGTTTTAAAGCCATCTGTGTTTTAAACAAAATCTGATTACTGTAGTGAAGCAAGGTGACCATATGGCTGAAGAAGTCAGGTAACAGATGTAGCTAAGCTGGATCCTTATCTGGTAGAGGTTACGGCGTGTGTTCTGCACCATCTCTAAAATTTCCGTCAAAGATGAGGCGACATTACTGGCACTTCTCTGCAGTATCAGATGTCCGTTTTTCATGCTCCAGATGTATCGGTGTTTTTCATGGGTAGAACACGTACCCAATATAGTCAATGGGGCTGTTCACATGTCTGGGTTTTCTTCACACTGATTGTCCACAAAAAAAAACTCAGAAACATGTTAGTTTTTTTTATCCCAGTCCGTGAAAAATTACAGACAGCAAACGGATGCCATCCCTGTGCAACCTATGCACTGTCCGTTTTTAACATTGTAATGAGTAGGGGAAGCTTTGAAATTTTTTTTTTTTTGCATTTGACAAAATCACTGATGGCTATGTTCACACGTTGCGTTTTTGCTGCATTGTTTAATGCAAATTCTAAGCTGCGTTTTACAGTACCAGCAAAGGCTATGCGATTTCAGAAATCTCATGCACACACATTGTTTGTTTTTTTTACCTGATTTGGCAAACTGCTGTGTTTTTGCAAAATGCAGCATGTCACTTCTTTCAGTGTTTTTTTTTTTCACCCATAGAAAGTAATAAGTAAGTGCAAAAATGCCTCAAAAATGCAGCAAAAAAAAAATGCAGGTATCAGGTTTTGCTGCATTTTTGGTGCAAAAACCTGAGGACGTTGTATTTTTATGCACTAAACTTTCAACATGCACAAGAGACAAATGTACCTGACACAGCAAAACCTGCTTTTTGTAAGCCGCTTCTTTACTAGCAAGAGAGCAGGTTTTGCCTGCAGAAAAAAAACGCAGCCGAAATGCAACGTGTGAACATAGCCTACTAATAAAAACTGACACAATGACCTAAGGCCAGGTTCAGATGAGCATATGAAAAATAGTTTTTTTCAGCCAGAAAAAAAAAATTATCATTTGTATTGTTGCCCTTTTTTTTTTTTAACACACTTACAGCATTCATTATTATACATCAACAATAGAGACGAGCAGATCGATTCGGGGCACTCCGGTCCAGTGTCCAGATCAGGGGTACTTGTCAGCTACACAGGAGGCCTGCGAATCTCTTACCTTCCGTGGCTTTTTATTAGCCGGAGCTAGCGAAACGTTATCTGTGCGTCATGTTGCACCAGCCCCAACAAATCAAATGCCATACAAGTGAATGGGAGAGAGCTTGCAGTACCATTCACAGCCACTAACTAATATAGGGCACTGTGGTACTTCTTATGAGCTTTTTTTAAGCTTTTCTTTTTTTTACTTCTGTCAATCATTTTTTTGTCTGTGTTGTCACTCAAAATGCCAGGTTCTTGTACAGGATAAATCTGTTATAGCAAGGATGTCCATTTGCCCCAGTAGGTCCAGATGGGTCAACTCCTTTAAAAATGAGTCAGTACTTATGGTTACTTTGCTGCTCCATTAGGACATAAGTACTACCGCTAAACTCCATTGCTTATGGAAGTCAATTTAGTCTCCATCTTCTGTACTGATCCAAACTGCTGCTCTCTGCACCCAGGGGAGAATTTATAGGAAAAATGCATATCTATGGAATATGCCATAAATGTCTGGGTCCCAAACCTGAAGTTTAAAGAGTAACTAAACTTCATTTTTTTAAAATACTTTTCTCCAGAATGGAAAGTTAAAAAACTTTGAAAATCACTTTATTAGGGGTTTTGTCTTCATTCCTGTAAATCAAATTCATGTAAGTGATTTCCAGACCCCTGCTTTCCCCCAGTTTATTTGCCTGCCTTCAGCTGCACTGATATCAGAGCATACTCACTTAGAGTACAGCTGATGGCAGTGAAAGAGTCAGCACCTGTCTCCATAAGAGACTGATTCACCAAGACTGGTGTAGCACATAATCGGCAGTATAAAGGACGTATTTTCGGTCAGAGTGGGATCCGACAAAACATCAGATCGCACCTGGACCAGTCTTATTCTATGGGGGTTGTGCACATGACTGATTTCTTCCAAGGAAAAAAAATCGCAGCATAAATGATTTGCATCCGATATTCAGATCGCACTCTGCCATGCAAGTGAATGAGTCTGTGAAAAAAATTGAACTGCACTCTGATGACATCTGAGTGCAGTCCGGTTTTCACTGACTGACAGAATGGAGAAGACGGAGTATTGTTTTTTTCCATCTTCTCCACATCCGAGAAAATCAGAACACACTATGATCACACTTTGACCAAATGTTGATCAGAATTTGATCAGAGTGTGATTAGCATAATTGGCCCGATTCTCTCGGATGAGAGAAAATTTAGCCTTGTGACTTTAGCCGAAAAACATGTACCATAATCTGCACATGACTTTATAAGCAAATACTGTAGATAGTTTCCTAAACAAAGCAATTTTATATAAGACTTGACATACAAAAAAATAGACAAAAACTGCAGCGGCAAAAAAAAAAAGATAAAAAAGCATGTAAAAAAACACTCAAAAATGCAATGACAAATGCAAGTAACAGAATTTGATTGATGCGGAAATGATGCAGAAGATACGCACTATCAAAAACACACCAAAAACCCATTGTGTGAACTTAGCCTTAAAGGGAACCTGTTACTAAGAATTTTACTAAGAAACCAGAAGCAGTGCAGGATAGGGCAGGGTAAAACATTTCCAATGATGCTTATGTTGATGCTCTCCAGTGCTTACTTGCCTCAAAACTGATCTTTTATTCATATGCTAATTAGGTCCGCAAGTGCACTGGTGGGCATTTGGGGCACTTGCAGTCCTCGGTTCCTGACACTCTCCACCTCTTGATTGACAGTAGAAAGCTGAGTTGATGTCATGCTGCAGAGCTTTATGCCTCACTGTCAATCATGAACGCAGAGGGCGGCATCGGAGGGGTGAAGAGAAGAGGAGCCATAAATTACAAGTGCACCGATACAACCACAAGTGCATTTGCGAGCCTTATTTACATATGAATAAAAGATTAATTTTTCCGCAAGGAAGTAGCAGAGGGCGACGAAATAGGTATCGTTGGAAATGATTCACTCTGCCCTATCCTTCTCTGCCTCTGGTTTCCTTGGGAAATTGTTACTGACAGGTTCCCTTTAAGCCCACATATGTCTCGACGTGTATAAATGTGCTGCCTATGCGGTCTGATAATACCGCGTCATTGCTTTTAAAGTCTCCAACGTTAGGAGATGCTGAATAAAGCTAATATTGGATCAGCTCTCGAGACATCCTTCAGCTTTTGCACACAGAGCCAGTATGATGTATTGCAGTGGACCATCTGGACAAGTATAAAATTACAAAGCATTCCACTGACTCTAGATAAAAAAAGTATGTAATCGGCTCATGGACTACTCTCTGGTCTGTAGTGAAATTACACGGGTCTGATATAAGATATTAGGCCTCAGTTATCAAAACTGTCTTTGTTGCCCATAGCAACCAATCATAGCTCAGCTTTCATTTTTTAAACAGCTCTGGAAAAATGAAAGCTGAGCTTTGATTGGTTGCTAAGGGCAACAAAGACAGTTTTTAGAAATGAGGCCTAGTATTATTTGAATGGATTTTATCCCTGCCTGTACAGTAATGTATACATGAACTGAAAGCAGTAATAAAATCCCCAGCAGAACATACAGTATATGTACATGAAAGTGACTGCTTGGGCCTATGTGGCCAAGGTAAAAAATGGTAAACCCAGCTTAACCCTTTTACAACCCAAGGTGGTTTGCACGTTAATGACCAGGCCAAATTTTACAATTCTGACCACTGTCACTTTGAGGTAATTACTCAGGAACGCTTCAATGGATCCCACTGATTCTGAGATTGTTTTTTCGTGACATCTTGTACTTCATGATAGTGGTAAAATTTCTTTGATATCACTTGCGTTTATTTGTGAAAAAAAAAGAAATTTGGCGAAAATTTTGCAATTTTCAACATTTTAATTTCTATGCCCTTAAATCAGAGAGATATGTCACACAAAATAGTTAATAAATAACATTTCCCACATGTCTACTTTACATCAGCACAATTTTGGAACCAATTTTTTTTTTTTTTTATTAGGGAGCTATAAGGGTTAAAAGTTGACCAGCGATTTCTCATTTTTCCAACAAAATTTACAAAACCATTTTTTTAGGGACCACATCACATTTGAAGTCACTTTGAGAGGTCTTTATGACAGAAAATACCCAAAAGTGACACCACTCTAAAAACTGCACCCCTCAAGGTGCTCAAAACCACATTCAAGAACTTTATTAACCCTTCAGGTGCTTCACAGGAATTTTTGGAATGTGAAAGAAAAAAAATGAACATTTAACTTTTTTCACAAAAATGTTACTTTAGACCCAATTTTCTTTATTTTCGCAGGGGTAACAGGAAAAAATGGACCCCAAAATTTGTTGTGCAATTTCCCCTGAGCACGAAGATACCCCATATGTGGGGAAAAACCACTGTTTGGGCACACGGCAGGGTTCGGAAGGGAAGGAGCGCCATTTGACTTTTTGAATGTAAAATTTGCTTGAATTATTAGCGGACGCCATGTTGCGTTTGGAGAGCCCCTGATGTGCCTAAACAGTGGAAACCCTCCACAAGTGACACCATTTTGGAAATTAGACCCCTCAGGGAACTTATCTAGATGTGTGGTGAGCACCCTGAACCCCCAAGTCCTTTACAGAAGTTTATAACATGGAGCCGTGAAAATAAAAAAATCTAACTTTTTCCACAAAAATGATGTTTTAGCCCCAATTTTTTTATTTTCACAAGGGTAAGAGGAGAAAATGTACCCCAAAAAACTTTTGTGCAATTTCTCCTTAGTACACCTATACCCCATATGTGGGGAAAATACAGTGTTTGGGCGCACGGCAGAGTTCAGAAGGGAAGGAGCACTGTGTGACTTTTTGAACTCAAAATTGTCTGGAATCAAGAGCGGACGCCATGTCGCGTTTGGACAGCTCCTGATGTGCCTAAATAGTGGAAACCCCCCACAAGTGACCTCATTTTGGAAACTACACCCCTCAAGGATTTTATCAAGGGGTATAGTGAACATTTTGAACCCAGAGGTACGACACAGAATTTGATAACATTAGGTCATCATATTGAATAAGTTGTCATTAGCTTGAGTCTCCGCCCCATATGCTTCGCGGCCAAGCATGAGTGATCCCCGCATGTTTTTTTTGGGTGTCACTTTTGGGTATCGTGGGTGCTCGAGCATGTCACTCGAGCACCCACGATACTCAATGCATACCCGAGCACCCGATGCAAACTCAAGTAGCAAGCACTTGCACTCAACACTAATTGCCATATCGTCATCCTTTTTTTTTTTTACTTTTGAAAAAATTCCCAACCCTAGCCCAACCCTAACCCTAACCCTAGCCCAACCCTAACCCTAACCCTAGCCCAACCTTAACCCTAGCCCCAACCCTAACCCCAACCCAACCCTAACCCCAACCCTAATCCTAGCACAACTCTAACCCGAGAGTTTATTTTTTACGCCGTTCCTCGTGTGGTATAAGTGATTAGACGACTTTATTCTTCGAGTCGGTGCGATTACAGAGATACCAGAATCATATCGGGTTTTTATGATTGACAGCTGTCACACACTAAAAGACTCATTTTTTTGTAAAATCGAGTTTTTGCATCGCCATATTTTGAGAGCTATAATTTTTCCATATTTTGGCCGACAGAGTCATGTGATGGCTTGTTTTTTGCAGGATGAGTTGACGTTTTTATTAGTGCCATTTTCAGGCACATGACATTTTTTGATCGCTTTCTATTCCGATTTTTGGGAGGCAGAATAAACAAAAACCAACAATTCAGGAATTGTTTTTTTTTTCATTTTTTTATTCTGTTCCGCGTGTGGTAAAATTGATAAGGTAGCTTTATTCTTCGGGTTAGTACTTTTACAGCGGTACCACATTTATATAGTTTTTCTATGTTTTGGCGCTTTTACGTAATAAAAGCAATTTTATAGAAAAAATTATTTTTTTGCATCGTTTATTCTGAGAGCTATAACTTTTTTATTTTTCGGCTGATGGGGCTGTATGGCAGCTTGTTTTTTGTGGGACGAGATGACATTTTCAGCGGTGCCATTTTTATTTATATTCGTCTTTTTGATCGTGTGTTATTCCATTTTTTGCTTGGCGGTATGATGATAAAGCATTTTTTTTGCTTCGTTTTTTATTTTTATTTTTTACCGTGTTCACTGAAGGGGTTAACTAGTGGGACAATTTTATAGGTCAGGTCGTTCTGGACGCAGCGATACCAAATATGTGTACTTTTATTGTTTTGGTTTTTTTCATAATAATATTTATTGATGGGTACATTATATTTTTATTTTAGATATGTATTAGTACGTCTTGGGCTTTAAAGGGGTTAAAGTAAATATGTCACTAGGTTAGTGACAAAGACCAGTGGTACCATCAGTGGTGGCAGGCCAAATGACTACTATAGGGCCTATGAGCCAGGGATGACCAATCTTGAATGGTCATGTCCGTCCCCTGCCTGGCACCCACCCACTTCTCCCAATATGGGCAGCACAGTGGTTCAGTGGTTAGCACTGTTGCTTTGCAGCGCTGGGGTCCTGGGTTCAAATCCCACCAAGGACAACATCTGCATGGAGTTTGTATGTTCTCCCCGTGTTTGCGTGGGTTTCCTCTGAGTTCTCTGGTTTCCTCCCACACTCCAAAGACATACTGATAGGGAAATCTAGATTGTGAGCCCCAATGGGGACAGCTCTAATAATGTATGTAAAGCACTGCAGAATAAGTTGGTGCTATATAAAAAAGATAAAGAGATAGTCATCATATATGGATGGCAGAAGTTCAGAAATTCCTGGACAATCAGTAGAAATAGGGTACTTTTTTCTGGCAAAAATTTTTGGATGGGTCCATGATTTTTTTTTTAAACCGGGAGAGACGTGTACAGTTTTTTATGAAAGATGTACGTCACACTTTATTTTTTTGCGGTGAGCTTCTTTTATACATACAATAAAAAAATGTAATCTTTTTTCATCAGTGTGGTGTGTCCAATATTCATCTTTTTTTATATACTGTGAGGCAGTGACCGGGATCGTATACGAGGGACGTTATATCTCCCCCAGAATGTGTACAGAGACCTATTAAAACCATTGGAGTGCATTGCAGTCACAAACTCACCTGCGGCTGCAATGCAGGAATGAAGGTGAGCATTGACCTGGTCAGGCTATCTGGTTAAGGCAGATTAGTAAAACCCGGCAGGGCCTTCATTTCCTGGAGGAGGTCACAGGAGGCAGTGGGGCGGCCTCCTCCCTCCAACCCGGGTTTTCCAGTGGCTCTTGCCACAGGTCCTTTAAAAACCCTGCACTAAGGATTAGTGTTGTTCAGTGTTGGGACCTGCTAGGAGCACAGCAGGAAAGCTCAGCAGGATTGAGTGTGGCTGAACCCACGCCTGGGAAGGCTTTGCACCTGTCCAGCTCTGAGCAGCCCGGCGCAGCTGTTGCCCCCGGCAACCGTTGTTTATGGACTGATGTTAACCCGGCTGCGAACCGGAGGACTGTTCTGTTACCCGTGAGTTGCTGAATAAGGCTGAGTTCACACGATGCGTTTTTCATGCGTTTCCGCGGCGTTTTTGCAGTTGCGTAAACGCCGCGGAAACGCATGAAAAACGCATGGTAGAAGGGCAGCAATGTTCCCCAATGGAAATCCGCATGTGCTGTGCCCATGATGCGGATTTTTCCGCAGCGTAAACGCTGCGGTCAAAAATCCGCAGCATGTCAATTAATTTTGCGGAAACGCTGCTCTTTTGCTGCCATTGACTTGCATTAGACCGCATGGAATCCGCATCACTGTATATGTTGATGCGCTTTTCATGCGGTCTAATGTGCGGATGGTACCCGGGTGTGGATGAGAGGACTCTCATCCAGACCCAGGTACCATTAAAAAAAAAAGAATAAAATAAAAAATATATATATTCTCACCTTCTGACGGCCCGCGCTGCGTCCTGCCGGCTTCCCGCGCACTTCGCGGTTGAATGAAGGACCTTCGCTGACGTCAGAGTCATGTGACGGGTCACGTGACGCTGACGTCGGAAGGTCCTACAGTCTTCACTGCCGGCAGCCGGGACCGATGAAGCAGGACACCGGGGGCCATCAGAGGGTAAAGTATATATTTATTTTTTATTTTTTGACATCACACACTATATAAATCCATGCCGGCTGCATGGATTTATATAGTGTGAAGTTGACAAGCACTTTCCAAGTGATGCTAAAATCTCTTGGGAAGCGCTTGTCAACCCGCATGCGGAAATGAAAGTGAAGACCGCTTCATTTCCGCATGTCCCTGGCAGGAAACCGCATGTACAATCCGCATGCGTTTTTTCCTGCCAGAGAGATGCAGAAACGCTCAGGAAAAAATCCTGAGCATTTCTGCATCGTGTGCACATACCCTAAAGCTGTTTATATTGGACTTGCTTGAGTCACTGCCTCAGTTACTGCACGGTGTGAACATCGCCGCCTTACAGCTTGGTGGAGAATGCGGGTGTGGCGCCCCTGAGGGTTCGGTCACCACAGAGGTACTGCATCTCACCCAGAGGTGTGGTATCTCACTCTCAGGTAAGGAAGGAGTACAGCCCGGGACCCTAACACCTGCATCCAACACTACACTACTCCAGACCAGCTGGAAGGGCAAGATGTGTTGTGCTTCCTGCTGAGCCCTGTCCCTGGCTGGAGTGGGGGGAACCAAAGTAGGGGGAACCATGTAGTGGGTGTGGGTGGAGGAAATAAATCAGGGGAGTATTGGAAGAAGTGATATAAATAGAGAAGCCATCATGGGTGTGTAGCCAGTCAGACAGAGCAGTCTGAGAGGAGAAGTAGAGGGAGCAGGAGCTCTGCTCAGGAGGAGGGCCTGAAGAGAGGCCAAGGACAGACTGAAGAGAGAGAGGAGCAGGGGAGGCTCCAGGAACGTGGAAGGGACCCCACGGGTACGGGAAGTTCTGGAGGCCACCCGTACGCCAAATCTGCCAGGCGGTGAAGGGGTCAGGTCGCACAGAGGGGACCGGTCCCTAAACTAGCAGAGTTCTTCAAGTCTCAACTAGGAAACTGGAGGCTGCAGTATTTCAAGTACTGCAGCCACAATCCACATCTGTCTCACCAAGAAGGTAGCTATAGAGGACCCAGAGGACAGAGAAGACGTCGCCCGACAAGGTCCGCAGTCACTGGATTGGGACACTAGGTGTGAGGTGCAGGGAGACGGCCAGAAGGAACACACAGAAGAAGGTCCCGCTATGTACTCTGGAGGTACCTGAGGGTTGGCTGAACCCCTCCCTGAGTAAGCACAGGACGCCGTGGGAAGTTACCCTGGCCCTTGTAACTTGGAGTCTGAAAACCGTGAGTAAAACCCTGAAGACTGCACCCCACCGTCTCTGTCAATTATTACTGCTGCGCCATCATCCCCTGCACTACACAGCAACATCTTTAACATCTACACTGCCCTGGAGCTAAGCTCTACCTGTGGAGAGCTAAACCAACTCTGCTGCATTCACACCAGCTCCAGAGGACCTGCTCCGTAGCGGCGGCTCCACATAGCCGCATACCACAGGTGGCGTCACGAACTGTACATAAAAACTATAAATCCCCTGTAAATATTCCCCTTATGATTGACCGCCCTGGGTCACGGACCGGGTCACCGCCACTGTGACATCTCCCCTAGCAACGACCGGCCCGGCACCGAGTACCCCACGGCCCAGGGGGCGCGTCACGGGCATAGTGACTGAGGCATACCTCACCGGCCGCTGCATGACCACCTTTCAGCCCCACCCCGTGGACAAAATGGAGGAGCTGTTAAAGCAGCTGGTACCTACCCAGCAGCTGCAGTCTGAACGGCAACAGCTGGAGCGGGAACAGCTGCATAATCAACAGCAGCAGCTACTGTACCAGGAGCAGCATAAAACAAACGAACTGTTGCTGCAACAGATTGCTGCCCTGCGGGAGATGCCGACGGCACCAGCCCCGGAACGTCGCGAGGCCCGGGACAAGGTTCGCTCAGCGTTGAGGAAGATGGGACCGGCGGACGACGTGGAAGCCTTCCTGACCGTTTATGAGCGCACAGCGGAGCGGGAAAACCTACCAGTCAGCCAGTGGGCAGAAGTGGTGGCTCCGTTTCTGGTCGGCAATGCCCAAAAGGCCCACTTCGACCTCAGTCGGGAGGATGCCCAGGACTTAAAGAGGCTCAAAGGTGAGATCCTTGCCCGGCTGGGGGTCAATACATACGTGAGGGCTCAGCGTGTATATTCATGGGCCTATGTGGAGACCCGACACGCCCGGTCTCACGCTTATGACCTCCTGCAGCTGGTAAAGAAGTGGCTCCAGCCTGAGACTTTGTCTCCAGCCCAGATGGTGGAGAGGGTGGTGGTTGACCGGCTGGTTAGGACTCTGACAGCCGCTATCCAACGTTGGGTGGGACAAGGGGACCCCGGCACTCTCGACCAGGTGGCCAGTCTGATCGAGCGCTACTCGACCACTCAGGACTTCATTCGAGACTCTGCCCCCTCTCGGCTGTCACGCCGATCACTGCCAACCCAGGAATCGGGAAAGGGATCGCGTCCCCCTGTTGAGGACAGTCAGCACCGTGCCCGTGCTGAAGGGGTACCCCGGAGTGAGAGTGACAGGAGACCGGTTCCCTCCCGCCCGTGGCCATTAGGTCATAAGACCTAACAGTACCTCCACCGTTAGGTGCTGGCAGTGTCAGGGGCCGGGCATGTGGTTGCTAACTGTTCCCTGACTACAGAGCCCATGGACTGTGGGTATAACCGCCGGGTCTCAATGTATGCCCAGACCGTCTGCACAGCGAGCGCCGACCCCTGGGACAGTGAACTCCAACTATGCCAGGTACTGGTTAATGGGTACCCCACGGAGGCCCTCCTAGACTCAGGGAGCCTAGTAAACTTTGTTACATGGGTTGCTGGTGGCAGGAGACAACCCCAGTGGACGGCCAGTCGGGGTTGTGTGTATCCATGGGGACCTCCGAGAGTACCCAAACCGCGGAGGTAGTTTTGTCCACGCCATGTGGAGATATAAAACATGTGGTGGGGGTGGTAAAAACTCTTCCCTATGGGCCTGTGTTGGGAAGAGACTTGCCCCTGTTCTGGACTCTGTGGAAAAACAAAATCCACTCTCCCCCGGTAAAATGTATTACAGGCGCTGTACCCGACGAACCCGAGTCAAGGGAACCTGCCGTAGGGGTGTCCAACCTAGGGACAGAGTGTGACCCCGATAGGTTTCCCTTAGAGGTGCTGGCCGGAGAGGTCGAGGAGACCCCATCGATCCCCAAGCTGGAAGTGTCCCAGGACACATTTGGGACGGCTCAGCTACAGCCTGACTCAGGCGCGGGAAAGGGTGGTAGAGGTAAATGGCATAGCCCAACAGCCCGGTGCAGATACTGTATTTCCACCCATGGTAGTCAACGGTGAGTTGCTCTATAGGATAGACAAGATCAGGGACGAGGTTGTGGAACAGTTAGTGGTACCTCAGTCGTACCATTGGGTGGTTCTAGATTTGGCTCACACACACCTGCTGGCTGGACATTTAGGGGTTAAAAAGACGCAAGAACGTATCTTGCAGTGGTTCTTTTGGCCGGGGATTTACGCGGAGGTCCAAAAGTACTGCGAATCCTGCCCCGAATGTCAGTTGACCACACCCACCGTAGCCCATTCGTACCCCTGCCAGTGATAGAGGTACCCTTTGAACGGATTGCAATGGACTTGGTAGGGCCCATTGTAAAATCCGCCCGTGGCCACCAACATATACTGGTGGTCGTCGACTATGGCACCCGGTACCCGGAGGCTATACCGCTACGCCACACCTCGGCAAAACTGATTGCACAGGAGCTGTTTGCCATGTTCTGTCGCCTTGGACTACCTAAGGAGATCCTAACGGATAAGGGGACCCCTTTTATGTCCAAAGTGACAAGGGAACTGTGCAAATTGCTAAAAATTAAACAATTGCGCACCTCGGTGTACCACCCTCAAACCGACAGGCTAGTAGAACGGTTCAATAAAACCCTCAAATCCATGTTAAAAAAGGTTGTTTCTAAGGACGGAAGGGATTGGTACATGTTGCTACCCTATTTGATGTTCGCCGTCCGTGAGGTACCCCAGGCTTCCACAGGAATTTCTCCCTTTGAGTTATTGTACGGCAGACACTCTAGGGGTCTGTTGGACGTAGCCAAAGAGATATGGGAACAAGAGCCGACTCCACATAGGAGTATAATTGAACACGTGGCTCGTATGCAGGACTGGATCGCAGCGGTCATGCCCATCGTGAAAGAACATCTGATAGATGCCCAGGCAGCCCAGAGGTGCACATATAATAAAAGAGCCAGAGTCAGGTCTTTTAACAAGGGCGATCAGGTGTTAGTACTGGTACCCACAGCCGAGAGTAAGCTCATGGCCAAGTGGCAAGGTAAATTACTGGGTGTATCAGCCCGGAAGGACGAAACCTGAGCAGCTTTATCATGTAAACCTGCTAAAGCCTTGGAGAGATCGAGAGTGTTTAGTTCCAGACGTCACTTCGGGCATATCGCCGGAGAGTGCTCTACCTTCAGCCAGGGAAGCGTCCGGGGGAGAGGTCAGGATAAGTGATGCTCTCACTAAACAGCAGCGACGGGAGGTTCCCTCACTGGTGCAGCACAATACCGAAGTGTTCTCAGAGCTACCGGGTAGGACTACGGTTCTCCAACATGACATTGTCACCGAACCTGGGGTAAGGGTGCGAATGAAACCGTACCGGGTACCCGAAGCCCGAAGGCAAGCCATCACGGCTGAAGTAAAACAAATGCTTCAGTTAGGCGTCATAGAGGAATCATGGAGTGAGTGGGCTAGTCCCATCGTACTGATTCCGAAGCCAGACGGATCGTTATGCTTCTGTAACGATTTCCGGAAATAGAATGAAGTGTCAAAGTTTGACCTCTATCCAATGCCCAGGGTGAACGAGCTGATTGAGAGACTGGGGCAGGCTCAGTACTTTATGTTACGCTCGCGCCCGGAC
Organism: Phyllobates terribilis; assembly: GCF_046119375.1. Lineage (NCBI taxonomy): Eukaryota > Metazoa > Chordata > Amphibia > Anura > Dendrobatidae > Phyllobates > Phyllobates terribilis. The sequence goes on from NW_027362767.1 coordinate 61,961,560, forward strand.
TGACTGGCGTGAGCGTGATTGGTGATCCCACTGTACCATGAACCGAGGAGTGCCTGGAGGGGCGTAACTAAGTATCTACCCGATCCGACCAAGGTAACACGGTGGCTAACGACTCCGTGAACCAAGGAGGAACCGAGCAGAGGGACCAGGTGCTACTCCAGGTCAGACCTCGGTCACAGCTGTTGACCCACACCGGGGAATGCAGGAACGGGCAGGTTAGGCCGGCACACAGACAGGTGGGTATTGGCAGGCACGGCTGGAGTGCAGACAGGAGGATACTGGCAAGCACGGCTGGTATGTAGACAGGGGGGTACTGGCAAGCACGGCTGGAGTGCCGACAGGGAGGCACTAGTAGGTTGGAGCGCAGGCTGGATAGGGTCCAGTACAGACTGGGATTCAGGAACGGAACCGCAGATGCGGTAGACAAGCAGAGCAGAGAGGAACCGCCGGAGCGGTGGGTAAAGCAGAGCAGAGAGATACCGCCAGAGTGGTGAGCAAGACAGAGCAGGGCGAAACCGCCGGAGTGGTGAACAAGGCAGAGCAGGAGAAACCGCATAAGCGGTGAGCAAAGCAGAGCAGAGAGATACCGCCGGAGCGGTGAGCAAGGCAGAGCAGGTCGAAACCGCCGGAGTGGTGAACAAGACAGAGCAGGAGGAACCGCCAGAGCGGTGAGCAAAGCAGAGCAGAGAGATACCGCCGGAGCGGTGAGCAAAGGCAGAGCATGGCGAAACCGCCGGAGCGGTGAGCAAGGCAGAGCATGGCGAAACCGCCGGAGCGGTGAGCAAGGCAGAGCAGGAGGAACCGCCGGAGCGGTGAGCAAGGCAGAGCAGGAGGAACCGCCGGAGCGGTGAGCAAAGCAGAGCGGAGAGATACCGCCGGAGCGGTGAGCAAGGCAGAGCAGAGAGGAACCGCCGGAGCGGTGAGCAAGGCAGAGCAGAGAGGAACCGCCAGAGCGGTGAGCAAGGCAGAGCAGAGAGGAACCGCCGGAGCGGTGAGCAAGGCAGAGCAGAAAGGAACCGCCAGAGCGGTGAGCAAGGCAGAGCAGAGAGGAACCGCCGCAGCGGTGAGCAAGGCAGAGCAGAGAGGAACCGCCGGAGCGGTGAACAAGGCATAGCAGAGAGGAACCGCCGGAGCGGTGAGCAAGGCAGAGCAGAGCGAAACCGCCGGAGCGGTGAACAAGGCAGAGCAGGGAGGACAGGGCTCTGTTCACACTGAACAGACTGGAAGGGACAAGCAGAACCAGATACACACAAGGTACTTGCAATGAAGTAGTGAGTGGACTCTAAACTCACAACAGAAGTACAGAGACAATGAGGGAAGGTACGGACACAGAGACAAACAGGCTAGGAGAGTGTTCAGACAGGAGCTGACACTGCACCAAGATACAGGAGCGAGTCTGGGTATACGGCCCCCAGAGAGGCGGACAAACAGGCTAGGAGAGTGTTCAGACAGGCCTGGGAATACAGCCCCCAGGTTGGCAGACAGGCAAGAAACAGAACTGGACCTGGCACACCTTCAGAGGGCTCCTTGCCTCTGATAAGAGTTGCTCAGGCACCTTCTTCTGGGAGAAGGAGGTTTAAATATCCAGTGACCCACAGCAATAGGCTGGGGACGCATTAGGGGTGTGCCCACAGCAGCTACAAGAATCAGGAAGTAGCCAGGCCGCCGCCCTAAGCAGTCAGAACAGAGGCATGCACACAATATGAACAGGAGCAAGATTTGCAAGCTGGACTGAAAGGTAAGATTGTGATCTTGCATAGTGGGAGATGGTGCACTATGCAAGCATGCCGCCAGGGTTGTTACAGTCCCCCCCCCCTTTACGCCCTCACTTCTTCAAGCCTGCAAGGGTCTTCCGCAGAGAATTTGGAGGCCAATCCTTTTCTTCAAGAGGATTACCTCTTCTGTCCACTAGCGGACACGAAACTGGTCTCAACATCTTGGTAACTAGGATGCTTCCTCCCATCAAGCCATCCTCAGCAACAGATGAACTGGGTGAAGTACCAGGGACAGCACACAGGAAAGTCTCTCTCCATTTGTTATCAGATAGCACCCCGGTGGATTCAGGAGACAACTGGAGGTCCTCCGCCTGGTTGGAGGGGTGCAGAGACTCGGGGGTAACCATCGCCTTGACGTACACTTAGCCAAGCTTACTGGATGAAGTGGGCGGCATACCAAGTACAGGGTGTAGGAAAGTCTCTCTTCCTTTGTAATCAGGTAGCACCCCGGGGAATTCAGGAGACAACTGGAGGTCCTCCACCTGGTTGGAGGGGTGCAGAGACTCGGGGGTAACCACTGCTTCGGAGTCCACTTTGTCAAGCTCACTGGATGAAGTGGGTGAGGTATCAGGTACAGGGTGTAGGAAAGTCTCTCTCCATTTGTTATCAGGTTGCACCCCAGAGGATTAAGGAGGCAACTGGAGGTCCTCCGCCTGATTGGAGGGGTACAGAGACTTGGAGGTATCCACCATCTTGATGGACGTAAGACCAGATTTATTAGAGATGGAGCGTCCTTCCTTTGGGACCATCTTAAGTCTGGTTTCAGAGATGACATGTCTGTGAGGCGGGAGGGTACCTGAAGCCAGATCATTGGTACAATCATCGAGACTGTGTAGGGACATTGCCTCCGCTTCTCTTCCTTCGGAGACTTCAGAGCACAGCGAGTCAGCGACTAGCAGATCTGGTGAAGAAGAAACTGCTGACTGTCCTGAAGATATGGGGACTGGACACCCCTTGTACCTTAGCAGTCCCCCAGGATACACCATACAGGGTCTCCAGACCTGAGCGGGCACTAGATCTCTCGGCTCTGGACGACTTGTGGGTAAACCAGTCAGCACCTGGAATGTAAGCTTCTTCATGTGTAATGCTCCAATCTGGAGCTTAATTTGTACAGACACATTTTGACTGTTTCTGAGTAGGGCTCGTCCTTCCGCTGACAATGCCCAAACCGGCTTCTGCAGTTTTCGGACGGGAATCAAACACTGACTCTTCAAGGCTTTAAGCCCGAAACTTCCAGTTAATCCGAGGCTTTTACTTGCCACGGAGACAGTCATGGTCATCTGTGGAGAGAAAACACTAAGGCCCAGGGCAGCCTCTCCTACAGGACTAATGTCTTGGGATTCTCCAACCTTCTCTGGACAAAGACCGTCAGGGGGTCACAAACAACCGCAGCGGGACCGCAATCCGATTTTGTGACTGAGTTCCGGCCTCTGCTTCGCCTGACGAACATGGTCAACCTTCATGGATTCAGTGCGGGTAGCTGCTTTTACAGGCTGGGGAACAGGAGGTCTTTGGGAGGACAGAACCTGGCGTGATGGTTTGCCTCTACGCCTTGCACGTCTGGACTGCCTCTTGAGGTTGGGAAGAGGAGTATTCTGCGGAGCGTAGTCATCCTGTGTGGATTCTGGGTGAGCAGCGGTCTCTTCAGGCTGAAGAACTGGTGAGCTACCCACACACATTACCCATCGGGGCTGCTCCGGGATATTGGGAAGGGAAGCTTTAGCAGAGGTTTCAGGATTAGGGTCATCGAAGACCATTAGAAAGGCCACCAGGAAGGCCTGCAGGTCAGAGACGATAGGATCCCTTGCTTCCCATAGGGGGGTGATTCATTCCAAGGCATCACCCTCTAGGTAGGACATCATAAATCCCACTTTAACCAGATCGGTAGGAAAATAGTGAGCATAGAACCGGAATTGCAGCAGGCATTGCCATACAAACGCACGGCTTTGTTTTGGATCCCCATAGTACCGTGGCGGATCTGCAGGAACGGGTGCTGATAGCTCCATTGGGGCTAGTGCATAAATTGCCTGGACCTCAGCTTGCGAAAAAAAATTTTCTTGATGCACATAATTGCCCGACACGGATTCAAAAGTCTCTGAGGGCGAAGGGCCGTGGGGCTCAACGGGAACCATGGCCGGAGCAAACTGTTACGCTCGCGCCCGGACTGACTGGCGTGAGCGTGATTGGTGATCCCACTGTACCATGAATCAAGGAGTGCCTGGAGGGGCGTAACTAAGTATCTACCCGATCCAACCAAGATCGCACGGCGGCTAACGACTCCGTGAACCAAGGAGGAACCGAGCAGAGGGACCAGGTGCTACGCCAGGTCAGACCTCGGTCACAGCTGTTGACCCACACCGGGAATGCAGGAACGGGCAGGTTAGGCTGGCACACAGACAGGTGGGTATTGGCAGGCACGGCTGGAGTGCAGACAGGAGGATACTGGCAAGCACGGCTGGTATGTAGACAGGGGGGCACTGGCAAGCTCGGCTGGAGTGCCAACAGGGAGGCACTAGCAGATTGGAGCGCAGGCTGGATAGGGTCCAGTACAGACTGGGATTCAGGAACGGAACCGCAGATGCGGTAGACAAGCAGAGCAGAGAGGAACCGCCGGAGCGGTGGGTAAAGCAGAGCAGAGAGATACCGCCGGAGCGGTGAGCAAGGCAGAGCAGGGCGAAACCGTCGGAGCGGTGAGCAAGGCAGAGCAGGAGGAACCGCCAGAGCGGTGAGCAAAGCAGAGCAGAGATACCGCCGGAGCGGTGAGCAAGGCAGAGCAGGGCGAAACCGCCGGAGCGGTGAGCAAGGCAGAGCAGGAGGAACCGCTGCAGCGGTGAGCAAGGCAGAGCAGGAGGAACCGCCAGAGCGGTGAGCAAAGCAGAGCGGAGAGATACCGCCGGAGCGGTGAGCAAGGCAGAGCAGGGCGAAACCGCCGGAGCGGTGAGCAAGGCAGAGCAGGAGGAACCACCGGAGCGGTGAGCAAGGCAGAGCAGAGAGGAACCGCCGGAGTGGTGTGCAAGGCAGAGCAGAGAGGAACCGCCGCAGCGGTGAGCAAGGCAGAGCAGAGAGGAACCGCCAGAGCAGTGAGCAAGGCAGAGCAGAGAGGAACTGCCAGAGCGGTGAGCAAGGCAGAGCAGAGAGGAACCGCCGGAGCGGTGAGCAAGGCAGAGCAGAGAGGAACCGCCGGAGCTGTGAGCAAGGCAGAGCAGAGAGGAACCGCTGGAGCTGTGAGCAAGGCAGAGCAGAGAGGAACCGCCGGAGCTGTGAGCACGGCAGAGCAGAGTGGAACCGCCGGAGTGGTGAACAAGGCAGAGCAGGGAGGACAGGGCTCTGTTAACACTGAACAGACTGGAAGGGACAAGCAGAACGAGATACACACAAGGTACTTGCAATGAAGTAGCGAGTGGACTCTAAACTCACAACAGAAGTACAGAGACAACAGTGTAGGAGTTAGGTGCAGGTTCAGAGACTACAGGAAAAGGGAAGGTACGGACACAGAGACAAACAGGCTAGGAGAGTGTTCAGACAGGAGCTGACACTGCAACAAGATACAGGAGCGAGTCTGGGTATATGGCCCCCAGAGAGGCAGACAAACAGGCTAGGAGAGTGTTCAGACAGGCCTGGGAATACAGCCCCCAGGTTGGCGGACAGGCAAGAAACAGAACGGGACCTGGCACATCAGAGGCAAGGAGCCCTCTGAAGGTAAGAGTTGCTCAGGCACCTTCTTCTGGGAGAAGGAGTTTTAAATATCCAGTAACCCACAGCAATAGGCTGGGGACGCATTAGGGGTGTGCCCACAGCAGCTACAAGAATCAGGAAGTAACCGGGCCCCGCCCTAAGCAGTCAGAACAGAGGCATGCACACAATATGAACAGGAGCAAGATTTGCAAGCTGGACTGAAAGGTAAGATTGTGATCTTGCATAGTGGGAGATGGTGCACTATGCAAGCATGCCGCCAGGGGTGTTACATTTTACCATGCTCGATCTCACCAAGGGTTACTGGCAAGTACCTCTCACAGATTCGGCGAAGGAAAAGACCGCCTTCGTAACTAGATGATATTATCATCTTTAGCACCGACTGGCATACGCACCTATCACAGGTATAAGCGGTGCTGGATTCTCTCAGAGCCGCGGGGTTAACGGCAAACCCCAAAAAATGTGCGATAGGGCTAGAGGAAGCCCGATATTTGGGGTATGTGATAGGCCGAGGAGTTATCAAGCCCCAAATCAATAAAGTTGAGGCCATAAAAAACTGTACAAAGCAGGTGAGGGCGTTCCTTGGCATCCTTGGGTATTACCGCCGGTTTATACCTAATTTTGTTGGGCAAACGACGGCCCTGACCGATCTCTTGAAAGGGAAAAAATCTGTAATGGTTCGATGGAACCCTCAGGCAGAAAAAGCCTTTCAGTCCATGAAGTTGGCCCTGTGTGGACAGCCGGTCCTCATCAGCCCCAACTTCAAGGAAACCTTCATTCTCATTCTGCCTCAGAGGTAGGCCTAGGGGCGGTATTGTCACATAAAGTGAATGGTGAAGAGCACCCGGTCACCTACTTGAGTAGAAAACTTGTCCCGGCAGAGAAAAACTATAGCGTGGTAGAGAAGGAGTGTGTAGCGTCTGCGTCACTGCCTCCTGCAAGGCAGGGACGCCGTTCCCCTCACCTCTCCGCTCCATGCCCGGCGTCTTCCTCCCGCTCTGCTCCCTCTCTCTTAAAGGGGCCGCGCACGCCGTCCTAAGGAGTCCCCGGCCAATAGCCGGAGGACCTCACCATATATAAGGCACCTCCTCCAAAATGGAGGTGCCCGAGCAATGTTGTTGCAAAGCCTATCAACTCTGCTTCAGCCCTCAGGTTCCGTTACCAGATACCTGCCAGTTACCTGCCAGATTCCTGCTTGATACCTGCCTGGTACCTGTCTATCTGCTTGCATTCCTGCGGTCCGACAGTCTGCCTACCAGCACCTGCCAGTCTGTCTATGGATCAGTCTGCCCGCCCACCTGCTACCTGCCTGCTAGCCTACCTGGAGGCTCAGCCGTCACTTGCTGTGATCACCTGCCTGTCCAGAGACTCTTGCCCGCTCACCTGGGAGCGCCCACCTGCTACCTGCCTGCTAGCCTACCTGGAGGCTCTGCCGTCACTGGCTGTGACCACCTGCCTGTCCAGAGACTCTTGCCCGCTCACCTGGGAGCACCCACCTGCTACCTGCCTGCTAGCCTACCTGGAGGCTCTGCCGTCACTTGCTGTGACCACCTGCCTGTCCAGAGACTCTTGCCCGCTCACCTGGGAGCGCTCACCTGCTACCCGCCTGCTAGCCTACCTGGAGGCTTAGCCGTCACTGGCTGTGACCACCTGCCTGTCCAGAGACTCTTGCCCGCTCACCTGGGAGCGCCCACCGGCTACCTGCCTGCTAGCCTACCTGGAGGCTCTGCTGTCACTTGCCGTGACCTCCCGCCTGTCAAGAGACTGTTCCCGTCACTTGCCGTGTCCGTTCTGTCCTTCTACCCTGAGACTGTTCTTGTCACCTGCCGTGTCTACCTTCCCGCCTTCCCTGGGAGCCACCTGCCTCCTTACAAAGACTGCCCCTTTGTATAATAGCTCAGAGGTTCCACCTCCCAGACCCGTTACAGTTTGCTCGGGCCATGGAACCCGGTGGCACCCAAACTCCCTCGCTCTCGGACCTATGCCATGAACTGTCCCGTCAGAGGTCCCAACAGGAGTCCATCCTGAGCCACCTGCGTAGTGTTAACTCCCGCCTGGACACACTGACTACCTCTTCGGGACCTGCTTTCAGTCGCACGACTCCTACCCCGGCAACGTCGCTGCCCATCAATACCATGGCATCTCTTCCCGGTCCCCGCCTCTCCGCCCCACCTCGTTTTGGCGGAGATCCCGGTCAGGCACGGGGCTTCATTAACCAGTGCACTCTGCACTTTGAACTCTGTTGGCACACCAGTTTTCCACCGACTGAGCCAAAGTAGCCTTCATCATGTCCCATCTCATGGGGGAGGCGCTGGCTTGGCTAAATCCTCTATGGGAGAGAGGAGACCCCCTGGTGTCCAACCTGCCAGCCTTTCTCACGGCTTTCCGGAAGGTCTTTGACGAACCAGGACGGAAGACCTCATCCGCCTCATCTCTGCTACGCCTCCGCCAAGGAAGTCTCACCGTGGGCCAATATGCCATACGGTTCCGTACCCTTGCTTCGGAGCTTGCCTGGGATAACGACACCCTGGTGTCCGTCTTCTGGGAGGGTCTGTCCGGCCGTATTAAAGATGAACTCGCCGGTCGGGACATTCCTACCACTCTCGACGACTTAATTACACTTGCCACCCGGATTGACATCCGGTTCCAGGAGCGCACCAAAGAGGCCACCCGTGAGAGGAGGTTTCCACGCCTTGCCCCTACCTTCCAGAGACCCGTCAATTTCTCCGTTACTCCCCAGGCGCACTCACCCGAGCCTATGCAGGTCGACCAGACCAAGATGGTCAAGACCCGTCAAGAATTACGCCGTGCCGAGGGGAGCTGCTTCTACTGTGGCAGTAAGGAGCACCGGATCCGTTCCTGCCCGGAGAGGTCGGGAAACGCCTGTGTCTAGGATCGCTCAGAGAGGTCGCCCTAGACAGAAGTAAACCCTCTCCATCTCTGATGCTGTTGGTCTCTATCATCTGCGGGGAGAACCGTTATTTTGAACTGGCTCAACTTGACTCTGGAGCTGCCGGAAATCTCATTTCTCAGTCCCTGGTAGAGAAATACCGCATTCCCACCAAACCTCTGGCTGTACCCTTATCTGTCGTCACCATGGACGGGGGCCTCTTACCACATCCCATCCAACTCATCACCGAATCCATAACTCTGCAGGTGGGAATGCTGCACTCTGAGAGCATCTTCTTCCATGTTCTGCCTGGACTCTCTCACGCCCTCTTACTAGGCCTACCTTGGCTCCAGAGACATGCACCCGTGCTTGATTGGCAGACCGGAGAAGTTCTTCGCTGGGGACAGGACTGCCATAAGACTTGTTTAGTTCCCGTTCATCCTGCTCGTCCTTCTCCTACCCCAGCCAATCTACCCGGCCTACCGGTTCCCTATTGGTCTTTTGCCGACGTCTTTAATAAAAGAGAAGCAGAGACATTACCCCCTCATAGACCATACGACTGCCCAATCGACCTGATGCCCGGCGCTACTCCTCCCTGTGGGCGTATTTACCCTTTGTCCGCTGCTGAGACCCGATCCATGTCTGAATATATTGAGGAGAATCTGGCCCGGGGATTTATCCGGAAATCTACCTCCCCGGCGGGAGCAGGCTTCTTCTTCGTCAAAAAGAAGGACGGCTCACTCCGTCCCTGTATAGACTATAGAGGCCTTAACCAGATCACAGTGAAAAATAAATACCCCCTTCCGCTCATTCCTGAATTATTTGACCGTCTGAGGGGGGCTAGAATCTTCACCAAGCTGGACCTCCGTGGGGCGTATAATCTGGTCCGTATCCGTCAGGGAGATGAATGGAAGACGGCATTCAACACCCGGGATGGCCACTATGAATACCTTGTAATGCCCTTCGGTCTCTGTAACGCTCCCGCCGTCTTTCAAGAGTTGGTCAATGACATCTTCCGTGACCTTCTCTACTCCTGCGTGGTGGTGTACCTGGACGACATCTTGGTCTTCTCTCCGGATCTTCTCACTCACCGGAGGGACGTTCGTCAGGTCCTGCTCAGGCTCAGGCTGAACCACCTCTACGCTAAATATGAGAAGTGCCTCTTTCAGCAGACCTCGCTTCCTTTTCTGGGCTACATAATCTCTCAGACCGGCCTACAAATGGACCCTGAGAAACTGTCTGCCATCCAGAAGTGGCCCCGACCAGAGGGGTTGAAGGCTATTCAGCGGTTCCTGGGCTTCGCCAACTACTACTGCCTCTTCATTCCGCACTTCTCTTCCCGGACTGCCCCTATCTCTGCGCTCACCCGTAAGGGCGCTAATCCCAGATAATGGCCGCCCGAAGCAGAGGAGGCCTTCCTTTCCTTAAAACAAGCTTTCTCCTCCGCTTCTGTGCTGCATCGTCCGGACGGCAACAAACAATTCTTCCTAGAGGTTGACGCTTCCTCCTTCGGAGCCGGAGCGGTACTTACCCAAAAGTCGTCTTCCGGAAGAATGGTAACCTGCGGCTTCTTCTCCAAACTCTTCTCCTCTTCTGAGCGCAATTATTCTATAGGAGACCGAGAATTACTGGCCATTAAGCTGGCACTGGAGGAGTGCCGTTACCTGCTCGAGGGGGCTCTTCACCCGGTAATAATTTACACGGACCACAAGAACTTGGCTTACCTCCAGAGCGCCCAGAGACTTAACCCGCGCCAAGCCCGGTGGTCCTTGTTCTTCGCCCGCTTTGATTTCATTCTTCATTTTCGCCCGGCAGACAAAAACATCAAAGCTGATGCCTTGTCCCAATCCTTTTTGGTCTCTGATCTTGAGGAGGAGCCTAAGCACATCATCGACCCCGCCAGAGTAATGCAGGTGGCCCCCGTGAATCTAAATCGTCTTCCACCCGGAAAGACGTTCGTAACAGTACCTGATCGTGAGAAGGTCCTACACTGGGGACACTCGTCTAAGCTAGCTGGCCACGCTGGTCACAAGAAGACCCTCCAGCTTATTACCCGGCATTACTGGTGGCCTACCCTGCACAAGGACGTAATAGATTTTGTTTCTGCCTGTGTGTCCTGCGCCCGCAACAAAGTTCCGAGACACCTGCCAGCCGGCCGCCTCCTTCCTCTTCCTGTACCTGCTGCCCCGTGGCAGCGTATAGCTATGGACTTTATAACGGACCTGCCTGTCTCTGCCGGTTGTACGGTCATTTGGGTGGTCGCTGAACGCTTTTCTAAGATGGCTCACTTCGTTCCCCTGCCGGGCCTCCCGTCTGCATCCGAGTTGGCTAAAGACTTTATACATCATATTTTCCGTCTTCATGGTCTTCCTCTCCACATTGTATCCGACCGAGGGGTTCAGTTCACCTCTCGCTTTTGGCGAGCCATGTGTAAATTTCTGGGAGTCACCTTGGACTTTTCTTCTGCTTATCACCCACAATCCAACGGTCAAGTAGAACGGATCAACCAAAATTTAACCAGTTACCTCCGGCACTTTATTAATGCTCACCATTCCGACTGGGTGGATCTTTTACCGTGGGCCGAATTTTCCTACAATAATCACGAGAGCGAATCTTCCTCCAAATCCCCTTTTTTTGTAGTCTACGGTCAGCATCCTCGGATCCCGTTTCCCGTCTCCACCTCGGTGGACAACCCGGCTGCGGAATCTTTTGTTAGCGAATTTTCCTCCATTTGGGAGAGTACCAGATCCGCACTTCTTCAGTCTTCCGAGTGGATGAAAAAACAGGCTGACAAAAGACGTCTGGATCCACCGCAATTCCGTCCTGGAGATAAAGTCTGGCTCTCGTCCAAATATGTCCGGCTCAAGATTCCTTCTTACAAGTTAGGGCCTCGGTTCACCGGCCCACTGGAAGTTATCAAGCAAATCAACCTGGTGGCCTATAAATTGAAACTCCCGGCCAACTTGCGGATCCCTAACTCCTTCCATGTATCTCTACTCAAACCCGTGGTACTTAACTCTTTTTCCAAGTCTACAGGTACGCCTCCTGCTCCGGTTTCCGCTGAAGACGAGTTTGAGGTAGAGAACATTCAAGCCACCAAAAGGGTAAGAGGAAAGACCTTTTTTCTAGTGGATTGGAAAGGGTTTGGTCCTGAGGAGAGAACATGGGTGCCCCGGGAGAACATCCATACCCCTCTCATCCTTGATAAATTTCTCTCTGGCCTAAAAAAGGGGGGGCCTAAAGGGGGGGGGTACTGTAGCGTCGGCGTCCCTGCCTCCTGCTAGGCAGGGACGCCGTTCCCCTCGCCTCTCCGCTCCATGCCCGGCGTCTGCCTCCCGCTCTGCTGGCAGCGCGCGCTGCTTCCTGGTCACTGTGCTTAGGGCGCGCGCGCGCTCCCTCTCTCTTAAAGGGGCCGCGCGTGCCGTCCTAAGGAGTCCCCGGCCAATATCCGGAGGACCTCACCATATATAAGGCACCTCCTCCAAAATGGAGGTGCCCGAGCAATGTTGTTGCAAAGCCTATCAACTCTGCTTCAGCCCTCAGGTTCCGTTACCAGATACCTGCCAGTTACCTGCCAGATTCCTGCTTGATACCTGCCTGATACCTGTCTATCTGCTTGCATTCCTGCGGTCCGACAGTCTGCCTAACAGCACCTGCCAGTCTGTCTATGGATCAGTCTGCCCGCTCACCTGGGAGCGCCCACCTGCTACCTGCCTGCTAGCCTACCTGGAGGCTCAGCCGTCACTTGCTGTGATCACCTGCCTGTCCAGAGACTCTTGCCCGCTCACCTGGGTGCGCCCACCTGCTACCTGCCTGCTAGCCTACCTGGAGGCTCTGCCGTCACTTGCTGTGACCACCTGCCTGTCCAGAGACTTTTGCCCGCTCACCTGGGAGCGCTCACCTGCTACCCGCCTGCTAGCCTACCTGGAGGCTTAGCCATCACTTGCTGTGACCACCAGCCTGTCCAGAGACTCTTGCCCGCTCACCTGGGAGCGCCCACCTGCTACCTGCCTGCTAGCCTACCTGGAGGCTCTGCTGTCACTTGCCGTGACCTCCCGCCTGTCAAGAGACTGTTCCCGTCACTTGCCGTGTCCGTTCTGTCCTTCTACACTGAGACTGTTCTTGTCACCTGCCGTGTCTACCTTCCCACCTTCCCTGGGAGCCACCTGCCTCCTTACGAAGACTGCCCCTTTGTATAATAGCTCAGAGGTTCCACCTCCCAGACCCGTTACAGAGTGTTTGGTTATTAAGTGGGCCTTGGAATCGCTACGTTATTATTTACTCGGGCGTCAGTTCCGCTTGGTGACGGACCACTCACCCTTGGTATGGATGAGGAATGCCAAGGAGAGGAATGCGCGAGTCACCAGGTGGTTCCTGTCACTGCAAAATTTCAGTTTCTCTGTAGAACATCGCCCTGGGAAGTCGCAAGCAAACGCAGATGCCCTGTCCCGGGCACCCTGTACGGTGTCAAATGTTCAACCCCACAAGTTTGAACAGAGGGGAGGGATATGTGAGGCAGTGACCGGGATCGTGTACGAGGGACGTTATATATCCCCCAGAATTTGTACAGAGATCTATTAAATCCATTGGAGTGCATTGCAGTTGACGCGCCCCTGGGCCTGTGTCGCGCTGCGTTGCGCACGCGGGAGCTTACCCGGAGCCGGATCTGTTGAGGGTTGTAGTCTCGTGGCGGTGATCCGGTCCGTGCCCAGGGAGTCAGACTAAGTGGCGCTGTTTTAGCGGTAGATGTTGGGCGACTACGCCACCCGTTGAGTGCAGCCAGGGAGCTGCTGCTGCAGGGCAGACCGCTGAGGCCGGTGGTAGGATTGTGCAGCGTGATAGTATAACCCCCAACGGGAGGGGTATGGCCTCAGGGCAGCCGACGTGGATGATGGGGGTAGCAGGAACCACTCGGAGACGGTACTGTGTAGTTCAGGGTCTTTACTGGTGACAAAGATAGACCCTCCCGGAGTACTGGCTAGCGATTGGGGCCTGGTCAGTCCTTGAGCAGATGGGATCTCCCCTGGCCAGGCGGAGTTGTAGGCCTCCCAAACTAACGATACTCTTCTGGCTACCTTGCTAGAGGGGGGTATAAGTAGCCCACGTCCCTGAGTGTACCGTGTGGTGCTCACCCGTATGGCCGGTGACTCGGGGCCTTCGGGTTTCTGGGCCAGAGGACCTGCAATCCCCTGCCGGTCGGTTTCTGCTGCTGGATAGGAGTTAGTCCCCACAGCCTCGGACTCCGGGTCCGGTGATAACTTCTCAGTCAGGGCGAGCTCTGCAGCTGCCAGCCCCTGACTCCTTGTAACACTGCTCCCACAGAGCTCCTGTTGTTTCTTCCTATATTTGCTTCTTTTCTCTGCTTCTTCTCTACTCACTAACCCTGCCTCAGCCCTAGGTTTTTTATAGGGGAAGTTCTTCCCCTCCCAGGACTGGGCAGGAGGTGTGGCATGCATAGGATCCCTGACCAAGAGACCTCCCACCTGCTCTCAGACATAACATGGCTGTTACTGTGGAAACCAGACCCCTGGGGTCCCACATTCCCCCCTAGTGAAATTTAGTACTCCGGGACTAAACATATTTTAGAAAAACATAACAAGATATAACAATAACAATAAAGAAACACATAAAGGTGGTCACGGCATGTCCGTAACCGGGTGCAGTCTTTGAAGAAAGCAAGGTGTCCATTTCACCAAAACAGGGAGACGTAACAGGTGAGCAAGGCAGAGCAGGGCGAAACCGCCGGAGCGGTGAGCAAGGCAGAGCAGGAGGAACCACCGGAGCGGTGAGCAAGGCAGAGCAGAGAGGAACCGCCGGAGTGGTGTGCAAGGCAGAGCAGAGAGGAACCGCCGCAGCGGTGAGCAAGGCAGAGCAGAGAGGAACCGCCAGAGCAGTGAGCAAGGCAGAGCAGAGAGGAACTGCCAGAGCGGTGAGCAAGGCAGAGCAGAGAGGAACCGCCGGAGCGGTGAGCAAGGCAGAGCAGAGAGGAACCGCCGGAGCTGTGAGCAAGGCAGAGCAGAGAGGAACCGCTGGAGCTGTGAGCAAGGCAGAGCAGAGAGGAACCGCCGGAGCTGTGAGCACGGCAGAGCAGAGTGGAACCGCCGGAGTGGTGAACAAGGCAGAGCAGGGAGGACAGGGCTCTGTTAACACTGAACAGACTGGAAGGGACAAGCAGAACGAGATACACACAAGGTACTTGCAATGAAGTAGCGAGTGGACTCTAAACTCACAACAGAAGTACAGAGACAACAGTGTAGGAGTTAGGTGCAGGTTCAGAGACTACAGGAAAAGGGAAGGTACGGACACAGAGACAAACAGGCTAGGAGAGTGTTCAGACAGGAGCTGACACTGCAACAAGATACAGGAGCGAGTCTGGGTATATGGCCCCCAGAGAGGCAGACAAACAGGCTAGGAGAGTGTTCAGACAGGCCTGGGAATACAGCCCCCAGGTTGGCGGACAGGCAAGAAACAGAACGGGACCTGGCACATCAGAGGCAAGGAGCCCTCTGAAGGTAAGAGTTGCTCAGGCACCTTCTTCTGGGAGAAGGAGTTTTAAATATCCAGTAACCCACAGCAATAGGCTGGGGACGCATTAGGGGTGTGCCCACAGCAGCTACAAGAATCAGGAAGTAACCGGGCCCCGCCCTAAGCAGTCAGAACAGAGGCATGCACACAATATGAACAGGAGCAAGATTTGCAAGCTGGACTGAAAGGTAAGATTGTGATCTTGCATAGTGGGAGATGGTGCACTATGCAAGCATGCCGCCAGGGGTGTTACATTTTACCATGCTCGATCTCACCAAGGGTTACTGGCAAGTACCTCTCACAGATTCGGCGAAGGAAAAGACCGCCTTCGTAACTAGATGATATTATCATCTTTAGCACCGACTGGCATACGCACCTATCACAGGTATAAGCGGTGCTGGATTCTCTCAGAGCCGCGGGGTTAACGGCAAACCCCAAAAAATGTGCGATAGGGCTAGAGGAAGCCCGATATTTGGGGTATGTGATAGGCCGAGGAGTTATCAAGCCCCAAATCAATAAAGTTGAGGCCATAAAAAACTGTACAAAGCAGGTGAGGGCGTTCCTTGGCATCCTTGGGTATTACCGCCGGTTTATACCTAATTTTGTTGGGCAAACGACGGCCCTGACCGATCTCTTGAAAGGGAAAAAATCTGTAATGGTTCGATGGAACCCTCAGGCAGAAAAAGCCTTTCAGTCCATGAAGTTGGCCCTGTGTGGACAGCCGGTCCTCATCAGCCCCAACTTCAAGGAAACCTTCATTCTCATTCTGCCTCAGAGGTAGGCCTAGGGGCGGTATTGTCACATAAAGTGAATGGTGAAGAGCACCCGGTCACCTACTTGAGTAGAAAACTTGTCCCGGCAGAGAAAAACTATAGCGTGGTAGAGAAGGAGTGTGTAGCGTCTGCGTCACTGCCTCCTGCAAGGCAGGGACGCCGTTCCCCTCACCTCTCCGCTCCATGCCCGGCGTCTTCCTCCCGCTCTGCTCCCTCTCTCTTAAAGGGGCCGCGCACGCCGTCCTAAGGAGTCCCCGGCCAATAGCCGGAGGACCTCACCATATATAAGGCACCTCCTCCAAAATGGAGGTGCCCGAGCAATGTTGTTGCAAAGCCTATCAACTCTGCTTCAGCCCTCAGGTTCCGTTACCAGATACCTGCCAGTTACCTGCCAGATTCCTGCTTGATACCTGCCTGGTACCTGTCTATCTGCTTGCATTCCTGCGGTCCGACAGTCTGCCTACCAGCACCTGCCAGTCTGTCTATGGATCAGTCTGCCCGCCCACCTGCTACCTGCCTGCTAGCCTACCTGGAGGCTCAGCCGTCACTTGCTGTGATCACCTGCCTGTCCAGAGACTCTTGCCCGCTCACCTGGGAGCGCCCACCTGCTACCTGCCTGCTAGCCTACCTGGAGGCTCTGCCGTCACTGGCTGTGACCACCTGCCTGTCCAGAGACTCTTGCCCGCTCACCTGGGAGCACCCACCTGCTACCTGCCTGCTAGCCTACCTGGAGGCTCTGCCGTCACTTGCTGTGACCACCTGCCTGTCCAGAGACTCTTGCCCGCTCACCTGGGAGCGCTCACCTGCTACCCGCCTGCTAGCCTACCTGGAGGCTTAGCCGTCACTGGCTGTGACCACCTGCCTGTCCAGAGACTCTTGCCCGCTCACCTGGGAGCGCCCACCGGCTACCTGCCTGCTAGCCTACCTGGAGGCTCTGCTGTCACTTGCCGTGACCTCCCGCCTGTCAAGAGACTGTTCCCGTCACTTGCCGTGTCCGTTCTGTCCTTCTACCCTGAGACTGTTCTTGTCACCTGCCGTGTCTACCTTCCCGCCTTCCCTGGGAGCCACCTGCCTCCTTACAAAGACTGCCCCTTTGTATAATAGCTCAGAGGTTCCACCTCCCAGACCCGTTACAGTTTGCTCGGGCCATGGAACCCGGTGGCACCCAAACTCCCTCGCTCTCGGACCTATGCCATGAACTGTCCCGTCAGAGGTCCCAACAGGAGTCCATCCTGAGCCACCTGCGTAGTGTTAACTCCCGCCTGGACACACTGACTACCTCTTCGGGACCTGCTTTCAGTCGCACGACTCCTACCCCGGCAACGTCGCTGCCCATCAATACCATGGCATCTCTTCCCGGTCCCCGCCTCTCCGCCCCACCTCGTTTTGGCGGAGATCCCGGTCAGGCACGGGGCTTCATTAACCAGTGCACTCTGCACTTTGAACTCTGTTGGCACACCAGTTTTCCACCGACTGAGCCAAAGTAGCCTTCATCATGTCCCATCTCATGGGGGAGGCGCTGGCTTGGCTAAATCCTCTATGGGAGAGAGGAGACCCCCTGGTGTCCAACCTGCCAGCCTTTCTCACGGCTTTCCGGAAGGTCTTTGACGAACCAGGACGGAAGACCTCATCCGCCTCATCTCTGCTACGCCTCCGCCAAGGAAGTCTCACCGTGGGCCAATATGCCATACGGTTCCGTACCCTTGCTTCGGAGCTTGCCTGGGATAACGACGCCCTGGTGTCCGTCTTCTGGGAGGGTCTGTCCGGCCGTATTAAAGATGAACTCGCCGGTCGGGACATTCCTACCACTCTCGACGACTTAATTACACTTGCCACCCGGATTGACATCCGGTTCCAGGAGCGCACCAAAGAGGCCACCCGTGAGAGGAGGTTTCCACGCCTTGCCCCTACCTTCCAGAGACCCGTCAATTTCTCCGTTACTCCCCAGGCGCACTCACCCGAGCCTATGCAGGTCGACCAGACCAAGATGGTCAAGACCCGTCAAGAATTACGCCGTGCCGAGGGGAGCTGCTTCTACTGTGGCAGTAAGGAGCACCGGATCCGTTCCTGCCCGGAGAGGTCGGGAAACGCCTGTGTCTAGGATCGCTCAGAGAGGTCGCCCTAGACAGAAGTAAACCCTCTCCATCTCTGATGCTGTCGGTCTCTATCATCTGCGGGGAGAACCGTTATTTTGAACTGGCTCAACTTGACTCTGGAGCTGCCGGAAATCTCATTTCTCAGTCCCTGGTAGAGAAATACCGCATTCCCACCAAACCTCTGGCTGTACCCTTATCTGTCGTCGCCGTGGACGGGGGCCTCTTACCACATCCCATCCAACTCATCACCGAATCCATAACTCTGCAGGTGGGAATGCTGCACTCTGAGAGCATCTTCTTCCATGTTCTGCCTGGACTCTCTCACGCCCTCTTACTAGGCCTACCTTGGCTCCAGAGACATGCACCCGTGCTTGATTGGCAGACCGGAGAAGTTCTTCGCTGGGGACAGGACTGCCATAAGACTTGTTTAGTTCCCGTTCATCCTGCTCGTCCTTCTCCTACCCCAGCCAATCTACCCGGCCTACCGGTTCCCTATTGGTCTTTTGCCGACGTCTTTAATAAAAGAGAAGCAGAGACATTACCCCCTCATAGACCATACGACTGCCCAATCGACCTGATGCCCGGCGCTACTCCTCCCTGTGGGCGTATTTACCCTTTGTCCGCTGCTGAGACCCGATCCATGTCTGAATATATTGAGGAGAATCTGGCCCGGGGATTTATCCGGAAATCTACCTCCCCGGCGGGAGCAGGCTTCTTCTTCGTCAAAAAGAAGGACGGCTCACTCCGTCCCTGTATAGACTATAGAGGCCTTAACCAGATCACAGTGAAAAATAAATACCCCCTTCCGCTCATTCCTGAATTATTTGACCGTCTGAGGGGGCTAGAATCTTCACCAAGCTGGACCTCCGTGGGGCGTATAATCTGGTCCGTATCCGTCAGGGAGATGAATGGAAGACGGCATTCAACACCCGGGATGGCCACTATGAATACCTTGTAATGCCCTTCGGTCTCTGTAACGCTCCCGCCGTCTTTCAAGAGTTGGTCAATGACATCTTCCGTGACCTTCTCTACTCCTGCGTGGTGGTGTACCTGGACGACATCTTGGTCTTCTCTCCGGATCTTCTCACTCACCGGAGGGACGTTCGTCAGGTCCTGCTCAGGCTCAGGCTGAACCACCTCTACGCTAAATATGAGAAGTGCCTCTTTCAGCAGACCTCGCTTCCTTTTCTGGGCTACATAATCTCTCAGACCGGCCTACAAATGGACCCTGAGAAACTGTCTGCCATCCAGAAGTGGCCCCGACCAGAGGGGTTGAAGGCTATTCAGCGGTTCCTGGGCTTCGCCAACTACTACTGCCTCTTCATTCCGCACTTCTCTTCCCGGACTGCCCCTATCTCTGCGCTCACCCGTAAGGGCGCTAATCCCAGATAATGGCCGCCCGAAGCAGAGGAGGCCTTCCTTTCCTTAAAACAAGCTTTCTCCTCCGCTTCTGTGCTGCATCGTCCGGACGGCAACAAACAATTCTTCCTAGAGGTTGACGCTTCCTCCTTCGGAGCCGGAGCGGTACTTACCCAAAAGTCGTCTTCCGGAAGAATGGTAACCTGCGGCTTCTTCTCCAAACTCTTCTCCTCTTCTGAGCGCAATTATTCTATAGGAGACCGAGAATTACTGGCCATTAAGCTGGCACTGGAGGAGTGCCGTTACCTGCTCGAGGGGGCTCTTCACCCGGTAATAATTTACACGGACCACAAGAACTTGGCTTACCTCCAGAGCGCCCAGAGACTTAACCCGCGCCAAGCCCGGTGGTCCTTGTTCTTCGCCCGCTTTGATTTCATTCTTCATTTTCGCCCGGCAGACAAAAACATCAAAGCTGATGCCTTGTCCCAATCCTTTTTGGTCTCTGATCTTGAGGAGGAGCCTAAGCACATCATCGACCCCGCCAGAGTAATGCAGGTGGCCCCCGTGAATCTAAATCGTCTTCCACCCGGAAAGACGTTCGTAACAGTACCTGATCGTGAGAAGGTCCTACACTGGGGACACTCGTCTAAGCTAGCTGGCCACGCTGGTCACAAGAAGACCCTCCAGCTTATTACCCGGCATTACTGGTGGCCTACCCTGCACAAGGACGTAATAGATTTTGTTTCTGCCTGTGTGTCCTGCGCCCGCAACAAAGTTCCGAGACACCTGCCAGCCGGCCGCCTCCTTCCTCTTCCTGTACCTGCTGCCCCGTGGCAGCGTATAGCTATGGACTTTATAACGGACCTGCCTGTCTCTGCCGGTTGTACGGTCATTTGGGTGGTCGCTGAACGCTTTTCTAAGATGGCTCACTTCGTTCCCCTGCCGGGCCTCCCGTCTGCATCCGAGTTGGCTAAAGACTTTATACATCATATTTTCCGTCTTCATGGTCTTCCTCTCCACATTGTATCCGACCGAGGGGTTCAGTTCACCTCTCGCTTTTGGCGAGCCATGTGTAAATTTCTGGGAGTCACCTTGGACTTTTCTTCTGCTTATCACCCACAATCCAACGGTCAAGTAGAACGGATCAACCAAAATTTAACCAGTTACCTCCGGCACTTTATTAATGCTCACCATTCCGACTGGGTGGATCTTTTACCGTGGGCCGAATTTTCCTACAATAATCACGAGAGCGAATCTTCCTCCAAATCCCCTTTTTTTGTAGTCTACGGTCAGCATCCTCGGATCCCGTTTCCCGTCTCCACCTCGGTGGACAACCCGGCTGCGGAATCTTTTGTTAGCGAATTTTCCTCCATTTGGGAGAGTACCAGATCCGCACTTCTTCAGTCTTCCGAGTGGATGAAAAAACAGGCTGACAAAAGACGTCTGGATCCACCGCAATTCCGTCCTGGAGATAAAGTCTGGCTCTCGTCCAAATATGTCCGGCTCAAGATTCCTTCTTACAAGTTAGGGCCTCGGTTCACCGGCCCACTGGAAGTTATCAAGCAAATCAACCTGGTGGCCTATAAATTGAAACTCCCGGCCAACTTGCGGATCCCTAACTCCTTCCATGTATCTCTACTCAAACCCGTGGTACTTAACTCTTTTTCCAAGTCTACAGGTACGCCTCCTGCTCCGGTTTCCGCTGAAGACGAGTTTGAGGTAGAGAACATTCAAGCCACCAAAAGGGTAAGAGGAAAGACCTTTTTTCTAGTGGATTGGAAAGGGTTTGGTCCTGAGGAGAGAACATGGGTGCCCCGGGAGAACATCCATACCCCTCTCATCCTTGATAAATTTCTCTCTGGCCTAAAAAAGGGGGGGCCTAAAGGGGGGGGGTACTGTAGCGTCGGCGTCCCTGCCTCCTGCTAGGCAGGGACGCCGTTCCCCTCGCCTCTCCGCTCCATGCCCGGCGTCTGCCTCCCGCTCTGCTGGCAGCGCGCGCTGCTTCCTGGTCACTGTGCTTAGGGCGCGCGCGCGCTCCCTCTCTCTTAAAGGGGCCGCGCGTGCCGTCCTAAGGAGTCCCCGGCCAATATCCGGAGGACCTCACCATATATAAGGCACCTCCTCCAAAATGGAGGTGCCCGAGCAATGTTGTTGCAAAGCCTATCAACTCTGCTTCAGCCCTCAGGTTCCGTTACCAGATACCTGCCAGTTACCTGCCAGATTCCTGCTTGATACCTGCCTGATACCTGTCTATCTGCTTGCATTCCTGCGGTCCGACAGTCTGCCTAACAGCACCTGCCAGTCTGTCTATGGATCAGTCTGCCCGCTCACCTGGGAGCGCCCACCTGCTACCTGCCTGCTAGCCTACCTGGAGGCTCAGCCGTCACTTGCTGTGATCACCTGCCTGTCCAGAGACTCTTGCCCGCTCACCTGGGTGCGCCCACCTGCTACCTGCCTGCTAGCCTACCTGGAGGCTCTGCCGTCACTTGCTGTGACCACCTGCCTGTCCAGAGACTTTTGCCCGCTCACCTGGGGGCGCTCACCTGCTACCCGCCTGCTAGCCTACCTGGAGGCTTAGCCATCACTTGCTGTGACCACCAGCCTGTCCAGATACTCTTGCCCGCTCACCTGGGAGCGCCCACCTGCTACCTGCCTGCTAGCCTACCTGGAGGCTCTGCTGTCACTTGCCGTGACCTCCCGCCTGTCAAGAGACTGTTCCCGTCACTTGCCGTGTCCGTTCTGTCCTTCTACACTGAGACTGTTCTTGTCACCTGCCGTGTCTACCTTCCCACCTTCCCTGGGAGCCACCTGCCTCCTTACGAAGACTGCCCCTTTGTATAATAGCTCAAAGGTTCCACCTCCCAGACCCGTTACAGAGTGTTTGGTTATTAAGTGGGCCTTGGAATCGCTACGTTATTATTTACTCGGGCGTCAGTTCCGCTTGGTGACGGACCACTCACCCTTGGTATGGATGAGGAATGCCAAGGAGAGGAATGCGCGAGTCACCAGGTGGTTCCTGTCACTGCAAAATTTCAGTTTCTCTGTAGAACATCGCCCTGGGAAGTCGCAAGCAAACGCAGATGCCCTGTCCCGGGCACCCTGTACGGTGTCAAATGTTCAACCCCACAAGTTTGAACAGAGGGGAGGGATAAGTGAGGCAGTGACCGGGATCGTGTACGAGGGACGTTATATATCCCCCAGAATTTGTACAGAGATCTATTAAATCCATTGGAGTGCATTGCAGTTGACGCGCCCCTGGGCCTGTGTCGCGCTGCGTTGCGCACGCGGGAGCTTACCCGGAGCCGGATCTGTTGAGGGTTGTAGTCTCGTGGCGGTGATCCAGTCCGTGCCCAGGGAGTCAGACTAAGTGGCGCTGTTTTAGCGGTAGATGTTGGGCGACTACGCCACCCGTTGAGTGCAGCCAGGGAGCTGCTGCTGCAGGGCAGACCGCTGAGGCCGGTGGTAGGATTGTGCAGCGTGATAGTATAACCCCCAACGGGAGGGGTATGGCCTCAGGGCAGCCGACGTGGATGATGGGGGTAGCAGGAACCACTCGGAGACGGTACTGTGTAGTTCAGGGTCTTTACTGGTGACAAAGATAGACCCTCCCGGAGTACTGGCTAGCGATTGGGGCCTGGTCAGTCCTTGAGCAGATGGGATCTCCCCTGGCCAGGCGGAGTTGTAGGCCTCCCAAACTAACGATACTCTTCTGGCTACCTTGCTAGAGGCGGGTATAAGTAGCCCACGTCCCTGAGTGTACCGTGTGGTGCTCACCCGTATGGCCGGTGACTCGGGGCCTTCGGGTTTCTGGGCCAGAGGACCTGCAATCCCCTGCCGGTCGGTTTCTGCTGCTGGATAGGAGTTAGTCCCCACAGCCTCGGACTCCGGGTCCGGTGATAACTTCTCAGTCAGGGCGAGCTCTGCAGCTGCCAGCCCCTGACTCCTTGTAACACTGCTCCCACAGAGCTCCTGTTGTTTCTTCCTATATTTGCTTCTTTTCTCTGCTTCTTCTCTACTCACTAACCCTGCCTCAGCCCTAGGTTTTTTATAGGGGAAGTTCTTCCCCTCCCAGGACTGGGCAGGAGGTGTGGCATGCATAGGATCCCTGACCAAGAGACCTCCCACCTGCTCTCAGACATAACATGGCTGTTACTGTGGAAACCAGACCCCTGGGGTCCCACATTCCCCCCTAGTGAAATTTAGTACTCCGGGACTAAACATATTTTAGAAAAACATAACAAGATATAACAATAACAATAAAGAAACACATAAAGGTGGTCACGGCATGTCCGTAACCGGGTGCAGTCTTTGAAGAAAGCAAGGTGTCCATTTCACCAAAACAGGGAGACGTAACCAGGTAGGGGTCTGTCCTGCCCCGAGTCCTTAACAGTCTTTAGTCCGTCCTGGGTTACGCTCCAACTATGTACAAAGGATTCCCGGTAAATCCACCAAGGACTCCTAAAAATAACTAGAAACACATAATTATATACAAGCAACAATAAACAGGTAACCACAAATAAAACAATTTATACACTTCAAATCCTCCAACGTGCGGGTAACTGGCCCCTAGTGGCCCTAGTGGACCTACGGAGCTGACTGTCTGGCCCTGAACTACAGGGTGTAGGAGCTGTTAAGGGTAAACTGGGCAGCGGTCTACGGGCCCTTTGGCTCACTAGGGATATGGCAGGCTCACTGCAAGCAGAGGGTTGATCCTCCTGGTCTGCTGGTGTGGGGTCTTCTGCCTCCTGGACCGGCTGTTCTTCCAGCTCTACCTGTTGCTCCGTAGGTGCTTGGGATGCTGGTTGGAGGAAGGTGAGTACGGGTACCACAACTGCACCATTGACTTGAGTCCAAGACCGAGGGAAGTCTCCGAGCACAGTATTAACCATGTCTTCCCTTTCCTCTACGGGTCGAGGGTCTTCTTGTTCCTCTTCAGGGTTCCGTAGCTGTTCGGGACACTTCTTCAGGTGATCCCGGGATACAATGGTTGTGGTTTCCCCTCCGTCTTTACTGATGGTACAGACCTTTGGGTTGTCGTGGCTTGAGGGCAGTACGGTGTACGGGTCCTTCTCCCACTGGTCGTCCAACTTGTGGAGCCGTCTTTTTCTCTTCAAGACCTGCTCTCCGGGTACCAGGGGAACAGCGGGAGCATACTGGTTGTAAGTTTTCTCTTGTCTTTCCCTAGCCTGACAGAGACTTCGCTCCACGCTCTCCTGTACTCTCCGGTACTGCTGCTGCCTCTCTGTGTCCCAGTCTGCTTCTGGTGAAGTGTCCTCAGGTGTCAGGACTCCCATTTCCAGGTCAACAGGTAACTTACCAGGTCTCGCCCTCATTAGGTAAGCCGGGGTACAGTTGGTGGAACCTACCGGGATGTGGTTGTATAGGTCCACCAGATCGGGCAGCTTCTCAGGCCACAGACTGTGTTCTTCCAGGGGCAACGTTTTCAGAAGATCCATTACCACCTGGTTCATTTTCTCACAAAGTCCATTAGTTTGTGGATGATAGGGTGTCGTCCTTATCTTCCGGCAGCCATACAGAGTGCAGAATTCTTGGAAGACCTCCGCTTCAAAGGCAGGTCCCTGGTCTGTCAACACTTGGTCCGGGTACCCGTGTGGACGGCAGAAATGCTGCTGGAAGGCTCTAGCTGCTGTTCGAGCTGTTAAGTCCTTGACGGGGACGACAACCAAGAACCGGGAGTAGTGATCCACGATGGTTAGTGCGTAGACGTAGCCACTTCTGCTTGGGGTCAGTTTTACATGATCCAAGGCTACCAGTTCCAACGGCTGCCGGGTGACGATGGACTGCAGGGGAGTCTTCTGGCTGGCACGGTCCTTCCTTCTTAGGTTGCACGGGCCACAGTCTCTGCACCACCTCTCGATGGTTCCCCTCATGCCTACCCAGTGGAACCGCTCGCGCAGCAGGAACTCCAGCTTCTTCCATCCGAAGTGTCCAGCCCCGTCGTGGTATGCCTCCATCACCATGGCTGCGTCTCTTCGTGGCACCACTACTTGCCAGATTAGTTCATGCGTCCGGGAGTTAACCATTCTGCGGCACAACTTCCCCTTATAAAGGAACAGTCGACTCTTCTCAGCCCACAGTTGCTTGGCTTCCTCCGGAGCGTCTGGGTCAAGGCGAGCCTCTGGCCGAGTCAGCATCTCCTTCACCAGTCGGACGGCAGGGTCACTGTCTTGCGTTTCCTCCCAGTTGTAGTGAGGCAAGGGGTTAAACGTAGCGGCTTGCTTACTCCTTAACCGGTGGGAATACTGGATAGTCCCATGCCGGTGGAACGCAGGGAGTTCGACTTCTTCCAGTCCCTCTGGATCTTCTCCTACGTCCGGTAGGTTTGGCATCCTGGACAGGGCGTCCGCGTTGGTATTGGAGCGTCCTGCCCGGTATTTGATTGTGAACTCGTAGTTGGACAGACGGGCCATCCATCTCTGCTCTAGGGCACCGAGTCTTGCTGTGTCCAGGTGTGTCAACGGGTTGTTATCCGTGTACACGACGAACCGGGAAGAAGCGAGGTAGTGCTTAAAGCGTTCGGTGACTGCCCACACCACTGCCAGGAACTCTAGCTTAAATGAGCTGTAATTCTCAGGGTTTCTCTCGGTGGGTCGCAGTTTTCGGCTGGCGTAAGCGATTACTCGTTCTTTCCCCTGCTGGATCTGGGACAGCACGGCTCCTAGCCCGATGTTACTTGCGTCGGTGTAGAGGATAAAGGGCTGGCTGTAATCCGGGTACGCCAGGATTTCATCCCCCGTGAGGGCCATTTTCAGCTGGCGGAAGGACTCCTCTTCCAACTTCTCCCATCTGAAGGGCGGCTTCTGGTTCTTGGCCTTCCGGGACTGGCCTATCAGGAGGTCCTGCATAGGAGCTGCCTTTTTGGTGAAACCGGGGATGAACCTGCGGTAGTAGCCTACCAACCCGAGGAACTGCCGCACTTCCTTTACACTGGAGGGACTTGGCCATTCCTTAATTGCGGTGATCTTATCAGGGTCGGGAGCCACTCCGTCAGCGCTCACCACGTGTCCCAGGTACTGCACCTTTGGTTTCAGGAGGTGACACTTGGAGGGTTTCACCTTTAGGCCATAGCTTGCCAGAGCTTCGAACACTTCCGCCAGGTGTTTCAGGTGGTCCTCATAAGTCTTAGAATATATGATGACATCGTCCAGGTACAACAGGACCGTCTCGAAGTTTCTATGGCCCAGACAGCACTCCATTAATCGTTGGAAGGTTCCTGGTGCGTTGCAGAGTCCGAACGGCATGCAGGTAAACTCGCTAAGTCCCATCGGGGTGGTGAATGCGGTCTTCTCCCGGTCCGCCTCTGCTACAGGAACCTGCCAGTACCCACTAGTGAGATCCAAGGTAGAGAAGAAGTTAGCAGATCTTAAAGCAGCCAAAGACTCCTCTATCCTTGGTAAGGGGTACGCATCCTTGTGTGTGATACGGTTGATTTTCCGGTAATCTACACACATCCTCATGGTGTTGTCTTTCTTTTTGACTAAGACTAGTGGAGCTGCCCAGGGGCTACAGCTATCCCTGATCACCCCAGCCTCCTTCATGTCTCTAAGCATCCCCTTGGCGTGTTGGTAGTGTGCAGGGGGTACGGGTCGATACCTCTCTTTTATGGGAGGATGGTCTCCCGTGGGGATGTGTTGTTCTACCCCCTTGACTCGCCCGAAGTCTAACGGGTGTTTACTAAACACTCTCTCGTACTCTTGAACCACCCGATAGACTCCCTGTTTCTGATGTGAGGGAGTGGAGTCAGTACCCAAATGTAGTTGCTGACACCAGTCCTCCATTGTTTTCTTAGAGCCGTTACCTTCCTCCGGGTGAGATGGAGGCAAGGGTTCCACAGATTGTATAGCATTTTGGTTAATGGTATATAATTTGGCTAGCGTGGCATACCGGGGCAGGTACACTTCCCTCTTCCCGATATTGATTATGCGAACGGGCACCCTCCCATGGCGTACATTAACCACCCCCCGTGCTGTCAAGATGGTGGGCCTACTGTCTGAGTAAACTGGTTCTACCATTGCCTGGTAATCTCTACCTCTCAGACCAATAGCTGCCCGGCACCAAATCATCATTTCACTTTTTGGGGGCATGGCAATAGGAAAAGGGTCACACATTCTTACGCTACCAATCTCACCGCCGGAGAGTTCCACCTGTTGCCGTCGCATCAGTGCCCGGATCTCTTTCTGGAGCACCCGCTGCTCGCCGGAGCTGGCGTTCTTGGCAACCTGCTGTAAAAGGAAAATCACCTCTGCAAGACAATTTTCAATTACATTAGTTCCTAGCGTTATCTTTGGGTGACTCTCGTGTTTGTCAATGTCTACAATAATCAGTCCCTGTGCTGCTAGTTCGACTCTACCAATTTTAATGGTCGCCTCTTTAAATCCGATCTGTGGCATGGGCTGACCATTGCTGGCGATGATACTCAAGTCGTCGTCAGGGTAGCGGGTTATATCCGAGTCATTCCAGTACTGCTTGAAGAGCACGTACGGGATGGTGGTGACCTGTGACCCGGTGTCCAGTAGGGCACTCATAGGAATGCCATCCAGTACCACAGGCAAGACTGGACGTCCTCCCACATATTTGTCGCGCCAGTTCGATGGGCCTGATGATCTTTTTCCTAGGGGTTGGCCCTCTACCCTAGGTTGTGCCAGTTTAAAGGACAGTACCTTGCCATATGTCCGGGTTGATTACAGCGGCGGCAGATGGGTCGTCCGTCCTCGTTGTATCGGTCGCTGGGTCTTCCTCTGGCCGGTGGGGTCCTCCTTGGTCGACGCCACGGGATGTCCTCCGGTCCGGATGCCAGCTGGATCTTCCTTGGAGTGGAAACCTGTAAAGACTGCACAGTTCGGGTTAGCGCAGCAACGCTTTTAGCTAGCTCTTGGACCTGATGGTGCAGGTCTGGAGCCGAGTCATTGTTCAAAGCCTGCGCATCAGCTCCCACAGGCCCTGCCGACAAGGGCGCCGCCTCCTGGTGGTAGGTGGTAGTGGGGCGTCTGTGGGTCACAACGCCACCTGGTGCCGGTTCTCGGAGCACCCGGATGGCTCTGTCCTTGAACTGTGCAAATCCCAGATGAGGGTCCTGTAAGGCCATTGCCCGCAACTGGGTTCGGTGGGCATTGCAATATAAACCCTCTATAAATTGTTCAGTTAACAGCCTGTCCTCGTCTCCCACGCCGTCAGGGTCGGTCTGCTTAATGGCTCTCAGGGCCTCTTGTAGGTTCAGGGCATAGTCCCTTATACTCTCATGTGCCCGCTGTTTGCACCCGTAGAATCTAAGCTTGATCTCGGCTGAGGTGCGGGTATCAAAGGTGTCCCTCAGCCGGGCGACAGTCCTCCCCCCAGGTGGCCAGGACTTTACCTCCCTTTGGGCTGCCCCGGTTAATTGGGCCACCAGGATGCTTACTTTTTGCTCTTCTGTGAGGGGGTACACCTGGAAGAGGCTATCCAGTTTTTCTCTAAAGTCCTGCAGGGTATGTGACTCCCCTGAGTACTGGGGTAGCCAGGCTGCCCCCGGGATATAGGGCATGGTGAAAGGCATGACCGCAACAGCGGTGGCGCTGGCGGGGATTGAGGCAGTGAAGCTCTCCTCCGTATCCGACATCTTCCTCCCCCCTAATGGACCGTGGCCTACCTTGTGATGATCCTCTTCCGTAGGCCGCGGCTCCGCAGTGGATCGTCAGGGTTGAGGACCTTCCGTCGCGCTCCTGTGACGTCGGCGTCTGCTGGGCTCCTTCCAGGACCTTACGCAACGTCCGGACGTGAGGCGGGGCTTCAGTTCTCGCGCGCTTTCGGAGTCCACGCCCCTCTTCTTCCCGCGCGGCGTCTTCAAGATGGCGTCCAACGGCGGAAAAACTCCACGGATGGCGGGAAGAAGGCAGAAGATGGCGCCAGATGGCGGGAAGAAGACAGAAGATGGCGCCGGATGGCGGGAATCTTCACCACTGGTAAGTTTGAACAGTCTTTTTCAGGCACGCAGTACCCGGTGGTTGCGGGCACGAGATCCTGCCGACTACGCCAAAAGTTGACGCGCCCCTGGGCCTGTGTCGCGCTGCGTTGCGCACGCGGGAGCTTACCCGGAGCCGGATCTGTTGAGGGTTGTAGTCTCGTGGCGGTGATCCGGTCCGTGCCCAGGGAGTCAGACTAAGTGGCGCTGTTTTAGCGGTAGATGTTGGGCGACTACGCCACCCGTTGAGTGCAGCCAGGGAGCTGCTGCTGCAGGGCAGACCGCTGAGGCCGGTGGTAGGATTGTGCAGCGTGATAGTATAACCCCCAACGGGAGGGGTATGGCCTCAGGGCAGCCGACGTGGATGATGGGGGTAGCAGGAACCACTCGGAGACGGTACTGTGTAGTTCAGGGTCTTTACTGGTGACAAAGATAGACCCTCCCGGAGTACTGGCTAGCGATTGGGGCTTGGTCAGTCCTTGAGCAGATGGGATCTCCCCTGGCCAGGCGGAGTTGTAGGCCTCCCAAACTAACGATACTCTTCTGGCTACCTTGCTAGAGGCGGGTATAAGTAGCCCACGTCCCTGAGTGTACCGTGTGGTGCTCACCCGTATGGCCGGTGACTCGGGGCCTTCGGGTTTCTGGGCCAGAGGACCTGCAATCCCCTGCCGGTCGGTTTCTGCTGCTGGATAGGAGTTAGTCCCCACAGCCTCGGACTCCGGGTCCGGTGATAACTTCTCAGTCAGGGCGAGCTCTGCAGCTGCCAGCCCCTGACTCCTTGTAACACTGCTCCCACAGAGCTCCTGTTGTTTCTTCCTATATTTGCTTCTTTTCTCTGCTTCTTCTCTACTCACTAACCCTGCCTCAGCCCTAGGTTTTTTATAGGGGAAGTTCTTCCCCTCCCAGGACTGGGCAGGAGGTGTGGCATGCATAGGATCCCTGACCAAGAGACTTCCCACCTGCTCTCAGACATAACATGGCTGTTACTGTGGAAACCAGACCCCTGGGGTCCCACACAGTCACAGACACAACTGCGGCTGCAATGCAGGAATGAAGGTGAGCATTGACCTACTCAGGCTATCTGGCTAAGGCAGATTAGTAAAACCCGGCAGGGCCTTCATTTCTTGGAGGAGGCTACAGGAAGGCAGTGGGGCGGCCTCCTCCCTCCAACCCGGGTTTTCCAGTGGCTCTTGCAACAGGTCCTTTAAAAACCCTGCACTAAGGATTAGTGTTGTTCAGTTTTGGAACATGCGAGGAGCATAGCAGGAAAGCTCAGCAGGATTGAGGGTGGCTGAACCCACGCCTGGGAAGGCTCTGCACCCATCAGGCTCTGAGAGGCCCAGCGCAGCCGTTGCCCCCGGCAACCGTTGTTTATGGACTGATGTTAACCCGGCTGTGAACCGGAGGACTGTTCTGTTACCCGTGAGTTGCTGAATAAAGCTGTTTATGTTGAACTTGCTTGGGTCACTGCCTCAGTTACTGCATGGTGTGAACACCGCCGCCTTACAATACATATCTCAATTTATATCATCAGTACGGCATTCATTTTTCTCATATCCAAAACAATTTAATATATTTTTTCTCCAACCTTTTTCTACTTATTAAACTTTTTTCACAAACTAATTGATCTGAATAGAACATTTGTGATCCTTGACTCGGATCAAAAACGGACATGTAATTTTTTTTTTTCGTGGACACTTGGTACAAAAAAAATCAAGCACATGTGTAGACTTTAATGAGTACATGTATCAAAAAATACAGAATACGTACGAAAAACACAGACACCAGTTATTTGCATGTGCGCTATTGCTCCCTGTGATCTGCCATTTAGGCAATTAAGAGGCCGGCTACAGGGTTCTTCAGGAAGATTAGAGATGACAAGTCCATAAAAAAAACCTTTTCCCATAATCGATACTTTACCTCCTATATCTGCAGTTCGGATACATTCGCATACACAGGTCAATAATTGTTAGTAAGTTGAGAATTTTGGGTTGTGTCCCTTTAAGGCTCATGTATGTTATACAGGGTAAGGATACATGGCTCACAAAGCTGAGTGCAGCCCAAAAAGCGAAAGTGTTCTGGAGACGCCAGCAGTTCCCACCCTGACTGAAGGATTCACTAGTCAATAGGAGGAGGAATCTGGAGCATGCTCAGCGAGAGATGGTGTGGTGGCGAAGAACAGCAGAGACGAAAAGGTGAGAATAATACTGTCTGTATCTGTGATACTGGGGGCAAGGATGGTGCCTGCAATCTTCTGCTTCTAGCTGGGAATGCAGGAAGTGGGAGCAGGCGTTATGTGTCTGTGTATGGACATGTCAGACTTTCCACATTGCCTTGCTGGCACAGCGAGTGATGGAATGAAGTTAGACTTGAAGACGTCTAAGGAAAACTTCTGACAATTTCTATGCAAGGGACATCTCATAATTTAGGAGAGTTCAAAGAGGCTCTCCGGTTTATAAAACCCATCGTCATACATCCTATTTCCTAAGTTTTGAGTTAATAGAGGGTGTCCTGTGATCTGGAGGACATATCTTACATTACAGACAACTATTGTGCAATACTTTATTTCCCCTGTGGAGGTGCTGCAGGAAAAGCAAACAATTAACACTGAGTTTCCAAATTGATTACATCTAATTGTCTTTTTAACTTTAAAAGAAACCCACCAAACAAGTAGGGGTTTTCCAAGCAGATAATCCCCATTATAGGAATCCCAGTTTTATGTAGCTAAACTTTTAAGCGAAGAGCAGCATGGTGGCTCAGCGGTTAGCACTGTTGCTTTGCAGCGTTGGGGTCCTGGGCTCAAATCCCACCAAGGACAACATCCGCAAGGAGTTTACATGTTTTCTCCATGCTTGCGTGGGTTTTCTCTTCATTCTCCGAGTTCCTCCCACACTCCAAAAACATACAGATGGAGAATCTAGATTGTGAGTTCCAATGGGGACAGTGATGATAATGACTATAAAGTGCTGTGCAAAATGATGGCGCTATATAAGTAACCATAATAAATAAATGGTAAGTGTTTTTTTTATAAAGACAGCCTCTTCCATGTGCCATTTTATAGCAAATGAACATCACAGAAGGAAAGGGGGTCCTGAACTCGGGGCCCCTTCTACATATCATAACAGATAACTATTTTGTAAGAGTGACTTCCACTCTAAGGCCACGGCCCCACTATCAGTATTTGGTCAGTATTCGGTCAGTATTTTTTCTCAGGAGTGGGAGCCAAAACTAGGTGAGGAACAATCAGAGAAAAGGTATAATAGAAACAAGTCACCAATTCTGCATTTATCACCCACTCCTGGTTTTGGCTCCCACTCCTGAGAAAAAGTACTGTCCGAATACTGACAGTGGGGCTGTGGCCTAATAGACTTAAAGGAAATCTGTCACCATGTTTTTGCTAGACCATCTGAGAGCAGCATGATGTAGGGGCAGAAACCGTGTTTCCATAGATGTATCACTTACTGGGCTGCTTGCTGTAAATTTGATAAAATCACAGTTTTATCTGCTGCAGATTTACCATTTCGATGTATACTGAGCTCTGTATAGCCCCGTCCACGCCACTGATTGGCAGCTTTCTGTGTTCACTATGCATAGGCAGAAAACTACCAATAAGTGGTGGGGGCGGGATTATACAACACTCATAAATAGGGCAGACTACATGGCAGCAGGATTAGTAGTTCTCTCGTGATAATCTCCTGCTGATAAAACAGTAATTTTATGAAAACTACAGCAAACAGCCCAGTAAGTGACACATTGCTGGAATCAGGGTCTCTGTCTGTAGATTATAATGCTCTCAGATTAGGTGGCAAAAACCTGGTGACAGATACCCTTTAATCCGTCTATGTACTCCATGGACCACTATTTAAAGGGAATCTGTCAGCATGATTTCACCCCTCAAACTATTTATATGCAAATGTAGCTATTTTAAAGACAAGTCCAGCAATACTTTTAAAAGACCAGTCTGTTTATCCGTTACTGAGAAATCAGCATTTTAATTGTTATGCAAATTAGGCTGAAGAGCTATGGTAGATCTGAAACCTCTGACATTACAGCTCTATTCCCGGCAGGCGCCGCCTCCTCCTGCTTCACTGCCATCTTTTATTATGTGTGATTTCAGGCAAAGGAGACATTAGTCAAGCAAGAAGAGGCGGATCAGGACGGGATATAGAGTAGAGCTGGAGTGACAGAGTCTTCAGATCTACTATAGCTCTTCAGCCTCATATCAATTCAAACGCTGAGCTCTCAGTAACGGAGAAACGGCTTGGCTAGGTAAAGTTAGTGCTGTATTAGTCTATGAAAGAACTACATGTGCATATAAATAGTTTGGAGGGGAAACACAAGGAGCTTTTAACCCGAAAACTTAATTGGAGAAATAGGTGTGGGCTACACCAGGTTAAACTGGACAGAAGTTGGAAATGAAGACTGGGAGTTGAACGGAAGTCCGGAGTAACAGGAGATAATTTGGCACCTGGCTGGAGTTTGAGCTAAACGGGAGGTAAAACAACTCCTGACAACTGACAAGCACATGGTTGATGACAGCAAAGCTATCACAATACTCAGACAGCACATGCCTGTCTGAGCTGCCCTTAAAAGGCCTTTGGTGATGATGTCAGAGGTGTATACCACAATAATATGGCAGGGACTAGCACAAAGTAAGCTGGCCATAGGGGAAGGAAACAAGGCCTGGTGCTTAAGACGGCCCAGGTGAGTAACACTAGTGTCCTTTAGGCTGCGTGCCCACTATGCATTTTTCAAGCGTTTTTGCCGCGGAATTTCCGCAGCGAAAACGCTTAAAAAACGCTTGGTAATACGTGCCCCATGGTCCCCAATAATAATCCGCATGTGCTGTGCACATGCTGCGGAAATTTCCGCTGCGGATTATCATTGTGGAAAAATACGCAGCATGTCCATTAACTTTGTGGACACGCAGCGTAATTGCCGCCATTGACTTGCATTGAAACGCATAATATCCGTGTCAGTACATTTGTACATGCGGTTAATATGCGATTCTGTGTGCGGATGGTACCCGGGTTTGGAGAAGAGGAGACTCTCCTCCGGACCCGGGTACCATAGTACCTGTGAAAAAAAAAGAATTTAAAATAAAAAATAAAGATTATACTTACCTTCCGAAGGCCCCCGGTGTTTTCTCCGCTCCGTCTGGTCTGTTGTATGGGTCACGGTGGTGTGAGGACCTGCCATGACGTCATTGAGTCATGTGACAGGTCACACGACCGCTGACGTCAGCGGTCGCGTGACCTGTCACATGACTCAATGATGTCACCGCAGGTCCTTTCACATCACCGCGACCCATACAACAGACCGGACGAAGCAGAGAAAACACCGGGGGCCATCGGAAGGTAAGTATAATCTTTATTTTTAATTTTTTAGCATTGTTATTCTTTTTTTTTTAACTATTACTTGGTCACACTATATAAATCCATGCCGGTTGCATGGATTTATATAGTGTGACCAAGTTGCATGCAAAAACGCTTGACAAACGCTTCTACCTGGCAGGAAAAACGCATGTAAAATCCGCATGTGTTTTTCCCGCCAGGGAGAAGCAGAAAAAATATGCAGCATTTCTGCATCATGGGCACTTAGCCTTAATTAACAATGATGCCCCTATCTGAATATGCCTGTGCCATTCCATGGTCTTGGCAACTCCACTATAGGCTTGTGGCCGACCCTTACCTTCTGTGTCACAGCTGAGGCATAAACAGATAGGGGGGCTGGCTTAGCTATTTGAATGAGTCCCCAACACACACAGCTCAGATCAGCTAGCACAGAATATTGTTTCTTGTGTCAAACACAGGGCTGGACGTGGAGATGCTATGACACAAGAAAAAGGGCTATAGCTGAAAATAATGTCCCGTCAAGGATAAAAGCATATTACTCATTTCCATATAATCCTATTATGAACATATGTAGAAGTATTTTTTTTGCAAATGGACAACCCCTTTAAATTTTTGATTTAGGATGGGCCATCAATGTAAAAGAGATGCAGTAAACTATTCATCCCCCTTCACTTACATTTCCTCCACCTCAGTACCAAACACAGACACACTTGTAAAGTGGCTGCTGAAAGAATCGGTGATCTGCATTCTGCTAATTGGAGGGGGTCCCAAAAGTTGGACCCCCATCGATCATACTTTGCTTGCCAACGCTAAGGCTAAGGAGCTCGAAATAATTTATTTTCAGATACACTTTAATATGATTGCACAAATGATGCAAGGTTGAACCAGCATACTGATACGGAAATTGAGATGTGGGTTGTGCAGGTTTTTTCCCCTTTTTTCTTCCTGATACCATGGTACATTATGTGTCTTATCTAGTAACAATATGAAATACAATTGTTTCTCTTTGTTTGTTGTACTTCCATTCTGAAAACAGCCCATTGTGTTATAGCTTTTATTTCCTTATTACACATCCGTTGTACAATCCAGTGCGGCTAACTATTACTTATCAATATCCATCTATATAAAAATCATTGTTTTCCTTGTTAATTGACCCCCATCACTGCTATCGGGGTGTTCACCTAACATTCACAGAACAGCAAATCTGCTTTCATATGCAATAAAAAAAATGAAAATAATAGATCGGCTTGTCATTTAGGAAACTAGAAAATATGAGTGAACACGAGAGCAGCAACGACAGCCAAACAACCTTTCCAGAAACAGATATAATTTAAAATTACCTGACTGGGAAAGTATCATTAAGAATTGGCCTATTATTTAAATCAGAGATTTATGCTGAGTATTTTGTTATATATTTTTTAATATTATTAGTTTTATTCAATGTATTTTTTAAATATTTTTTGGTTTTTATTTTTTTTTATTTTGCTATTGTTCTATTTAAAAATCAAAAATTTTGCAATTTTCACACTGGCCACTAGGACTAATATTATTTATCGGAATATATTTTACTCACATATATTGTGCCATTAATTTCCACAGTGCTTTACTATTTATTTTATTCACTTTTATAGTGCCATTAATTCCACAGAGCTTTACAGACATTATCATCACTGTCCCCAATCTACATTCCCTATCAGTATGCCTTTTTGAATGTGGGAAGAAACTGGAGAACCAGGAGAAAACCCACGCAAACACGGGGAGAACATACAAATTCCTTACAAATGAAGTCCTTGGTGGGATTTGAACCCAGGACCCCAGCGATGCAAAGCAACAGTGCTAAGCGCTGAGCCATAGACGCCTATGTCATGTGGGACCATGGACTTTAGCAGCAATAGACTAACTCAGACCCCACTAAATTGTATTGAAGTATTTATTGAGCTGTGAGTGTGTCTATTACCCATTTATTTACCGTGTATACTTTTGATTGTAATCCTGTCTGTGATGGTAATGAGAGTGCTGAAAAATCTTATGTATAGAACAGGAAGTGTCATTCTAATATTAGGCCTAGTGGAAA
Organism: Phyllobates terribilis; assembly: GCF_046119375.1. Lineage (NCBI taxonomy): Eukaryota > Metazoa > Chordata > Amphibia > Anura > Dendrobatidae > Phyllobates > Phyllobates terribilis. The sequence continues at coordinate 61,998,057 of NW_027362767.1, forward strand.
AATTGCAGGACTTCTGATTTTTGTAAGGTTAAGTTTCCACGATGAGTTTTTTGGTGAATTTTTGAAGCTGTGTATTTTCACTGCGCAAAAAAGGCAATGTCTTACAATTCCAGCAAAGGGGATAGGATTTATAGAAATGTCATGCCCACTGTGCTTTTTTTCCCCACTGCGTAATCTGACCTGTGGGGCGTTTTTTGAAATTCATAACATGTCAATTTTCTGGCTGGTACACTGAGTTTTATGCAGATTTTACCCATAGAGTTGAAGCAGATGCAGAAAACTTTACCGTATCAATAAAGCTTTATCAAAAGCCAAATACCAGGAAGTATTAAAAAACAAAGCAGCTTACTTTAAAACCCAACGTACCAAAAAGATACAAAATAACGCTGCATCAAAAAAAGTGATAAAATGCCATGCAAAAAATGCACTGAAAAAAGTAATGAAAAAAAATACACAAGTAATCTAATTTAGCTAATAGCTGCAGACATGGTGCAGAGCATCTGCAACATCGAAAACTTCCCAAATACTCATCGTGGGAATTTAGTCTAGTGTAAATAATGATATGGAAAATTGAAAAAAAAAAATCAAAATATAAAAAAAAAAACCATGATAAAAAAAAAGGGTTTTCCCACTAACAAAAGTTGATTTTAATCAATAGATCTTGGAATAATAATAACTTCCACAATTGGATGTGATTAAATAAAATGTTCCTGTGCTGAGATAATCTTATAAATGTGCCCCTGCTGTGTACTGTGTAATGGCTGTGTCTGACTGTACAGGGACATGGTCTGATCATACCACAGCTCCTGGGCAAGGGAGGAAGGAAAAGAGTATACAGACAGGACAGCAGGGGATCACAAATATTTCTGTGAGGTAAAACATTTCCCTGCTTGTTTTAAAACAATGTTTTACTTCAAAGAAAAAAATATTTGTGATCCCATACTGTCCTGTCTGTATACTCTTTTGCTTCCTCCCCTGCTCAGATGTGGTATGATCGGACCATGTTCCTGTACGGTCAGATACAGCCATTACACAGTACACAGCAGGGGCACATTTATAAGATTATCTCAGCACAGGAACATTTTATTTAAATACATTCAATTGGTGAAGTTATCATTCCAAGATCTGTTGATTAAAACTAACTTTTGTTTGTGGGAAAACCCCTTTAATAGGTTATATTCTGGTTACACATTCACTTTAACCCAATTGTCTACTCTGGAGAACCTGGATCCGTTTGCCCGATTAATGAAAAGGGGGGCACGCATATAATGGTGCCAGTGTGACCATACAGCATTGGTCATGACGAGATCATCGTCCATAGCCCCCCACCTGGGCATGTGCATTTACATAGAAACCACTATGTGGATATGAGATGTATGCTAAGAGGAGCGTTTCTGGGAGGAATGGGGGCTGTCCAAAAAAGGTTTTCAAATTTTAGGCATTTATGAGATATCCATGCTAAAAGGGGCATTTCTGTGTGGAATGGGTGCAAAAGGAGGGGTGGGGGGGTTCCCATATTAGTTATTTATGGGGGGTCCCATATTAGTTATTTATGACATATCCACAGAATAAGTCATAATTGCCTTTATAGCTGTAGGCCCTTATGAAACCTCTGACTTATGGGAGGACCTGTTAATCCAAATTTGCTGATTGCTGGCCAGTGGCCATCCGTCCTCCATATTCTTCTATGGTGGACAGCTGAACATTGATGTATACAGGAGTTATGTAAAACCCCAAGGAATTAGCTGAGCAATAAGGACATCTCAATGGCCAGTACTGCCATTAGGGCATGTTGTATAGGGCAGCTGTGGTCCCTCATGCCCTCTGCAGAGTAGTATCACTTAGGGACTACAGTCATAATGCGAAAGTTCAACAAAGGGCATCTCTACCATAGTACAGCACTGGCAGACACAGAACATTTATCACTTCTGACCTCTGTGGAGAGGAAGAAAATCTTATGTTCTGAAGAAACCTACTGTATATAAACTGAGCAAATCCATCATTAACCTAAGTACATAATACTTGTAATTTACACACTTCCATCAGAGCTGAAGGAACCCTCTCTACCGGCGGAGCGGCATACATGTTTTATGTCATCCGGTACTGAGTCACAATCTCCTTCCTTTTATCTGTCATCGTAATGGAGGTAATCGCATTATGCTAATGTTTTATTACCGTCTACACAACTCACGTCTATAGAGGGAACGATACCTAATAAAATACTAACATAAAAAAGGGGAATTGCTCATTATGGAATTTCCTAATGTAATAGTTAAAGGGGTGGGAAGAAAGTCACCATGTATTTATCATGGTGGACAACCCCATTAGAGAGGTCTCTGTAATCTTTTTATAATAATTCCCATCCAGAAGGACATCTTCTCCGTTGATATCTGGGACAGAAGGTCCTAGTGGCCTGACCCCTACCTGTAAGACCCTACATGATATGTGATATTTTTGCAAATGGCCAAATAGCCACCAATTTGATTTCAGTTGTGTCTCCTTTTTTCTTCTGATTGATGAGAATACTGGGGGATCAGACTTTCACTGATCGTATCCCGGTGGTGTATCCTAAGGGTAGACCATGCATTAAAAACCTTGAAACCTCCTCTAAGGAGTATTTTCACTTTAAATAAAAAAAAAGTGTGTATATACATGCCTCTGTCTGGTTTTGGGAATTTAAAAGAAATTATCAACATGGCCCCCAATTTAATGGGGCAAGCTGTCCAGAAATATCTAAGAGAAGTGACGTACTACAAATGGAGGTCATGCTATGGGGCCCATGAGCTAAGGACACCTGGTGCCAAACTGGACCACCCTTTGCCTGGTGTCACCAACTTCTCCCAACATATGACTTTTATGTACATCAAAAGTAGGGAGGATTTGCATGGAGTGGGCTCACGGGCTGACCCCACTCTACACTCGCGGGTGCCAGCTGTTTTACACAGCAGACAACCGCCAACATTGCAGCTAGTTCTGATTGCAGCAGTTTGACCCATTAGATGCCTTGGCGAATAGTGACCATGGCCTCTAGGTGGTAAGACATTGGAGAAGACCCCATAGGCCCCTGCGACCTTTTTGTGGGAACCAGATGGGATGTTTAATGCCTGCGGAGGAACGCTGTGTTGGAGACCATTTTTGACTTTCGCTATGGGGCCCCCCTGGACTTTTAAACATACCCCTATCTGAGACGCTCTCCCAAAGTCTCCCAGAAAGCAGCAGCTCTGGAAAGTTTCTTGTCCGTGACGCACAAAGAGGGTGGAATAGGGTAGACTGAAAAGGATCATGGCTAATGGGAAACATTTTTAGAAGAGTACCTTCACACTGCCATCAATGTCCTCCCAAAAAGCATTCCAAAAAGTTGGCAATTACTATTTATTGGGACATGAGATAAGAAAAACATGGCCGTTTTTTTTTCCCCAGAAACAAAGCCACCCTTGCTTAGGGGCTGGGTCCAGTACTAGACCCAGCCCAAAAGCAGCCATGTTTTCCTATCCACAACTTACCCTTTAAAAACCACAAAGTGTGCTTTACTCTTCATTGTAGTGTATTTTGCTACATGCGGAGATTGGGTGTGGTAGTTTTCTGTAGTCATACGGGAAAATATCCCATCCGTCATAGAGGTGTCAGTCTGTTTGTAGCTATATATAACATGGCAGCAGCGGGACTGATAGGGAAGCAATTGTATTGCTCATCCTACTTATAAAACCTCTCATTTGTTAATGAGGTGGAGACATGACATCCGAGTATGACAGGACATTCTGAGATAAATTAAGCAGCTCATTATAAGGCAGAACAATTAGCCGGGATTGTTTCAGAGACTGTATGATAATGGTATTTGTCAGCTATGATTTGCCTCTCCCCTTCCTTTCGTTGTTCATCCTCCATATTTAAAAGGAAGCCATCATCAGAAAATTACCTATTGTTTAAATAAGTATTTTTTGTTATTTTTGTTGTCTTGTATTTTTTTTTATTGTTGCAATTTTTTTATCACAATCTGTATTAAAAATAAAAAAATAGAAATGTAGAAATTTTTACAGTGGCCACTTGGGCTTTTTTAGACTCTAACTTCTTGCTTCAGGAAACAACACATGTATATAGCAAGAATGGTCAGACCACGACCCTATCTTTTGTATTGAAGCATCTAATGAGCGTGTAAAAAAGTTATTGTGAAGTTAGGAGGAGCAAGATCTGCTGTGACATCACTCATTGTGAATGGTGGATGCTGTGTTATCTACTGTATATAGAGGTGTTATCAGTCATTGTACAGGAGGAGGAGGAGGAGGTGAGCTGTGACATCACCTATTGTGAGTGGTGGATGCTGTGTTATCTACTGTATAGAGAGGTGTTATCAGTCATTGTACAGGAGGAGAAGGAGGTGAGCTGTGACATCACCCATTGTGAGTGGTGGATCCTGTGTTATCTACTGTATATAGAGGTGGTATCAGTCATTGTACAGGAGGAGGAGGTGAGCTGTGAGATCACCTATTGTGAATGGTGGATCCTGTGTTATCTACTGTATATAGAGGTGGTATCAGTCATTGTACAGGAGGAGGAGGTGAGCTGTGACATAACCTATTGTGAATGGTGGATTCTGTGTTATCTACTACTGTATATAGAGGTGAACAAAAAAGGGCCCACCTCAATCTATAAGACGAACCATGATACCTGGTTAGGAATGCCAGGACATGGGTCGGTTGTAGCCTACTCAAACATAATATAGAAGAAAAAAGGAGAACATATGAGTATTGCGGCAGTAAAAGCATCATTTTATTAAATACAAATTACATGATAAAATATACCAATAACTTCATATAAATATTATGGGAACTATAAAGTGCAGGGTGCCTAGCAGACCAGGGACACACAGCCTGAAGTTTCAGAGATGTGTGGCAATAATTATAAATGAATGAGGTTATTATTGATGCAGCATCACTGGCAGGAGCATTTCCTGAAGTTGGAAAGATCCAAATGGACCAGGGCATATGGAAAATTCCGTGCCTTATTCTCCTACTCCCGGCGTTTCCACTCACCTAAATGGTTCAAAATGTAAGGCCCTCTGATCCAGAAGGATCCCTGGTGTGCAGGTGGTAGAAGAACAGACGCGACTCGACGCGCGTTTCGTCTGCCTTCTTCAAGAGACGCGTGTGCTAGAGTGCCGCAAGGACCTTCCTAATGTACACCCCTACATAGGCATGTGACCGCAATAATGACCACTTATTGGGGGATTAGCGGCGCGTGCGTCCGGAGCCCTGCCCCCCGCTGCACGAGTCCCGGCCGTCATGCCCACCGCGTGCGCGCCGGCGAATGCATCTATGATACATCGCAGGGACGCGCCGGCAGCATAGAGACAGCCGGGCACGAGGGAACGGAGGACCGCCACGCACGCGCACACCCCCTCCAGGATGAGCGACTATAGTGGCGGGGACGCGCTGCCACAAGTCGCATGTAGGGGAGATGGTAACTATTCCGGAGGGGGGGGGGAATGAGGGGGGAACAAGGCCTATCTGCATGTGGGGGACATACCATTCAGGTGGGTGTATACAAGTAAATAGATTTCTATATACAATAATGAAAATATATAAATAATGCAGCTGCATCTCAAGAAAACAGGTAAACAGATATTAAGGGACCCCAACATCCTCAGAGGATAACATGTGCATCGGACATAAAATTACATATAGACAAACATTGTATAATTGTTACTACAATAAACTTGAGGATCAGTAATGTCCAATTCAATTCGAACGTGTCCAAAGGAAGAGGAAGGGAGGTATCACCCCAACGTCCTCCAGGATGGTCAGGAAGAGTTCCATAGTACAACTCCGGCTAGAGTCAGGCACTAACGAGCTTGTCAAGAGGTTGGCACTGATTAAAGAATATGAATAAACAGAAAATTGAAAATTAAAACCGAGATAAAAACAACAACAAGCATAAAATGACACCACATAGGGACCAAATCCGGGCCGGGGAGAGCAGGAGAGCACAAAAGCAACGAACCACCCCTATAGGAAAGATGAGAATCCCAAATTCTCATTTAGGCCACGCGGGGCCATGGTATCTAAGATGGTAATCCATCTGGCCTCCTTTTGGGCCAAGAGTTGTTTGGCATTTCCTCCCCGGGAGCCCAAATGTACCACGTCTATGCCACGTATTTTTAACGTGCGCGGATCACAATTATGTACCACACGAAAATGACATGGTAGTGTTTTGAGTTCCCGGGGGTCTGTCACCTATTTATATGAAGTTATTGGTATATTTTATCATGTAATTTGTATTTAATAAAATGATGATTTTACTGCCGCAATACTCATATGTTCTCCTATATATAGAGGTGGTATCAGTCATTGTACAGGAGGAGGAGGTGAGCTGTGACATCACCTATTGTGAATGGTGGATCGTGTGTTATCTACTATATATAGAGGTGGTATCAGTCATTGTACAGGAGGAGGAGGTGAGCTGTGACATCACCTATTGTGAATGGTGGATACTGTGTTATCTACTGTATATAGAGGTGGTATCAGTCATTGTACAGGAGGGGGAGGAGGTGAGCTGTGACATTTATTATGAATGGTGGATCCTGTGTTATCTACTGTACATAGAGGTGTTATCAGTCATTATACAGGAGGAGGAGGTGAGCTGTGACATTTATTATGAATGGTGGATCCTGTGTTATCTACTGTACATAGAGGTGTTATCAGTCATTATACAGGAGGAGGAGGTGAGCTGTGATCCTGATGGATTGGTGGATCCTGTGTTATCAGTTGTGTGTAGAGGCTTTACCTGTCATTCTAATCCTGCCTCTGATGATAATGAGATACTGAAAACTCTTCCTAAAAGAACAGGAAGTATGTGTCTATAACCCTAGTGACCAGTGTGAAAATTGCAAGATTACTAATTCTGCTTTTTTTAATAAACATTGTGATATGAAAAAAAAGCAGAAAACACCTGATTTAAACAATAGGTAATTTTTGATAATAGCGTCCCTTTAAGGAGTTTTTATGTCCTGCCTCAGTCTTTTTGAGTTTCCTATTTCCTACTGCACCTGTCGAATTACAGCATAATTGGTGATTGAGATGTATCTTGAGGTCACAGCCATGACACGTATTCTAGAGCCAAGAAGAACAAAATAAAAAATGATCCATAACTCACCTTTGAAAGCCACCATTACAGGGGTCCTTGTTGGTCTTTATGTACTTTGGTGCCGCAGTGATGTGCGAGACCACCACAACCAATCACTGGCCTCGGTGGTGTTCCCTGCATGTATTGAAATCAGTGATTGGTTGCATCAATCATGTGGATGAACGTGACATCATCACTGCAGGACAAATAACAAAGACTGTTAAGCATCATTAGAGCAGCAGTGGATTTTTAAGGTTAATATTATACTTTTTTTCATTTTTAGTAAATATGATATTAAGGTACATTTTTGAAATTCAGGACAACTTCTTTAAATTAGCAATCAAACATATACAATAATATTTGGACTTAAAGGGGTTGTCCAGGACTGACATTTTGATGACCTACCATTAGGATCCAGGCAATCAATCTGAGATTGGAGGGGTCCCAGGACCCAGCACCCCCACTGATTGGCTAAAAACTAGTCCAGTCACTCCATAGATTTCCATTCCAAAACATTTGGACATATTTGTCACACATTATGAATATAAACTTCAAAGAGATGAATCCATATAACCACAGGATGTGTATGATCACTGGGACCCCCGCCGATAATAAAAAAGGGGGTCTGAAATTCCCCTGTATGAGTTGGGCAGAAGTGAGCACTGTATAGTAGAGGGGTGGTCGCACATGCTCACTACAGCTCCATTCACAAAGGACTTTGGGTACCCCTTTCTCAGGATCCCAAGTGATCCAACATTTATCATCTATCCTGTGGAAAGGTGATAACTGTATTGTTTATTGAACATCCCCTTTAATGGATCCCTCGTCATATTGGAACCATATACTGGTATATACTGTAGATTCATCCAGATGACCCAGGCAGATTTTATAAAGATAAGCTGATGATCTAGTGTCCATGGTCTACTGAAAAGATCTGACTTCTGGGACTACACTGATCCTAAAAACAGGGATTACTGACCCAACGTTCTTGTTGGAGACATTGACACTAAGTAAGTACTCATGCCTATGGCTGGTTTGATCCGATATTGGAATCGCACTCAGCCACACAAGTCAATCAGTCTGTGGAAACCATCTGGCTGCACTCGGATGAGATCTGAGTGCAGTCCCATTTTCACGGCCTCACAGAATGGAGAAGATGAAGAAATGTTTCCTCATCCGAGATAATTGGATCACATTCTGATCAGAGTGTGTTTTTCACAATTGTCCCACTTCTCTAGGATGAAAGAAAATACTACCGTGTGCACCTAGCCTAATGAACGAATATCTATGGATATTGAAAAATATTGTGATTGCACCTTTCAAGGGCATAACTATAGTGTGTGCAGAGGTTGCATTCACACACGGGCCCTGGAGCCTAGGGGGATCCACAAGGTTATCAGTGAAGAACATGGTGATTGGACCGCAGCTGTATGTCACTAGCTGTAGACCACCAAAACCTAGCAATATGACAACCCTTCTCACGCCTGCAGGGCAGGTGTTACATTGGATGGCACCCTGTGCGGCACATTCTCCTGGGATCCCCTTATGGTACTTGATTGTGCAGATAATACCAAACAATTTCTGATCATAAAATATGGTGCCATACATTGGCAACAAAAAATGATGCTATACCGTGCCGACATCACCATACACAGCAAAAATAATATACACTGCTATACCAAGCTCAAATAATTAAAATTTACAATTAAAAACAGTGTAATACTATGTCTAAACCATACTTCTATACAATTAAAGGGATTTTACACTTTCAGAAAACAAAAAAACAAACTATGCTTTAGGCACCCTCGCCAGGTCCAGTGCTGAGTCTCTGCTGCTGCTCCTGGTGTCTGTTATTGTGTGCAGTGATAACATCGATAGCGCTGCAGCCAATCATTGAGATTAATGTCTGGTGCTGTCAACTTGTACAGAGCCGCTAAGCTCACTTATTGGCTGCAGTTATCTCAATGCAACGTTAGCACTGCAGACAATAACATACATCAGGGGTAGTGATGGAGAATCAGCTCTGGACCTGGGGAGGGTCAGAAAGGCGCGGTTAAAAAAAACCTGCAATTTGAGAACAGGGGTTTTCAGAAAGCGATTTGTCCAAAATTATGAAAAAGCTTCATTCAGACAGAAGTATATCTAAAATTGTTAAAAAGCACTCCTCCCATCAACACTTTTATTCTCTTAGTATATTGCAATCTTCATATTATACAGCACTGTGTACTTACAATTGCTCATTTTGCTTTTCTACCCAGATAATTCTTCTCTTTTCTCTGCTCCATGTAGAAACAGGAAGTCTCTTGTCCCTGCATTTATCATTCCCCTCTACAACTCCTGACACAGCTGCTTCACTCCTCCCCCTGCCAGGGACATTTGCAGTGATTGATGACTTGTGCAGAGAAAATTGACCTCCTGTTTCTACATAGAGCTTAGAAGGATTCAGCTAGTCAGTTTTTAACACATGATGCCCTAGACCTAATGGAAAAGAGAAGAATTATCTGGGTAGAAAGGCAAAATGAGCAATTGTAAGTACCCAGTGCTATATAATATGGTGATTGCAATATATTAGGATAAAAAACTTTGATGGGAGGAGGAGGAGGAGGGCTGCTTTAATATGTGCTTGCCCTTTTTTTAGCCTGCCAATCCAGCACCACATCCTAGAGTTCTGCTCGTCTTGTTTACCATGTTGCAAATGTCAAGTCCCAGCTCGTGGGCCCCAATGCAAAAGGTCTAACTGGGCCCCCAATTATTGCAAGTCTTTAATAGAATTAGTCTTTTTATGTAGGCTAAAGGGACTTTTTGGGCCCCATAGTCTCCAGGGCCCAATTGCAGCACCTGCACGTATTGTAGTTACACCCCTGAGTGTACCATTATAGGCCAGTGACTGTCTGCAGAGGTCACATAAAGAGAAAACCTGCAGAAACAATTGGAGAATGGAGTAAAAGGTTTAGTATAAAATAATTGATTTATGTAACGTTATTGCTGTCGGTGTACAGTTTTTTAAAAATTATCTGTGACAACACCTTTAATATAATGATCCATGGTGGTCGCAAGCCTAGGCTACTAGAACATATAAAAAATAAATAAAAAATTATGTATGTACATATATATATATGTGTATAATATTATTTTGTTTTTCTTTATATATATATATATATATATATATATATATATATATATATATATTTATGTCCTAGTAGCCCAGGCTTGCGACCATCATGGATCATTATATTAAAGGGGTTGTCAAAGATTATTTTTTTCTTTTTTTAATTATCTTTGACAACCCCTTTAATATAATGATCCATGGTGGTTGCAAGCCTGGGCTACTAGGACATAAAAAAATATATCAAGAATTATATATATATATATATATATATATATATATATGCATACATATACATTATTATAATTATTATTACTTTTTTTATGTTCTAGTAGCCGAGGCTTGCCACTATCATGGATCATTATATTAAAGGGGTTGTCATAGATAATTAAAAAAAAAACTGCACACCAGCACACTCACCTTTTAATGATCCATGATGGTCGCAAACCTGGGCTACTAGGACACAAAAAAAAATATAAAGAAAACAAAAATAATATTATATAATTATTATTTTTATATATATTAATAAAAAATAATAATTATATATATATATGTATATATATATAATATTATTTTTGTTTTCTTTATATATTATTATTTTTCATATATATATATATATATATATATATATATATATATATATATATATATACGGTATATTATTTATATATATATTTGTTTTCTTTGCATATTATTATTTTTCATATATATATTATTGTTTTATATATTTATTTATTAATATTATCAAAAAGGTATAGAAATAATCTAATTTAGATATACATAATTTTATTGCCATGTCTAAGGAAAGTGTTCTTTTTTTCAGGATAACTTGAACTTCCAGAATTCAATGCATCATTTTATTTTCTATTGTCATTTTATTTCCTGCTCAAATTTAAAGGAGCCTTGTCTTTTTAAAAAAAAAAAAAAAGAAAAAAAGAAAGTGTCTATTCCTCCCAGGCTTCAGGTAGAGGGTGACAGCTTTATGCAACACCCAGCAGATGGCGTTTGCAGTCTCCATTACAGAAGGAGGGAAAAAAAATGTCACCTATCCTGGATTTGTAAGCCAGAGGGGGAGGGAGGTTCGGCTGGTGATGTCATGAACCTGTCGTGCAAGTGCAGGCGGAGAAGGGTGTCTGCAGGAGGGGAGAGGGTGTGTAGCTTGTGTGTAGCCATTACCTGCTCTATACACCTTCAGATCTGCAGCTGAGAAAAGGAAGAAGCATTTGCTCCTTGATTCCCAAGATTCTCCATAAGGATTGCAGGCTGTGGCAGACATAGATCCTCAGACAGGTAGGTGCCCGGCTAATGGATGGCATGAAGCAGCTGATCATCCATATTCTGGCCTGCAGCCTCAGGCTGATCCCTTGCTACAATCTTGCAGTGTTATTTACATTCTGGATGGATACATTGTATGTTGTGGTTTCCTATTCTTGCAGTCATCTTTCCCATCCTGGGTACATATTAACCCCTACAAGACTGGGAATGCTGCTGCTGCTGCTGTGTTGATCAGCCTCCCCTCCCCCACTTCATCCCCTTTTCCACTGTTCTTCAGCAGCAGAGACGGGGAAAAAAAAAAGGATTAATGATTACATTCTGACAAGGCGAAATCCCGGCGGTGGTTTCCCTTTTTTATTTTTTAAAGGGATAAAAAAAATGACAGCTGCATTACAGCTGTAGGATTCTCCATGCTCTCCGCCTTGTGTGTATCTGCGTGCACGCTTCTGTCTTTTGCTACATTGTGTCTGTGGCTCTGAATAATAGATGATAAAGCTGGGTTTGGTCACTGCAGGGTCCTGGGCTTTTTTTATTTTTTTTTTAATTCTCTCTGGGGGAGATGAGCGGCTTTGACTTCTCTGTTTGGCAGCTGCCGCTCACCAAGCTCCGTCTTGCTTTTCCCACCCACTCAAGGGGGAAAAAAACGCCGGTTTATACCGCTGCCAGATCCGGCATTTGTGTTTCCATCTCACTTGGTCTGTTGTCACTTTTACTTTTTTTTTTTTTTTCCTTTTCGTAGAGTAGGTTCACCCTTGGTGAGTCAAAGATGGATCTACGCCTGCGTGTTAGAGAATTGCCTATACAGCAGTTCCCTATGATAAACCTTATTGTTTGGGTCATATATCCCTATATAATGCCGAGGAAGGTTGCTCCTTCTCTTAGGCCTCATTCAGACATCCGTTTTTCATATGAGTGCTCTCTGTGGTTTTCACTGATAGCACTTGTACCTGTGATCAGGCTTGGACTGGCCCACAGGAGAACAGGAGAATCCTCCGGTGGACCCTCTTTTATGAGTAGTTCTTGGCACGATATACGTCAATCAATATGTACAGACAAAGGCTGCATCTTATTCATTTACCAATCTATCCAATTCATTGTTATATACATTTGTGATTGAGGATAATGTCACATTTACATGTAGCTGAAAAGTGGGGCCCTGGAGTTGGATACTGGTGGGCCCTTGGCATCGCAGTCCGAAACTGCCTGTCTGGTCTTTTTTCTTGTTTGTTTGTTTTGTCGACCACGTGTCCGCAAAAAGATCAAAACCATGTTCATTTTTTTTATTGGATTCACGGACACAAAATACAAGTCTATTGGTTTGTGAAGATCACGGACAACCCATGGATGACATTGCTGCGCTGTATGTCATTGACATTGTAATGTATAAGAGAGCCTTGGCGATTTTTTTTTATTTTTTTTTTTATTCTTTTTCATACCTGAAAATCACCGATGAAATGATGAAGGTAAAAAGTGACCATACACTCATGAAAGTTGGATCTAAAACAATGGTATGTGGCTGTCTGAATAAGGCCTTAAAGGGGTTGTCCAGGACTTTGATATTGAAGGTTTATCCTTAGGTGCTAACTACTGTATATTTCTTTACATTGGAGCAGTGTTGGACTCGGACCTCCATTGATCTGATATTAATGACCTGCCCTAAGAAGAGGTCGTCAATACCAAGTCCTGGAAAGCCCTTTTAATCTGAGACGCCGCCTATATGATACAGTTCCACTGTTTTATTCTGTGCTCCATCATAAACCTTCTGTGAGTCCATGTACAGTACGAGGCTCGGACTGGCCCACAGGAGAATCGGAGAATCCTCCAGTAGGCCCCTCTGAAGAAGTGCTGATGAGCAGTGATCTTACATTTGATTCACAATTTGCAGAAAAAGGTATCGCCTAATCATTCATTAAACATGCTAGCCGAGTGAATATTACATAGAAGCAAAAGTAAATTTGTGTACTAGGGTCAGGTTATTTTTGCATGTAGCTGAACAGTGAACCCCTAGAGTCAATGTTACTGGTGGGGCTTTGCCAACCCAGTCCGACACTGAACAGTACTATCACTTTTCACGGAGCCCTATGGATTTATTCACACACAGCGGTTTTGCACTGTTCTAACTGCATGGTCGATAAGTGCGACAAAAGGTGCATCCAGGTTTAGTACTAATTTTGTTGGTGACATGTGTGCCGCCTTTTCCCTCTAGTTGCCGTCCACGTGGCACAGCTGCTGTATTTATGGGCAAACTCTAAAGCAGTTGGGCACGTCACACAGCCCGTGGCCATTCTTCTGGAAATTAAAATGGTGTCACAGCGTATGGACCCCAACTGATGTTACCTATGACATGTCAGAAAGTGCAAAATAAAACAGACATTGGCATACAAAGCATCAGCGATTTGTTCTATGCTGAAAAAAAGTAAAGCTTCTCCTACTCATTACAATCCTAAAAAAGGACAGAACACGGATTGCGCGTGGTTTGTATCCGTGTGCTCTCCGATACTTACGCGGACACACAGACTTGTATGGGTGGTTTAGATCCATGACTTGGATTAAAAACAGACACATCTCCATGTTTTGTTTTTATTGTGGATCCACAGTCTCCAAAAAAAAAAAATGGACACGTGTTGAGCACCATGGAGTATAAAGGCAGGTGCAGACAAACGTTTTCTCTCCATCCGACAAAATCAGTCTGATTATGCTAATCAGACTCTGATCAGAGTGGGATCCAATTTTTTTTTCGGAGGTGGATAAAAAAAAAAAAAAGTTTCTCCCCTTTCTCCATGCAGTCAGTCTCTGAAAATCGAACCTCACTTGGATGTCATCTGAGTGCAGTCTGATTTTTTTTTTTCGCTCACAAATGCATAGACATGAATTGACGGGTGCCATCCGAATCTCGGAGGAAAATCGTGCATGCTGCAATTTTTTTTTTTGTTTCCCTTAGACCACTTGGTCCGAAGAAAAAATCGCACATGTGCACAGCCCCAAAGAATAATATAAGGATGGCACTAGTCTGAGTTATACGATGGAAGCAAGTTCTACCCGTGCAAAATGGACTTCTGATTGAGGCTTTAGAGAAAAGTCCTCTAAATCAACAGATTTCGGCGGAGGAGCTGAGCATCTAACATATATAGGACTTCTCAACCCTGCCCCCCCAATAGATGATACTGGGGGAGCGATGAATGAGGAATATTGGATTTCAATGCCCTATTCTTTTCCTTTTTTTTTCTCTCCATGGAGCGTTAACTTACTCCACTCAACCCATTGAAAACACATGTACGCTTGGCCAAACCTTGTGTACGTGTGAGTGGGAATTTGGGAGAGAGGGCTGTCTGCTGACAGGTATATGGGCACCATTAACTTTGTCTTAGGAGATCCTAAAGGACATGGCCCTACTGGTCCCTTTTAGTGATCGTAGATCTTCCGATCTTATCGTATATGTCAGGCCGGCTCTACGTGTTAGGCCGCATTCACACAATCAGTATTTGTAAGCCAAAATTAGAAGTGAGAAATACAATGTTTCTATAATGCTGTTCCACTCCTGATTTTGGCTTATAAATACTGATGGAAAATACTGAATGTGTGAACATGGCCTTAGAGGTGCACTTTTAGAAGACCTCATCCCTAACTTTGTAGTGCAGTTCTGGATACAAAATGATGGACTTATCTGGCAGGAAAAAAGATAAAAGCAGCGTCTGATACCTAATCTCCATGGACCTGCGATTGCCGACCTCCCAGCGGCTGCCGGTGCCTCAGGAATTCCAGCACAGGCCTCGTGTGTTGTGGTTGTTAGGAAGATCCTGGATTGTTTATGCCGAGAGTCCTAGCAGCGGTTTCCAAAATGATTGTAGGCTCCGGCCTGTTAATAATGGAATGAGACAAGTACTATGGGATAATCATAGCTTTATACTGGCAGGGACTAGGAAAATGGAACATCTGCACTTTGCTAGATGTGGACGACTTTTGTTTTTTCCTGTATTGTGGAGCCGGATGTTCTATCACATCGTGCCAATGTAAGGTTCAGGCCATCCTACTTCTGCTCATCCACACCCCAAGTTTTACACAGCCATAATATGATGTTCATTGACATCTGTATGCCTCCAGTTTCATATGTGGACCCCTTTGTTATGAAGATGTTCTCCCCTGTGCCTAGATGCATCGCTCCGCACATACTATGTATATAAAGTCTAAAGATGGCGGCAGGTGTGCTCTTCTCCAATATAAAATAGTTCTAGGTCTGCAGTATGCAACACATGGATGTATGGAAGTATTGTGGAGCAGGATCATTCTAGGACCCTCATCCTAGCACTGGAGGACAAACCAAAAATTCAAACCCCCCCCCCTCCTTTCTTCTCAAAGGGGCCAAGAGGGATGTCAAAATTCATTTACTTCCCCTCTGACATGCACGAATATGGGGATAACCTCGAATACTGCCAGGACGGACGCCATGCAGTGACTCCATCGGCTCTGTTCAAGTAAATGGCTCTGTCAAGGATCCCGACGGAAAACAGTTTTTCGGGGATTCCGACGGAAACCCTGATGTAGTCTTCCTCGGATATGTGCGTGGCCTCATTAAATAACATTGGTCCTAGTATGATCCGATGTTTTGTCAGATCGCACTAGAACTGAAAATACATCTGTCTGCATGAGCCCTAATGGTTATACTTCTGCTGATCATACATGGACCTCTAGAGTCTCATTGCTCTGTAAGTTGTAAAAACGGATCCGTGTCTCCAGTCCATAAAGCTCTGAGCAAGTCCTACTCTCATCCGTTTTGCAGATCAGACTCTGCCTCTGAAGTCTATGGGGATCTGTATAAGGGCTCGCTCACACTGGCTTATAAATCAGATAAGTGCAATCCAATGACAAAAATCTCAGCTGTATTCGGCATGCTGCGATTTCACTGCAATATCTCATGGGTGCAAGAAAAAAAATCTCATGCCATACGGACCATCATTAGGCATCCGATTTTTACGGATACATTACAGTTCTGTAATATAGGAAACTGTAAATGATTGATCGCTGTCAAGTAAAATGAGTCAATTTCTCTCTTATTATTATTATTATTTATTATTATAGCGCCATTTATTCCATGGCGCTTTACATGTGATAGGGGTATACATAGCAAAAACATTTACATAGTCTTAACAAAACGAGTCAGCGACTGGTACAGGAGGAGCGAGGACCCTGCCCGCGAGGGCTCACAATCTACGAGGGATGGGTGAGGATACAGTAGGTGGGGCTAGAGGAGGTCATGCAGTAATGTGGTGGAGCAGTGGTTACTGCAGGTTGTAGGCTTGTCGGAAGAGGTAGGTCTTCAGGTTTCTTTTGAAGGCTTCTATGGTAGGCGAGAGTCTGATGTGTTGGGGTAGAGAGTTCCAGAGTAGGGGGGATGCACGGGAGAAATTTTGTATGCGATTGTGGGAGGAGGAGATAAGAGGGGAGTAGAGAAGGAGATCTTGTGAGGGTCAGAG
The DNA here is from genome assembly GCF_046119375.1 of Phyllobates terribilis. Taxonomy (NCBI): domain Eukaryota; kingdom Metazoa; phylum Chordata; class Amphibia; order Anura; family Dendrobatidae; genus Phyllobates; species Phyllobates terribilis. The sequence goes on from NW_027362767.1 coordinate 62,015,028, forward strand.
GTTGCGTGCAGGTAAGTACCAGGAGACTAGGTCGCAGATGTATGGAGGAGACAGGTTGTGGATGGCTTTGTATGCCATGGTTAGGGTTTTGAATTGGAGTCTCTGGGCAATAGGGCGCCAGTGAAGGGATTGACAGAGGGGGGAGGCCGGGGAATAGCGGGGGGACAGGTGGATTAGTCGAGCAGCAGAGTTTCGTATAGATTGGAGGGTCGCAAGAGTGTTGGAAGGGAGGCCACAGAGTAGGAGGTTGCAGTAGTCGAGGTGGAAGATGATGAGGGCATGCACTAGTGTTTTTGCAGAGTCTTTGCTGAGGAATGCACGGATCCGGGAGATATTTTTGAGTTGGAGTCGGCAGGAAGTGGAAAGGGCTTGGATATGTGGTTTGAAGGAAAGATCAGAGTCTAGGGTTACCCCAAGGCAGCGAGCTTGTGGGACTGGGGAGAGTGAACAGCCATTGACGTTGATGGATAGGTCAGATGGGGGATATGAATGAAAGGGTGGAAAGATGATGAACTCTGTTTTATCCATGTTGAGTTTTAGAAATCTGGCAGAGAAGAAGGATGAGATGGCGGACAGACATTGTGGGATTTTGGTTAGTAGGGAGGAGATATCGGGTCCAGAGAGGTAGATCTGTGTGTCATCAGCATAGAGGTGATACTGAAAGCCGTGAGACTCTGAGCTGTCCCAGACCGAAGGTGTAGATGGAGAAGAGCAGGGGTCCTAGAACTGAACCTTGGGGGACACCGACAGATAGGGGGCGAGATGAGGAGGTGGTGCGTGAGTGGGAGACGCTGAATGTCCTGTCTGTTAAGTATGAGGAGATCCAAGATAGGGCTAAGTCTGTGATGCCAAGAGATGAGAGAATCTGTAGTAAGAGGGAATGGTCCACTGTGTCGAAGGCAGATGACAGGTCCAGAAGGAGGAGGATGGAGTAGTGTCGCTTGGATTTGGCGTTTAGTAGGTCGTTGGTGACTTTGGTCAGGGCAGTTTCAGTTGAGTGGTGCGGTCGGAAGCCAGATTGCAGGCGGTCGAAGAGGGAACAGGAGGAGAGGTGGGAGGACAGTTCAAGGTGGACGTGTTGTTCTAGTAGTTTTGAAGCAAAGGGGAGAAGTGATATGGGGCGGTAGCTAGTCAGAGAGGATGGGTCAAGGGAGGGCTTTTTGAGGATGGGTGTGATTGCGGCATGTTTGAAACATGAGGGGAAGACACCGGTTGTTAGTGACAGGTTGAAGAGGTGGGTTAGGGTTGGGATGAAGACTGTGGTAAGGTTAGGGATGAGGTGGGATGGGATTGGGTCAAGTTCGCAGGTGGTGAGGTGTGATTTGGAGAGTAAGGAGGAGACTTGACCTTCTGTAATGGTGGAAAAGTGGGGTTTGGAGGAGGAAGGTTGAGTAGATATGAGAAGGGGTTGTGCAGACTTTAGGCAAAAGCTTTGTCTGATGGTGTCAATCTTCTGCTTGAAGAATGAGGCAAAGTCTTCGGCTGAGATGAGAGAAGAGGGAGGAGGTGCTGGGGGACGAAGGAGAGAATTGAAAGTGTTAAATAGCTGTTTAGGGTTGTGAGAAAGGGAGGATATGAGAGATGAGAAGTAGGTTTGTTTTGCTGTAGTGAGTGCGGACTTGAAAGTAGTGAGGGATTGTTTGAATGCGATGAAGTGCTCGATGGAGTGAGACCTTTTCCATCTTCGCTCCACAACCCTGGAGGCCCGTCGCAGTTCTTTAGTAAGTTTGGTGTGCCAGGGTTGCCTGTTGATTGTGCGAGATTTGGTGTGTGTGAGAGGGGCGATCGAGTCGAGAGCTGCAGCTATTGTGGTGTTATATGAAGCGGCAGCAACATCTGCATTGTGTAAGGAATTTATGTCTGTGAGAGGGAGGAGGGATTCAGAGAGTGAGTGTAGGTCAAGGTGTTTGAGGTTTGTGGAGTGGGGATTGTGCACCTGGAGAGGAGAGGGTAGAGAATGTGAGGAGGTTACGGTCAGAGAGGGAGGGGTGAGTTAGAGAGGTTAGATAGGGAACAGAGGCGGGTGAAGATGAGGTCCAGTGTGTGGCCATCTTTTATGAGTAGCTGCCGAAGACCATTGAGCAAGGCCGAAGGAGGAAGTGAGGGATAGGAGTTTAGAGACAGACGAGTGGGAAGTGTCAATGGGGATGTTGAAGTCACCCATTATGATAGTGGGGATGTCAGTGGAAAGGAAGTGAAGCAGCCAGGTGGTGAAGTGGTCTAAGAAAGTGGTGGCTAGCCCTGGGGGTAGGTAAATGACAGCCAGTTGGAGGTCAGAGGGGGAATAGATACGCACACAGTGCACCTCAAAAGAGGGGAGTGTAACGGGGGGGTGGCAGTGATATTTGGGTGAAAGCGCAGGTATCTGACAGGAGAAAACCTACGCCTCCGCCATGTTTGCCGTTGGGGCGGGGGGTGTGGGAAAGGTGGAATCCGCCATATGAAAGTGCAGCTAGGGAGGCTGTGTCAGTGGGGGTGAGGCAGGTTTCGGTGATGGTGAGGAAGGAAAGTTTGTTAGTAATGAAAAGGTCGTGGATGTAGGAAAGTTTGTTGCAGACAGAGCGAGCCTTCCATAGAGCTCCTGTTAGTGCAACTGAGGAAGTGGGTATTAGTTGGATGGGTATGAGGTTAGAAGGGTAGCGACAGTTTGTGGAAGGTCGTGGATAGGAGGTAGAAGTAACTGTGGGGATATGGTGAGGAGGACCAGGATTTGGAGAGATATCTCCAGCATCGAGGAGGAGCAGAGAAAGTGTTAGCAGGTGGGAGCAGGAGAGAGCATGAGGTGGCTGTCTGTGTTTGGAGATCCAGGATTGAATGTTGAGGAATAATTCAGAGGAGGAGGTGAGATGAATGGGGAGGGTGGAGGGAGAGATGAAAAGTTCCTACTAGGTGTAAGGATTTGAGGGGTTAATAGAAAGTGGAGGACTATAGAGGGAAAAGTGAGCACTAACAGAAACATAGTTAATAGAGAGTAAGTGGTCAAAGTGTTGGTTACCTGACTCCTGCCCTGACTAACTGCCTCTGAAATAACTGCCACTTATCTCCGAAACCACTTTGCACAAGAAGACACGTGCACAACCCAGCACTTATGGTAACATTCACACTTCAAGTGAAGTTCTGATTTTTGGGTAACATTGACCCCAATTGTGCACAACACCCCGGGACCTAAAGCCCACATTGCCGCAGATAAATGCTGAATATCCATGATCTAGAGTGAATTCTCACTGAGGGAGAGTACTAGCCTTTTTTTCTCGGTGTGGGCGATTTTACCTGTATGTATCATGCTCTGTTTTTGTTCTCCACCCTTGTTTGTTGGAACACAATGAAGCTTTATGTAGAATATATCAATACATAATAATGAAGCCGTAAGCTCTCTGGTTTACACACATACAAGTAATGTTATCACAATTATTTCCGCTTCTTGATATACAGCATGTATCTATACATGTATATATGTTACATACTATAATGCCTGCTCATAACCCTCCTCCCAATCCCTATTACTATAAAGGATTATTCCCGACTTGGTAAGTTATCGCTTATTATTCCAAAATGCCCCCTTAGAACGGTTCATGTGCTCATTTCCATTTTAAAAGGGGCTTTTTAGAACATAATTATCAAGATCATTGGAGTCCCAGTGGTCTGACCCTTGGCCATTTATTACTTATCCCACAGATAAGTGATAACTTGCCAGGTTGGGAATAACCCTTTAAGGCAATAAGGATGGAGAGGGGATATGAGTAGTTATATTATACTCATGGACATTAAAACACCAAGTGGTTAGTGATCAACCAAGTGCTCCTTTGGTGGTAGAAGTCCAGGATGTTTTGCTATATGGTCCTAAATGACCATGGGAAGGTCTGCCGTATATAGGATTTCAATATGGTTAGTTTTAACTGTTCATCACTATAGCTTTTTGTGTTCATAAGAGAAAGGGAAGTTCTTATTCTAGTTTGGATATACAGTTAAAGTAGAAAGCATGGTGCTACATACCTATCTAGATTCCAGGGTCAGGTTCTGCTCCCTTCCCCTATGGCTGCCACCCTTTGCTGTGCTTCACCTTGGATTCACTACTTGCAAATGCCTATCCATCATCATTATCATCATCCTCATCATCATCCTCATCATCATCATCATCATCATCATCCTCCTCATCATCATCATCATCATCATCCGAAGGCTTTTGAGGTCCTTTTATGCACACCTGGGTGACTGAGTATTCTGTCAGTATTGTCTTTTGTTGCTGTTTGCTTGGAGTTTGCCATTTTCCATTTTTTTCAGCTACAATCATCTGTACATTCTCCTTTTGGTTTCTACAACTTCTGGTCAAACCATTGTTTGCTGTAAGCATCACAAACTGTTATTTAGACATTATTGACCTTACGCTGCAATCATCTGTGCAATCTCCTGTGGTTTCTGGTGTGTTATGCTCCGCTTGCTTGCAGTCCAGCAGTGCCTGTTGTCCTGGTCCTCACCGCCGTGTCAGTGCCCTTAGTCCATGTTTCCACTCCATCCTTCAGCTTAGTGGATCTATCTCACTAGGTGAGCCTAACGCATAGATGCAAAAGCTGGAGTGATGGTGGACTTTATAGGTTCATTGAGGGGTAAGGGGAAGTTGGCTGCCTAGTGTTGGACAAGCATAGTCTTTTTGTCTACTTGTAAGGCCGAAGCTTTGTTAGTCTCTAATATTGTCAAGTAGTAAATTATTAATCTAGTTGTAAGAACTTCATGACTCTATTTTCCTTATGAAGGGTCGTTTCCACCCAATATGTCTAAAATAAAAAAGATGGTTCTGGGAAAACATGTAGGATTATTGTAGAGTAGTCAATGAAGTACAGAAGAATATTTTTACCATTTACATCTGTTGCTGCTATATGGAGTTGGGGTGGTAGGCCAAAAAATAAACTACATTATTGGGACAATAGCGGTTAAGGTTTTCTGCTAGAATCCCATTAATTCTGTTCTGAAGACATTGTAGAAGGTATGTATGGAGGAGGCACACTTGGGACATGAGTGGTCTGATGCATCGCCTATCAAATATCCTCTGTGTGGGTAGATAATGGCTTTTGATTTCATCCATGGAGCTCTTATGTCCACAGTGAGATTGTTGAGCTGATCGGTGTACAGAATGTGATATTCCATGCATGTTGGTCGACAGTCATAGGTCATTTGAGGAGATTTGGAAGGGTCATTCAAATCCTTCGTTTTCACTTTGTGCTACAGTAGATATTTGTAACTCCAAGTCATGAGGTAGAAAAACAATCAGTATACAAAAGAGATGGAGCCACATGGCAGTGACTAAATGGGCCCCCATTATGGTGCCAACTTTTTTTTAACTAGGACAAGAAAATCAGGGTTGTTTTCTCTCTCCATTGCTTTTCCTTGGCCAAAAGGGCGTACTGTCTACACTCTTTCTGGCTAAGAACGTGGTTCCTCTGTAAGGCTTCATTCAGATGTACGCGTGCTATCCGTGTTTTTCACAGATAGTGTATGGGGCTATCACAAATATAAGTACTATTTACTTGTCCGATTTTCTTTTTTTCCCTCGGACCGAGTGGTCCGTCTAAAATATCAGAGACGTGACCAATTTTGATCCAAGGGTCAGATCAAAATCTGTAATGTAAATCTATGCGTCCATGAAAAATCAGACTGCAATCAGATGACATTCGAGTGTGGTTCGATTTTCATGTACTGTCAGAATGGGGGGAGATTGTGTATGTATGTATATATGTATGTACACTGCTCAAAAAAATAAAGGGAACACTCAAATAACACATCCTAGATCTGAATGAATGAAATATTCTCATTGAATACTTTGTTCTGTACAAAGTTGAATGTGCTGACAACAAAATCACACAAAAATCATCAATGGAAATCAAATTTATTAACCAATGGAGGCCTGGATTTTCACCCCAAAAATTAAAGTGGAAAATCACACTACAGGCTGATCCAACTTTGATGTAATGTCCTTAAAACAACTCAAAATGAGGCTCAGCATTGTGTGTGGCCTCCACGTGCCTGTATAACCTCCCTACAACGCCTGGGCATGCTCCTGATGAGGTTGCGGATGGTCTCCTGTGGGATCTCCTCCCGGACCTGGACTAAAGCATCTGCCAACTCCTGGACAGTCTGTGGTGCAACGTGACGTTGGTGGATGGAGCGAGACATGATGTCCCAGATATGCTCAATCGGATTCAGGTCTGGGGAACGGGCGGGCCAGTCCATAGCTTCAATGCCTTCATCTTGCAGGAACTGCTGACACACTCCAGCCACATGAGGTCTGGCATTGTCCTGCATTAGGAGGAACCCAGGGCCAACCGCACCAGTATATGGTCTCACAAGGGGTCTGAGGATCTCATCTCGGTACCTAATGGCAGTCAGGCTACCTCTGGCAAGCACATGGAGGACTGTGCGGCCCTCCAAAGAAATGCCACCCCACACCATTACTGACCCACTGCCAAACCGGTCATGCTGAAGGATGTTGCAGGCAGCAGATCGCTCTCCTCGGCGTCTCCAGACTCTGTCACGTCTGTCACATGTGCTCAGTGTGAACCTGCTTTCATCTGTGAAGAGCACAGGGCGCCAGTGGCGACTTTGCCAATCCTGGTGTTCTGTGGCAAATGCCAAGCGCCCTGCATGGTGTTGGGCTGTGAGCACAACCCCCATCTGTGGATGTTGGGCCCTCATACCACCCTCATGGAGTCGGTTTCTAACCTTTTGTGCAGACACATGCACATTTGTGGCCTGCTGGAGGTCATTTTGCAGGGCTCTGGCAGTGCTCCTCCTGTTCCTCCTTGCACAAAGGCGGAGGTAGCGGTCCTGCTGCTGGGTTGTTGCCCTCCTATGGTCCCCTCCACGTCTCCTGGTGTAATGGCCTGTCTCCTGGTAGCGCCTCCAGCCTCTGGACACTACGCTGACAGACACAGCAAACCTTCTTGCCACAGCTCGCATTGATGTGTCATCCTGGATGAGCTGCACTACCTGAGCAACTTCTGTGGGTTGTAGAGTCCGTCTCATGCTACCACGAGTGTGAAAGCACAACCAACATTCAAAAGTGACCAAAACATCAGCCAGAAAGCATTGGTACTGAGATGTGGTCTGTGGTCCCCACCTGCAGAACCACTCCTTTATTGAGGGTGTCTTGATAATTGCCAATAATTTCCATCTATTGTCTATTCCATTTGCACAACAGCATGTGAAATTGATTGTCAATCAGTGTTGCTTCCTAAGTGGACAGTTTGATTTCACAGAAGTTTGATTTACTTGGAGTTATATTCTGGTGTTTAAGTGTTCCCTTTATTTTATTGAGCAGTGTATGTATGTATGTATGTGTGTGTGTATATACCTCTTGAAGCTCATCAAGAGAATGCCAAGAGTGTGCAAAGCAATCATCAAAGCAAAAGGTGGCTACTTTGAAGAACCTAGAATATAAGGCATATTTTCAGTTGTTTCACACTTTTTTGTTAAGTATATAATTCCACATGTGTTAATTCATAGTTTTGATGCCTTCAGTGTGAATGTACAATTTTCATAGTCATGAAAATACAGAAAAATCTTTAAATGAGGTGTGTCCAAACTTTTGGTCTGTCTGTCTGTCTGTGTATATGAGGCCTAAGAGGTCTGTTCACAGTTCTAACAGTTCACACTATCCAGTAACAAAGGGGATGTGACTAACCCGATATCAGCCCTTTTCTCTAAAGTTTTATACCAGCCACATCATCGTCCCATATGATATGTAGGTTTCCTCTAAAAATACATGTGATTGGGGTTTTTATGGCCCTTTTACATGCCTCAGGAAAGATAATTGCTGAAAAGCTGCAGATTAGCTCCTCTGAACTTCAATAGATAATCTATGCACCAATCTCTTTTTCAGCTGTGGATTTCGTTTGCGGATTATCTTCAAAAGCCACAATACAGTCATGGCCAAAAGTTTTGAGAATGACACAGAAATTATATTTTCACATGATCTGCTGGCCTCTGGTTTTTATTAGTGTTTGTCCGATGTTTATATCACATACAGAAATATAATTGCAATCATATTATGAGTACCAATAGGTTATATTGACAGAATGAGTTAATGCAGCAAGTCAATATTTGCAGTGTTGCCCCTTCTTCTTCAAGACCTCTGTAATTCTCCCTGGCATGCTCTCAATCAACTTTTGGACCAAATCCTGACTGATAGCAGTCCATTCTTGCATAATCAATGCTTGCCTTTTGCCAGAATTTGTTGGTTTTTGTTTGTCCACCCGTCTCTTGATGATTGACCACAAGTTCTCAATGGGATTAAGATCTGGGGAGTTTCCAGGCCATGGACCCAAAATCTCTATGTTTTGTTCCATGAGCCATTTAGTTATCACCTTTGCTTTATGGCAAGGTGCTCCATCATGCTGGAAAAGGCATTGTTGGGCGCCAAACTGCTCTTGGACGGTTGGGAGAAGTTGCTCTTGAAGGACATTCTGGTACCATTCTTTATTCATGGCTGTGTTTTTAGGCAAGACTGTGAGTGAGCCGATTCCCTTGGCTGAGAAGCAACCCCACACATGAATGGTTTCAGGATGCTTTACAGTTGGCATGAGACAAGACTGGTGGTAGCGCTCACCTCTTCTTCTCCGAATAAGCTGTTTTCCAGATGTCCCAAACAATCGAAAAGGGGATTCATCAGTGAAAATGACTTTGCCCCAGTCTTCAGCAGTCCACTCCCTGTACCTTTTGCAGAATATCAGTCGGTCCCTGATGTTTTTTCTGGAGAGAAGTGGCTTCTTTGCTGCCCTCCTTGAAACCAGCCCTTGCTCAAAGAGTCTCCGCCTCAGAGTGCGTGCAGAAGCACTCACACCAGCCTGCTGCCATTCCTGAGCAAGCTCGGCACTGCTGGTAGTCCGATCCCGCAGCTGAAACAGTTTTAAGATACGGTCCTGGCGCTTGCTGGTCTTTCTTGGGCGCCCTGGAGCCTTTTTGACAACAATGGAAGCTCTCTCCTTGAAGTTCTTGATGATGCGATAGATTGTTGACTGAGGTGCAATCTTTGTAGCTGCGATACTCTTCCCTGTTAGGCCATTTTTGTGCAGTGCAATGATGGCTGCACGTGTTTCTTTAGAGATAACCATGGTTAACTGAAGTGAAACAATGATACCAAGAACCAGCCTCCTTTTAAAGTGTCCAGTGATGTCATTCTTACTTAATCATGACTGATCGCCAGCCCTGTCCTCATCAACACCCACACCTGTGTTAATGGATCAATCACTAAAACGATGTTAGCTGCTCCTTTTAAGGCAGGACTGCAATGATGTTGAAATGTGTTTTGGGGGTTAAAGTTCATTTTCTGGGCAAATATTGACTTTGCAAGTACAGTAATTGCTGTTAAGCTGATCACTCTTTGACATTCAGGAGTATATGCAAATTGCCACTGCAAAAAATGAAGCAGTAAACTTTGGAAAAATTGCTATTTGTCTCATTCTCAATACTTTTGGCCATGACTGTAGATATGCCTAGAGCAAATCTTAATTGTGTGAACACAGCCTTAAATGTGTTATTACTTGAATATTTTTGTATCATGTTTTTGTTTTGGAAGATTCAAGAATTTCTTGTAGTTCTTTGCAGTTTATGGGAATTTCTCTATAATCAATAGTATTGGGAATGTAAACTGATAATGAAGTTTTTGAATCAGAGATGATCTATTCAGCAAAATTTATACTTCAATTTCCCCTGGGTTTTTCCTCTACAGCATAACAACTCTATGGTGGTGTCATAATCTTCAACACGGTGCAGGTATAAAGAGAAATGTAGCACTACATAGCCATTTAAAAGAATGTCTGTCCATATAATGTGTGCCAGGTTCGCCAGGCCAGGAGCTCTTCTTACAGAATGGATTTCTAGAGTGGGTTCACAATCTCGCATTCTTGGGGCCCCACTTTGATGTCCATATACCTTAATAGGGCAAATGAATAGAGGTTACCAGTCTTGGACAAAGTCTTTCATGGAGGGAAACCTGCATGTGTAATGTCAGAACAAAAAAAAATCCAGCGAACCTCATAAAACCAGAACTTTATGGAGGTGTTTTTATTTTTTTGTTTATTTTTATGGCCTTCGGCTCAAACTCGAGCCATGGCAACTTGATGGATGAATGTTCTGTAGGAAGATTGATCCTGTGCAAGCTTCGATAGGTCCACCAGGGTCTTCTCCACCGCTATCTTGATAGTATCAAGCCATCAGGTTGCTGGTCTTCCTCTTTGCCTTGTTCTTTCTAGTCTTCTGACCATGATGTCCTTCTCCAGTGATTACTATCTACGTATGATGTGTGATGTTTTAGACGCATGGAAAAGCCGCTTACATTTTTCTGCCTAATCTTGGTCCTAAGACATAGCTAGCTTCTCTATTACTAAGGACCTTGATTAGGTTCAAATGAAGATCGCAGTGTTGGATTTTTCCATTCTGATGTGTCCTTGCACATGATCCGGTCCATGCGATCTTCTGTCTCAGGATACCTTGTTGGAGCACTGAACTGGAGCTGGCCTTAAACGTGCAGAAAGAGTCCATGTATAGTAGGGAACTACTAGTGACGTGCCCCCAGGGCTGTAGGGTACTCGGCAGCCGGGCCTATGGATGCTGGTGGGGGATATGTGGCAGGCCCGGTCCGTGGCCCAGGGCGGTCAACCAAAAAGGGGGATTGTAACTTGGATGGGAAAAATAAAATAAATAGTTTGTGACGCCACCTGTGGTACCTGGTAAGGTTTACCAGCGCTGCTGCAGACCTCCGGGAGGTGATGGGATGGCAGCTGAGGTGTTTCTGCTCCCCACAAGTGGAGCGGGCCCCCGGGGCAGTGTGGAGTTTGATGGTGGGTGGTGATGCTGGGACTTGTAGTGCAGGCGGGATGGCGCAGCAGGAGTAACTGACAGACAGGGGATTCGCTTCAATACCTTTACTGGTGCGGATGTCAGGTACGGTCCAGGGTACTCAGTAGGATGGGTGCACTTCAGGACTTCTCCCCAGTGAGCGGGTATAAGGCCTCCTTGTCCGTGTCTCCCTCTCTCTAAGCTCCTGGCCAGCCTGCAACTGGGCCTAGCTTATGTGTCATGCTGTTCCTTCACCTGTCGCTCGGTAGTAGGACCTTCTGCTGGTTACTACTCTCCCTGGACGCTGGGGCCTTGTGGTTCCTGGTCCTGTAATGGGTCTAGCTTCAGGTCGTCCAGGGACTTGTAGTCCTCCTGGAATGCTGGTGATCCCTACTGGGTATAAAGGGACCCTGTAGGCGCGGACCCGGTGTCCGGTTTGTATACAGGGGTGAGCCTATGATGCTCCTCTGCCCCCTCAACTCCTCTTTCCTTTCTCCTCTTGCCTTCGGCCACACTCGGGGCCCTCAGAACTCAGCAGCAGACGCGCTGCGTCTTCACTGCTCTCAGCGTCAGCACGCTCTCAGACTCTCTCTCAGTCTGACTAAACTCTAAAACTGACTGACTGCCTGGCTCCACCCTCCATATAGATATATATATATATCCCTAATGGGCTCCCTCTGGTAGTGTGAGGTGGAAGGGTGGAGGTGTTTGTATGTAATGAGGGCCTCTTGTGGAGAAGTCCGTCCATGCACCCTGGGTCCTGTGGTACCTGTGTGCAGCAGGGTGCCACACTAGGCATTTGTGTGTCTCGGGTTATATGGTATTCTAGAGATGTAGACTATACTAGAATGTCACGTGCTATCAGCATAATGACAGGTAATGATTACTCACCCAGTTATCTATAGTCTCCTTATCGTAAAGGTGACAGTGACCTCATTTAGAAGAGTTTATTCCCACACTGGATATTTGCTTAAAACCCAGATCTCCAGGTCACCTTTCTGGTTGCTTCTCACATCTGACTCCTTCTTCTTTCCTTTGACTATAATCATTTACGTAGACTGTTTCAAAGGAGGTGCCTAGGATTAGAAAACCTGGTTGCTTTCTTGCAAAAACAACCCCATACCCATCCATGGGTTGTGTCTGTTATTGTAGCTCCGCTCCATTGACATAAAAAAGGCTGAGCAGCAATGCCCTAAGCAGCCTATGGACAACCATATTTTATTAGCCTGTACATCCCCTATTAGAAAAGAAAAAAGCCCTCATGGTGTCCATTGCTTTGGTGACTCACATGGAGGTGCACCCTGCCAAGAGCCGTCAGATAGCCAAATGTATAAATTATTCAAGACACATACAATACAGACCAAAAGTTTGGACACACCTTCTCATGTAAAGATTTTTCTGTATTTTCATGACTATGAAAATTGTACATTCACACTGAAGGCATCAAAACTATGAATTGACACATGTGGAATTATATACTTAACAAAAAAGTGTGAAACAACTGAAAATATGTCTTATATTCTAGGTTCTTCAAAGTAGCCACCTTTTTGCTTTGATGACTGCTTTGCACACTCTTGGCATTCTCTTGATGAGCTTCAAGAGGTAGTCACCGGAAATGGTCCTCCAACAATCTTGAAGGAGTTCCCAGAGATGCTTAGCACTTGTTGGCCCTTTTGCCTTCACTCTGAGGTCCAGCTCACCCCAAACCATCTCGATTGGGTTCAGGTCTGGTGACTGTGAAGGCCAGGTCATCTGGCGTAGCATCCCATCACTCTCCTTCTTGGTCAAATAGCCCTTATACAGCCTGAAGGTGTGTTTGGGGTCATTGTCCTGTTGAAAAATAAATGATGGTCCAACTAAACGCAAACCGTATGGAATAGCATGCCGCTGCAAGATGCTGTGGTAGCCATGCTGGTTCAGTATGCCTTCAATTTTGAATAAATCCCCAACAGTGTCACCGGCAAAGCACCCCCACACCATCACACCTCCTCCTCCATGCTTCACGGTGGGAACCAGGCATGTAGAGTCCATCCGTTCACCTTTTCTGCGTCTCACAAAGACACGGTGGTTGGAACCAAAGATCTCAAATTTGGACTCATCAGATCAAAGCACAGATTTCCACTGGTCTAATGTCCATTCCTTGTGTTCTTTAGCCCAAACAAGTCTCTTCTGCTTGTTGCCTGTCCTTAGCAGTGGTTTCCTAGCAGCTATTTTACCATGAAGGCCTGCTGCACAAAGTCTCCTCCTAACAGTTGTTGTAGAGATGTGTCTGCTGCTAGAACTCTGTGTGGCACTGACCTGGTCTCTAATCTGAGCTGCTGTTAACCTGCGATTTCTGAGGCTGGTGACTCGGATAAACTTATCCTCAGAAGCAGAGGTGACTCTTGGTCTTCCTTTCCTGGGGCGGTCCTCATGTGAGCCAGTTTCTTTGTAGCGCTTGATGGTTTTTGCAACTGCACTTGGGGACACTTTCAAAGTTTGACCAATTTTTCGGACTGACTGACCTTCATTTCTTAAAGTAATTATGGCCACTCGTTTTTCTTTACTTAGCTGCTTTTTTTCTTGCCATAATACCAATTCTAACAGTCTATTCAGTAGGACTATCAGCTGTGTATCCACCTGACTTCTGCACAACACAACTGATGGTCCCAGCCCCTTTTATAACCCAAGAAATCCCACTTATTAAACCTGATAGGGCACACCTGTGAAGTGAAAACCATTTCTGGTGACTACCTCTTGAAGCTCATCAAGAGAATGCCAAGAGTGTGCAAAGCAGTCATCATAGCAAAAGGTGGCTACTTTGAAGAACCTAGAATATAAGACATATTTTCAGTTGTTTCACACTTTTTTGTTAAGTATATAATTCCACATGTGTTAATTCATAGTTTTGATGCCTTCAGTGTGAATGTACAATTTTCAAAGTCATGAAAATACAGAAAAATCTTTAAATGAGAAGGCGTGTCCAAACTTTTGGTCTGTACTGTATGTCTCTCACTCCACCGGGTCCCTTATTGATCTGAAGACAATGCGTGTTTGTTGTTGGCATGTTCTCAGGCTTATAATGTTGTAATATCATTTCAGAACACTTGGCATGCATATTTATTTTTTTTTAACCAGTAATAATTATTTTTTTAAGAAGAAGGTTGAATGGGGCCTTGGCATGGATTTTGATGGAGAGCTGAATGCAAATTCATAGCACCACACCAGTGAAATTTATTTTTTTGGCTGTCTGCTCTCAAGCTCTTGTTTCCTGAGACTATATAACCTCATGAGTTCACTTGGAACTCATTGGCTTCATCACTACCTGTAACATACCTGGCGGCGTCCTTGCATAGTGGTCCATCTCCCACTGTGCAAGAGCGCGTACTTGATCTCCAGTCCAGGGTGTCTCTCTGGCTTCCCTCCATGCTGTCTGTTTGTGTCTATTTCTGCTGCTTAAGGGCGGCGCCCGATCACTTCCTGCTTTTTGTACCTGCTGCAGGCACACCCCTTGTGCGTCCTCAGCCTATTGCTGTCTATCACCTGGTATTTAAATCAGCTGCCCCAATTAACTGTTGCCTGAGCATCTTGCCCTGTCAGTTGGCTTTTGTCTCTGACATGCCAGGTCCTGTCTATGTTACCTGCCTTGCGGTATCAGTTCCCGTGTCTGAACTGAGTCCTGTCTATGTCTCCTGCCTTGCGGTATCAGTTCCCGTGTCTGAACTGAGTCCTTCTATGTCTCCTGTCTTGCGGTATCAGTTCCCGTGTCTGAACGGAGTCCTGTCTATGTCTCCTGCCTTGCGGTATCAGTTCCCGTGTCTGAACTGAGTCCTGTCTGTGTTCTCTTGTCTGCCTATCCTGGAGGCTGTATTTCCAGGCCTGTCTGAACACGCTCCTAGCCTGTTCCTCCCGCCTTCTAGGGGCCGATTACCTAGATCCGTTCCTGTATCTTGTCTGTCCTGTCTGAACACGTTCCTAGCCTGTTCCTCCCGCCTTCTGGGGGCCGTATTCCCAGACCCGCTCCTGTATTCCGCTGCAGTGTCGGTCTCCTCCGTACACTCAGTTCCAGTCTGAACTCTCTCCTATCCTTTACCTGTTTTGCCTCTATGTCCGTTCCCTTCCTTTTTCTGCAGAGTCTGAACTCGTACCTAACTCCTGCTCGTTGTCACTGTACTTCCGTTTGTGAGTTTGTGGTCCACTCGCTACTTCTCTGCAAGTACCCTGTGGGTATCTGGTTCTGCCTTTCCCTTCTAGTCTGTTCCGTGTGAACAGAGCCCTGTTCCCACCGCGTCTGCGGTTTTCGCTTTGCTCAGCTCTGTCCGCCGCGTCTGCGGTTTTCGCTTTGCTCAGCTCTGTCCGCCGCGTCTGCGGTTTTCGCTTTGCTCAGCTCTGTCCGCCGCGTCTGCGATTTTCGCTTTGCTCAGCTCTGTCCGCCGCGTCTGCGGTTTTCGCTTTGCTCAGCTCTGTCCGCCGCGTCTGCGGTTTTCGCTTTGCTCGGCTCTGTCCGCCGCGTCTGCGGTTTTCGCTTTGCTCGGCTCTGTCCGCCGCGTCTGCGGTTTTCGCTTTGCTCGGCCCTGTCCACCGCATCTGCGGTTTCGAATTTGTCTCCCAGTCTGTACTGGACCCTACCCAGCCTGCTCTCTAGTCTGCCTGTTCCAGTATTCCCCGGTGTGGGTCAACAGCCGTGTCCGGAGTCTGACCTGGAGTAGACCCTGGTTCCTCTGCTCGGTTCCTCCCTGGTGCACTGGCGTCGTATGCCGTCGTGCGACCTTGGTCGGATCGGGCAGATACTTAGTTACGCCCCTCCAGGCACTCTCCGGTTCATGGCACAGTGGAATCACTACATAAACACGCACACGCCAGTCAGTCCGGGCGTGTGCATTACACTACCATATCATAATTGCCACCTTCATAGTATGTAGAGCTCTAATTAATGCCCAACTTACTTGTGTAGCTAACTGGTATGGTTCCCACTTAAGGATATGTTCACACACAGATTTTTGGAGCAGAATCCTTCTCAAAAACTGCTTTAAAAATTTGGAAAACTCTTTTTCTTTTATGGGAAATCCACTTTGCTGTTCGTATCATGAGTTTAAAAAAAAAAAAAAACCTCATGGTTTTTTAATGCCTCAAAAAACTCTGTATGAACATAGCCTGCGAGACAAAGGAAGACCTTTTTCAATGGGTTGGTTCAGAAATGTTCTTGTTCCTCTTCAAGGATTTTGTGGTTGCTGCTTATATCCAACAGGATTTGCGCTTACCTTGACACAACGATTTAGATGACTAAGGAACAACCTCTAACCACTGAGCATCATGAAAATATTAAAAGCTCTTGCATGACCTCTTCACACTCAATGGAAAATAAGATTTCCTTCTCACATCAGAGCACTTCAGAGAGCTTAAGCAGGCAGAACGCTTGACAGTTATCGCACCGTGAAGCTCTTCCCATATGTCTGGAAACCTATTTTTGTCACCATTAGGAGCTCTTAAAATTTTGTTAAACATCATTGTGAAATTTTTAAAGATGGAAATGCCGCTTAATCTCTTGTACCCCATGTATAATTTATACAAGGGCCTCAACTGGTAAATCTATATAATCACTTGTAAAGATAAAAACATAACTGCAGAATATAGTAGGGGATTTTATATCACATATCTGCCTTTGGAATCCCTTAAGAACCAGGGCAAAGTACCATCTTCGATTTAAGGTATGGGCTTCAATGTCAGATCAGTAAGGTGAAGTAGCACGACGTTCCATGGGTCATTTATATGGTGTCATATATGGCAGAAGGATTTTTCAGGACTCTGCATTTGCACCCTAGACAAAATGAGCATGGATTCCTCCTCAAGACTTCATCAATTTGGCCTTTCTTCCCCTCATTCTCCCTCGACTGCATCACTTTTGGCTTTAGTCACCCTAAGTACGGTCTCATTTGAGGTTTTCTCTCCTAAGGGTGGCACCATTGTAGCTTGCTTCTCTGCCAAGAGCAGATCCATTTTGGGCTCCCATCTCCAAAACCCAGACCCATTTTTGGCTCCATATACCTTTCTTGCCCCCAAGATAGGTCCTCTCTTGTATTTCTCCCAAGAATAGCCCCAGTTTGTTCTTCCACTTCCCCAAGGACTGCTCCATTTTTAGCTTTCCACCCCAAGCAGAACCCTATATATGGCTTTTCCTTTCATCTTAATTAGTTGTTAGAGGACCACGTTATGAAGCTTGACAACTTGGTCCTGACCAAAAAAAAGTTTTTCTTCGTCCAATTTTTCAATATTGTAATGTCATACATGACGTTATGACCAACTGAGTTGTCATGTCCAGTTGTACCACAATGGTATTCTCTTTATCACTGCCATTCATCGGAACTTGGTATTCAACTATTCAACTCTACGATCATGGAGATAATGTTGGCAACCACAATAGTTATGTATGAATGATATATCTTTAGATTGATGGAGCAAATTTCCAACTTCACACTGGCATTACAATGCCGCACAACAGAATAATACTAATGCTTGGCATAACTGAAATTTTATGAGCATCGGTTATGCCATGCATCATCAATAGAAGTCTATTACTAAAATCCTAACCCTAGCTGTGATGATTACTAGTAATTAGAAGTTCTGCCATTTTTGTATTGCAAATTAGCAGAGGCAATCAGTCCCAGCTTTCTAGTCGTTCCACTCTATGAAAAGCAGAAGACTTCAAATTTATCTATAATTTTTTTTAAAAAGAATTGAAACCCACCGAGTGACCAAAAAAATCGAATGGGTCATAGTAAAAGTAGACTACAAATCAATCTATTGCAAGCCCTCTCCAAAACCAGAAAAAGCCCCAACATCACTAAGACTGAGTCAAAAGGGCAAAGGACCAGTAATAGAATTGAGCAAAAAGATTTGCACTATCCTATCCTTGTCCGGCGGCCATTCTAGTCCAACATGGCAGAGCCAAAGACGTTGGCTTCAGAAGAAACCTCGCAGAAGTTCATGGATACTTTCTGGGCCATGGAGCAAGCCTGGATGGCTCCCAAGTTTCCCCAGATCCCAATATTACAAAGGGATCAACCCTAGTGATAAAATCAATTGTCAAAATGTAAATTGTCCTCCCCGTTCACTAGTGTGTGTCTACAGTTTCTTAGTGTTTTAGAGTGAACCTCCACCAACTAAATTAGGGTTGGACCAACCAAATTGTTGTCAAGCCTATGGGCCCAAACACTTTAGCGAGACATCACCCTGAATGCACAAATACTTTCACAATGAATTGTACGCAAAGCCGGCTCTTTGCACACCTAAACATCTGTAGTGCAATAAACCGGTCTAGTTTCACGTGATGTTAACCATGGGAATGTTGGTAGAACAGGTGTGGTGTGGATTAGCATATGAAAGAGAAGAGGCTTGGTTCTTGTGGTTTGTCCATTCTGCAAGGAATTTGCAGGGAACCTGTATAGCTGAGGTGCCACACAAATATCCAACTCACCTTGCTGTTGGGTGTAACTCAAATTTCCGGCCCCGCTGTCCCCTCCAAATCCCGATTACCATGTTTCAGTTACAATATCTTCTTGTGAGTCAGTAGAGTCTAGGGGCCACCGCTACCACCGCACCCCATGTAGCTTCTCATCTGCTTTATAGAGAATTGCCATGTATGACCCTGGTGAAAGTGCAATACTGACTAGACTGGAATTCAACTAAAGACATATATAATGTCTCAACTAATCCTGAAAAATACCCTTCAAAATAATGAAGAAACCCTGATTAAGACATGTCTGGCCACATGTCTTCGCTGGCCTACTTTTTTTTAATTCTGCTTGGTATACTGCCTTATAAATCTGCTTCTTCCGAAACTGTACAGGCAGAGGAAATTTACAAGTTTGCATGTTGAATTTTCTTACCTAAATGCCTTTTCATAGATTGTAAGAAAAATTGTGACCTAATTCCCCCCCCCCCCCAATAAATAGTGCCTATTTTGTCCATTAGTTGTGCCTGGTATTGCAGATCAGCGCCATTCTAACAGTTTCAAGACTGATCCATGTGTTATGACTAGTGCCAAGCCGTTACATAAGTTGTCTGATATTAAAAATAAAATATAAAAAAAATATATCTTGACCATTTATTATTAAAAGAAACCCCAGAGGGATACTCTCCTGAGGTCACTCCCGTGGATTCGGTGCAGACCTTCCCGGTGGACGGCAACTGCTCCAAAGGTGATGACAGATTTTTCTCCGCCGCCGTTTCCCACTCACTGGACTGCAGTAACCGATCAGAGGTTGAGGGGTTCAATAACATCTGCAAGGAGCAGTCATTGCTTCCATAGCCATTGCTGATCACTGGGGTGACCTGTATGGGGGCTGACAGCAGATGAGAATCCCTGCCTAATCCACATCTAATTTATTTCTTTTTTTCCGGAGTATGACACCCAAGCGTTCTCTTTTTGGTGTTATTAATACATACGGAATCAGGACTTGTTCTGGCATAATGGTGCATTAGCTTTGCTCAGCGTTGCCCCCTGTACATTGTAATACTGTGAAAATTGGTTTTAATGATTTAATATGCACTTTTTGACCCTGATATGTGAAGCTGGTAGGTGAGTTTCTACTTGGCTGATAGGATCTGCTCTGAAAGTGTGTGCCTTTTTAAAAGGGTCCTAGGTAGTGATGAGCGAGCATGCTCGTTACTCGAGATTTACGAGCATGCTCGGGTGTTTTCCGAGTATCTTCAGCGTGGTCGGGTGTTATGTTTGAGTCACTCTGTGCCCATGATTTGCGACTGTTTGACAGCTTTAATGCATGTGAGGAATGCCTGTTTCTTAGGCATTCCTCACATGTATTAAAGCTGTCAAACAGTCGCAAATCATGCACACTGAGTGACTAAAAAATAACACTCGAGCACTCTGAAGATACTCGGCGAGCACCAGAGCATGCTCGTCGAAAGGGTTAACAGAACATACTCCCTCATCACTAGTCCTAGGTATTAATAATCTGGACTAATGGCGCCTAAAAAGCGCTGAATCAGTATTGTGTATTTTTTGTAAATTAACTCTCGGCAGTTAAGAGAACTATACCACTAATGCCACCTATTGGAGGTAATCACAAACAAGATGGTTCTCTTGCCTTCCCAGAAAGAGCTAATTTGCATGGATTTCCCAATAATACGCTATACAGAGAATGTCTCCTTAAGGGTATGTGCCCACGTAGCGTTTTACAAGCATATATGCTGCAGAATTTCCGCAGCGTAAACGCTTGTGAAACGCTTAGTAATCCGTCCCCCATGGTCCCCAATGAGAATCCGCAATTTCAATGCCCATGCTGCGGAATTGCCTTGTCAATGCAATAAAAGACGCAAGGCAATTCCTCATGTCGCAAACGCATCATAAACGCGCGAAAAACACTTGCCAAATTCCGCAAACGTTTTTCCGGGAGAGGACATGCGGAAATGAAGCAGAAATTTTCTGCTTCATTTCTGCAACGTGGGCACATAGCCTAAGAGTCAGTCTATGTTCCCTACCAGCCGCACATAGTTGTGTATTTTCTATAACTGGCCCGCCATTTGTACCCCAATCTTGCACACAACATCTTGCTTTTCTTAGCATCCTGTACTTTACTTGAGTTTCTTTTATTTCTGTGTAGGATGTTTATATGGTAGCTTCTTATTCAAGAAACAAGATGAGCGTCACATCATGGTTCCTGGTGAGCAGCACAGGCACTCGCCACCGGCTGCCTCGAGAGATGATCTTTGTTGGCCGAGAGGATTGTGAGCTCATGCTTCAAGTAAGTGCTAATTTTTTTTTATCAATAATTTTAATTGACCTAAAATGGATTTATATATTGAAAATTGGGCAGAATTGAACTCTGTTCACATTACTATCATGTCTCCTGTTTTATAACGGATCTCATTTCACACTCCGGGAACTTTTACTTAGCTTTTTGTTCAATTTTTGTTCAACTTTTTAACACTTTTATTCAAAACACATTCTTCCTCTTCGAATCCAAGTGTGCGAAGGAATGGAGACGTCGAAAGTGATGGCTGTTAGCCCAGTGAGGGTTCTGCCGGCAGCTTTCTGATGTGTTCGGCCAGCTTTACTCCAGGCTAAGCAAGTCTGTGCTAGAACAACAGCAGTCATTGTATATTGTGTTCCCCTATTCTGTTTTCATAGATGATGATATTTATTTATTTGATAGGGTGGAGCTAGGATTGAGTCATGTTGATTCTTTTGGTACCTTTTTATAATACCTACAATGCCAGCGATTGAGTGAAATGTTATGGCATGTGCACCGCCGCCGGCATTGTACTTATTTGAACACATATCTTAGAATTGTCGTAAAAATGATCAAGGAAAAAGTTGATGAAAAATTGCAATAAAATCAACCACCTCAATCTCTATGTCCCAGCATACTCTGTGCTACTCCGTATTCTCTGCGTGTTGGGGGTAACTATACGAAGAGGAGGGATGCATAAGCTCTTGGGCAGGATATTGATTGAGTGAGGAAGATGGGACGTCAGGTAGAGGTTTAGTGGAGACCGCCATGTAAGCCAAACCTGAGGATTTCAGTGTTTCAAAATCACAAGGTAAGTTCGATTTCAGGGATTTAACTCCAGGTGTAGATGGTTGTGGATAGAGATGAGCAAACCCGAACTGTAAAGTTCGTGTTCAGTGCTGAACTTCTAACATGGACTTTTCCGAGAAGATGTAAAGCAAAAAGCCATGGGAAGGAAGAACGGCAGCCAAGCCACCTGTTCAGTTGGAATGCTTGGAGGGAGAACATGGCACCACACCGATATGTCAGATTAGTAGGGGGCACTCAGATCTTGGGGGTCTATAGACTTTTTTTTTTTTTAATCTATCCCACGAGCCATATTAAAGGCCATAGACTTATTAGCTCAGTTAGTGACTAAGTACACTGACTAGTTATTATCCGTAGATTCAGTCATTCATTAACTCAGTACAAACAATAATTTAGTCATTACTGTCATCCTGGTCAAGCAAATGTCCATTCAGTGTGTGCTAATGAATTAAATTGGTTAAATTAGTTGCATTTATCATCACAAATCACCTAACCAGTTCAATGGGGCTCAAAAAGTCTTAAAGTAAAGGGAACCTGTCACCAGATTCGTGCTGCCCAAACCACAGGATCTGATTTTTCCTGAAACGCTATGGCAAACAGTTAGCTTCTCCGAGCGCTGCTAAAAATGATTAACGGGGTCTCTCGCTATAGGAGAGACCTGTCAATCGCCGCTAGCAGTGCTGGGAAAAGCCGACCTGAGGTGGAGCTGGACTAGTCTCAGACGAATTTACTCTATCACCAGCGATTCTCTGGAGAAACTGAGGGTATTTAAAGATCCAGCAAGGATGTGTTAATTAGCAGCAGAAGGTGGAGATCACCACTGGGTCCTAGAGAGGGAGGGATGATTACAGGATCAAAAAGGTGTCTGCAAGGTCAAGCGCAGCGACCTTCTACAGCTGGATCCAGAATGACTGTCTGTCAAACCTGATACACCTGTGACAGGAGGTCTTAAAAGAAGGACTTTGCTTTCTTAATGATTACTTCACATGACTGTATAGCAGCCTTACTGTCTTGTAATTTTTCTGTAAATCCAAGCTGGCCATGGGTCTCATGACAAGAACTAACAGCATTTTAGGCTTATAGTTTGGGTCAGGAGACCTGTCATGCCATTGGACCCATAGACTGTGCCAGTAGAGTACTTGAAAATAGGTTTTCTAAAGCAGAGATCCCCTTTAAGTAGTATGACATTGTGGTGTTACGTTTTTTTGTTAGAGCCACCTATCCGGTTTGGCTAGTGTCTCTTGCATTACTCTGGTCTGGAAATGTAGGAGGCTGAGTCACAGAAGTTTATTATTAGTCACATAGAAACCGGCAGATTACATGGCGATCTTGTTGTGATAGCATATATTGTGAGTTGGATTGCTCGTGTAGTGGGAAGTGTCTGCCTCAGATTTCCATGTATTAGGTTAATCGTCCTTTGTGACAAAGGCCAGTGAGGTTATTTATTAACCATAGTGAGAACATATACTCTGCTAAAAAAAAAGATGATCACCTATAGTAATAGTCTCCTGTGACTCCTTTAAACCAAAATAAGAACACCATAAAATCCTGTGTTGTCAGAATCTTAACTGTGGGCATCATTTATCAAAACTATCCTACTTGCCATAATGTCATTTTTTTAACCCGGTTTAAACGCCGCTGTTCTCCCGAATCCGGCGTTGTTTTTCTTTAGTTCCTACGTTGCTCCTTTCCTGAGATATGGCCCCTTATTTTTTGTATATAAATCTAGTCTTGTTAGCCAAGTGGGGTGCTCAACTCTTTTCTGTGGGCGTGTTCTTGAAGACCACACCCTGTTGGATAAAAGATGAGATTTATATGCAGGGAAGAGGAGGCCATATCTCAGGAACGGAGAGGAGCAGGAACAAAAGAAAAACATCTCCGGATTCAGGAGAACAGCGGCATTTACACCAGGTAAACAAAAAATTACATATTTATGGCGAGTGATGCGTCCTTTTCAAAGATGAAATTTGGGATATTTAATCCTCGCCTGGGAACGAACGTTCACCTTTAGGTATAATTCGCTTAAACTCCATCCTTTTTTGGATCGTCTCGAGGGTCTGAACCATGAAAGATCATGATTGTTGGCGGTTATGAACTGTCTAAAAGAAAAACTGTCGTGTACAATGTATTGTTCTGTATTTTTAGGATTAAGGTTTACACCTTTGACAAAACTTGCCTAAACATGTCAAAAGTGTGAAAATCTAGTTTAGCAGCAGATTTGGACTTTTTATTAGGATTAGGATTAAAACAAGCAATTGGACACCCTTAACCCCTTAATGCCCTATTCCCATTTATATGGCACCGTTTTATGGTGTGGGAGTGGCTCCACAGATCACTGTGGACCTTATTGTGACTGTGTAAATAGTAAAGTGCCTTATCTTTCACTGCTCCTTGTAAATGAGCTCATGTTAATAATAGTATAAGGCTGAGTGAAGATAATATGGAAGGTTTTCAGCTATTGTACCAGCTTGCTGTTCCCCTTGGAGGCATAGCAATTATTGTAGTAATCCACAGAATAAATGACCTCACCGCTGCCATTGTACCCTGCCCTTTGTATACGTTCCAGGACCTTACAGCCGCCAGGTTCTTATTTGCATCATTGCCCTCACAAGGCCGGTGATGTCATCAGTAAGAGTCTGGATAAACAAGAATGTGCAGCCAAGAGTACATAACGATTAACCACTGAATGACCTGTCTGATCAGTCAGTAAGCAGATATAGCCAGAGCCAGGGCCGGCTCCAGGTTTTTCTGGGCCCCGGGCGAAAGATTCTCAGTGGCCCCTTTAACACATACCACGATTCATGATGCAGAGATACCGCAGAGAAATATATATATATATATAGTGCAATGCAAAGATTTCCCTTCTTACATTACATGAGTGATATCTATTGTAAATTCCACAATAGCTCAGAAACCGGTGAATCGCTCCATACAGAATACTGGCCCCCATATAAGGCTCCATACGGAATACTGGCCCCCATATAAGGCTCCATACGGAATACTGGCCCCCATATAAGGCTCCATACGGAATACTGGCCCCCATATAAGGCTCCATACGAAATACTGGCCCCCATATAAGGCTCCATACGGAATACTGGCCCCCATATAAGGCTCCATACGGAATACTGGCCCCCATATAAGGCCCCATACGGAATACTGGCCCCCATATAAGGCCCCATACGGAATACTGGCCCCCATATAAGGCCCCATAAGGAATACTGGCCCCCATATAAGGCCCCATAAGGAATACTGGCCCCCATATAAGGCCCCATACGGTATACTGGCCCCCATATAAGGCCCCATGCGGAATACTGGCCCCCATATAAGGCTCCATACGGAATACTGGCCCCCATATAAGGCCCCATACGGAATACTGGCCCCCATATAAGGCCCCATACGGAATACTGGCCCCCATATAAGGCTCCATATGGAATACTGGCCTCCATATAAGGCTCCATACGGAATACTGCCCCCCATATAAGGCTCCATACAGAATACTGCCCCCCATATAACGCTCCATACAGGATACTGGTCCCCTTATAAAGCTCCATACAGGATACTGGCCCCCATATAACGCTCCATACAGGATACTGGTCCCCTTATAAAACTCCATACAGGATACTGGTCCCCTTATAACGCTCCATACAGGATACCGGTCCCCTTATAACGCTGCATGCAGGCTGTTACCCCCCACATAATGCCCCATACAGGCTGTCCCCCCCCCTTATAATGCTCCATGCAGGCTGTTACCCCCCACATAATGCCCCATACAGCCCCCCCCCCTTTTAATGCTCCATGCAGGCTGTTACCCCCCACATAATGCCCCATGCAGGATGTCCCCCCCTCTCTTTATAATGCCCCATGCAGGATGCCCCCCCCTCTTTATAATGCCCCATGCAGGATGTCCCCCCCTCTCTTTATAATGCCCCATGCAGGCTGTTCCCCACCTTATAATGCCCCATGCAGGATGTCCCCCCCCCCCCCCCCTCTTTATAATGCCCCATGCAGGATCTCCCCCCCTCTCTTTATAATGCCCCATGCAGGCTGTTCCCCACCTTATAATGCCCCATGCAGGATGTCCCCCCCCTCTTTATAATGCCCCATGCAGGCTGTTCCCCACCTTATAATGCCCCATGCAGGATGCCCCCCCCTCTTTATAATGCCCCATGCAGGATGCCCCCCCCCTCTTTATAATGCCCCATGCAGGCTGTCCCCCCTTCTCTACTGCCCCATGCCTCCATACATTAAAAAAAAAAAATCAAATACTCACCTCCCTTCTGCTCACCTGCTGCCCGCTGCTCGGGTCCGAACTCCAGCGTTGTCGGCGTCTTCCCGCTCTGCGCTCCCTGTGACGGCTTAGGGGAGGGCGCGGTGTAAAGACGTCACCGCGCCCTCTGACCTGAGACGTCACAGGAAGCGCAGAGCAGGAAGACAGCGGATCTGCGGAGGCACGGGGAGAGGTAAGTATCCTGCTGCCGGGGCCCTGAGCAAGCGGCGGAGAAAGGCGGGCGCTGACACCGCTCTCCTCCGCCCATAGCCCAGCGGGGTGCGCGACCGCCAGTGGGCCCCTCTGCCTGCTCAGGGCCCCGGCATTTGCCCGGGTGCGCCGGGTGCTGACGCCGGCCCTGGCCAGAGCCATAGAAGGGGGCACCATTACCCTCCATTACCATCTATTCCCAGAAAGACCATTTAAGCAGGACCTTTCAGCTTTTCTCATGTCTTTTGCCTATAGAATAATAAATCTTATGAGATATAACTTGATTGTTTTATATGTTATAAACTCTTCCTTCATGAAACTTTCCGAAAAAAAAAAAAATCTTCTTTTTACCAGTTTTCACAATGCAAGCTGCATATGGATCTGATGAGGCTGGTGTACTTATTTAGAAAATTTATATCTAATTGGCCAAATATATACCATAGAGGGAAGCAGCGCGCTGTGTGCGCCAAGATGTATTCAAACTTTGATTATATGAAATGTAAACTGCATTACTGCCATATAGATTACCGAGATATTAATTAAGGGACTTTGGCACAAATTGATCAATTCATATGTCGCAACACCCGGTTGTATATTCCTTTTTGAAAGTTTCCCCTCCTAAAATTAAAAAGAGTCCAGCTAATACTCCTTTTCATTCCAGAATTATATAGCCATTCCTGCACAAGTTTTTCAAAGTAAATACATCAGCCACATAAGGTCTAGGATCTATTTTAATAATGTATGCCGTTCGCATTGTAAATTTTGGTGACAGATCCCTCTTTCGATGGGGTGTTCCCCTACGTCATCTAAAACTTTAAAAACTGGACCCCCAGAAACATAATGGTGTTAAGTACCCCAACAGTATAGAGCGGGGGTAAACCACCACTAAAAATACCACTCCAAAGATTATATAAATCATGAGAAAAACAAGGAGTTTTTGAGGTATAAAAATATGACAAATCTTTATTAAATCCAATAGTTAACACATAAAGGACAATAGGTAACACATAAAGGACAATACATAGGAAAATTAAAATGTGTGTGTAAAAGGAACAACCCGAATCTTGATCAGGCCTCGAAGGGCACAGCCCAGAATCCCACATATGCAGAGTTGGTACATAAAGGGAACCAAACAGCCAAGCACAAAGGGTGATGAAGATGACAAGCTAATACTGCTGTTTGCATATAGTCATCTCTCAGACCCCCTGACTGGCAGTCATAACCAAGTGGTGTGGAGCTAAAGGCAAAGTAGGCACTGCTTACACCAATGTAACTGGGAGGCCGTGAGTCAGGAAAAAATGGATGCTCCCTGCTTCCCGACGCGCGTTCTTTGCTTTCTCAAGGGGTTCTTTGCTTTCTCAACTACCCTTGAGAAAGAAAAGAACATTCTATGTGAAACGCGCGTCGGGAAGCATCCATTTTTCCCTGACTCCACAGCCTTTGTTACCTCGGGGTAAGCAGTGCCTACTTTGCCTTTAGCTCCACACCACTTCGTTATGACTGCCAGTCAGGGTGTCTGATAGATGACTATATGCAAACTACGCTATTAGCTGTATATTGTGAATGAATATTTAACCTCTAACATTTTTACATGGGCACAGGTCCTCTTTAACTTAGATCATCCTCAAGTACAAGATTTTAAATTGCGCATCTAAAGCTAATGTCTAAGTTTCTGAGCAGCAGGGGATCAAGACTTCCTCTTAAGGGCTCATTCAGACGTCTGCTTTTCTCGTACAGCCCTCGTATCTATAATGGTGAATGGGGCTGTTTATATGTCCATGACTTTTCGTGGACGTAGCAGTCAGTGCAAAATCACGGATACATGTTTGAAAGTCGGATCAAAATCGGCAATGCAAGTCTACGGGTCCATGGAAAAATTGGGCAGCTCTCTGATGCCATCTGAGTGTGGTCTGATTTTTCACGGACTGCTAGATAGGAAAAGAATAGTTTTTTTGTTTTTTGTTTTTTTTCACATACGAGAAAATCTGATGAGACTCGGACAGCAAAAAAATTGGTAGTTTTTTCTCATACGTGGAAAAAAACAAACGGATTTCTGAAAGAGGTCTAAGAATCAGTGCTCTGTGTGTGACATAATAAATGATACCACGGATTAGAGTTACCTGGTTAACGATACAGTTATGTCTTGTATTTGATTGAACTAGTAATGCAGTATAGAACATTGCGCTTATTATGCTGTGCTATACTTGCTACTGCAATACCAGTGCCAGCCTATGAACCAGGGTGGCGCTGTTTCTTTGGAAAACTTTTCTTATAATGGTAGCTCAATCCTTCCTTTTCACTTTGGTCGGCTCCTTGATAGATTCTTCTCTTGGTTGAGCATGAAAAAAGCCATTGGGGAAATTCATCATTTATTTATTCTTTTGTGGCATTTTTTTTTCTAATATATGTGCATAATTTATCGTTTTGGTGCAAAATGCATAATGAATTTTGTGCATCAAGAAACCTCCGTTTTGATTTCTTTTATATTCAGGTAGAATGATGTAATTTTTTTTTCTTTGCCACGTTACGCCTGTAGTAACCAGTAGTTTGTGCTAAAAGTTCTCAACTTTTCAAAAGTTATTAATGAGAAGTCTGGATTGCTGCCGCCAAACAAACGCCACATTTCCCGACAGGAAAGAAAATTGACGACCCGGACGCAAACACATTAAAAATAATTGAAATCTGTCAGAAAAAAGTGTCCAAAAAAAAGGAACAAATTAAACAATGGGGAAAACTTATCATGAATTTCGACAATTTTGGGGGTTGTAAAGTGCACAAAAGTGGACTTGTCTTTTTACACCCGGTTGGGTCTGCAGTCTGTGGGTTAAGAACTGGGAATAATAGGGTTAGAGGTTAATTTCTGAATTAATTTCTGGTTAATTTCATAAATTTGATGAATGTTCATTTTCTGCGGAGAATTAATTTCCGATCTGTGTCTTCTTAGTCCCGCAGTGTGGATAAACAGCACGCCGTCATCAACTATGACAGCGAAAAAGACGAGCATCGCGTGAAGGACCTCGGGAGCCTGAATGGGGTAAATTTGTCATTACATGCCAAATTACAAACTTATTTTCAACACTTAAAGGGGTATTCCCATCTGCATGATCCTATCCCAATATGTAGTAGGTGTAATAATAATATTAGCAAATACCTCCAATTAGAAATGTGGTATAGTTCTTCTGATTAGCTAGGTCTCTTTCCTCATATGCAGGCATTGTACGACCACTAGCAACTAGCTAACTGTCACTATATCAGTAGTCGTAACCATGGATACCTAAGGTCCTGCAATGTCTGCACATGAGGAAAGAGACATAGCGAATCAGAAAAACTATACTACATTTCTAATTGGAGGTATTTGCCAATATTATTATTATTATTACTACACCTACTAAATATTGGGATAGGATCTTAGAGATGGGAACATCTCTTTTGAGTAAACTTTTCACCAGATTCTATGTATCCTAAGTATCATACGAAACCATTTTTTTATATAATATTTCAAATTTTGTATTTTATTTTAATTTATTTTTTTAAAGTCCTCATATCCCATCCCCTATAAATCCTGCTGTAGCTACCCCTTATTTTCTGGTCTTATTGTTATTCCTTTAAGGTTTAATATCCCTAAAAAAACCTTTTTGGATTAAAACAATCAGTGGTAGACTTTTCTTCAATGATTGATTGGGTCAAAATTTGTGTACGAGGTTACATAAAAATTGTCTGTTATTACAGCTCGGCTCCAGTGAAGTAAATGAGGCAAATTTGCAATACCACACACAACCTTTGTGTGGATGTGGCGCTGTTTCAAAAAAAAAATAAAAATTTGAACCGAGTGTTTTCTTTAAATAGCAAAATGGTTAAATTTTAAAGGGAACCAGTCAGTAGTCAATGAACTGGAGTGGTGCAGAGAAAAGCCATCTGGGGTTGGCATTGAATTAATCAGGTTTCTGCCTGTAGTTCCCCGCTAGCTTTTCAAACTATAATGAGTGACCTGACTAGTCCGGTGTGCTGCCACCGGCCGGGTTTTCCTCACACCGCTCTTGTCGATTGACAGATATCTCTTTATCAACTGGAGCAGGGAGGGAGAAGCCGGACGGGGACCGCACCGGACTAGTCTGATCTCTCCCTATAGTCCCCGCCCGGATCAGGTTCTGATTCATTCTGTCTGCGGTTCGAGCAGCATGAACCAGTAACAGGTTCGCTCTAACAGTACAAACAAAATTACATGTGTAGAATTTTAAGTAAAGTCATTTTGTCGTAGCAGAAAACAGTCCCTGATAAATAATATCCCGGCTTTGAGATATATAAATGTACAGATCTGCAACGTTGTGAATAAATATAGCCGCCTTAATCTGCATCTTGTAATAGAAAAGTCTCTGCCGTGGTATTAATGTCTGGCCGGGCTTATTAAAGCACTCCAAACAGCTGCGCGAGGTGCGGACAGTCATATTCAGTAGTGCTGCAGCGATTGGTACCCATGTTTTTAACCCCTTTCCATCAGCAGCCAAGTTTTTATTTTATAATTTAGTTTATTTTTTTTTTCCCTTCTTCCAAGAAGCATAACCTTTTTCTCTTACACAGTGGATTGCAATATATATATAGTGCAAATCACCGTCTCCTGTGACGCCCAGCCTGTGGCTTGCCTTCACTAGAGTTGGCATTCCCCAATCGCATCACACCTTAAATGCCGCAGTCAGAGATTGCCAGCGGAATTTAAAGGGTTAGAAGCAGATACTGTCTGTGTAATACAGCTAGCATCTGCTGGGTGTGGTGTGGACTCTGCTCTTGAGCTCCCGTACCCATCTTGCTCTGTACATGTACAGTGGTTGTCAGGAAGACGGTAAAGTGAATTTGTCACCAGGTTTATACCAGTAATGCTAATGCCAGCATCCCTGCATGTTCCCACTCCCTCTTTCCTGCAGGGATGCCGACATACTTACTGCCCCAGCGGCTCGGTGGTGTCTCCATTCCCTGCACTGCTTCCTGGTTCCCTGGACCTGCGCATGTCTCACAGGTCTCCCAGTGGCGCACCTAGTGCGCGTGCTCCCCGATTCTTAAAGAGGCACCGTGCGCACTTTGGAAATGCTACCAGCCAATAGCTGGGAGGCATTAGGTATTTAAGGTACACTCCCATTTAGATAGGTACCTCTACAATACCCACTTTAGTCTTCGTTTCTGTTTGTCCCTGCTAGTTAGTTGTCAAGTCCATGAACCTATTCTTGAATCTGTTCCTGAACCTATTCTGTTACATTATGAACCTGTTGTAGAACCCGCTTAGTCTGAACCTGGACCTGTAGCTTTATCTGTCCGTTCTGAACCTGTTTCTGTTATCCGTGTTACCTGAGCCTGACCTCTCCGGTGGCACTGTCTGAACCTGCACCAGTGTCCATCCTGTCAAATGTTTCAGGATCTGCACTGCCTGAACCAGTATCTGAATCTTGTCGTGCCAGTGACTCTGAGTCTGTGTAAGTGACTGCTATCCTGACCCTTGGGGTCAGCTATAGCAGTAACGGGGACTGCCCTTGGAGTGGTACCTGGTGGTCACCAGCAGCTCAAGCCTATCTCCACCATCAGGATCTCTAACGAAAACCAGGTGGCTTCTGAGCCACTCCCCTGCTAGGGTAAACCCGGGAGCAATGGGTCCACGATCCACGTGTGTGACAATACCACATTAGGGAAGCTTATAATTGGGCCTGAGACGCTGATTTTACGAGCATTGTTTCTAACTGGGCTTCTTGCTAAAGTTTTGCTAAAATCCCTGTTTTATCTGCTGCAGCTCTTCTAGTCTTCTCAGTGATGAGCTTTCTCTAACCCCACTGGCAATATTGATTGACGGCTTTCTGCCTACACAGTACAGAACAAGAAAGCTGACACTCAATGGTGGGGATGTGGAATAGCTAGCAATCATTAATTTCCAGGATGTGACGTCAGCGCTACAGACAATAGCAGACACTTGGAGCAGCAGCGGAGACTCCGCACTGGACCTGGGAAGGGGGAGTAAAGCAATGTTTCTCTTTTACAACAAACTGCCTGAGGACAGAGGTTTTCTGAAAGCAGAAAATCCCTTTTAAGTAGGGATAAGACAGATAACATCGTGATGGTTTATTGTTTTTAAATGCTACAATTTTTTCATTAATAAAGACATTTCTCCCTTCTCTTTACAGACATTTGTGAATGACGTGAGGATACCGGACCAGAAATACATAACCCTTAAACTCAACGATGTCATTCGCTTTGGCTACGATATCCTTTTGTAAATTCTTGCACTAACAGCTGGGTTTATGGCTCGGTTCTTTCTGTTGGCAGGCGCTTTGTGCAAGGTCACAGGAAAGCAGATTAGAGACTCCGCAGCCACGTGAGCCAGGAGAATTTCTGAGAGCTTTTCCGATTTCTGCAGGAATGCATTAAAGATCAGGAGCCTAGGAGGAGTCCTAGATGCAGAACGCACTTACATTTACATAAAAGGGGCTGTATGACCATCGATCTAATGCATCTAGTACTATATATAAATCAATGACTAGCGTATTGTCTACAGCTCCCATGCAGACCTATGTGTCTCCATGATAACCGACTACAAACTCTACGTAGTTTGATCCTTCAGTCATGTCACCATTTTTTTTTTTTATAACTTCAGTGGGTTTTCAAGAAGAGATGGATGAAAGGGAGTATAACTGCAGGATCAGACTACACAGGGTTTGTTTGTAGTCTGTAACCATGGAGACACATAGTTCTGCATAGGAGCTGTAGATGAAATATGTAACTTTTTAATAATATTTGGTGAATCCCTGAATTCGTAAACTTCTTTTTCTCGTCTCTGAGCTGTAGATGAAATGTAATTACTTATTTTTTTACTAAGATATTGCATTGCTTCTGGGGGGGGGGAGGTACTGTGATATACAGAGGGACATTACGACATTGCCAATGGCTCCTTTATGTAGAAGTTTAGCAGGACGTTGTGGGATATAACATGACGACAGATGCACTTTCACCAGCAATGATACCAGGGTTTGACAGCAGGTTCTTACCGATCCCATATACAGTGATTTACATCTATGTATAGACTCTACAACAGTGAAAGAAAATGCCTAAATAGTCAGAATATGGTTTGATATTAATTCAATGCCTCTAAGTTACGATGTGACCAATTGAGTATGCTGGAAAAGGAGAAGACCGTGCTCCGATAAGGGAAAGGGAGATTGATCCATGCTTCAGTGTCTCCTTCCAGAGTTTGTGTCTCTATGTTGGTAGCTCGGGTGTTGGCCATTCGTCGTTAATGATGAGTCCCGATGTTGACGGCTTTTCCTTATCTACCTCAATACATTTTAATATGTACGTGTTGGAACAGATTCAGCATAAGGTCCCAGAGGAGGCATTAAAGGTCGGTAATTGCATAACTAATCTTAGTATGAAAGAACCCAACCAAGACTGAAAACGAATTATAGAAACTAATTAGATTGGGATAAGAAAACTAGTGCTGAAATATGGAAATCTTGGGAAGTTCTGAAACCAACGCATAGAGTTAAGGCCTCCATAACAATTAGATCTCCGTTGGTTGAACCACTATCCCTCCTGGATCCTCCATACATTCAGCTCAGCCAAGTTCTCCTGTGTTTTTTATGAGGGAGGAATTCATGGTGGTGGCTTATCTCCTGGAGAAGTAAAGAATAAGCAATTGGAAATCCATCATGGCTGATCCTCCTCTCCTCCAACATCCTCTATCTGTGGAGAGTCGGTCGGTAGGCCGCCATACACATTAGACTGTTGTCTGATTCTGTCATTAACAGCAGGTTAACTTGCCTTTAGTTTAATGTGTATGATGGTCCTTTAGTTTGGGTGAAGAACTCATGATCATTGGGAAAGACCTGTTCTTGGTCAACTTCACCCAACATCTCACAGACTGTATCCGAGAAGAAACATTTTTGAGGGCCCATCCTCCATAGTCATATTACAAGATACCATGGTTCTTATGGTGGTCTGGTCTAACCCAGTAGCTTTTCTGTTTGCTACTGATTTGTAAACTCCTATTATCCCATAATTTTTCATGATGCCAGTAGGTTTGCTTTATGGTACGGGGATGTATAGGATTAGAAAAACATGACTGCTTAATTGCAAACACAACCTCACTTCCATCCATGGATCGTGTCTGGTATTGAAGCTCGGTTCCTTTGAAGTGAATAGAGCTGAGATGCAATACCACAAACAACCTGCAGACAGATGGGGCACTAATCCTAATCTAATCCTATACAGCCCCTTTATTGTGTGAACATCTATAGGGTACCTCAATAATGGACAACATACTTGATAAGCTTTTATAATATGTGAAATGGTCCTTCAAAAAGAGAAACTCATTATACTGCATAGTTAATGTCGTTCATTGCAGTTACTACATGTAGTGTGTTAACTTCAGTTTTAGGCCCAGCAGCAAATGTAAAAGCCCCTCTTTTTGGTCATTGGTGGTCACTACTCCCAAATTCCACCAATTTCTAGATGTTCCTGAACTTAAGTGCTAATGATATCCTCAGAATAAACCATCAATTTTTTTTAGCAGTGGAAATCTGACCCGCGGGACCCCGACTGATCAGCAATAGGACTGAGCTGCAATGCAGACCGACCAACCAAAGTCCTCTTATCAATAAAGGGGTTGCAGTGCTGATTGGAGCACTGCAGATTTTTCTTTCTGCCGATCAGTGGTGGTCTCTTGTCCTGGTTCACCTCCTAAGTATTTTCCCATTAATATTTAAAGCAAATCTGTCTTTAGATTTGATAATACAAACTACACACCTTATTAAATGGATCCTAGAGCTGGTGAGATTGGTGTACTTACTTTGAAAATCCATGTCCGAATCTGTGTATAAAGCTAACATTAAAGTGAGCATTTTATGAGTCCGTACGTGGTGTTAGTTGGGAAAACCTTCACAAAGTATTTTGCAGCCAATCGAACATAGATTTTCATGGTAAGTACAACAACCCCATCAAATCTTACTCACCCCCTCCCCCCCCCTTTTTTTTTTAAAGCAACCTGCATTGTAGTATTGTATTCTGTATTGTAATATGTTGACATATCCGCTTTAAGCCCTGGAAAACCTCTTTAAACTTGTTATGTAATTCTAATATCCAAAAGCCAAACTACAATTGTGGCAAATGCAGTTTTAGAAATGATTAAAAAGGCATTCCGCTTTATGTTATCTTTATCTCCAGCACGAAAAATACACCAGCCAACTTCAGATGAGTTTAAAGACGGCAGTATCATCAAGACCAGAGCATGTCAAGGAACAACCACACCAAGTGGATTCAACTTCAGGGAAGCAGGAAAAGGCTGACAAGAAAGCGCCGCCTAGTGGTACGTCTTATGTCTTTACTTACGTGTCTGCCATTTCCGATGGTTTGAGCACCTAATGTCTATCTCCTATCATATACCATATACACAGACAATATCACCACAATCTGCACTAAGACTGCATTTACACTCGCCGACAATCGGGAATGAGCGCTCCTAGGAACACTCACGTTCCGGTAATGGTACAGTGTAAACAGGCGCGTTCATTGGGTGAAATGATCTTTTGACTTGCTTTACAAATCATCATTCTTAGCAGCATATCTTTCTGTATAAATAGTACATGTGCTGCCGAGAACAATGAGAACCTCTGTGCACAGAACGATCTTTTTAACAATCGTTCTGTGCGCTTGGAAGTGCGGTCGACCTGTGTAAACAGGCTATTTAAATGACTTGTGAACATCTTCTATGGTTATTTAAGGGCTGCGGTCCTCAAACCTAAATGCTCCCTTAGATGGGTCAAGCATACCCAAAAATGCAGACATAAAGGGGTCCTCTGTAATAAGCTTCTCTAGATCAAGGGATCCAAACAGAAGACCATAGAGCTAATGAGGACTATAAAAACCAGCAGAGAAGGAACCTGGCCCCAGTGATCATATTAATGCCCGATACAAAATCATCTGATCCCGAAAGTCCCCGCACTAATTCTCAGTTTAGGGGACCAGATTATTATGTCCTGATATTGCCTCTTTTTGGTAATTGCAGATATGTTCGCTAAAAATATTACGGGGAACGTCCATAAAAAAACTAAATATGCTTTAATATTTCCATATACTCTAAAATTAAAATCCTCCAATGCATTGGAGGGAGGGGTAAGGAGTTGTAGTGGTTATGTGTCTCTGCCAAATGAATGGGATCGTAGATATAGACCCCTATGGATATGTCCTACATCTATGAAGACAATTATTAGAACAGGTCACATCTATGTAGTCATATTTCTATATAGAACTTTATTGTTCCCACCTCCAACCCACTTAAAGAGGACCTGTCACCAGGTCAAAGGTGGCCAGGTTTGGATCCAGCTTTATTCCTGCCGATCCCCTGAGTATTCCGATTTTTGTTCTAAGTAAATCCGCCATACGGTTCCAGAGATATGGGCATTATTATTTAGAGCTAATTTTTATTGTTTTTGACAAGTAGGCGTGGCTCCAAGGATAATAATGCAAATCACCATAAAGACACGCCCCAGAGGAACCTGTGAGCCACGCCACCTTGTAAAGTCCATAAATAAAAAGTCCTGTATATCAGGAACCGTATGGTGAATGCTAAAAACAAAGGGGATCAGCAGAAATAAAATAAGAGCAAAAAAAGCCCATTTTTGACCTGGTGACCTTGTCGTCGTTTGGGCACGGAGTTTGACTACAATGGAAGGTAAAGGAGGTTAAGTTTTCACTGCCATTGCAGTTCAGCTTGAAGTAAATGAAGCTGAGCTGCAGTACCGCACACAACCTATGGCTAGGTGTGGCGCTGTTTTTGGAAGGAGGCCGCCATGTTTTTCTAATGCTTTAAAACCTGTTTGAAAAATTGGATAACATCTATTTGGAATATCTACAAGGTGATACCACTGTGTCACATTTTGGCATAGCCTGGCATGTGCACTGCAATTTGGGACGCTATTTAGTTTGGGACTAATGGCTCACTTAAAGTCGTCTTGGCCAATTCAAGAAGAGTGTTTAATGACTCCACCAGTATTTTCCATCCTGAGCTAGAACACCTATTTTTTGGTGGGTATTAAAAAAAAAATACATCCCTTTTTTGGAATGGGATATGCCTAAACTTGCCAGGATTGTTTCTGCAAATTCTGGACAGTCCTGTAAGTTTGGGACTGTTGGCAACTTTGTAATGGATTGTCTTTAGATTTTTGGGGTATGGCCATTGTTGGGGATACATACACAAAAAATGTCCTTTGGCACAGACTTTAATTTTTCTATCATTGAATGGTAAGCAGCCATAATCAGGAGATATGGGCTGTATAGCATCTGAGATTACACTAAAATGCTTTTTAAGGTGGACCAAAGTCAACCCCTACCTCCTGTATGGTGGTCTAGACTATTAGATGTGTCCATATGAGTCTTTATAATGTATGTGTATGCAGGTGACAGACATCCAGAATAATCCAACCATATTACATAACCTGCTGACTTTATTTCCCTAGAACCTTCTATCTATCGCACACCTCTTTATGGTCAGCCATCTTGGTGGGGAGATGATGAGGATAATGATATGCATGAGCAACATGAAGGTCGGAGGCCAGAAGATCCCTATTCTGGTAAGCAAGTGTTTTATAACAGTGGCATAGCATGAGTTGCCAGTGCCTGGGGCAAGGCAAGTATTGTGCCCCCTAACCCAATTATAGATTGAGTAATAATGCCCCTTGAGTGAAGTCTTAAAACAAAAAAATGTCTCCTGAGTGCTCCCTTTAGAACATACAAACTTTGGCCCGTGGGCCAAATCTGGCCAGTAGGGTGATTATATTTTGCCCGCGACACCAGAACCACCACTCCAATGTGGGGCCCATTATTCTGTATGGAGGACTATGTGGGGCCCATTATTCTGTATGGAGGACTATGTGGGGCCCATTATTCTGTATGGAGGACTATGTGGGGCCCATTATTCTGTATGGAGGGCTATGTGGGGCCCATTATTCTGTATGGAGGACTATGTGGGGCCCATTATTCTGTATGGAGGGCTATGTGGGGCCCATTATTCTGTATGGAGGGCTATGTGGGGCCCATTATTCTGTATGGAGGGCTATGTGGGGCCCATTATTCTGTATGGAGGGCTATGTGGGGCCCATTATTCTGTATGGAGGGCTATGTGGGGCCCATTATTCTGTATGGAGGGCTATGTGGGGCCCATTATTCTGTATGGAGGGCTATGTGGGGCCCATTATTCTGTATGGAGGGCTATGTGGGGCCCATTATTCTGTATGGAGGGCTATGTGGGGCCCATTATTCTGTATGGAGGGCTATGTGGGGCCCATTATTCTGTATGGAGGGCTATGTGGGGCCCATTATTCTGTATGGAGGGCTATGTGGGGCCC
The DNA here is from genome assembly GCF_046119375.1 of Phyllobates terribilis. NCBI lineage: Eukaryota > Metazoa > Chordata > Amphibia > Anura > Dendrobatidae > Phyllobates > Phyllobates terribilis. The sequence goes on from NW_027362767.1 coordinate 62,053,244, forward strand.
ATTATTCTGTATGGAGGGCTATGTGGGGCCCATTATTCTGTATGGAGGGCTATGTGGGGCCCATTATTCTGTATGGAGGGCTATGTGGGGCCCATTATTCTGTATGGAGGGCTATGTGGGGCCCATTATTCTGTATGGAGGGCTATGTGGGGCCCATTATTCTGTATACCGATTGGCCCTCGACATTGTCCAAGTTTTTTATTTTGGCCCTCTGTGTGTTTGAGTTTGACATCCTTGCTTTAGAAGGTTCTATTGTTTTCTTAGAGTCCAAATAAGAAGTAATGATGCTCCCAAGAGCCCTTTCTAAGAGTAACAATACCACCTTTTTGCAACCCCTCCCATAAAATAAAGTTTACAGTTGCCTAATCTGAGTGACCCGAGACCTCCACATATAGAATGAGCGGTCACAGGAGGTGCAATGCAGTAACGTCATTGTGTCACCTTCGCTGGGATGCTGACATCTTGTATTCCTATAGGATGGCGAGAGGTGGAAAACTGAGCCTATATCTCCCTGCTCCACCACTGGGTGTAACAGTATCAGGGTCATGTTGATGCAGACCCAGTTTAAAGTGATGCCGTCCACTTATAGATTCAGGGCTCCCAGCCCGAAGTCTTCAGTGTTATCAGTGCCGCTGCTTTTCCTTTTTTTTTTTAAATTTTGCTCCCCTTAGAATTTTGAGACCAAAGGCAACTGCCCCTGTACCTGTGTTTGTACGGGGGAAGGGAGCAGGGGTGCATGAATGAGGACCACTCTCCTACAAAATGTATACTGGAATTTTACTGTAGACCACCAATGAGGTCACTGGTGGCCTTTGCTATCTTATTCTACTTTGTCCTGTTTCCTTATACGAGTTATATGTGCTCTTTAACGCCATGTTATTATTGCACTTCATATGTAATATGTTTTCTTGCAAATGTCAGAAACGATGTTGTATACTGTGCCTCTAAGAAGCCATTAAGCAAGGGCTACCTGGACAGAGGTCACAGGTTCAGAAACTAAGCATTATGCCGCACATGTACCTTTCTAGCTGGGTGCAAAAAGTATGGATAGAGGTGGTTTAGCTCATCTCTTAGTCAGTCATTGGCATAACCGTCCTTAATTAGACCAGTGAGGAGGATCCATGGTTGGAGTTGGGCCAGCTAAGAGAAGTAGTTTCCCTGAGCTCCATCAAGGTTGTACAGCTGAAGCTATGTACCTGCTGTGCACTATTATTCTGCTGATGTACAGTACAGACCAAAAGATTGGACACACCTTCTCATTTAAAGATTTTTCTGTATTTTCATGACTATGAAAATTGGACATTCACGCTGAAGGCATCAAAACTATGAATTAACCCATGTGGAATTATATACTTAACAAAAAAGTGTGAAACAACTGAAAATATGTCTTATATTCTAGGTTCTTCAAAGTAGCCACCTTTTGCTTTGATGACTGCTTTGCACACTCTTGGCATTCTCTTGATGAGCTTCAAGAGGTAGCCACCGGAAATGGTCTTCCAACAATCTTGAAGGAGTTCCCGGAGATGCTTAGCACTTGTTGGCCCTTTTGCCTTCACTCTGCGGTCCAGCTCACCCCAAACCATCTCGATTGGGTTCAGGTCTGGTGACTGTGGAGGCCTGGTCATCTGGCGTAGCAATGTAAGGTGCCCCAGCGAGGTAGTCGTGGGCGAGCTGTAGCCCCCTCTCGCTCTGGCACCCTACAGACAATACGTGTCCTCCCTCTGAAGTGTGGCTGTGTATGTGGTGCTCTTCACTTACTTCAAGCCATCCGATCGCGGCTGTCTCCAGGCATTTCTCTTCTGGGACCAGGGCAGCAATAAATTCAGAGGACACGAGGTTCTTAACCAGAACTTGGACTTTACTTGGGGAAGAGGAATATGTACAATATTTACAGGCAGATATAATGGATAAGGCCCGACAGGTTATCATCTCTCTCACAGGCGCTGGTAACTCCCTCAGCCCTGGTTCCCTCTTTAAGTGAAGCATCTCTGCGGCTTTAATCTCTAGCCCAAGAGAGACTCTTCTAGATCCAATATCTCTCCCCCACGTCTTAGCCTGGAGTCCTATTTGTCTTCTTCTGCTTCCTGCAGACTAGAAGTGCCCCGGGTTCTCACTAACTCTGATGAGCTTCTCCGGCCGGCTAACAGGACTCTTGCTCTTGCGTAGGGAGAATTTTGCACTATTGATCCCACTGTCTGAGGGTATGGAGCTCCCGTCTACCCTAGCAGCCACATATATTCAGGCTGCCTGTAATGGTCACTGTCCTATCTCTAACTGCCCTCTGGACACTAAAACAGAGGCTTTTTGCTAATGTGCCCACCCTCTGTGAGCTGTCATCACAGAACTTTAACCCATCACTGTCTATAACACTGCTAGCAGACTCAACCTGACATCTGCACCCAGGACAGTGGCATCTTGTGGCTGATTACAGGTACTGCAGCCCACAAGGAACTATGCCAGAGCTAACCCCTTAGCTTGGCCTACCGCAGTTCAGAGGGTATTAATTAAGGGAACACTTTCCTTAATTACTTCAGTGCCTAGGGAAGGCTACGTCCTTCCCCACTATTACATAGCACCCCATCACTCTTCCTCTTGGTCAAATAGCCCTTACACAGCCTGGAGGTGTGTTTGGGGTCATTGTCCTGTTGAAAAATAAATGATGGTCCAAGTAAACGCAAACCGGATGGCATAGCATGCCGCTGCAAGATGCTGTGGAAGCCATGCTGGTTCAGTATGCCTTCAATTTTGAATAAATCCCCAACAGTGTCACCAGCAAAGCACCCCCACACCATCACACCTCCTCCTCCATGCTTCACGGTGGGAACCAGGCATGTAGAGTCCATCCGTTCACTTTTTCTGCTTCGCACGAAGACACGGTGGTTGGAACCAAAGATCTCAAATTTGGACTCATCAGACCAAAGCACAGATTTCCACTGGTCTAATGTCCATTCCTTGTGTTCTTTAGCCCAAAGTCTTTTCTGCTTGTTGCCTGTCCTTAGCAGTGGTTTCCTAGCAGCTATTTTACCATGAAGACCTGCTGCACAAAGTCTCCTCTTAACAGTTGCTGTAGAGATGTGTCTGCTGCTAGAACTCTGTGTGGCATTGACCTGGTCTCTAATCTGAGCTGCTGTTTACCTGTGATTTCTGAGGCTGGTGACTCGGATAAACTTATCCTCTGAAGCAGAGGTGACTCTTGGTCTTCCTTTCCTGGGGCGGTCATCATGTGAGCCAGTTTCTTTGTAGCGCTTGATGGTTTTTGCAACTGCACTTGGGGACACTTTCAAAGTTTGCCCAATTTTTCGCACTGACTGACCTTCATTTCTTCAAGTAATGATGGCCACTCGTTTTTCTTTACTTAGCTGCTTTTTTCTTGCCATAATCCAAATTCTAGCAGTCTATTCAGTAGGACTATCAGCTGTGTATCCACCAGACTTCTGCACAACACAACTGATGGTCCCAACCCCATTAATAAGGCAAGAAATCCCACTTGTTAAACCTGACAGGGCACACCTGTGAAGTGAAAACCATTTCCGGTGACTACCTCTTGAAGCTCATCAAGAGAATGCCAAGAGTGTGCAAAGCAGTCATCAAAGCAAAAGGTGGCTACTTTGAAGAACCTCGAATATAAGACATATTTTCAGTTGTTTCACACTTTTTTGTTAAGTATATAATTCCACATGGGTTAATTCATAGTTTTGATGCCTTCAGTGTGAATGTACAATTTTTATAGTGATGAAAATACAGAAAAATCTTTAAATGAGAAGGTGTGTCCAAACTTTTGGTCTGTACTGTATATTGAAAACAAATTTCGGATTTTTGCCCGTATCACGGCCAAGGATTAGACAAGATGCCCTGGATTACGAGAAACAGTGATGAGTTAGCCTACGAAGTCATACCACCACCTACTGTGAGTTATCCTGAATTGTGGTACGGGATTGTTCCTGTTGCTGATGTGTAACCTCCAAGCTCTGTGCCTCAATACTGTGTGCAACCATCAAGTCTGTACCCTCACTGAGATACTGTAATGGCTACACTAGGTAACTCTTAGTAAAGCTCTGCTCCTGTTGACCTTTACTGCCTTTATGTCAAGGCACCAGTGTGGTATTGAGTCAAATATCACGGACCTCGCATCAAAAACGGACCCTCTTACATTCTGTAGCATTGATGGATGGTGGTTTTATAATTGCGTTGAGCTCTTAACTCTTCTACTTCTTGCTTTTTTTAAGTGACCAGTTTTCTTAATCCCTGCTTTGTAAATGACCACATAGCTTGTTATCTTGAGTCATTATAGGTTTTATATTTTACGTATTGGGTCTTCGCCAAAAGATACCATAGCTGGGTACTTTCCACACCCTCAATCCTTCTGTAGCAGAAAACTCATTCATCAGGCTGATTCTATTGAAGGGGATTTCCAATAGGCAATTCCAACTGCATATCGATTTACAACCATCAATCATGGTAATTGCAGCATCAGTTGTGCTAAAAAGCAGAAGGATCTACAGAGGAGATCCTTATCCTCCGGCCTCCCAAATATGTGCATGATAATAACCCCTAGGCTAGGCCTGTTACATCGATGCACAACTCAACACCTCATGGGCATATATGAAACTGTGGAGTTCAGATCAGAAGTTTTGCGGAAAGAATTTAATTGACCTGATGATCCTCTCATCAGAGGGTCTGTAGCTGCAAGGGCATTGTACTGTATTATATGTGGTTCATCTGCTGCAGAACCTCTTTCCATAAAACAAAGGACCGTCTGCATGACAGTTACTGATTGATTGCTTGAAGCCCCGTCTTCATTTTACAGAGGTTCTGCAGCAGCGGCACTCAAAGCCGATGGTGCCTGTTATTGAGATCATTGTTGGCTCCAGACCATAGTTATATTTTTTCTACCCAGGTTCACATTTAGTACATTGGTTCCCTTGGTGTAGGTGCTCATGTACAGCTTTATACTTTTTCCTACTTTTTGTTGCTCGGCAATATGTTCTTTTGATCTGTGAAATTTGCTTTGTAAAGGCAAAAAGTTATCTTTCTCCCATTTATTGCCGGTGACTAGGAAAGAAATCCAATAAACAAAAGCTTTGTTGTCTGCCAGTAATGCGAGGCTTCTTTTATTTTATTAGTTGGGAGGATTACTGCTGTTTGGTCCTACTTAATACATGGCATAATTTGAGGTGGTGATACCCCTTTAGGTGGTCAGCCCACTGTTGAATGTGCTTTAAGGTGTTCTGACTTTTTCCTGACAGCAGGGAAACAACGATTGAGCATGTTGAATTTCAATATCTCAGCATGTCCTAGTCTGAAAGTAGATAATCTACCATCGGATGCTGTCTGCCAACGAGGGAATAGAGGTTGGAGAGGTAGCAGACTTGTGCTCATACCTTGTCCAGGTTACCTCTCCAGTGTGTCAGCGGTGTCTGGTTTCCTAGGCAAGGAGGGCGGCTCTTTAATGCTCTTTCCAAAAGATCAAAAGAGCTTGTAAGCGCTGCTCCTAACCTGATAAAATCACTGGATCTGGTCAGCTACCGTCTTCTTGTGCTCCTCTGATGCTGCAGAGGCAAAGCTGGTTGTGTTTGCAGCATCGGAGAGTACACAGTTCAGGCCATGGGTTCAACCATGCCACTGGTCCAAACTGGCAATCATTCGGGAGTGCATTGCCCCTTCCAGAAAGCCAAAAAGCTGGGGAATGGTGCGCTTCTGAAGATCAGTGTTGAGTATAATCTTTTAAGCTAACCATAGTCCTAAGATGCATTTTGACTTCTATCGTCTAACAGAAAGCATTTCCTTGTTATATGAGGAAAAGTGGTGTTGGAAATGCTTTTTCTATCTACATGCCATTACTTCTCTATTATGTTTTAGATCGGCCAAAAGAATTATCTCAACACGAAGAAGAAATGAACGACAGCTTAGGATACAGAGATCCCACTGACCAATCGCTCTACTCATTCCGAAGAGAACCCAGCTACTTCGAAATTCCTACAAAAGACTTTCAGCAGCCAGCCAAATCTCCAGAGACCCAAGTCCATGAAATCCCTACTAAAGACACAGACACCATTACACCCCCTGTGATGCAGAGCCATGCTTCTTTCACCATCGAGTTTGATGACTGTCGACCTGGGAGGATAAAGATTAAGGACCATGTCACTAAGTTCTCTATGAGACAGAGGAGGGCAGGAGGGAAAGAAAATGCCCCAAATGAAATGATATCTGCTGAAAATAAAGTAGCTGACTGGCTGGTTCAAAATGATCCAAGTTTAATAAGAAGGCCATCTCCCAGGGAAGATGTCTACAGTACGAAAAGTGACCTTCCCATTCACAATAGGATTCTCAAAGGTAAGTTGGATAACTGAAATGATGTGACTGTAGGGCATTTGGGCAGGGATCTTTTCCGTATGGATTTTTATTTAGTTTGTTCCTACAGGTTAAAGCTAGTCCTCCCCCAAGAATGAAGATTCAGATCACCTTCCTAGTCCTGTCTCTAAATACCTTGGCCATGGCAGAGTGTCCTGTTGGTTCAGTCCCTTTGACCCCAGACATGGGGTCTATGACCTGGTGGCCACTCCTTACCTACTCCTAATCTTATTAAGTCACCTCTGTGACTTCACTGTTGGATAATTGTAACATTTAACATGAAAACAGATTTTGTAAGCTCATGCAGCTTAACATCTTAACTCCACCGGTCCAGCTGGTAGATGACGTAGCAGCTAGTAGATGGGAACAAAACTAAAATGTTCTGTCTTGGAGAGCTCATGTAAGACAACTCAATCTACTTGTTGGAAGTCATACTTCCACTACTTGGTACCCACCTAAGAAAAAAGAGACACTCTGTAAGTTATGTTCACACATGCTTTTTTTTTAGGAGCAGATCAACTAAAAAATCCTCCTCAAAAAAAACACTTAAAAACACATGGAAAACCACTTTCTATTTTTATGGGAAATCCATTTTGCTGTTCATAGAAAAAGTTTTTTCTCATGTTTTTCTTTTCCTGAACACTGGTGTTTAAAAAAAATAAATTACAATGTACATCACATGATGGCAACTGCTCCAATATGAGCACAAAGTCAAATAAATTGTCAAAAAAGCTTCAGGAAGAAAACATTCGAAGAAAAGTAAAACTCCTTTAAAAAATTCTCCCAAAAATTGTAGTATTTTCTGAGGTGGTCTCCACTAAAAAAAAAATGTCATTTTTGAACAGTGCTAAAAATTCTGTGTGAACGTTGTCTTAAAGTAGCTCCCATTATGGTGGACTTGAGCCATCCTTGCATTACATGGACAGCTTCTCATTTGATGGACCACTGCACAATACTACAACAGTCAATGCAAGGGAAAATTAATCATCTCTGATGAGACAATCCCTTTAAATCTGGTGATGTATGTTGTATTCTATCCATTGTTTCAGGTAACCGACATGAAGACGGTACGCAGAGTGATTCAGAAGATCCACCAGGACCTGTTCCTGAGAAGGAGAATGTACAGTCTGACCAGATCAAGCTTCAACGGCAGATAAAGAGGGAGCCTGAAGAACTGCTGCACAATCAGCAAGCATTCGTTATAGAATTCTTTGACGATGATGCACCTCGGAAAAAGAGGTCTCAGTCATTCACACACAGTGCAAACTCTTCACAAAATGAATCTGACCCTGCCAACAAAGGCAAGAATGACAAAAGGAAAGGTGTTCTAGCTGCTGAAAAGCTGACCACTAATGGGACAACCACAGCCCCTGTAGTTCCAAAACCACTGGTAAATTCTTCTTTCCCACAGAGATCCAATTCATTCAGGAGAGAAAAGACTGAGGATCGAATAAGCACCGCAGGCCCTGTAACGGCTAAACCTCCAGTGAAAAGCTTTGGTAGCATTGGAAAGAAATCCAAGCTTGCTCAAGAGTTTGTGGCTGAGTATCTGCGGGAGCAAGCCGAGGTTTTAAAAGACTCGGTAGAAAAACCTATGACGTTGGCGTTATCATCAGTAGTCATGCCACCTGCCAGCCAACAAGTACAATCTTCCATAATGGGGCCTTCGGCTCCTCGATGTGTAACACCACCTCTTGAATGTATACCAATGAGGGTAAAGAAAGCCGAAGAGGAAGACAGCCTGAGCGATGCTGGGACGTATACTATTGAAACCGAGAATCAAGATAAGGAGGTTGAAGAAGCTCGGAATATGATAGACCAGGTAAAAGTGAAGATTCATCTTTTTTTTTTCTTACCTTCTTAAATAAGAGAAAATTCGATCTGCACAGAGGTTTTACATTCTATCGTTTCAAATAAATGTTCCTTATATGCTAAAATATGGTCCCTGTAATATCCCAAATTGAGGAGCCATAGTGAGACCTAACATCTCCATTCAAACAAGTCTACTGCTTCTCTCCAGTATTAGGAAGGAATAGTCTAAATCTGCCCATTCACATGCATGCTCAACTCAATTTATCTCTACAGGAAGAGGATGGCAGCTTTTCTTCTATTGGAGCAAATTATCAGGCATATTGGAATCCAACATGCCTAACCCATCTTTTCCCCAGCTTTTTCCTTGGAGAAGAGTTGAGTTGCCCGCACGCACATTAGATCGTCATTCAATCCCACTGGGATTAGCAGGTCTGGCATCGTTTCATTTGATGTGTATGATGCACAGGCTTAGTAAGTAGAGCAAGGAGGCACATTGAGCGATGTTACAGAGACACACAGTTCACCAGCTCAACCTACTTGGCGATAATTAATCCTGTTAGCCTCACGATACAAACACGATGGATGGAAGACTCCAGCTGGTTTGGATTAAAACGTCACTGTTTTTATTTAAACAGCTTAAAATTCAGGTACATGTGAAGGTGGCACTGACGCGTTTTGGACATAGCCCTGTCCTTTGTCATGGCATGGATTTTAATGTGTTTAAATAATAATACTGAAATTTTAATCTGAACCGGTTGGGTTTGTGCTTACATCTGGCAATGTCCCTTATCAGAGCCTTCCAAGGCGCTTCATTTTAAAGCAGGGGGTGAGGAAGGAATAACAATGGGGATTCCAAGCACTGGACAGGCACGTTAACACTTGTAGGTCAATATCATGTGCTGATAGTCACTCATGTTTAAGAAGACTACTGTCAGTATAAATTATCATTTGTTTATTTTTTTTATAAGACTCCTTCATGATCTTCTGTATATAGGACTGTTGCTTAACCATCGAAGACCTTAAAATAGCCGTACAACAGTTATAATTAGAAAATATGGCAGCTTTCTTTCAAAAAAGGCTACACCTTTCCACATGTTGTGTGTAGTCCAGCTGATCCCCATTCAAGGTATAATCCATAAAGGAAGAGATCCAACATTTTTCAAGCTGCTAATCATACACCGTGTTTATCCATTTATAATTTCAGATCTTGGAGTTTCTACTAAAATGTAATAACTGAAAAGTGGTAAATTGTATAAATAGAATTTCATAACGATAAGTATAGTTACTAAACTGTCCGTATAACCACGAGGATCAGGATAAAACAAGCGTAAAACATAATACAAATAATGGTGAATAATTATCCTATTGTCACATGTAGGTATTTGGCCTCTTTGAACCCGAGGAGTATTCCAAAATTTCTTCATCAATTTACAGACCAGTCATCAAATTAGAAAAGGAAGAAACATCATTAAATGAGAACATAATGAATCACAAGGCTGCAATTCTGTCTACAAGTCACCCTGTCAAAATGAACAGTGAACCTCTGGATGATGTTCAGGTAAGCACAAGAACCACCCTTCCTTGACCCGTTCTTCTACTTGTATATGAAGTTAGTTCTTCTAACTCCAGTTGGAAATGTTTGCAGGCTGGAAAATCATCTGGCTCCAGTAGAGGTGGACAAAAATGGGTTTCTAGATGGGCAAGTCTTGCCGACAGTTATCCAGATGCCTCACCAACTTCGCCACTAGATGGGCAAAAATCTGGACTACTGGCAAATGATGGTAAGTTAGCTCAGATCTTTAGGACAAGAATGTAGCTCAGGTTGGGAAGAGGTAATGGGTCCATGTAGGTAAAGACCTGTCTGCCACCTTAGAAAACACCATTTTTATACATGGCTCAAAATATGTTGAGGACACCATTAGAAATTTTGTTAGGGTTTTTTCAACATCATAAATGCTTAAAAAAGCCGAAGTGGTTATACAAGCATACTTTACAGTTAGCTTGTATGGAGGGATTTTTTTTTTTTTTATTGCATTCTGATCATTGCCTATCAGTGTTGGCCGGTCTCCTAGGCAAGTAGAGTAGCGCTTATAAGCTCTTGCTGGAGCTGACCTGGTTGCTCGTGTCGCCAGCTTCAGTGCCACTGTGCTCTTCCAGTGCTGCAGATCCAAACCGCCCTCTGTTTGCAACATCGGAGAGCATACAGTTCAGACCATGCTGCTGGTCCAAACTGTCAATTACTCAGGAGCACACTGCCCCCTGGCAAGTAGTAAGCTGGGAGGCAGGGGAGCGGTATGCTCCTGAAGATCAGTGATGATGAAAATCACTAAAGTTTCACCTCTTCTTTAGGAAGGTCTACAGTGGGGTTTTTTTTTTTTTTTTAGAAGAAGAATTTTTATCAGTCTATTCTTAAGAAACCGTTGTGAACAATGCTGATTGTGATAGTTCCCTACATGGCCCTGAAAGTTTAAATATCATGCAGAGACTTTTCTAAGTTTATGTAACAAATCTTACAAACTTTTTCTCATCTTCATTTACTTTGAATATCATATTCACCAACTTATTGACTTCCTTCTGGTTTTAGACTATGACCATTTGGAAAACACTGGTGAGGCAGATCTTACATTCCCTTCAAGAACAAGACGACTTCTTCCTCAATTACCGCCAAACGACAAATCTGAAAGTCCGACACCAGCTATTTTGGTCTGTACCGAGTCTTACTCAGAAATTCCTCAAAAAAATTTAATCATAGAAAATGAGGTGAAAACCATGCCCTCTGATCCAAATGGTCTACTCTTAAGACAAGAGGATTTGGATCCAGATAGTCTTAGTGATGCAAGCAAGTCTGATGATGGTGCCCTGTCCAGCAAAAAATCTGACCAACTTCCAACAGTTTCTACAAGTAAATGGAGGAGAGAGGACACTGGTAGTAAAGAACAAAGTGTCCAGAGACCAAATAAGCTTTCTAATGAACCAAAGTCTACTAGCTTTTATGTTGGAAACGACCGTGAGATTGAAAGTTTATCCCATGTAAATTCCATTTTACCCAATGTAGAGATTCCCAAATCATATAAAGGTCATGATATCCAGGTAAAACCAAAAGGAAACCAACAAACCGTGCAAGAAACCTTAATTATTGCAAAAATAGATCACCAGTTATTAAAAAAAGAAAATGGACAATCCAGAGATTCATTCGTGAGGCAGGAAAGTTTTACCAAAGAAAAATCCAGCTGCAACATCTCTCCCAACAAACTTCCAAACATCTCAACTCATCCCTTGCTTAAAGATATGAATGTTACAAAATCAAACACAGACTACAGTCGAGAGACACAGCTGATCCTTAAAGAGACTGAAAATGCCTTAGCTGCTCTCGAAGCTAAGCTCTTTTCTCAAAATCATATAGATGATATAGAAAATACTCCGTGTCCGCCAGATGATTCCTTATCTGGAGATTCTGACGTGGATACAGCCAGCACCGTCAGTCTAGTTAGCGATAAGAATGTACCAAGTCATCCTCAAAAAAGCAGAGTTGTGGGTCTTCATAAGGATAAGTCCTCTTCTACATCTTCAATTCAGGATCATTACAACCAACCCAGTGCCCGGGAGAGACTCTCCGAAAAGCGGAGAGCAGGTCCTGCCGATGGAAGTAGCAGGAGAGACGTAGCCAAAAAGTTTGAAATGAAGCGCAGTTCTGGAACACGTGGTTCCTTGGATTTCACAGATGAAGAAAGAAGTACAAGTCTTCCCTACATATCAGTTCCTGATACTGTATCCTCAGATTATGAAAATTCTTCTTCAAGAAATCTCTCAAGAAGAAGACCCTTTGCTCAGTCAACCAAGGAAGATACCAGCAGGATATCATTAAATGCGCAGAAAGTCCAGCAAGCTCTTACACGCTCAAATAGCCTATCAACACCCAGGCCAACAAGGGCATCTAAGTTACGTCGGGCTCGTCTCGGAGAAGCATCTGACAATGAAAGCGCTGATGCTGAAAGGGTGAATATTAGTTCAGAAGCTTCTTCATCAGCTAAAAGTAGCAGTGAATCAAAAAAGCTCTCCCGGCTTGACATTTTGGCAATGCCACGAAAGAGGACTGGTTCATTTAATGTTCCAAGCGACTCTGAGGCTTCTTCTACACGTACTGGGTTTTCTGGACGTAGTAGTGATCACAGCTATACAAGTCGAAAACCAGCCATGGCCGAAGTTAAACAGCCTATTAAAAAACAAGTGGCGCCTACAACCAAACAACCACTAACTAGAGCGCGATCTGGTAGTGTAAAGTACTCCTCTTCTTCTTGTAAGTTTTTCTGTATTTTCTTTGCCTACATATACATTTCACATGGCTCAGACTTGTGTTTATTATTTTATTTTATGACATTTTACCTATTGACTAAATTTATGAAAACTAGTTTAGGCAAAGTGGCGTGTTTTACCACAGCATTCAATGGGATCCCTGTCCTTTTTAAAAGGGGTTTGTCTTCCTCATGGAAATCTATGAATGAATTGACAACTTGCGTTACCATTGTGCTTGTCAATAGGGTATGATCCTGACCCTAAGGACTGAGTCATATAGCCGTATAAATTGGATCGAGATTGGACCGCAATGTTCGGACTGGCCGGCGTCACTCCCGACCCAAGCTTGACAGCTGCATAGAAATATATGAAGCTTTCACGCTTGGGGTCAGGAGAGCCGTCAGTCAGTCTGTGCATTGCAGTCCGATCTCGGTCCAATTTATACGGCCGTCTGACTGCGCCCTAACACTGCCCAATTAGTACTATCAATATTGAGTATGTAGGCAGTTCCCTTTGTCCAGAAAAATGGTAACACTCAGTTGTAGAGTTAAGCACAAATCTGAGCAGGACACTGGTCGGTAGTCCATCTCGACTGGACCAAAGCATTGTGAACCACCTACTACCTGCGATAACCCCGGCTCCTCTTCTGATTAGTAGACTACCTCGATGTCATTACATTACAGTGAGACTCTTGCATGACGTCTCGGCGGTCTACTAATCAGAAGTGGCATCGGGGATGTTGCAGATAGTGGGAGGTTGGTAGTGCTCTGGTTTGACGGCCGTGGACAATCGACATGGCCCCTGGACTTGAGTCCTGAAAATATTTTTGCACAATTCTACTCTGTTGTCAATGTATTCATATATTTTCAGGAGAAAAAGCAGAGGAACAGAACTCTTCTATGAGAAGAGGCTCCAAAAATGTTATGTTGATGGATAACACAATCATTTACTAGACAGGACTTGTCCAGAGAAGTGTCAAACGGTACAAAGACATTTTTGGTGCATTTTTTTGGAATGTTGTATAAACTTCTTTATGTTCCTTTTTGAGAATACTTTTAAGGAGACCCGCTATTAATAATTATGGAAAATGTTGGCTCTGTCTGGATGAAAAATGGCTGAAAACAAGAAGTATTGTGAATACAGAGAATAATTGTATTCAGATGAATTGGTTTTTCCTTCCCTCTGGATAGCACACTAACCATTTTATTCTAAAGTCTGTACCTATAGCACTGATTTTTAATTGAATAACTTTCCTATCAGAACCCAGTTAACTTTTTAAAGAGGAACTACCAGGAGATGTACTATTGCCCTATTAGTGTTTAGTCTTGTGTTATCAGAATCTGTAGGCACAGATCTCTAATGGGAAGAGCGTCTCCGTTTGGATCTCCATGTCCTCTGTTTTTCCTCTACCTTGGAACTTGGTATCAACCTAGGGCAACTAAATCTGATTCCACTTTTTTAATAGAGATAAAATCTTAAAAAAACGTGATTGGATTGATTTCTATGTTTAACACTGAGCAAAAAGACAAAGGACCGAAACTGGAAGTGTCGTCAAAGGAGCATCAGCTCTTCTCATAGATGGATCATTGATGGACTGTAGTAGCAAATTCCGATAACACAAGACGCGCTAGATCATTTCATTGTGCATTAAGTGGGCTTTAAAATACATCTTTTGGTACATCTTCTTTATGTCAATGATCAATATACGTATAACGATTTCCCAGAGTAGCTATGTATTGATGAGTGAGATACCACCAATATTTTCATCTAAAGGCTCTTCTACTGCAAAAAGTGATCACCTTTCCATGGGATAGATAATGTTTGGTCTGGACCACCGTCAATGCTCCTCTACAAACTGCATAACCACTATGAGGTAGAATTTGAATGGAGCACCATGGGCGTTACAAAAACAGCCAAATACTGGGAGGAAGGCTTCCTAATTATCTTATCCATTGGGTAGATCATAAGTGTTTGTGGCTGAACCCACCACTTTAACAATAAGTTTTTTATTTTTATATCATTGAATTATTGTGGTCTCTTCACTCTTTTACATAGGTCCTCTATTGACTTATTCGTGCCTATAAATGTTTCTATTGTTATCGGAGAAACCCTGGCCATCTCCCTGCTGAAGCATAACTGCAAATCCTTCCCAAATTGCCCTAGTATCTATCCTCCCAAATCCTTGTCAACCTATACCAAGTGCCTATATAGTTACTAAACTGAAGTTGCCAGTGCTGCCCACTTTGCATTGGTAACCCATATACTCAAAATGCAGGTTCCAGTGGAAAATGCCCCCCCCCCTACCAGGTGCCATGTATAATATTGGTGTTTTTGGAATAGCAGTGGGGCTTTGGGTCACATCAAGCAATGGGACTCAATATTGACCCTAAAGCTATGACACTGCATACAATGAAAATAACAGTAGAAACATATATATGGCCTGCAAATTATTAATTAATCTATGTTTATCAATTGTCTACTGATTTTTAGCCAATATACAAGTTGCAATACAAGTTTTGATAGCCGTGCATCAAATCCCATCTCAAGAAACATCAATGGCCTTAACTTCAAATATTAAGTTTTAGCAAAACTTTAAGGTCATTTTAGAGTACCCTTTTGAAATATTTTTTTTTTTTTTAGTTGTTCCATTTATTTTGTTGTTACCACTCCTATGCAGATCTATGCATCTTCATAGTTACAGACCACAAGCGAGCGCTGTGTATTTAGTCTGATCCTGTGGTCAGGGCTGGCATCAGCATTTTGGGAAGGTGAAAAGAAGTAGGGCCCAATGCTGCTTTCTGGTCTTCATTTAAGTTCTGTGTAGTTTATGTTGCACATGGCTGTAGGAGAAACTGCACTGGACTAACATTTTTTAACCAAATGTAATGGAGGCGGAAACCCTAGCAGTGACCCACAGGCTGCGCTGCCTTCTTCACAGGCTGAGTGTACTGCATCTGTGCCACTACATTATGTTTAAAAAAAAAAAGAAGTAAATTATAATGATATTGTTGTTGTCTTTACAAAAAAGCGACCAAAGGCTCGCATAGGCATGAAGCTAGCCCTGCCAGAAGTCTTGGGGTATGTTCACACGTGACATTTTTGCACCATTTTTGGTGCATAAAATACATAATGTTTTACAGCACCAGCATAATCATTGAGATTTCTGAAATTTCACGCACAGGCTATGTTTTTTTTTTTGATCACATATTTTAAGCCCTGCTGTGTTTTTTGCCAAGATGCAACGTGTCAATTCTTTCTGCGTTTTTGTAGCATTTTTCACCCATTCAGATGAATGGGTGAAAAATGTAAGTAAAAAAGCTGTAAAAATAACGCACGCCAAAAACTTTTGTATTTTCTTGACAACACTTTTTTGGTGCAGAAAAATAAAACTCTTCAAAAATACAAAGTGTGATCATATCATAGTGTCTTGTATGTGTCCTTTACTTCTTTATAGCATATGTTTATTAGGTTTGCAAATTGCAGATGGGGAAACTGTAGAACTGCAGGATCAGACTAAATAGGGTTTATTTGTAGTCTGTTACCATGGAGATTGGTCATCCTTCAAAATTTCCTATGTTCTAGAAGACCCAGAGCAGCAGTCATTTGGGTATTCTTAATTCGATGATACAATATCCATGATACACCATCTAAACCAATTTATGATGCAAAACATTGGAAGTTGAATCTAAAAAGTCAGCGATGTTGCTCTCATATCAAGCAACTTGTATACTGGCCACCATAAATCCTACCTGTCTGTCTCACCGGTGTTAGGAAATTATTGATCTTTTTGACTTTCTCTTTCTCCAAAACCAATTCATAATATAAGCTTCAAGACGGAGACAGCAGGGTTCAGATTATATTTCTACATCTGAGGAGGAATATGGCTCTAATCACAGTACTCCTAAACACAAACGATCCCATACTTCAACAGCCACACAGACTCCTAGGACACATAATGGGTCGGTCCGCCAGCGGCAGAGTGCACTTCCTGATGGTGATGACGACGATGACCAAGAGGTCTACAATAACTTCATGGCCCAGTCAGAAGAAATAGCTGAAATTGCCAGGTGAGTTCTAAATTTATGACATAAACTCGGGAAGCCCATTGTCCTTCTAAGACAGGACTTATAGGATTTATAGAATTGTCTGGTCAAGCGATCTTCAGCCACAGGTAAGATGACATTACTCACTAGATGTAAGTAGGCCAAATATTAGCAGAGGTGTCTTGATTCTTTCCCAACAGCAGATTTTGGGTAGAAGTAGTAACAGACATGTTGGATTTCTACCTGGAGGAGATGAGCTACTGCCAGAAAAAGTTGGGCAGTGGCTCATATCCCTCTCAAGTATTCGGCTACCCACTATCCAAATCTCTGTTTACATCTGCGTCAAAGGCTCTGTTTTAATCTGTTTTATCTCAGTGCTCTAGAAAAAACACTAGACAAAATAGTGCGGCACCGTGAAGGAAACCAAATGGACAACATCATGGTCAGTAGAGTTTATTAGGTGCCACTGGTATCCATAATGTGAAGGATCAGGCAATGGTTTTATTTCCATTCTTCTATGACAGACAGAACAGCAAAATTCGGAGACACCAACGTGAACACAGCCTAAAAGTCCCCATGCACATTAGACGATCATTGGCCAAACCTGCCAATATCGACGCATTCGACTGACATAGGGTTGAGCGAATATGTTCTGTCCGAGTACACTCAGGCCGAGCTCCGAGTATTTACAGCTGCTCGGTGATAAGGTTAAATCGCTCCCGTGTGCATGATTTGCAACTGTTTGACAGCTTTATTACATCGGAGGAATGTGTAAGAAATAGACATTCCTCACATGTAATAAAGCTGTCAAACAGTTACAAATCATGCACACGGGAGCGATTTAACCTTATCACCGAGCAGCTGTAAATACTCGGAGCTCGGCCTGAGCATACTCGGCGAAAGGGTTAATAGAACATACTCGCTCAACACTAGTGACAGTCTAATGTGTACGAGGACCCCTGACAGATGATGTAGGGTGAGATAAGAGATCTGCCATGTCCGGTATCGGACCACCGATCCTTTTGTTCTCTAAGAGATAGTCCACCATTAGTGATGTCTGGCAGCGACTCTCAGAGAGTGAGCACTCTCGGCAGAGTGAGCGCTCCAGTGTAAGGAGAATCAGGAAACATAACGCCCAGCTTAAGCTTAACGTTTGGTCAGACCCTCGTTTGGCTGACATCAGCTACATCTAAAGTATCCTGGAACTTAAGGCATATAAGCAGCTTTTAGATTTGGCTGGAATTACATAGCAACATTTATCAGCTGAAAAGTTATATGCCACAATGACAGGCCCCTTTTAAAGTCTAAGTCATAGATGAGGCCACATGATCCTTTTCTGCCAATCACCAGAGAGGGCACTGCTATTTGCATATAGAGTGGGCTACCTTTCAGATCCTATCATTGATGTCCCACAAAATATTGAGTAGAACCAGCCCTAATTTCATTGAAATGATCATGCACGATAGACGTGTTACTAATGTCAAAAATCAACCCTAAATTTGGCAGAATTCAGGCATCGGTGAAACGCGATACGAATACGGAACGTGATATCCGAATCTGCCACCACAGGTCTCTTGACCTGACCTCAACAGCATCATAGGCATAGAAAAGGCTGTTGAGGTCAGGTCTGGAGACCTGCACCAGTGCAGACATCATGACCCGTACTCGGACTCAGTGTCGCAGACATCTGAATATTGTTCTTAGCTGTGCACATATTCTTTTATTTCTTTCTCTTTGTATTTAATATGAACTTACTGGAAGACTTTTCTAACATGTTTTATTTGATGCCACAGATTGAGTCAAACCCTGGTAAATGATGTGGCCAGCTTAGCTAAGGAGATACATGATGTGGCCGGAGATGGGGATTCTCAGAGCTCTTCAGGGACTGGACACAGTACCTCTATAAGTTCTATACCAAACACACCAGCGTCAATCATATCTGCAAGAGAAGAGGTGAGAGTTTTCCTATTCAGTATTTTTAGCTGCCATCCCTCGTTGGGTTAATTCATCACATGTATGAGGGTTAAGGTATGGAATCTGGGGAATGCACTAGGGATCTGCATTGGATTCTGCCATGACAGATGCTGTTATAATATATCCCAAAAGTTGTGCTTTACAAAGGCAACTAACTGAATGCAAGATCAGAATCTGAGGGTATGAAAATGTGTCAAAGAAGGGGGCTGCTCATTTAGAAACTCTCTGCATCATTTCCCCTTTAGGGGAAATCGGACACTTGCTCTTGGGATTCACATCAGATTCGAAATTATTGTTTTTTTTCACCCCTGTGGTGTGCAGGGTCCTTCTAATAAAAGTAATTTAAAGAAGCCCTCCTCCTCCTCCCATCAAAATTTATATCCTCTTAATATATTGCAGTCATCATATTATATAGCACTGTGTACTTACAATTGCTCATTTTGCCTTTCTACCCAGATAATTCTTTGCTTTTCGATTAAGTCTAGGACATCATGTGATTAAAAACTGACTAGCTGAATCCTTCTAAGCTCTATGTAGAAACAGGAGGTCAATTTTCCCTGCATGAGTGATAAGTCACTGCAAAAGTCCCTGGCAGGGGGAAGAGGGAGAATCTGGGTCAGGAGTTGAAGAGAGGAATGATAAATGCAGGCAAAAGAGACTTCCTGTGTCTACATAGAAAAGAGAAGAATTAGCTGGGTAGAAAGGCGAAATGAGCAATTGTAAGTACACAATGCTATATAATATGATGACTGCAATATATTAAGAGGATAAAAACTTTGATGGGAGGAGGAGGAGTGCTTCTTTAACATCCCTTTAATGGTGGCTTATAAAGATAAATGATCTTTTCAATAGTAGGTTAATGGTATAGTTTCATTAACCCAGGTTCCTTGTTCTCTACTACCTGCTCCATTCTGGGTCCCGGCCATCTCTCATTCAGTCTGATGCTTGACACAACACAGTGTTTCATATGTCAGCATGTGACTGGGGCAGTGGCTGGATGACTACTTACTTGAATAGCAAAGCCTGCCCTAGTGGTGTTCCGGCAATGGTGGCAAGACTGCTATGAGCCTGTTATCAAAAGACCCGGTGCCAGGCATCTGCCGGCTTCTCCTGACATCCACTGTGTGTGCACAGAAGAAGTCTGTAGGATTTGTATGGATCGGGATCACATGCTGAGTCCACACCACAACCAGCAAGTGCCAGCCGCTCTAATTGCAGCAGGTTAACCCCCTTAGATGTTGTGGTGAAAAGTAACCGTGGCATCTAAGTGGTTAAATGGTGGTAGCCCACTGGGCCCCCACAATGTGATCACAGAAACCCAGTGAGTTGTTAACTGGCAGCTTGGGGCCCATGAACGGACTTTCGCTATGAGACCCTCAGAATTTTATCCAGCCCCATTTTCAGATTGATAAGAAAGGGGGTTGGCTTAGTTATTAAAGTGAGCCAGGCCGTAACCCAGCATACACTGCTCTAGACACAAGCTGACACCGGAAACATCATGTGCCAAATATGTAACACGGGTACTTTAGATGCAGTGACACAGAAATACAGAGCAGCCAATACGGGGTTAATAAACAGTGGGGGTTTATAAGAACAAGGTCAATCTCCACGCAGGGAGCAACAAGGAAAATATGGGGGGAGAAACAAAGGAAATAGCAGGTGAAAGTCTCTATAACTAACAGTTCACAGTCTGCAGAGCCGAACCGGTTGTAAACGTCAGTTTTTACACTTGGCTGACTCTTGCTCCTCACAAGGCAGTCGCCAGCGGATGCAGGTGACGATTTCTTCAGGCTTCCCCGCCCAAACAGTGTTCCGTCTTCTGGCGGCAGCGGGTGGTCTCCGGTTTTACCCGCTGAGCCCCTAGTCCATAACACGGCACCTCACGTGCCTCGTCTCCACGGACCCTGCGTCCCCTGTCTCTATAGTCGGGCTTGACTCCTCCGGTCTGCTGCACCCAACTCCTGCTCCCAGTACTCGAGCCAGGAGCCTGGACCCTCTCACACTGTTCTCCTGCGCAGGACACTGCTCCACTTTCCCGCGCAAAACGTCCTCGTCTCTTCCTCTCTCTAGTCACACCAGGAGTTCCCTGATCACCTGACCTCCCAGCTCTGTCCCTGGACACACCCCCAACTTCCCAGTCACATGACTCCTGTGCTCGCAGTCTGTCTCCCTCCTGCAACAGGAGGTACGGCCCCGGCAGTTCCGGAACCCTTGCTCTGAAAGCACTTACACTCCGGTCTTCCCCCTTACAAATACTCAGGACTAGACACGAGGTGGCCGGACCTGAGATGCAGCCGCTAATGGAGGAACACAGTACCTGGGCTGCTACAACCATCTTAATAAGTTAAATAACAGACTATTCAAAGATCATGGGCAGGTTAATGTAGGCAAGAAAAAATGATCAAACTGTTGGGTAAATAATTTGGAAATAAAATTTGGAAAATGCTGGATAAAACGACATTTTATACATACAGTACAGACCAAAAGTTTGGACACTCCTTCTCATTTAAAGATTTTTCTGTATTTTCATGACTATGAAAATTGTACATTCACACTGAAGGCATCAAAACTATGAATTAACACACATGGAATTATATACTTAACAAAAAAGTGTGAAACAACTGAAAATATGTCTTATATTCTTGGTTCTTCAAAGTAGCCACCTTTTGCTTTGACTGCTTTGCACACTCTTGGCATTCTCTTGATGAGTTTCACAAGGTAGTCACCGGAAATGGTCTTCCAACAATCTTGAAGGAGTTCCCAGAGATGCTTAGCACTTGTTGGCCCTTTTTCCTTCACTCTCTTCGGTCCAGCTCACCCCAAACCATCTCGATTGGGTTCAGGTCTAGTGACTGTGGACGCCAGGTCATCTGGCGTAGCACCCTATCACTCTCCTTCTTGGTCAAATAGCCCTTACACAGCCTAGAGGTGTGTTTGGGGTCATTGTCCTGTTGAAAAATAAATGATGGTCCAACTAAACGCAAACCAGATGGAATAGCATGCTGCTGCAAGATGCTGTGGTAGCCATGCTGGTTCAGTATGCCTTCAATTTTGAATAAATCCCCAACAGTGTCACCAGCAAAGCACCCCCACACCATCATACCTCCTCCTCCATGCTTCCTGGTGGGAACCAGGCATGTAGAGTCCATCCGTTCACCTTCTCTGCGTTGCACAAAGACATGGTGGTTGGAACCAAAGATCTCAAATTTGGACTCATCAGACCAAAGCACAGATTTCCACTGGTCTAATGTCCATTCCTTGTGTTCTTTTTGACAAACAAGTCTCTTCTGCTTGTTGCCTGTCCTTAGCAATGGTTTCCTAGCAGCTATTTTGCCATGAAGGCCTGCTGCACAAAGTCTCCTCTTAACAGTTGTTGAAGAGATGTGTCTGCTGCTAGAACTCTGTGTGGCATTGACCTGGTCTCTAATCTGAGCTGCTGTTAACCTGCGATTTCTGAGGCTGGTGACTCGGATAAACTTATCCTCAGAAGCAGAGGTGACTCTTGGTCTTCCTTTCCTGGGGCGGTCCTCATGTGAGGCAGTTTCTTTGTAGCGCTTGATGGTTTTTGCAACTGCACTTGGGGACACTTTCAAAGTTTGCCCAATTTTCGGACTGACTGACCTTCATTTCTTAAAGTAATGATAGCCATATATATATAATATTATACGAATGAGACCTAAGAAAAGGTGGCGTATTGTTAACTAGCAGACATAGTTGAAATTCCAGTATAATCAGAGTTGGGGCTCTGGCTCAGAAATCTCTAATTAGTGCATCTTGCCAAGCTGTGCTCACTAATGAGGTTAATAAGAATTAAGTTCTGCCATTTCATAAAAGAAAATGGATGAGAAAAAAATGTTTAATGCTTTCCCATAGTAAAATGTAACTTGCCTGGAGACAAGTCCTAGGCACAGTGGTGCATTCATGCGCGCTGGAATTACAGCTTACCGTCCCTGTGTGCCGACAACACCCTGCATGTAATGGCTATTTTAATTCTGTGTTTTGTCTAGTAAAAGCACAAACGCCACGTGACCATTGCAGAATAAGTTGCAAATCATAGATCTTATTTAAAGGGCCTGTAAAGTGGATTAAACATTGTGTAAAAATATGTTTACATACAAGCAATGGCTTTCATTACCCTGCAATTACCTCCTCTTTTTGATTGTATATGGGACTTTTTACTTTTTAATGTCATGTAAAGTCTCATACAAAGTACAAAGCCATCTCCACTGACCCTGTGTGGACTCAGTATGCCTCCATATAATCCCTCCATTGGAATCCACATTCTCTAGAAACAATACTCTTATTGGAGAGCACCATTGTTCTTCATGGATTTCTTATAGATCTGTGGGAATTAAGCCTTATGTACATCTATATAAGATAGGCACATGGAAGTTACAGTATTGACCCAAGCTATGGACACCGAAATTTGGTCGTGTACGACACTTATCCATATTGTAGTGGGGTGCATTAGACTTGATCCACTTTCACACTCCCATAAGATCCAAACTTCCCGATCACTTCTACTGAACGGGACATAGATTATCATAGAACCCTATGATGATCTAAAGGTGTCTATACACATTATATGGGTTTTCTGGTTTCTGAAGTCTGAGTCTCCACTGTTGCTCCTGATGTCTGTTATTATCTGCAGCGCTGATGTCACGTCAATAGCACTGCAGCTAATTAGTGAGCTCAGCGGCTCTACCCTAGTTGATGGCATGAGCCACTCAGTGCCACCGAGCTCATTGTTTGACAGCAGCGCTGTTGACGTGGTATTAGCACTGCAGACAATAACAGACACTGGCAGAAGTGGAGGAGACTCAACGAAACAAAAACAAACTGCAGCTGGGCGACAAGGGTTTTCCAAAATCAGGAAAACCTCTTTATGGCTCCCATACCGATTCAATAATTATTAAATAAAAGTAGAAAGAAACTGTCATTTTTGATGGGCTTGAACGAGCATCTAATACCTTTTGTGTTCTCGTGTTCCCTGACAGATTATGTTGAGAAACATAAGGATTGGGCAGTTTGCATTCAGTTGCCTGATCCTCTTGTCCGGTGGGGAGCGTTTCTGTGGTCTTTATGGTATCACCTTTCTCCTAGAGAATATGTGAATTTTTAGCTTTGCCAAGCGTTCCGGTGAATGGGGCAGTTAGGAGAGGTATATGGCAGCGTAAGGATAGCTGGGCCATCAGGAGGAATGTTGGTTGAATCAGCCATTTTTGGTAGAAACGGACAATCTAAAGTATACTGTGATGTCCCAACTTTTGGATATTAAAGTGTCTGATCATTTATTCTCAAGGGAGATAATCCACCACCAAACCTGTATGGCAGTGGCTTACTCTACTTGTCTATTAAGAACACGCTCGACCTCCCATTCCTGTTTGTTGGAGGGCCTGAAGGAATAGCTGTCGGCCGAACAAATATTTGCCCGACGGCTATCTAAAGTATATGGCCAGTGTAAATCTGGTTCTGTAGGACAGGGCAAGTTTGAGGTATTGCGACTATATTATGAAATCTGAAACGTACGCCAGAATAAAATCTGCCATACTGCACATATAATGCATACCAAGTAACATTGCTTGGAAATGTAGCTCATTAGGCCTCCAATGATGTGGCAGTGACTCTCCTACATACTTGTGACTCTCCTACATACTTGCACAAGTCTTGAACGGTAAGTTTGATTTCCCAGGTCACAATACAATGTCTGTATATACCCTGACAGAGGGTCCATATATAGGACTTTTTAATCCCCATTTAGAAGTCCTGTCCTTTATCAATAATCAGCAATGGTATAATCTTGTGAAAAAACAAGCAACTTGCTTTATTTAGATTTGAATGAACAATTGACCATTTTCATTGACTTTATTTATTTTTACATCTATGATTTTATCTTTTTTTTTCTTATCACAGATTCTTAAAAGAACCTCACAAAGGCCATACCCATCACAGGTGCATGACTGTTTTTTTTTTTTATTTTCCTTTTTGTTTTTAGAATTATTTTCCCATTGTTATGGATAAGGCCCATAAATGAATAAAATAAAAATATATAGATCTACAATGCAGGTTTGGGTTTCTAATTGGAAAGGGCATCTAAGGTAACGTACAAAAATGATAATGCCAAGTGGCATGGTATATGCTGGCAGTGTAAAACGCTCAACTTCCTAATTGCGGGGAGCCGGCTGTCAGTCAGCATGACGCTGGCAGTCCCGTCCCATCGACAGAGCAGCCCGGAAGAGAAAGAGCTGCTCTGTTAATATATAGCAGCTGAATCACCCGTGACCGCTCTGAGCCGGCGTCGGATAGAACAGGCAGGTAGTTGCCTCTGTTAGCAACTACCTGCCTGTTATCTTTTAGGCCCATAGTAAAAACAAAAATTTGTTAAGGACAACCCCTTATATTTGCACCTTTTTAAAGTCTGTATTATATGTGCTCGCCTGTTTAGTTTATTTTTTTGTTTGTTTGTGATTGTGAATGAGGTTTTTGTTTTCCAAATGTTTTCTAATGATTGGTCATATGCGAATTTTCGAAAAGTTGTAAAATTTTGTCACAAATTTGCTCCAGTCCCCCCTGATGTGATTTTACGTACGCCGGTTATTATGCCACAGATTTTGTCCCATTTTATGAAACGAGTAACTTTTTGCACTGGCCAGTCGTAAAAAAAAAAAAAAAAAAAAGTTAAAGGAAAAATAAAGTCTATTTCTAACTTTGCGCAAAAATTTTATGTACCGTGTGTGCCGTTTTTGAAGAATTTGATGCAAAAAAAACAGCAACAAATTCCACAAGGCACTAAAAAAAAGTAAAGTGACTTAAACAAAAATGCAAATGATGAATTGGGCCAATAGTTTTTTTTTTTTAATTCCATTGACTCATTTTGCACATTTAAGATGGGGTGGGGATGTACTTATTTACCACTTTGTAAGAAGCATCCACACCATTAAAGGATTTTGGACAATATTATAAAAAATGTAGTATATTTGGGCCCACAATGAGGATGGTGCATGTATAAGAAGCCAATAACGAGATTCAGGGCTTCTAAGTATGTAAACTCCTATTCTAATGATTTAGATTAGAGGACAAAGCTCTATTACATCTTTATATCTACGTTGTACGGTTCTTCATATTTTTCCCTATTTTCCAGTTGGTTCATCATATACCAGAGGCAAGCCTAAATTATCAGAAAGTTCCCCCAGGCTCAATTGGATTGAAAGACTTTGACCAAAACATGAACGATAATCGCGATGATGATCCCATAAAGAGAAGAGCTAGAAACCGAGAGGAGGTAAGTATGCTATATTCTATGTATGGGTCCTTTTTACAGTAAAAAAAAAAAAGAAAAAAAACAGCGCAAATAAGAAACAAAATTATATATATGTTTGTTTCCAACAGCCTTGGAGCCCCCCTTATTATCTGTGAGCAGTGATCCATTCTACAGGACTCGGTCATTTGGCTGAGATGCCAATATGTTGTGGAACGGATCACTGCACACAGACAAAGGGGTAAATCCAAATCAAGGGAGAGACGATAAACAGCACGTTACAAAAACTTGAACCCTGTTTAATGTAACTGTTTAAGCAAAGTTTTAAATGTCCAAAAAATGTCTTTATATAATATATGGGCCGACATGATGTAGAAATCGATATGTAGATTGTTTTTAACTCTTTTCGATCCAACGTCTGATCTTGTCCGACATTATGATTTTTCTTTCTGCTGCGGTCCGATGTCTGAAGATGTCCGATGAGTACGGACTTTAGCCACCAGATAGAACAGATTGTTTTTTTTGTTTTTTTGTCTGCTTCTCAGTGGGCCATGTGTTTTGAAAAATCATACAAAAAATTGATTTGAAAAGGGTTAAAGGGTCAATGTCAATTTATAAGGTTACTGTTTCCAGGAGGTGGTGCTAGAGACTCGTTCTTTTTCCAATACTTGGTACTGGAGACCCCCTGTCTTTCTCCAATAGATGGTGCTAGAGACCCCCCCCCCCCTATTCTTTCTCCAATAGGTAGCACTGGAGACTCTGTTCTCTTTCTCCAATAGTTGGTGCTAGAGACCCCCTGTCTTTTCCCAATACATGGTACTGGAGACCCCCGTTGTTTCTCCAATAGGTGGCTCTAGGGACCCCCTGTCTTTCTCCAATAGATGGTGCTAAAGACCCCCATATTCTTTTTCCAATAGATGGCACTGGAGACTCTGTTCTCTTTCTCCAACAGTTGGTGCTAAAGACCCCCTTTCTTTCTCCATTAGGTGGTGCTGGAGACCCCTTGTCTTTCTCCATTAAATGGTGCTGGAGACCGCTTGTCTTTCTCCATTAGGTGGTGCCAGGGACCCCCTGTTTTTTCTCCAATAGGTGGTGCCAGGGACTCCCTGTTTTTTCTCCAATTGGTAGTGCTGGAGACACCCTGTCTTTCTCCAATAGGTGGTGCTAGAGATCCTGTTCTCTTTCTCCAATAGGTGGCACTAGAGATTGTGTTCACTTTTTCGAGACCATGATTACTTTCTCCAATAGGTGGCACTAGACACCCTGTTCTCTCTTTCTATGAGGAGGCTAATTGCATATTCATGCACATATGTAGCTGGATGGAAATCTCTTTGTTCTGCTCCAGATTACTCAAATCCTGGATGCCTCTATTAGAGAGTAAGAAATACCGCTGCCATAACTGGGATGACCCTTCTCAGTAAAAGCCTACAGCCCCTTTTAAGAGACCTCGGGTGCCCAATTGTGCCAGTTGTGTCATAAGTTTTACCACCTAAAGTTTAAGTAAGTGGTAGGCAGTGTCACCACAAATACTGGCAACAAGGATCCAAAAACATATTTGTGAACCATACCAATTTTGCCGAGACAGTCCTGGAAACTGTAGCATAAAAATGTTTGGGTTTAGGCAAACATCACCAACAAGCTGAGCATTTCTCGTCACTTTTAGGGCTGTAACAGACGTTCTTGTGTTACAATTTTGCCTAGAAAAAAAATAACCGTATTGGACCCCCGATAACAGTAACCACATTATTAAAAAGACGGATTGGTTAAGAACCCCTTTAGGAAATTGTCTCTGGTCAGTTAGTGTCTATCTCCATAGACCAGTTCCTCCTCTTCCTTCTTCCTATCATTATATGCATGGGATATTCAATGACTACATCTTTAGATATTTGATTTCTGGATATTTTGTAATCACGTGAAGTGACCTTATGATATTCTTATGTCGCAGGTCATCTTCGACAACCTCATGTTGAATCCTGTATCACAACTCTCACAAACAATATGTTTCAATACTGAAGTACTCACTGAAAAAATGAAGTAGGTTTTATTTCTTTTTTTACCATGACCATACAGTATATACAGAGCATATTTTGGAAATAAAATGCGTTATTTTTTTTTATTATTATTTTAGAGTTTTATTTTTGAATAAAGAGAAAAGTTGGGAAGAAATAGAGGCAAAAATTAACTCTGAAAATGAAGTGCCAATACTTAAAACATCTAACAAGGTAAGTTTCCTTCTCCTAAAGGCGGCTTCCCATTATTATAAGTGATGATGATGGTATATTACTAGGGTACAATATCACTACTTGATTGGTAGGGCTAAGACTGCCGGGACCTCCATCATCATCAACATGCCAACTCCAAGAAGATGTTGCCCCAGATGATTCAGTGTCCCAGGACTACTACAAGCCAACATCTCTTCCTCTCCATCCTCCATGTTTTCAGCTGCCATTAGAAATTTAAGGCCCCATTCAGTCAAAGGGAATCCGTCACTAGGTTTTTGCTATGTAATCTGAGAGTAACATGATGTAGAGGCAAAGAACCGGATTCCAGCAATGATTCTTTAGTGGAGAGATCACGGTACCTTGGCTACGCTTGCAGAAATGAAGAATCCTTGCTGATGCGAAATGAAGGTTTTTATTACGCCAACGCGTTTCGGTGCCGGACAGGTGACTTTTTCATAGTAAATCTTTACCTAGAAAAGGGCACCAAAACGCGTTGGTGTAATAACCACCTTCATTTTGTACCATTGAGGAGTCTTCATTTCCGTAAGCTCAGCCCAGATACCGTCATCCTTCTACAAAGGTGAATTGCTATTTGGAAGAATTTTTCCTCTTGCCACGGGGCTGCAGCCACGGATTTTAAGGCTCTTATTGGTGTTGTGTCCATACACAACCACCCCAGGTGAGCACTACCATCACTCACCCTCTTTCATTTCTCTTGCAGTATTGCCCTATTGTGCACTTCTGTCTTAACCAGACCTCAGATTCCAGTGATATGTTACTTGCTAGGCTGTTTTTTGCTGATTGAGTAAAATCAGTGTTTTATCAGCAGGAGATTATCACTACAGGACTGATTTAGCCATTTTCTGTCAATCTACAGTGTACACAGAAAGCTGGCAATCAATGGTGTGGGTGGGGTTATACACAGAAAGCTGCCAATCAGTAGTGTAGGTGGGGTTATACACAGGAAACTGCCAATCAGTGGTGTGGGCAGGGTTATACAGAGCTCAGCATTCTGAGCTCTGCTAGATATTCTACAGAGAAAACTGTGACTCTATCACAATTCCTCACCCAATAAAGTATTTGACACATCATTGGAATTAGGTTCTCTGTAATCTGGCAGCAGCATTATGTAAGGAAAAAGAAAAAAACTGCTGACAGATTCTCTTTAAATGGTTGGAGCCTACTGTGTGCCTTTTACTGTTGCAAGGAGTCTAAATGCATAAACTCAATTGAAGTGCTATGAATCCTGTCTGAGCTCAACCCATGAATTGTCAGATGGAAAATATTCGACTATTTCCCTGGCAGCAGTACCGCCTGAACTGCCTGGATGGCAGCCATGTTTATGACATGCATGTTTTTTGTCCACTTTCGCAACAGCTCACATTAGAAGTTAGCAAACAGATTTAGGTTGAAAACCAATCCAGACGAGGGGAATCAATGAATTACTTGCCTTCCGTTCCAGCGCTGCGCCCCCCTCTGCTCCACGCCGGTATATTGTCTAAACTGGGGTCACAGCCTGTATACCCCGTGAGACATCTACCTATCACTTGCATCAGCCGTATCAGGCCTATACCACCGAGGCCAGTGATTGGGGTGTACATGCCATGACGTCTGCAGCCAATGTAAATGGTTTACCATTGGGGACCAGTGGGGACGCAATACTGGTACGAAGGGCGAGTAAATATTATTTCATTGTTTTAACTTTACTGCTGACTGTGTGCAGCATTGTAGATATCTCATACAACCTCTTTAAGGGAATAATTATGCAGCAAGTAGAGCATACATCCCAACATCATCTTCTAGGAGCTTGGAGATGGTGGAATGCAAGACTTCTGCCGCACCCGGGAGATTTGCCAACTCTTCCAAGAGTCCGGGAGGTCTCCTCTTTTTTTTTCTGGAGCCTCCAGAGAGAGTTGGCAAGTAATGAAGTAGAAACAGGCTTTAGATCAGGATGAGTTTGCTTTAAGACTCGAGAAACTTTCTTAATTTGCCCGTTTTGCTCATTTTACTCAACTTATTTTATATATTTTGTCCTTAAGGAAATCAGTTCTATTCTGAAAGTTCTGCGAAGAGTTCAGAAACAACTGGAAGGTACGTGTCTTCTCTCACTACTATTTGAATACTAATAATTTCTTCTTGGAATCAATGATGGGGTTAACATTCTTTTTGTTTATTTATGCAAAAATAATTAGGATTTTTGTAGGTCCCCTAGAGAGGTTGTCGTCACAAATGAGAAGTAACGTCTCATTAAAATAATTTCCCCCTAGATTATTTGTAAGAACATAAAAATATCCATGTGAAAAAATACTTTATTTATATTAGACGTGTTTTAGTTGGTGCAGAATTATTTTTTCTTAGAATTTTTATCTTCTATTTTGATATGTGAAAAATGGGAAAAAAAAAGATGCATATAAAACCAGTGCAAGTATATTACTTGGTAGTGCAAAGAGTACGGAATAAATCAATAGGAATAAAAAGGTAGAGAGATATTATACTCAGAAGTCATCCATAATCATACTCCCAGTTATGTTTGTCATGTGAGAAGAACTGTCAATTATCTTTGGGTATGGCTTAGTCAAAAGGTAGAATACTCTCATATCTCTGCTCTGGTATTATCATGATGTATATTCATGGCATATCCACCGGACATGCTATAAAAGTGTGATAGCTGCAGATCTCACCGCTTCTATGTCGATAAACAGGCTCCGTTTCTCACCACTGTAAGTGGAGAATATGCTTTATTCATTTCTATGGAAGTTCCAAAAATTGTCAAGCGTTGCCCTGACGATAGGCCATAAATTGCTGAGAGGAGACAATCTCTTTTAAATGTATTTGCAGCACTACTAAAAAAAATATTCCGATGGAAGAAAAGAGGCGTCACTCAGTACTGATGTGACCAATAGGGTTTATACGATCATAGGTTTTAGAGACACAAATTTAATCAACAGTTGTTTCGCATGCATTTATACTTCTTCCGGCCCCTACCATGGCCAGAGGAAGCATGAATGCATGCGAAACAGCTTCTCCCTAAGTTTGTATCTCTGTAATACACAACGGTGAGCTGGACTTTTCTTGGTATTGTATTTCCACTGCAGCCCAGATAATGGACATCGTTTCTGCTACAACACAGCAATATTGGTAAGAGAAGGATAAATCCAGATCGACGGACGGGCAATCTTCTTTTATTTAATAAGAGAGTACAAAACTGATGACATACAGTTATATGAAAAAGTTTGGGCACTCCTATTAATCTTAAGCTTAATGTTTTATAAAAATTGGTGTTTTTGC
Organism: Phyllobates terribilis; assembly: GCF_046119375.1. Classification (NCBI taxonomy): domain Eukaryota; kingdom Metazoa; phylum Chordata; class Amphibia; order Anura; family Dendrobatidae; genus Phyllobates; species Phyllobates terribilis. Next base: position 62,084,485 of record NW_027362767.1, read on the forward strand.
AACAGCTATTTCAGTTTGATATATGTAATAACTGTTGGACACAGTAATGTTTCTGCCTTGAAATGAGGTTTATTGTACTGACAGAAAATGTGCAATTTGCATTCAAACAAAATTTGACAGGTGCATAAGTATGGGCACCCTTATCATTTTCTTGTTTTAAATACTCCTACCTACTTTTTACTGACTTACTAAAGCACTTTTTTTGGTTTTGTAACCTCATTCAGCTTTGAACTTCATAGCCAGGTGTATGCAATCATGAGAAAAGCTACTTAAAGTGGCCACTTGCAAGTTGTTCTCCTGTTTGAATCTCTTCTGAAGAGTGGCATCATGAGCTCCTCAAAACAACTGTCAAATGATCTGAAAACAAAGATTATTCAACATAGTTGTTCAGGGGAAGGATACAAAAAGCTGTCTCAGAGATTTAACCTGTCAGTTTCCATTGTGAGGAACATAGTAAGGAAATGGAAGAACACAGGGACAGTTCTTGTTAAGGCCAGAAGTGGCAGGCCAAGAAAAACATCAGAAAGGCAGAGAAGAAGAATGGTGAGATCAGTCAAGGACAATCCTCAGACCACCTCCAGAGAGCTCCAGCATCAACTTGCTGCAGATGGTGTCATTGTGCATCGGTCAATTATACAACGCACTTTGCACAAGGAGAAGCTGTATGGGAGAGTGATGCGAAAGAAGCCGTTTCTGCAAGCACGCCACAAACAGAGTCGGCTGAGGTATGCAAAAGCAGATTTGGAGAAGCCAATTTCTTTTTGGAAGAAGGTCCTGTGGACTGATGAAACCAAGATTGAGTTGTTTGGTCATACAAAAAGGCGTTATGCATGGCGGCAAAAAAACACAGCATTCCAAAAAAAACACTTGCTACCCACAGTAAAATTTGGTGGAGGTTCCATCATGGTTTGGGGCTGTGTGGCCAATGCCGGCACCGGGAATCTTGTTAAAGTTGAGGGACGCATGGATTCCACTCAGTATCAGCAGATTCTTGACAATAATGTTCAAGAATCAGTGATAAAGTTGAAGTTACGCAGGGGATGGATCTTTCAGCAAGACAATGATCCAAAACACCGCTCCAAATCTACTCAGGCATTCATGCAGAGGAACAATTACAATGTTCTGGAATGGCCATCCCAGTCCCCAGACCTGAATATCATTGAACATCTGTGGGATCATTTGAAGAGGGCTGTCCATGCTCGGCGACCATCAAACTTAACTGAACTGGAATTGTTTTGTAAAGAGGAATGGTCAAAAATACCTTCATCCAGGATCCAGGAACTCATTAAAAGCTACAGGAAGCGACTAGAGGCTGTTATTTTTGCAAAAGGAGGATCTACTAAATATTAATGTCACTTTTCTGTTGAGGTGCCCATACTTATGCACCTGTCAAATTTTGTTTGAATGCAGATTGCACATTTTCTGTTAGTACAATAAACCTCATTTCAAGGCAGAAACATTACGGTGTCCAACAGTTATTACATATATCAAACTGAAATAGCTGTTGCAAAAACACCAATTTTTATAAAACAATAAGCTTAATATTAATAGGGGTGCCCAAACTTTTTCATATAACTGCTCATGCTCATTAGTCAAAGGTGACTAAGGGTGTTTTGTACATGATTATAAAGTAAAAGAAGATTTCACATCCGTATATATACGCATACAGCTCTGGCAAGACCACTGCAGAGTTTTCTAACAATCCCCATCTCTACATGTCTGAAAGCCTTTCCATTCCAGTGTCAGTTGACTTCCAACCAAAGTCCACCTCATTCTACTTAATGTGCTTCTGATTAGGTGATCACCAGAACCAAATCTTATGTAACGAGGGAAAGTATAAAAAACACTGCTGTGGTCTTCACAATCCTCTTGCAATAGGACAAGCTGGACGGCAAAACAAGTGCTAGGAATAGCCCAAAAGTAATTTGAATGAAAAAATAACTTTTAACCATGCCAAAGGGGTTGAAAAGAAAAGTCTTGAGTGAGGAAAAGAAGGGCTCAATTCTGGCTTTACTAGCAGAGGGGTACAGTTGCCTCCATCCTTAAAATTTCGAAGACGGCAGTCCATTACAACAAGGTCAAGCAGCAGACATTGGGGACAACAAAGCTAAAGACCGGCAGAGGGCAAAAGCGACTCTTCACTGACCGGGATGACCGTCATCTTATTCGAATGTCACTCAGCAATCGCAGGATGACATCAAGTGACCTACAAAAGGACTGGCAAATGGCAGCTGGGGTGAAGAGCACGGCAAGAACAGTTGGTAACAGGCTCCTAGAGGCAGGCCTCATGTCATGTAACGCTAGAAAAAAGCCTTTCATCAATGAGAAGCAAAGGAGAGCCAGGCTGAAGTTTGCCCAAGACCATAAGAATTGGACCATAGAGGATTGGAGTAAGGTAATCTTCTCTGATGAGTCTAATTTTCAGCTTTGCCCAATACCTGGTTGTCTAATGGTTAGACGGAGACCCGGAGGGGCATACAAGCCACAGTGTTTTGCACCCACTGTGAAATTTGGTGAAGGATCGGTGATGATCTGGGGATGCTTCAGCAAGGTTGGAATTGGGCAGGTTAATCTTTGCGAAGGACGTATGAATCAAGCCGCATACAAGGTTATCCTTGAAAAACACTTGCTTCCTTCTGCTCAGGCAATGTTCCCCAACTCTGAGGACTGGTTTTCCAGCAGGACAATGCCCCATGCCACACAGCTAGGTCAATCAATGTGTGGATGAAGGAGCACCACATCAAGACCCTGTCATGGCCAGCCCAATCTCCAGACCTGAACCCCATTGAAAACCTCTGGAATGTAATCAAGAGGAAGATGGATAGTCACAAGCCTTCAAACAAAGAAGAACTGCTTAAATTTTTGTGCCAGATGTGGCATAAGGTCACCCAAAAGCAGTGTGAAAGACTGGTGGAAAGCAGCCAAGATGCATGAAAGCTGGGATTAATAATCATTGTTATTCCACCAAATATTGATTTCTGAACTCTTCCGGAGTTAAAACATGAGGATTGCTGTTTCTAAATGAATAAGAACTTGTTTTCTTTGCATTATTTGAGGGCTGAAAGAACTGTTTCTTTTTTATTATTTTGACTATTTCTCATTTGCTACAAATAAATGCAAAATTTTTAGCTTTGAATTTCGGAGACATGTTGTCAGTAGTTTATAGACTAAAACAACAATGTACATTTTACTCAAAAATATACCTATAAAGAGAAAAATCTGAGAAATGAAAATTTTGCAGTGGTCTCTTAATTTTTGCCAGAGCTGTATATGTGTGTGTTTGTGTATAGCCCCAAATGACCTGTATTGGGCTAATTGGAATCCCCTGCAAGGTTTCCTTTTAATTGGAAAAAAAGAGTATTGCGTGCTGCCATATTATTACGATCAGAAGTGATGGAAACACTAATGTGGCTGCCGAACACAGATGTGAACAGAACCTAACTTTTATCATTATTTATTCCTTTTGTTGGTAGGTCACTATTACATGCATGTGGTTATTATAATGTCTTAATGGTCTTTTTTTTCCTCATCCCACAGTAATAAATGCAATTATTGACCCGAACGGACACCTTGAGGTCATCCCTAACAAGAAAACCTCTCCTGTCATTCAGACTTTGACACCTCAAGTTAGAACTCATAACTCTGTTTCAAAAACAGAGTCGCATCAACCAGTCCGCATAAGAAACTACATACACAAGTCCAGCTCGGGCTCTTCGAGATCACCGGAATCCAGCTTTGGTAGAGATGAGGAAGATGCCTATATTGTTTGATCTTTATTTTTATTTTTTCATATATTTATTTCATTTTTTTTTTACATTTTTGTTTTTCAGTTTTCTTAATATAAATAGCCCTTATTGTAACTACGTTTATGTGGCTTCTGGTACGATATCCTTACGTACATGTGCTTGTCTGCAGGACTCTCTGTTCTCACAAATGCACAAAAGTCTGTGTTTTGCAAATGAATGTTGAGTTAACTCTTACAACTCGCACTGTTTACCAGCTCATGCTCCACACAGAAGCGAATTTACTTGAATATTATTTTTCTTTTTTTCAACATAGAATTTGACTTTGCTTAAGAGAAAAAAAATGTGCCATAAATTCAAGACCTGCATATTGTAAATGTTCATGTTCCTGGGTCTGACACATATATTATTCTTGTATCTAGATTGCACTTAATTACAGGATTGTTTTCCTAGTTATGTTCTCTGTGATTTAAAAACAATGTTATCGATGGGTCATACTAGTACCAAGAAAATCAAGTGACTTGTCTTTTGCCAAAACGCATTACCATAAAACATATAGTTTACGTTTTTTGTTATGTTTGAGGCCCAACATTTTGTACTAGGATATTTCATGTTTTTTCTGTTTCTTCCAATGGCTATTAGATACATTTTAGAAATTCCCATTAGTGGTTCTTCTACATAAGGTCTGTCGTTCCCCTTATCACAAGACCTGTTAAGCTGAAAGCGTAACACTTTGTCTTCCGGATCTGGTTTCTTTCCGTAATTTTGTAAATTATTTAGACTGTACTTTTTCATTTTTTTTCTACTTTTCTTGTTCATAAAACCACTGGTACCACATTGCTTAAATATTCAATCATAATCTGGCCTTGCGTATCGAGTTAGCCTGCAAAGGATGGGTCTACACCACCCAACTTATAGCATTTAACAACCGCCGATCAGCTACTGATAATAGATAGTTCTGTATGCATAGAAAATCATTGTTCTCGGCAGCACGTGTTCTTTTTACACATGACAATGTGCTGATGAGAATGATTATCTTTTTAGCAAGGCAAAAAGATCGTTTCACCCAAAGAACAACTATTTTGCTCATTGGACGGCTCATCGTCCGCCTGTTTACACTGCTGAATTATTAGGAAAGGAACACTCATTCCCGATAATTATGCAGTTTAAATGCATCTTAACGCTCCTCCTACAGGTGATGATAGGGGAAAGAAGGATTGGACATGTTGCTCTTCAATGGGCAGACTTCTTGTTCCCGAGGAGAGGTGTTTGACCATGACTTAAACCTCCATACGCTTTAGATACCTGTTGGCCAAACCATCGCTCGGCCAGCAGCTGTCCTGCCCGATTTCCTCATATACAGGAGCGCTCCAGTGTTCTCTATGAGAGAGCAGCTGCCAGTCGTCTGACGGCAGCCCTCCTCTTAGAGAATAAAAGGATCGGCAGTTTGAAATCGGGGGGCCCTCATACACCTTAGACTCTATGCCAAATGCATCGATATCAGTGTGTTCGGCTGGCGTCAGTCTAATGTGTATGCGGGCCTTTACTTCACTGTCCCAAATAAAAACATAAATATGCTCAACCACACGTAAGGGGCATGCGTGTGAACGAGGAGGTCAGAAGAGATGGCAGTCATCCAAACAACCATTCTGCCGACGGCTATCTGATGTGTATGGCCAGCTTAAGAACTGTTAAAGAACAGTTATCACTTTATCCATTGTCTCGCACAGTATAAGAATTGTTCTGAATCCTACAATGAAGAATACTAATTTAAAGGTTTTGAAAAAATATTCCCATGCCCCAACAATGGGACCTACATGTATCTCGGGAACTGGGCCTCAATGCGTGCGCTGCTGTCGGTGGAGAGGTGGTCAAATTCCACCCACCGATGGGGCCTAAGATGGGAATAACTCTTTAAGTAACCAACTTATATTTCAATAACTACTATATTTGAAAGGGGTATTGTCATCTAAAAATGATTGTTATATTTTTAATTGTGTGTTTTATTTTTTATTTCTTTTTTAAACTTCCATCATTATTTTCTTAAAGAAATCCCCTTCCTAAACATTTGCTAAATAAGTGTCTCCCTCTATGGTAGAACTGACCGGTCTATGTATTACATGGTCCGCTATTTACTTGTATGGTGTAAGCAGGGGAAAAATTTTGGAAATGTATGACTGAACGAAACCTCGTTGAAAACAGTTGATCACTATGAGGTTCTATGAGTCGGCATCATAGGTGACTGTCTTTAGAGAAGGGTTTGTCTTCATGACACAACTCCTTTTGAGTGTAAAAGATCCCTTTAAATTTTACGGTAGTTATTTTTGTGAGATTTTGGAACCCAGGGTAGGTTCTCTGTAACTTTAAAGTAATTTAGTAAAGGTATAATATGTTTCTAACATATTAAGCAGGGTCATAGAGAGTCATGTCTTATCTTCTCCATGTTGGAAAACAAGTGTTGAAGTGCCCAACTATGAAAAATATTTTTGCCAACCTCATTATACAGAATTTTACATGTTTTTTTTTTTACTGATTTATCATATTTGCTGCTGTTTTAGGGGGTGGAGGAATTTCCTTCTGGGCCAACAAATTGTAAAATGTATTAGTTTGCAAATGTACATTTTTTCGTTATTGTTGATTTGTGAGCAAAAATCTTTGATTTTTCTTGGGTTTCTTTTATTTATATTTTGTATTTATTTTGCACATAGCTTTATAATTATATCTTTAATTTAAAAGAGTTAAAATCAAGATAGATCTAATATTAATCCTTAACTTTTTTTTTTGTTTACTTTTTATAAAATTAATATAATTTAATGGTTTAGACAGCGGATATTTCTCGATTTTATAATCTTTCAAAACATTTGCATTTAGTTGCAAGAATTATCGTATGTAACCAGAAATCCAGTAAACCAACAGCAGTAAATCAGGAGTTTGCTTTAATAGAGAGGTGTAGTTATAGGGGATGCAACAGTCAAACCCGTGCCCTGGTACCTAAGGGGGCATTGGAGTCTTGGAGCTTCAAGTTATGTTTCTGCTTTCATTATCTAAATTAAGCTGGAAAATACATGAGCTGATTGATTTCCATCAGTTACGGCACTTTGGAATACTTTGTCCCACTCATTAGGCACTTGACGAACCTGAAAGTGTGAAACTGTATGTATTTGCTAAATTGCAGTGTCAGGTCCGTTATGTTTCTTCTTTTTCTGTCCTTTTACCAGGCATTAGTGAACACTTTAACTTATATTTAAATAGGTTGTCCACTACTTTAGCATTGATGGCCTGTCCTTAGGATAGGTCATCAATGTCTGATCGGTCCGATCAGACACCCTCGCCGATCAGCTGTTATCAGTGGCGGCCGCCGGCCGGAAGAACTCACTTGCTGAGCTGGCCATCTTCTGATAGCGGTCGCCGCAGGGTGCTACACATCCGCCTCCGATTGATTTGAATAGGAAGCGAATGTGCAGTACCCTGCCTTGGCCACTACCATAAGACAGCCTGCTCCGCGAGTGAGTACTTCCTTCCCCTCCGCCTCCGACACCGAAAACAACTGATCGGCGGGGGAACCCTAAGGATAGGTAATCAGTGCTAAAGTAGTGGACAACGTCTTCAAAGGGAATCCATCATCATATTTAACTCATCTAAACTATTTATATGGGTATGCAGGTCATAGAATCATGAACAAAGTGATAACTTTAAGTCTTATATCCAATGCGTTGTTGCAGAGAAATTATTTTATCTTTCTATGTAAATGACTTGTTCCGAACTATGGGCAGGATATCAGTCGATAGAGAAGTCTGCCTCCACACTTCATGTTCATATTTCACACTTTCCATGATCCCTTCTCCGTTCCTGTGACATCAGTGTCTGTCAAGGGAATCTCCTCTCCTTGTATCAGGCTTCAAGTGCGTTCTGCGCGGGGAGGAGATTTCTGCGCGGGGAGGAGATTTCTGCGCACACGCACAAGGTTTCCTCAGCAGCTGCTGATGTCACAGGAACAGCTAAGGGATCATGGGAGCTGCGAAATGTGAAAATGAAGTGTGGAGGCAGACTTATCTACTAGCCAATGGCATACCTGACCATAGTTCAGGACAAGTTATTTACATAGCAAGATAAAAGAGGATTTCTCTGCAACAACGCATCAGATGAAAGACAGACCTAAAGTTATCACTTTGTTCACCGTTCTATGACCTGTATGCCTATTTAAATAGTTTTAGATGGGTTAAATCTGATGAGTTATTCATTTTTAAATGGGCAGATAAATCAGTGGGAAAAAACCCTATAAATGGAAGTATAAAAAAAATGTGAGATTCAGTCTCAGGTACTCGAAACAAAAGTGAAATAATTGTATTCTGACTATGTAAAAAAAAAAAGACAAGTAAACACTAGTGGCCATAGTATTCAATCAACCATCATCTTTAAAGTTACAGTGAAAAAATCCCAACACCTTATTGATGGTCATGGACAACTTCTTTCCTAACCTTCCTAACCATCTTCTTAAAATCTTCATCAAATGTGGATAATTGGTGTCAAACTTGAGATTTTCAAATTGGAACTGATGTGTTTATGAATATGATTTGACATCGTTTTTCAATGTACCCATGCCTGTGCCGAACACTATAACAGTCCATGAGGGGCTCCCCAATTATGCCCACTAAGCCAGCGATTGTGTTGAGCATCTCATGACTGGCAACACTTTCCCCAAGGCATGTTAATGTCCGTTAACACATAGGTCAATTAGATCCAACATCATGTAACTGCCAGGGTACAGGTCTATCTTATATTTTTATCATAATTTCCAATAGGAAAAATAAAAAAAACTTGTCATTGGGAGGTAATCAACGAAACCCAGCCAGACACATTAGACAGTTATTGGCCGAGCATTCGTTGGGTAGACTGTTTATCTTTCTCCGGTCATTTTGAGTTTTCATATGTTTTTAACAGGGAGAATGGAGACAGGTGCTTTCAGACTCCCCTGTCTACGGCTTTTATCTCCTTTAAAACAAAAGGATCAACCATTGAAATTCCAACAGCCCCCGACCTTTCCTCCCCCTGACAACTGTCGGAGAAAAGGCGAGAGGCTTCCATACACACCAAACGGTTGACTGGTCTCGCTGGAATTGAAGCGTTCGACCAGCTTCCATCTAATATGTATGTAGGTCTTAAATTGTAGGGCATTCAGAAGATACCAACTCAAAAGTGTGAGAATGCCTTTGGGCTGTGTCCACCTGTCCTCCATCTCCGCCAATAGCAGGTTAGACTTGTCTTTAGATTTTTTTGTTAACACCTTAACTATTTTTCCTCTGCAGTCATGTAGTACCACAGATTTGCAACGCTCTGCCAAAAATACTCAATTTTCTGCTTACATTTTTTTAGACCGATATTTGCCAAAGTATGGTGGTCATTAATAACCTTTTTTGATACATTTTAAAACTTTCTTTTTATTTAAAACCAGTCACAGTATTCAAGATGTTTTGAGTATTTTTATTCAAGTGCCATACTTGTATTTTATATCTTTATCATCCTTATATCGTTTTTTTCCTATCTTTTTTTGGTCAGGTTAAATAAGCTTATACAGGATTAGAAAAACATGGCTGATTTCTACTAGAAACACAGTGGACATGGTAATTACAGCTTAGCTCTATTTAAAATTGGGCTGAGCTACAATGCCAACTGTAACCTGCGGACTGGTGTGGCACTGTTTTGGTGCAAAAAAATAAGCTATTTTTTTTTTTAACAACAATCCCATCAAATATCTCAATTTTATTAATCCTGGCTTCAGAAGGGCAAATGTCAAGGTCCGTAAAGGGACCCCAATGCCCAGACTGAGGGAGGGTTTCTTAACCAGGACTCACAGCCTGATAGACACATATTGTGGTCAGTACGGGCATAGTCTGGTCTGTACATGGACTCTCCAGTTTGAACCCGGGTAAAAGTATAATTATTTTACAAACTTTTCTTGGTGGAATCTTACAAATTCAAGACAATACCATAGAATTACCTTAAAGCACACATGTAATGGTCCAATGGTGTTTATCATAATGTTGGGTGCGAGATATACTGTACATAGCGTCTAACTGACAACTCTGTGATTAAATGTCCCCCTTGCCCCTTCCTTTAATATCTGTAGAATCATGGTTGAGTTGCGCATCTTCGACTAACTCGAAAGTATAATTACTGTGCATTGTGTTTATTCAGTGGAACCGAGCCAAAGACGAAATCAGAAGATTGTATTTTAAGCTTCACTATTTTCCAGCTATGGAGCAGCAACAACGTCCTGTAATTTTCAGCTTTTAGAATAGGAAGCCAAGTTCTGTATTAACCGTTCAGCCTTCACCAACAGATCAACAGAACCAAATATTGTATAGGCCTAAACCGGTAGAGTACTTTGCCAGTTTGCACATTGCTAGTAACTTTGCTAAGCCTTAGGCCGGTGTCACACGTCTGAGTTTGGGGCTGTTGAGTTTGGGTCAGGAGTCCTGCGGCCATCGGGACATTGTGGTCTGTCCTCACACTGTGAATGTTGGAAGTGTGAAACCGGCCTTGTGGTATAAATGACGGCAGTAAGATATCAGGACCCATATACACCATGCTTTTAGAGAGGGCTTCAGAAGGGTGTATTTTGTCTAGTGTGCATGAACTGTATGCTTCATTGAATTTGGGGCAGAAATCCCGTGGCCGGTCTGGACATAAGTCATAGGTCTGTTCAGCTAGTGCCCATGGATTGTATCCTTCCTGGTACTTTCCTCGGTTGCAAAATAGTACATGGTTAGGAACTATATACCTTGTATCAACATGGAACTTCCGTTTTGGCCAATTTCACACAATTGACGTTGGTGGCCCAAGTACAGGCCACTATGGTCTGTCCTCAAACTAAGAATGCTGGTCGTGTGAAACGGGCCTAATTTTAGTATACTGTCATTTGCAACACTAGTCGATGGAGCTTTTGCGACCCACAATGCAGTTTATGAGCAACTGCAATGTAGGATTGCTCTATATTTTTGTGGCTAGGAAGTGACAAATTCAATGGGTATGAGTCTTTGATTTCTATAAGTGTTTTAGCTTGTTCTCACCAACGCAAAGAGTCCTTGAGAATCACAACTCCAGCTTGGGCCGACCAGTAGAAGCTAAGAGATGTTTGATTTAGGCCAACTCTTAAAATCATCACTTATGGCTAATGCACATAACTATAGACTCTATATGGAGTGGAGACACACATTGTGCCTATGGCTATGGACTGATAACCATTGGTGTGTTGACGTCTGGTGCTCATAAGGCACTATATTATTCCTTGAAAGCGATGCTTCTAGGACAAAATTCCACAGTAATATGGCATGCAATTGACTATGCCACTACTGTCACATTCCTCCATGTGCCAGCACGATATGGACCCATAGAATTCTAGCAGTTTTGTCTTGCACATCTGCACAACGTGGATGCATAATAACTTCTTGTTAATGAGACTGATCACTGTATAAATATAAGAATGCCACTTTTCCTGGAAATATTTAGAGCTGTGAGCTCTAGTGCATTGGCAACCTGCTAGACTTTGGAAAGTCAGGAAAAATGACTTCTGCCCAGATGAGCAAAAAAGATTTGTAAGACCATAGTCTCGAAGCCACATTGGTACTCCATGGCAGCCAGACCAGGGCAGTGAGAACTGCAGGCATTTTGGGCGTCTCGGGCGTTTATAAAGCCCTGCAAAATAATGACTTTACGGCACAACGCACTTCATGGTGTTACATGGGGCCAACTGACTAGACGTCACAACGATAGATGTTCCCAGAATGTCAGCACTTCAATGCTGACCGAGGAAGTCCTCTGTGTTGAGATGTGGATGCCGGATCAGGATCCTGTGAATCTTTTTGCTTATCTCTACTTCCTACATATGCAGCAGTTCAATAATGCACTTTAAAGATAAGATATGATGTTCTAATAATTGGTTCTTGCATTGAATTCACTGACGAAAATCTCATCTCGTGTGGCTTCATTATACAAGTTTTTCTTAGTCCGTTGTCTTTTCTTTTCTCTGCATCCGAGATGCCTTCAGACAAGTCCTTCTGATTTTGCTTTAGTTTCCTCCTTTCATATAATTTTCTAGTCTTCTGATTCTTGCACTAATTCGAAAATGACTGTAATTTTTATTTTCAATTTTTTTTTCTTTGGGTGATTGTATTAGACACGTTAGGTTTCATTCTCATCCTGGGTACTTGAATATCAGTTAAAGAGTAATGTACAAAAAGCTAAAAAAAATAAAAATGGAATGATTTGACTAATACTTCAAAAAATATTCTATGAGAATGTGGTATTTTTGTTATTGCACAACAGTAGAAGATTGACAATTCTTTACAAGTGTTTTATGTAAATGAATAAATGTTTATGTTCATAACGCATGAGAGACGAATCTGCTTATGCATTCCGGTACTCTGTATATTGCCTTTTAGAAAATCCAAAACCTGTTGTTCTAATAATATAGTGTAAAATTTAGAGAGGAAAAAAAAAAAGTGACATTTAAAAAAATAAATAAATAAAAAAAATGTTTAGATGTGGCCCATGCTGAAAATATTGTGCCTCTATACACACTTCAGTAAAGGAGGGCTTGCGATGCTATGCATTGCAACATCATCTGGTTGTATTGTCTTGCTGCTGTATTTAATTTCAGAAATTATTCACCTGGTCATTCCATTTGCTGCATGGTTCACAGATGCAACCTGACAAAATAATAAAAAAAAATAAAAAAAATAGAAAATCTGTAAAACTTGAATTTCTTTTCTCTCCACCTGCTGTAACGAAACTACAATATTTGATATCTAAAAATTGTCATGATTCAATCCTTTGTTCATTTTGATTGGTAATTTATTTTCACTTTGTGTACATTATGTTCATAGGTGGTAATGTTTTGTTTTTTTGAGACAAAATAGATTTACTATTTTATCTAATTTTCCATAAAATATGTAATAAATCATTCTTTTTTTCATGCAAAAATTGTATTTTATTTACTTTTGCCAATTGGTATGGGACTCAAAGAAGTCCCGAAACAAATAGTAGGGGTATATATATCAACATGGAATATGTCCAGTGCAAATTTTCCGCAGCGGAAAATAGGCAACTGATTTACTATAGGTTTTAGGGCCCCTGCAGACGTCAGTGATTATTCTTGTACGCAAAAAAAATGGTGTTTTATCAGTGTTCTTGATCAGATTGTAATCCGTTCAATTTGTCAGTTTTTGCCATGTAAAAAAAAAAAAAGATGGAGGTTTCTCATGCTTCCCTTATCACAGTCTGTAACAAACGGACACCACTTGGATGGCATTTGAGTGCTGTCAGATTTTTTTTTTTTTTTTACTGACCCATAAACCTTCATTGACGAGTTTCATCAATGACTCTGATCAATATTTTATTTTGTGCTAGAGCTGTAGAAAAACAAGACATGGACTGACAATCCAAAAATCATGCGTTGATCCAATTCCTCTAGCCAAAAATGTAAAAAACTGCACATAAGTTCTTGGTTTAACATTCTGATCAGACTGTATGTCACGGCGAACCTCTCAGGTGGTCCCTAACTTTTTGTGGCCTTAACGGTACGCCAACCACCGCCTTGGCGACAGTGCAACAGCGGGGCGGGTGAGTCCCCATGACTCCAGGCCACATTGGCCCACCAGCACAAAACTACAGCAACAGTGGCCGCCACGCAGTGTTGGACTGGGGTGGCAAGGGCCCACTAGTAACTTTGATTCTGGGGGTCCACTGTTCATCTCCATTAAAATATTACATTACCTTCTTTCACAAATTTACCTATGCTTCTATATAATAGGTAGTTTGAATGAGTGATCAGATGTTGCTTTTGTCCGTACATAGAGAATCGAAATGTATTTTTCCAACTAATGCTTATGTTGGAAGGTTAGTGGCTTACACCTTCCTGCACAGGGGCCCACCAGGGGATTTACCCGTTCACCTGTGGGCCAGTCCGAGCTTGCCGCCACACAGCACCACCACCAAGTGAAAGGAGCAAAAAAACTCACCTTCTCTATTTTATTTTGTCATATGTGTTTTACAAAAATTTTCAGATTTACAAGAAATTTTTTTTTTTCTGATTTTTATTTTGCACAAATTCAGTAAAATGGCAGCCGGTCAGTCACCATTTTGCTGGTGTCTATTGAGAATCAGGAAGGTGTTTAAAAAAAAAAAATCGCCTTTTCTGGCGCCAAAGCTTCCCGCCCAGTTCTACTGTGTTTACTTTGAATCTTTGGTCCTCCGGGTTTTTCGGCCGTCAGTCCCATGGGAGTCGCCTGCTCTCACACGAGGTCTGTCCCAGAGTGGCACCTGGTTCACCTCCCCGGTCCCTCCTTGGTTCACGGAGTCGACTAAGCCGCCGTGTAGCCAGGGTTGGTCCAGGTTGGCACTTAGTTACGCCCCTCTGGTCCCTCCTTGTACCACGGCACAGTGGTTCCACTACCTGGACCCGTAACACTGTTTATTTTGCTTTGGGGCTTAGAGCGACCTCAGACCAATAATAAACATCTTTTCGGAGGAACATTTGTTTGGTGACAAATCAATTCAGTCCGAATCGAGTTTTTAGACAGATTCGTACGAATTCAGACCTGAAACAAATTTTAATAAATTTGATCATCTGAGTACAAAACGCATGGATGGGTATTTTCAACACTCTGATCTCATGTTGCGGTAACATAAAATCCACTGCAAATGTTTTATCCTGCCTGTGGAAAAGCTGTGCATTTTCGCCATGGATTTCACCTTTCCAATGTTTGTGGTGGAATCCGCTTTTAAAGGGGTATTACCATCCACAAGATCCTATCCCAATACGTGTAATAATAATATTAGCAAATACCTCCATTTAGAAATGTAGTATAGTTCTTCTGATTAGCTATGTCGCTTTCCCCATGTACAGGGCATTGCAGTAGCTTAGATATCCATGGTTACAACCACTCATGTAGTGACAGTTAGCTGTTAGTGGTCGTAACTATGGATACCAAAGCTACTGCAATGCCCTGTACATGGGCTAAGCGACATAGCGAATCAGAAGAACTATATTACATTTCTAATTGGAGGTATTTGCTAATAATATTATTATTACACTTACTACATATTGGGATAGGATCTTGGAGATGGGAATACCTCTTTTAATGCACGTTACACATCTGCTTATTGAGTACTGCAGAGGTTAAGACTGCGCCAACCCTAAAATTATCTGTTCATCATCATCTTATGCAGATCTCCTAAGTGACCGATGAGGGTTTGAATGTTTTTTCCTAGCAGATGCCTGCACACCATGATTTTGTGTATCTTAACTGTGAGAAGGCCTGCAATAGATACTGTAGCCATTATGACCACATATGGATGTGCAGTCATTGTGATCACATATTGATGCCGTACAGAGCTCTCTTGTAGCCGCACAGACCAGACCTGCGTCAGCTGTAAGTACTTCAGTCATTATCTTGCAATGTGTCTCCTGTAGGACAATTCACTAGAGCACACAGATTCTGCCTAGCAACCAATCAGATCCTTTCTTTCTTATTCAAACCTGTGGTAGAAAAATGAGAGCTTGATTCTGATTGGTTGCTCTAGGCAACCAACTCAAAGCAAGGCTGATTATATAAAATATGGCCTAGGCCTTTTGCACAGAAACTGATATGGAAGTGAATGTGTAAAGTAATATTTAGAGCACTCTATGAGATGAGGGAAATTAAACTTGTTAATATTTTACCTCACGGGGAAAAAAAAATCAGTTTTACTATAGAAATCAGTGAGCAGCTTGCTTATGAATGCATTAGGACTAGTGATGAGCGAATGCGCTCGCCACTACTCGGTACTCGCCCGAGCATCATGGTGCTCGGCAAGTATTTCTGGGTTGCTCGGGCAGGAACTCGGGTCCCCTCCCTGCATGTTTGGCGCTCTTTAGAGAGCCAATGAAAATGCTGGATTGCCTGCCATGCACTGTAATGCCGCAGCCATGTTGGTTGTGGGCATTACAGTGATTGGCTGGCCGCACAGCGTCATCAGGTCTATATCAGACCTGGCGCCGCTATGCTCGTCACAGTCACTCCGGATCAGACAGTGTAGGGAGAGCTGCTGCTGAGCTAGGGAGAGATTTGCTTGTGTATTAGGTAGTGTAGGGAGAAAAACCGTACATTACACATATTCATCTTAACAAACAGTCCTTCTGAGGACTAATCCATCTGCAGAGATATCAGGCAGGCAGTGTATATAGGCAGGCAGGCAGGCAGTGTATATAGGCAGGCGGTGTATATAGCAGACTGCAGTGCATATAGCACAAGAGGCTCCATTCCAATTCTGCCTTCTGCTGCTGTTATATTTCTAGAAATAGGCCCAGGTCTCAGGGGCCAGGAATAATTTTTTTTGTATCTTAATCCTTAGAATTTGCTTAACCCCTTTATAACCCAAAGTGGTTTGCACGTTAATGACCAGGCCAATTTTTACAATTCTGACCACTGTCACTTTATGAGGTAATTACTCTGGAACGCTTCAACGGATCCCACTGATTCTGAGACTGTTTTTTCGTGACATATTGTACTTCATGATTGTGGTAAAATTTCTTCATTATCACTTGCGTTTATTTGTGAAAAAAAATGGAAATTTGGCGAAAATGTTGAAAATTTTGCAATTTTCAAATTTTAATTTTCATGCCATTAAATCAGAGAGATATGTCACACAAAATAGTTAATAAATAACATTTCCCACATGTCTACTTTACATCAGCACAATTTTGGAACCAACATTTTTTTTTATTGGGGAGCTATAAGGGTTAAAAGTTGACCAGCGATTTCTAATTTTTCCAACAAAATTTACAAAACCATTTTTTTAGGGACCACATCATATTTAAAGTCACTTTTAGGGGTCTTTATGACAGAAAATATCCAAAAGTGACACCATTCTAAAAACTGCACCCCTCAAGGTGCTCAAAACCACATTCAATAACTTTATTAACCCTTCAGGTGCTTCACAGGAATTTTTGGAATGTGGAAGAAAAAAATTAACATTTAACTTTTTTCACAAAAATGTTAATTTAGACCCAATTTTTTTTATTTTCGCAGGGGTAACAGGAAAAAATGGACCCCAAAATGGGTTGTACAATTTCTCCTGAGTAAGCAGATACCCAATATGTGGGCAAAAAACACTGTTTGGGCGCACGGCAGGGTTCGGAAGGGAAGGAGCGCCATTTGACTTTTTGATTGTAAAATTTGCTTGAATAATTAGCGGATGTGCCCCTGATGTGCCTAAACAGTGGAAACCCTCCACAAGTGACATCATTTTGGAAACTAGACCCCTCAGGGAACTTATCTAGATGTGTGGTGAGCACTTTGAACCCCTAAGTCCTTTACAGAAGTTTATAACATGGAGCCGTGAAAATAAAAAAATCAAACTTTGTCCACAAAAATGATGTTTTAGCCCCAGTTTTTTTATTTTCACAAGGGTAAGAGGAGAAAGTGGGCCCCAAAAACTTTTGTGCAATTTCTCCTGAGTACGCCAATACCCCATAAGTGGGGAAAATACAGTGTTTGGGCGCACGGCAGATTTCAGAAGGGAAGGAGCACTGTGTGACTTTTTGAACGCAAAATCGGCTGGAATCGAGAGCGGACGCCATGTCGCGTTTGGAGAGCCCCTGATGTGCCTAAATAGTTGAAACCCCCCACAAGTGACCCCATTTTGGAAACTACACCCCTCAAGGATTTTATCAAGGGGTATAGTGAACATTTTGAACCCAGAGGTACGACACAGAATTTGATGGCATTAGGTCATCATATTGAATAAGTTGTCATTAGTCTTGAGCGCAAGTGCTCACTACTTGAGTTTGCATTGGGTACTCAGGTATGCACCATGTATCACGGGTGCTCAAGTGATATGCTCGAGTCCCCGCCTGCATGTTTCACGGTTATTAGACACCCAAAAAAAACATGCGGGGATCGCTCGTGCATGGCAGGCAATCCCTGAGAGTTTTTTTGGCCGCGAAACATATGGGGCGGAGACTCGAGCACCCGCGATATTCAGTGCATACCCGAGCACCCGATGCAAACTCAAGTAGCGAGCACTTGCGTTCAACACTAGTTGCCATATCGTCATCTTTTTTTTTTTTTTTTACTTTTGAAAAAAAAACAACCCTAACCCCAACCCTAACATTAGCACAACCCTAACCCTAACCCAAACCCCAGCCCTAGCGTTTATTTTTTTTCACCGTTCCTAGTGTGGTATAAGTGATTAGACGACTTTATTCTTCGGGTCGGTGCGACTACAGAGATACCAGAATGATATCGGGCTTTTATGATTGACAGCTGTCACACACTAAAAGACACATTTTGTAAAATCTAGTTTTTGCATCGCCATATTTTGAGAGCTATAATTTTTCCAGATTTTGGCCGACAGAGTCATGTGATGGCTTTTTTTTTTGCGGGATGAGTTGACGTTTTTATTGGTGCCATTTTCAGGAATGTGACATTTTTTGATCGCTTTCTATTCCAGCTTTTGGGAGGCAGAATAAACAAAAACCAACAATTCAGAAATTGTTGTTTTTTTGTTTTTTTTTATTCTACTTCGCGTGTGGTAAAATTGATAAGGTAGCTTTATTCTTCGGGTCAGTACATTTACAGCGGTACCACATTTATATCGTTTTTCTATATTTTGGCGCTTTTACACAATAAAAGCTATTTTATAGAAAAAAATATTTTTTTGCATCGCTTTATTCTGAGAGCTATAACTTTTTGGTTTTTCGGATGATGGAGCTGTATGGCAGCTTGTTTTTTGCGGGACAAGATGACGTTTTTAGCGGTACCATGTTTATTTATATTCGTCTTTTTGATCGCGTGTGATTCCATTTTTTGTTTGGCAGTATGATGATAAAGCATTGTTTTTTGCTTTGTTTTTTTATTTTTTACCCTGTTCACTGAAGGGGTTAACTAGTGGGACAGTTTTATAGGTCAGGTCGTTACGGACGCAGCGATACCAAATATGTGTACTTTTATTGTTTTTTTTTTTTTCTCATAATATTTATTGATGGGTACATTATATTTTTATTTTTGGTGGATTATTTTTTTTTTTTTAATATTTTTACAATTTTTTTAAAAAAATGTTTTTTCACTTTCTGATAGTTTTTTTTTTTTACTTTTTTTACTTTGTCTCACTCTGGGACTTTCACTTTTTTTATTCTGATCGCCTGCATAGCATATGGATGGAGCACCATCCCTGTGCCATGCAGGCAGTCAGCACTGCACAGTGAGAAGATTGTTTGGTCATGCACTGCGCATGACCAAAAAATCTTCCTGCTGTCTGGTGACCCGGATGTTGTCATGACGACATCGGGTCGTCATGGCAACACCCGGGAAGCCGCGGCAGACAGCGCTGGAGGCCGGAAGAGGAGGTGAGTATTGCGATCACCTCCCCTTAGCCACTGCAATGCTGCGATCTACTTCAATCGCAGCATTGCGGGGGTTAATGTGCCGGGAGCGGTGCGGGACCGCTCCCTGCACATAGTACCAGGTGTCAGCTGTGACAATCAGCTGACACCCGGCGGCGATGACGTACTAATACGGGTCAGGCTCTTAAGTCCCAGGGCACAGACGCGTATTAGTACATCATAAGCTTTAAAGGGGTTAAAAAGCAATCCACAGAACCCCGTTTTTCTGTGCCATTTGCTTGTTGGCACTGCAGAATACAGCCAAGTCCTTTCCACATTACAGCACTAAAAATCCAGATATTTAAAACTGTGTTTTTTCTGTTCACACGGATCACATACAGTACAGACCAAAGGTTTGGATACACCTTATCATTTAAAGATTTTTCTGTATTTTCATGACTTTGAAAATTGTACATTCACACTGAAGGTATCAAAACTATGAATTAACACATGTGGAATTATATACTTAACAAAAAAGTGTGAAACAACTGAAAATATGTCTTATATTCTAGGTTCTTCAAAGTAGCCACCTTTTGCTTTGATGACTGCTTTGCACACTCTTGGCGAGCTTCAAGAGGTAGTCACCGGAAATGGTTTTCACTTCACAGGTGTGCCCTGTCAGGTTTAATAAGTGGGATTTCTTGCCTTATAAATAGGGTTAGGACCATCAGTTGTGTTGTGCAGAAGCCAGGTGGATACACAGCTGATAGTCCTACTGAATAGACTGTTAGTTGGTTTTTTCTTGCCATAATACAAATTCTAAGTAAAGAAAAACGAGTGGCCATCATTACTTTAAGAAATGAAGGTTAGTCAGTGCGAAAAATTGGGCAAACTTTGAAACTGTCCCCAAGTGCAGTTGCAAAAACCATCAAGCGCTACAAAGAAACTGGCTCACATGAGGACCGCCCCAGGAAAGGAAGACCAAGAGTCACCTCTGCTTCTGAGGATAAGTTTATCCAAGTCACCAGCCTCAGAAATCACAGGTTAACAGCAGCTCAGATTAGAGACCAGGTCAGTGCCACACAGAGCTCTAGCAGCAGACACATCTCTACAACAACTGTTAAGAGGAGACTTCATGGCCTTCATGGTAAAATAGCTGCTAGGAAACCACTACTAAGGACAGGCAACAAGCAGAAGAGACTTGTTTTGGCTAAAGAACACAAGGAATGGACATTAGACCAGTGGAAATCTGTGCTTTGGTCTGATGAGTCCAAATTTGAGATTTTTTGTTCCAACCACCGTGTCTTTGTGCGACGCAGAAAAGGTGAACGGATGGACTCTACATGCCTGGTTCCCACCGTGAAGCATGGAGGAGGAGGTGTGATGGTGGGGGGGTGCTTTGCTGGTGACACTGTTGGGGATTTATTCAAAATTTAAGGCATACTGAACCAGCATGGCTACCACAGCATCTTGCAGCGGCATGCTATTCCATCCGGTTTGCGTTTAGTTGGATCATCATTTATTTTTCAACAGGACAATGACCCCAAACACACCTCCAGGCTGTGTAAGAGCTATTAGACCAAGAGGGAGAGTGATGGGGTGCTACGCCAGGTGACCTGGCCTCCACAGTCACCAGACCTGAACCCAATCGAGATGATTTGGGGTGAGCTGGACCGCAGAGTGAAGGCAAAAGGGCCAACAAGTGCTAAGCATCTCTGGGAACTCCTTCAAGATTGTTGGAAGACCATTTCCGGTGACTACCTCTTGAAGCTCATCAAGAGAATGCCAAGAGTGTGCAAAGCAGTCATCAAAGCAAAAGGTGGCTACTTTGAAGAACCTAGAATATAAGACATATTTTCAGTTGTTTCACACTTTTTTGTTAAGTATATAATTCCACATGTGTTAATTCATAGTTTTGATGCCTTCAGTGTGAATGTACAATTTTCAAAGTCATGAAAATACAGAAAAATCTTTAAATGAGAAGGTGTGTCCAAACTTTTGGTCTGTACGGTATATGTTTTCAGAAAATACTGCCATTTCTGGCCTGCATTAAAAATTTTTTTCAGTGTGTCACTGAAGTTTTTGACACTGGTTTGCTGTTCAAAACAGTTACCTACAGGCCAGGTATTTAAAACTGTGTTTTCTCCGTCACACGGATTACATATATACGTTGTCAGAAAATACTGCCATTTCTGGCCTCCATTAAAAATTTCTTTCAGTTTGTCAGCAAAGTTTTTAACACTGGTTTGCTGTTCAAAACAGTTACCTACAAGCCAGGTATTTAAAACTGTGTTTTCTCCGTCACGCGGATCACATATATGTTTTCAGAAAATACTGCCATTTCTGGCCTCCATTAAAAAATTTTTTCAGTGTGTCCTTGAAGCAATTGACACCAGATTGCTGTTCAAAATAGTTACCTACAGGCCAGGTATTGAAAACTGTGTTTTCTCCGTCACACGGCTCACATGTACGTTTTCAGAAAATACTGCCATTTCTGGCCTTCATTAAAAATTTCTTTCAGTGTGTCAGCAAAGTTTTTGACATTGGTTTGCTGTTCAAAACAGTTACCTACAGGCCAGGTATTTAAAACTGTGTTTTCTGCGTCACACGGATCACATATACGTTTTCAGAAACTACTGCCATTTCTGGCCTCCATTAAAAAATGTTTTCAGTGTGTCAGTGAAGCAATTCACTGCAGTTTGCTGTTCAAACTACTTACCTACAGGCCAGGTATTTAAAACTGTGTTTTCTCCGTCAAACGGCTCACATATAAGTTTGTTGCAAACTTAGTCATTTGTAGTGAGCGTGGAAGATACTGTCCTCCATTTAAAATGGGCAAGGCACGTGTCAAGGGACGGGGAACTGGACGTGATGGTAATGGTGCATGCAGAGGCCGAGGACAAGCCGAAATTGTGCCACAACGAACACCCATATCTTCTCGCCTGACCTTCCTGTCCCAATTTCTAGGGGACTGCAGCACACCACTATTGAACCCAGAGCAGTGTCCAAAGGTTGTTGGTTGGATATCGGATAATGCTTCCTGTCACTTAGCCACCACCACCACCACCACCCTGTCTTCCATACGGTCAAGTCTCAGTAGCCGTGAGTCTGGACCGCATATTCCTCACCCTGATCCTCCTTCCTCCCACCAGGCCGAGTACCCAGAGACAACTGATCCCACACTTGGACACTCTGAAGAGCTATTCACTTTTCCATTTATAGATTCGAGCCTCTCGCCTGGTCCACTTGAAGCGGGGCAAGAGGAGATCGCGTGTAGCGATGCCCAAATATTTGAGCAGCCACGTTCACACGAAGATGACTGTGGGAAAGTGTCACAAGAGGTGGACGATGATGAGACACAATTGCCAGAAAGTCAGGAGGAGGACCAGCGTGTGGAAATGGAAGATGAGGTGGTGGACGATATAGTAACTGACCCAACCTGGCAGGAGGACATGCAAAGCGAGGACAGCAGCACACAAGGGGAGGGAGGCAGAGCTCCCCAACAGGCAGGAAGAAGCAGTGTGGTGGCCACAGACAGAAGGCAGGCAACCATTCCCCGTAACACCAACATGAAGGAAGTTGCCAGTACAACTGTTAGGTCTTCCCGAGTCTGGTTGTTTTTTAAAGACTCTGCCGATAACCCTAAAAAGGCCATTTGCACCACCTGCCAGGCCATCATCAGCAGGGGTGGCAAAATGACCAGCCTGACCACCTCCAGCATGATCAGGCACATGGCAGCAAAGCACCCGACTTTGTGGGCCGAACCCCAGGGTCCAGGAACAGTGTCTGCGCGTGGCACCATTGCTTCTTCCGCTGTTGTGGATGCAAGCCAATCCCCTGTCAATGGTGCATGCGAAGATGCCTCCTGCCCTGCACCTGTCGTTGCACACTCTCAAGTAGCAGCATCAGGAAGCACGTCCATGTCCTTGTCCCAGCGCTGCGTTCAGTTATCCATACCCCAGTCCTTGGAACGCAAGCGCAAATATGCAGCCAATGCTACTAAATTCTCACATTTCACGACTGCTTGCGCTCGAAATGTTGCCTTTTAGGCTCGTGGAGACGGAAGCATTCCGCAACCTGATGGCGGCGGCCGTCCCTCGGTACTCGGTCCCCAGCCGCCACTATTTCTCCTGGTGTGCCGTCCCCACATTACACAAGCACGTGTCCCAAAACATTAGCCGTGCTCTCAACAACGCAGTTATCGGTAAAGTCCACCTAACCACGGACACGTGGACAAGTGCTTGTGGGCAGGGACGGTACATCTCGCTGACGGCACACTAGGATAACATAGTGGAAGCCGGGACCCAGTCGGACCTTCGGACGGAACACGTCCTCCCGATGCCAAGGATTGCGGGCCCTAGGTCAATCAGGGTTGCCCCCACGGTCTACAGCTCCTGCACTTCATCCTTCTCAGCCTCCTCCTCTTCTTCAGCCTCCATCTCCGAAATGACCACATCAGTCACAAGCTGGAAGCCTCGGCCAAGCGGCAACAGGCTGTGCTGAAGCTAATATGCTTAGGTGAAAAACCACACAATGCTGAAGAGTTGTGGACAGCTCTGAAAGAGCAGGCAGATCTGTGGCTCACACCGCTGAACCTACAGCCAGGCATGGTCGTGTGTGACAATGGCCTGAACCTGGTGACGGCTCTGAGACTAGGAGAGCTCACACACGTACCATGCCTGGCCCATGTGCTTAACCTCGTGGTTCAGTGGTTTCTCAAATCCAACCCGGAGCTGCCGGATCTGCTTGTTAAAGTACGCCGCCTGTGTGCCCATTTTAGAAAGTCAGCTCCAGCTTCCACCCCCCTTGCAGTGTTTCAGCAGCGTTTGCAGCTTCCGGCTCACAGACTGGTGTGTGATGTCCCCATGCGTTGGAACTCTACACTGCAGATGTTGGGAAGGATTTGTGAGCAGAAGAGGGCAGTTGAGTACCAGCATCAACAAGGCCGTCGGTATTCAGTTCAGACTCCACACATAAGACCTCAGGAGTGGACGTGGATGTCAGACATATGTACCATCCTCCAAAACTTTGAGTACTCCACCAAGATGGTGAGCGGCGATGACGCCATAATTAGCGTCACCATCCCACTTCTCTGTCTTCTGTAACGCTCTCTGCTCACAATCAAAGAGGATGCATTGCAGGTGGAGCACGATGAGATGGAGCAAGGAACCATACAGGGTGATTACACACAGCCAAGCCTCATCTCATCCCAACGTGGATTGGGTGACAATGAGGAAGAGGAGGAGGAGGAAGGACAGGAGCTAGTTTCATGCACTATAGACGGTACTACCTGCACAGCTGTCATACCGTCTGTTCAGCGTGGATGGCCTGAGGACAGAGAGGAGGAGGAGGAGGAGAGCATGGTCAGTCATCCTCTTGGTGAGGACATGGAATTCTTGCCTGTTAGTAGTCAGGCACGCATGGCTGAGTTTATGTTACGCTGCCTTTCCCATGACCCTGGCGTTCTCAAAATTTTGTATGACAGTCATTACTGGTTGGTGACACTTCTAGACCCACGCTACAAGGAGAACTTTATATCTCTTATTCCTTAGGCGGACAGGTGTACAAAAATGGGGCAGTACCAGAAGGCTGTTGTTGCGGAACTATTAAAAAAATTCCCATCTGAAAATGCTGGTGGCAGAGGGTACACTTCCTTGGACAACCAAGGAGTACAGGCGAGAGAGACACAACTTCCATCCAGCAGAGGCAGGGGAACACTGTCAAAGTTCTGGGAGAGTTTTCTCAGATCCTCCCATCGCACAGGCCCTGAGGCGTGGGGTACTCTCACAAGGAGTGCAAAGTTTGGGAAGATGCTGAGGGAGTACCTTGCCGACTGTACCAACATCCTCCGTGATTCCGCTGTGCCTTATAATTATTGGGTATCCAAGCTGGATACGTAGAATGAACTGGCTCTCTATGCCTTGGAGGTCCTGGCCTGCCCTGCCGCCAGCGTTTTATCAGAGCGGGTTTTTAGTGCTGCTGGTGGAATTATAACTGATAAGCGCATCCACCTGTCAACTGAAAATGCTGACAGGCTGACTCTTATAAAAATGAACAAGGGCTGGATTGGGCCAGACTTCTCAACACCACCGAATGATAGTGACGCGCCCCCGGGGCCGTGTGTGTAGGGGAATACCCGAAGCCGGGTCTCTGTGTAATGCTGGGGGTTGTAGTCTCCGTGTCGGCGACCCGGTCCCGTGGCTCAGGGTGGTCAAACCAGTGGCGGATCTGTTTCTTTGATTTTGTAATGTTTGAATGTCCGACTACGCCACCCGTGGATTGCGGTCACTGAGAACCGCCGCTGCGGGGCAGACCGCTGAGGCTGATGTGTGCGCAGCAGAGGGTAGTATAATTCCCCACAGGAGGAGTATAGCCTCAGGGCAGCGTCTGTAGATGGTGAGGGTTGTGGTGCGTGGGCGCAGCAGAAATGACTCAGAGTCCGTGCAGTGCAGTTCAGGGTCTTTACATTTGGTAATGAAGAAGGCCCTGCCGGGAGTACTGGCTAACATTAGAGGCCTGGTCAGTCTGTGAGCGAACAAAAGTCCCCCTGGCCAGGTGGAGGTGTAGGCCTTCCCGTCTGACTGCACTCTTCTTGGCTACCCTGCTGTAGTCGTGTAGTAGCCCACGTCCCTGAGTGTACCGTGTGGTGCTCACCCATATGGCTGGTGACTTGGGGCCTTTGGTTCCTTCCGCTCCTCGATGGCGGTGCCGGTCCCTTGCGTGTGACTGAGCCTCCGGGCTTTCTATGGCCAGAGGACCTGAAATCCCCTGCCAGGTGGTTTCTGCTGCTGGATGTAGAAATCCTCACAGCCTCGGACCCCAGTGTCCGGTTCTCTGCGTCTTTCTGCCAGGACGAGCTCTGCTAGCTTCCAGTCCCTGGTCTTCAGCTCCTGGTTCCTACAGAGCTCCTTGCTGCTGCTCTGTCCCTTACTCTGGAACTAGACTCTTCTCTGCTCTAACTGGCTAACCCCGCCCCAGATCCAGTTTATAAAGGGCAGGTTCCTAACCTCCCTGGACTGAGGGAGGGAGGTGTGGCATGCAATATTGCTCCTGACCAGGAAAACCCATGCCTGCTCTCAGACATGGTATTTCTACCACTGTGGCAACCAGACCCCTGGGGTGCCACAATAGCAGCGTAACATAAACTCCAATCCAGTGTCTTTTCTTGAGAGGTGTATTCCCATGTACCTTTTCATATCCACACGTGGGTATACGCTTCCTGATTTTGGCTATTTGCTCTTGTCCTCCTCCTTCTCCTCATCCTCCACCACCATATCACCAGGCTGACCGTGGTCTGTGATGCAACACCCACCTAATTTTTTTAAAGGGTGTTTAAAGGGTGCCCATAAAAATTTTTTTGGATACAGTATGCTCATGTATACCCCCCAGGGGTAAATGTTTGTCAGCCCATACACTTAGTGCATGGGCATTACAAGTATAGGAGACCCGCTCCTTTCTAATGGGAACATTTTTTTATGAGGCCCTCTTCCACGTCTCTTCCATGGGGCATTGAAGTGCCTCCAAATTTTTGGCAGCGCTTGCATTCACTGCATAGGCCAACACTATGGGAGACTCTCTCCTTTCTAATGGGAATTTGTCGTTACTGTGGCCCTGCTCTATGTGTCTTTAAATTCTTAGTGGGTTTTTCCTAAAATTGGTCAGCCGTTGGACTCACTGCACACCCTATAACTGTATAGCAGACTCTCTCCTTTCTAATGGGAACATGTCGTACCTTGTTACTGTGGCCCTGCTCTGTGTGTCTTTAATTTCTTAGTGGGGTTTTTCCTAAAATTAGTCAGCCGTTGGACTCACTGCATACCCTATAACTGTATAGCAGACCCTCTCCTTTCTAATGGGAACATGTCGTACCTTGTTACTGTGGCCGTGCTCCGTGTGTCTTTAAATTCTTAGTGGGGTTTTTCCTAAAATTGGTCAGCCGTTGGACTCACTGCCTACCCTAGAACTGTATAGCAGACCCTCTCCTTTCTAATGGGAACATGTCGTACCTTGTTACTGTGGCCCTGCTCTGTGTGTCTTTAAATTCTTAGTGGGGTTTTTCCTAAAATTAGTCAGCCGTTGGACTCACTGCATACCCTATAAGTGTACAGCAGACCCTCTCCTTTCTAATGGCAACATGTCGTACCTTGTTACTTTGGCCCTGCTCCGTGTGTCTTTAAATTCTTAGTGGGGTTTTTCCCAAATTTTGCCAGCCCTTGCAGTCACAGCATTGGCATTACCACTATAGGAGACCCGCTCCTTTATAATGTGAACATTTTTTTTACTGAGACCCTCCTCTATGTCTCTTCAAAGGGGTATTGGGTTGCGTCCAAATTTTTGGCTGCCCTTGCAGTCACTGGATACGCAATAACAGTATAGGAGAACCACTTGTTAATAATGGGAACAACAAAGCATAGCCGGCTGATGGCTCTCTAACAATAGCTAGGGCCGATTGCTAGCCTTTTAAGAATAGTAAGGGCCATCTGATGTCCCCATAAAAATAGGCTTTATGACTTTCAGAGTCCCTCCATCATAAATAAAACAAGAAGTGTCTTATGTTGTGTCACACACCACATTGCCAGCTAAGGTTGTAAAATGTTAAAATGACATTTCCCGGTGAATGCATTTGTCTTAAAAAAAACCTTAAAAATAACAAAACAATAGGATCTTTCTTTAGTATAAAAAACAGCATCACCAATTTAACAACAATGTAATCACATTGTTCAGCTCATGCACCTCCTCCTCCATCTCCGAAATGACCACATCAGTCACAAGCTGACAGCACTGCAGCACTGCCTTGGCCAAGCGGCAACAGGCTGTGTTGAAGATAACATGCTTAATGCTTAATTGACAAACCGCCGAGCGCTGCAGAGTTGTTGCCTGATCTGTGGCTCTCACCGCTGAACATACAGCCAGGCAGGGTCGTGTGTGACAATGGGCGGAACCTGGTGACGGAGAAATGACAGCCGGGGTAGATACGGTTTCCCTCTATGCCTGTCCTTTCACCGAGCTAAAGAATATGGCTGTGGTGAAATACAATAGTCTTGAAAAAAAGGAAAGGGAGAAGGGGGACGAAATCAGCTCACCCGGTGGTTAGCAGCTGGAGGCTCTGTATAGGTTGATCCGACAGCGGAATAGCCTTGGTTCCAGGCAGTCTCTGTTTATTTGGAAGGGTTCTGTTTCCAAAGTTCCATTGTTTGTGGATTATCTTAATGAGAATGACTACAATTTGAAATTTACCTTCTGCCTTCAAAAATATACTATTAACTATTTAGATATTATTCTAACTGGTGATGAATACACCCAGAAAATCACAATACTTCCTTTCAGAAAACCAACAGCTGGGAATACTATTTTGCAAGCTTCTTCTTGTCATCCAAAACATATAATAAAAAATATCCCTGTGGGAGAATTCATTAGGATGAAGAGACACTCTTCTAATCAAGAGATCTACACTACTGCAGTTCAATCTGCTAAAAAACGACTCTCATATAGAGGTTATCCCAATAAACTCTTATGTAGAGCAGATAATATTGTAGCACAAATTAATAGATCAGATCTTCTAAAAAATCCTACTAGAAAAATAAGGGTAAAAAATCAGACTCCGGACAATAAAATTGTTTTTGCACTCAATATAGTCCACAGTATCAGGATATTACCAACATTGTGAAAAAATATCTACCTGTTTTATACCAAGATCAGACACTCTGCAAAATCTTGGAGACCTCCAATATTCAGTTTGTAGCTCGTAAAGCAGCCACCTTAGGTACAATTTTGTCCCCTAGCCTTTTTTTGTCAGAAAAAAAATCATCTTTCTGACACCTGGTTAACATTAAAAGGTTTTTATGGTTGTGGTCACACACGTTGCATTTCATGTGGCTATGCCCAGAAAAGCACATCTTTTCAGTCCTACATCACTAACCAGATCTATAACATTAATTCCTTCATGAATTGTAATACTGACAATGTTATCTATCTTGCAGAGTGTTTTCTTTCCAAATTGCAATATGTTGGTTGTACTAGTGGGCCACTGAAAAAACGCATCAGGAGGCATCTATCAGATGCTAGTAACCAAAAAATCGTTAATTGTTCATCTTTATCAAGACATTTTCAGTGCATACATGGTGGAGATGTGTCTGGTTTTAAATTTAGAGCCATAGAAAAAGTATATAAACCCTTTAGAGGAGGGGAATATAAGAGAAAAATTCTCAATAGAGAATCCTTTTGGATTTTCAGATTAGCTTCTAGAATACCGCAAGGTCTGAATATCAGACAAGACCTAATACTACAATACACATAAATCAACGGTTAGGAATACTATTTTGCAAGTTTCTTCCTGCCATTCTATACATATAATAATAAATATCCCTGAGGGAGAATCTATTGAGATAAAGAGACACTCCTCTAACCAAGAAAATTTATACATCTGCAATTTAATCTATTAAAAAAAAACTACCTTTACAGAGAGATTACTTAAATAAATTCTCACTAAGAATAGATAATATCTTAGCAGAAATTAAAAACCAGATCTCCTAAAGAAATTTCATCTATATAGGGTATTTTTCTCATATTCTTCTAACTTTTCTGTTTCATGACTCATGCACATATACTTTTTACAATTGTTTTCTTTGCTATGATAGTGCAATATAGTGGTTTTACTTATATATCTTGTTATATTAGTCTGTTACTTTTAAATTTACTCCTTCCTATCAATTAGTCACTTACCACCTGTGCCTAGGTGGAGCCACTATTGTATGCATAGCTATATATTTTACTATGTTTCACAGTGACTTTATCGCATGATTAAGGCTAACATATAGCTGAAACGAGTTGGGACTATCATGTTCTGTGGATTTGTATCCCGTGTTTTGTCCTTGTGACATGGCTGCTTTTATATGTCCTAAATAAAAGCTATATTTTATCGACGATCCGCTGGATATGTGGTGAAATACAACTCCCACTGAGAAGCTGTTTCAGATTGAAAAACATTGTGCCCACCAGAGGATTTGATTCGATTCTGAGGGCTAACCTTTCTCCCCCGCTCAAGAGCCCAATAGCAGCTGCAAAGTTAGCGCTATCATGAACTCTCCTGAGGTAGAAGCCAACGCACACCAGAGGATTCTCTGGTGGGACCGTCCAACCCTGCCGAGAAGCAGTCCTGGCTAAGAAAAGTGTGTGGAAAGGTTCCCGGACACGCTATGGCTGCTTTTTCACTGAGGTGGAAACCCACGCAAACACGGGGAGAACATACAAAGTCCTTGCAGATGTTGTCCTTGCTGGGATTTGAACCCAGGATCCCAGCGCTGCAAGGCTTCAGTGCTAACCACTGATCCAATGTGCTGCCGTTCATCCTCTAGTATCTAACAGGCTGGAGAAACTTGCACCTGCTGCCACTCTATCTTCAGCTCCTTTGTGAGAAAATGTATTTGGGCAGCCACTCAGTCTACCAAATAAAATTCCTGAGAAGGAAATTGGGGATGGCTTCGCTTCTGGTACTGGGGGCAGTGCTAATACCATGGCGTCCTACCATAATTTGCTGGAAATATTCCAGGCTGGTAGGAGGCAAGCAAATTCCCACAGAAAAGTACCAGCAGTAATGTTCAGGGACCTGCGCTTGTAGAAGACGGAGACAACACCAGGAGAAATAGTGACGGCTGGGGACTGAGTATGGACACGAGACATGAGGCATGTGGTTGTGAAAAGCTTCCGCCTCCACGAGCCTAAAAGGCCACATTTCAAGTGCAAGCAGCTTTCCAGGACTTCCTGTGAGAAATGACATGCAGGCTAGATAGAGTTTCCCTCTATGCCAGTCCTTTCACCAAGCTAAATACAACTGTCAGCAAAAAAAGTTGTGGACTGGCTCCGTACCGTCGCTGGCCACATTCACTTTTCCACGTGTTTGTGGTTAGGCGGTCCTTCCCAGTAAGTGCACTGGGGAGGGCACGGGTAATTTTGTGGGACCCGTGCTTGTGGAAGGCGGAGGCGATACGGGGAAATATAATGGCGGCTGGGGACTGAGTAAGGACACCCGGCTGCCGCCGGCATGAGGTTGTGAAAAGCTTCCGCCTCCACGAGCTTAAAAGGCCGTATTTCAAGTGCAAAAAGCTGCCCAGAAATCTAGCAGTTTAGTGTTACGGCCTGTGGGTGGGTGGGTGGCTGCATACTTGCACTTGCATTCCAAGTAACAGAAACTAAGCAGATGGTGGCCTCTATTATCATCATGGCCTCACTTCGGCACTATGAAGTCTCCTGAAGGAGAAGCCAGGGCCCGCCGGAGGAGTCTCCGGTTCTCTGGTGGGCCCGTCCAACCCTGCCGAAAAGCAGCCCTGGCTAAGAAAATTGTGGGGGAAGGTTCCCGGACACTCTATGGCTGCTTTTTTAATGTGGATCGGCCATACTTATGCATGTTATTTCTCAAACCGCATTACAGATCAGGCCATTGTCCAACTCTGTATTCAAGAAATTAAATGCGCAAAGAAAGATGTGTGTGTGTCAAAGCACCACTGACAAGGGCGAGTTGATGTTGGACGGGCTGCCATTGCTTCTGCAACAAGCTGCATTACAGGACTTCCTGTGAGAAATGACATGCAGGCTAGATAGGGTTTCCCTCTATGCCAGTCCTTTCACCGAGCTATATACAACTGTCAGCAAAAAAAGTTGTGGACTGGCTCCGTACCGTCCCTGGCCACATTCACCTGTCCACGTGTTTGCGGTTAGGCGGTCCTTCCCAGTAAGTGTACTGGGGAGGGCACGGGTAATGTTATGCGACCCATGCTTGTGGAAGGCGGAGGCGATACCGGGAAATATAGTGGAGGCTGGGGACCGAGTATGGACAACCGGCCGCCGCCGGCATGAGGTTGTGAAAAGCTTCCGCCTCCACGAGCTTAATAGGCCACATTTCAAGTGCAAGCAGGTGTAAAAAATTTGGCAGTATAGTATTGCAGCCTGTGGGTGGGTGGGGGGCTGCATACTTGCGCTTGCATTCCAAGGAATGGGGTAGGGACAACTGAACGCTGCAGTGGGACAAGGACGTGGATGGTGATTGTTGCAAGTCTGCAAAGACAGGTGCATGGCGGGAGGCATCTTCGCATGCGGTCAGGATCACTTATGATGGGCCCACTTTTAGGCAGTGACCAGGGAGTCAGAGAAGCTTCCAGAGGTCTTCCCCATGCTGTTCCCATGTATTTTCAGCACTGTATGCATGTGTCTAATGATGTGTCACATACCACATGGCTAGATAAGGTTGTAAAATGTTAAAATTACATTTCCTGGTGAATGCATTTGTCTTGGTTGAAAGCAATTCAAAAGTGCAAAAACACATAAAAAACGCAACGTGTGAACATAGCCCAAGGTGTGGAGGAGTATTTTTGTTTTTGGCTATTTATTTTGCCTTCTATACAAGTCATTACCCTGGAAAGGATGTTCCTTAACATATTTCCCAGGAAAATCCATTTTGTTTTTGTTTTTTTTATTGTGAGTCCGTAAATGTGGTGTAATACTCTGACCACGTTGCTGACAGCAGTGATCTGGGAGTCAGAGATGCTTCCAGGGGTCTTCCCCATGCTGTTCCCATGTCATTTGAGCACTGTTCCCATCGATTTGGGCAATTTTTAGGCCCTCTGCAGACCGCCGGGGGGGACAGCCAGAAAAATGCTCGAGTTTCCCATAGACTTACATTGGGCTCGTTGCTCGGGTCAAGCAACGAGTACCCGAGCATTTTAGTGCTCGCTCATCACTAATTAGGACATAATATTTCATGTTTTGATCCATCATGACTTGGGCCGGTTTCAGGCGCCATATTATAACAGTACGGGCCCCCTAAGATCTATAAAGAACCAAAGGGAGCGGGATCATGTATCAATATGGCTGGGGATATGCGTCAACACAGATCCTGCCACCACAGATTGCTGTATGCCGCTGCTACATCGCAACATAGTGCAAGTTAATGGAGTCCCATAAGGTATCCTGACCGTGACAAGTAAGTTGCAAACAATTTTTGTGTGACTTGCTTGTCGCGGTACCTTGCAGGTCGCAATATGACCCTATTCACTTGCACCATGCTGTGACGTGCCAGCGGCATACAGCATTGTTTGGGGGCACGACTTGTGTTGCAGCAATGTAGCCCACAGCATAATACAGACATCAAAATGTGTCTGTATATTAATATCCAAATGTGTGATCATTTGTGATGCGGAATTGGCCACAAATTTTCTCCAAATCTGTGGAAAAATGCTCAATTGCAACACGTGGGTTTCGTCTAAATTTTGGCAGCTGATTTTGCCCAAACGCAATGCAAAACATGCCAAAGAGTGATATCCGCCATGAAAATATATGACAATAATTGACTAGTGATGTGATAATCTGCAGCAGGTTTTGATTTTCATGCTGATTTTTCACGCTCCACCATCCACTTGCATTGTAATGGAAATTGTGGAATCCGTATAGCAAATCTGTTATGTCTGGACCTGCCCTGCGGAGCCTGGGCAGCAAGGCATGGAGGACAGACATCATCCTGGAACACAGCTGCATGATTTGGTAAAAATCCCATTCACACTCTTTGCATTGTGGTTTATTTCATGTTGTTACTGTGCTGGTAGCGTTGCATGAAAAAAAAAATGAGCTTGAGGTTTCTTCTACACAACTGCAGCAACGTGCAGGCTTGCTAACTTCCTGATTTTGTAAGGACAATCCTGAAAAATGGGCATCCTCTATGTTTTGGGGCAGTGCAGAAATGGTATGTAAATGTCTCAGTTTGGTCAGTGTTGGTGAATGGTGATCATTTACTTGTAAAGTTACCGTAAGGCCGGAGTCACACTAGTGTAAAGCATGGAAGAGCGTCAGATGCGATATACTAATGACACTTGGCTCAAATTCCACTGCGAGCGTGAGCCGAGTGTTAGTGCTCTGAAACCCGATCCCGTCGCATCAGAGAATGGGAGCACAGGTGCGGTGGAGATGGAGAAAGTAATTTCTCCATCTTCCCCATTGCTGGCATTCTTAGGAATCACACTGCACTCAGGTGACATCCGAGTGCAGTGCGATGTTTCACACGCACCCGTAGACTTGTATGGGTGAACCTATAGACTGGAAGGGGTGCATGCGTTCCAAATTTTGCATGCAATTGCAGCATGCTGCAGTTTTTTTTTCAGTCCGATCTCGATCCAATAAGAGCTGAAAAAAACCCTGCAGATGAGCACACAATCATAGAATAACATTGGTCCGAATGCAATCTGATTTTTTTTTTTTATCCAATTTATTCGCAAGTGTGAGCAAGCCCTTAGGCTATGTTCACACATTTTTTTTCAGCCAGACGACACTAATTTTTGGGGTAGTTTTTTCTTTTTCTGAAGCAGCTCTGAAGAGGTTTTGAAGATTTTTTTTTGCAGTGTTTTTATTGGAAAGTGCCTGCTTTTTGCAGGTTCTATTAAAGGGGTTGTCCTGTCCAAATCGATAAGTCTGCAGTTTCTCTGTGTGACTTTAGACCTATGGATCCCCCCAGCGCATGCACTGTGAACTGTGGGGATTCGCCGGTTTCTGAGCCGGAACGGAGGGTATGTATGAGTTATACATACTCCCAGCCAGAACCCGTCCAGTGGACGCAGCCTCGCTCCATACACTTGTATTAAGTGAGGCCATGCCCCGACTAGTGACGCAGCCGTCCAGTGGGCGTAACCGACTAGAGGGCGAAGCCTCGCTCCATTCAAGTGTATGGAGCGAGGCTGCACCTATTGCACGGGTTCTGGCTGGGAGTATGTATAACTCATACATACCCTCCGGTCCCAGCTCAGAAACTGGCGAATGCTCGCAGCACTCAGAGCGCACTCTGGGGGGATTCATAAGTTTGTAGTCACACAGAGTAACTGCACACCGAGCTATTTGGACCGGATAACCCCTTTAAGCCTTTTCTTATTGCTAGGGGATAACGTCATTTTTTTTTTAAATATAAAAGCACAGTGATGAACAAATGACAAAGCACAGCAAATAATATAAAACATATGCTTTTTATTTTAATATAGTGATAGAATATTTCATATTGAAGACATACAGAATATTGAAACAAGAACATTGACACCTTCCCTAAAGCTTGTATATACAGAATATTTTGTTTGATAAGCTCAGATAACAGGTCACAGCTTAGGCACAGCCCATTTTATCGGATTATAATATCTTTGGTTAAATAAAGGAAAAGAATTGGAGCCGTACAGGGCAAACATAAAACATTCACCATTCACATTTTATAGGCAAGCGGCAGCACAGGGTGCCTTGTCATCTTGTAATAGACACTTGAGATATAGGTATGCTGTCTTTATTGCCATATACAACACTCTTTTGGAAGACATTTCTCATAATCCCATTGACAGGTAACAAAAAAGCATATTACATGTGGCCAAGACTTCCATTGTGGTTGAAGAGGTTGCACACAAGCCGCCCCCTCTGCACGGAAATGCATTTGTATGAATCGGGAGGAGCTACTAATTCTCTGCACAGCTGGATGGCAAGGAGAGCAGTCTGCAAAAACTTACAAGAGGAGCATGCCTTTAATTCTCTGGATTGCTGAGTTTCCACCAATCATAAAGTGATGGCATATTCCTGATGATGTGGCTGCATTGATCATATACTAATTAGATATGACATCAATGTCTGATTGCAGTAGGTCTGTAAAAAAAGAAAACAGTGGACTGTAGTGCCACTGCTGACGCAGTGAATTTTTGGGAATCGCATAATTGGGTACTGAGATATATATGCTGCTGTTTAGGAAAAATGTAGAAAAGCCACCTATGCTTAAAGAAGTTGTCCACTACTTATACACTGATGCCACATCAGTAGGATAGGGCATCAATGTCTAATAAGCCGAGGTCCGACACTTGGCACCCCCGCCGATCAGCTGTTATCGGTGGCGGCCGCCGGCCTGAAGTACTTACTTGCTGAGTTGTAGTGGCCACCGAGGGGTATTGCACATCTGCCTCCCATTGAATTGAATAGGTAGCAGATGTGCAGTACCCAGCCCCGGCCACTATAACTAGACGGCCAAGCTCAGCAGGTAAGTATTTCCGCCCGGCGGCCGCCAACACCGATGGCAGCTGATTGGCGGGGGTCCCAGGTGTCGAACCCTGGCCAATCAGACATTGATGTCCTATCCTATGGATAGGGCATAAGTGTATAAGTAGTGAACAACTTCTTTAAAGCTACTACATTCACACATCTGTGTGTGACGCACGGACCAGCCGCGGGTCTCCTGACCTGAACTCAACTGCCTAATAGGTATATATGACCCTGTCAAATTCGGGCCAGGAGACCCATGGCCGCGACACAGGCCATGATGTGTGAATCTGGTTTTATCAAGAGTTGCTGGTTCTTCGTTTTAGCAGTCAGACTCCTGCCAACCAGACACTGATGACATATCTATTCAATAAACCTTCCATACGTATGCTGGAAATACGTTTAGGGCTAATATAAGGGGAAAACAATAACGAGTGGCCAAAAAAGTCCAGCAGGTGCTGAATCCCACCCATGTCGTTGATATGGGATTGCGCGGTGGCACTCATAGACTACCATCTGATGCCAGAAGACGATAGTCATCCTATGTCTCATCAGTACCTAAAGGAAATGGAAGTCTGGAAGAAATGCACCATGAGCACTGTCGATTGTTACCCTTGCTTTGCTAAATATCTTTGGTATGATTTGGCGAAATTTTACATTCCACCATAACTTGAGAGGTAGATTTATATTCACATTGAATGGAAAGTTTACATCTAGCTGCACAAGTTTAAGGAGATTGTCTACTTTACAAAAAATATGTGTGTCAGGTGTACTTATATATTACTTACTAAGGCACTTATATTACTAAAGCGACACTTTTTTTTTTTGCTGATCCCAGGATATTTACTTCCAGCTCTGTGCCTGACAATGTAGAGAAAAACTGCACATCATTACTGCGATTACCATCCCATCGGTAAAGCTTTTCTAATACAAGTATATCAGTAAGATATATAAAAGATTACTCCAGATTTTTTATTTTTTTTTAAAGTGGACAATCCCTTCAACGTTGTGTCCTACATGTTAAGTTGTTCTACTTGCCCTGCATAAAGAAATAATTAAAGATATTCAGATTTCCACACCCCAGTCAATTGAAACGTTGTGCATTGTATATATTTACAGCTTTCTCTTCAAAATAATGTCAACTTTTCATAGAAACACATTATCAATTTTTATTATGTTTACTTGTGTTTCTTGTACTATTTATACAACCTTTTAATCTGTTGATGTCATTGTTGCAATTATTGTCAAAAGAAAGCTTCCGGCTGGATATTTTTCCATATATAAGTCTTGGTTGTGTTTTTTTTGTTTTGTTTTGTTTTTTTGCTTTACTATTTTTTTTCTTAAATTCTCACAGTAATTTATATGTGTATATATACACAGAGAGAGAGAAGATGGACAAATATCTAGTGCAGACCTAAAGAAAGTTCTGGTGTGACTATGACTTCTCGAAAGTCAAATTCTAAGATGTAATTTATATAGATCAGTGTTATCCAACTCCAGTTCTCAAGAGCCAACAACAGGTCATGTTTTCAGGATTTCCTTAGTATTGCCCAGGTGATGGAGTTCTTGCCATCACCTGGGCCATACTAAGGAAATCCAGAAAACATGACCTGTTGGTGGCTCTTGAAGACCGGAGTTGGGAAACACCGGTATAGACAATAGTGGATCTGTTAGGATAGGACTCCAAAGTCATATTTGGTTGCTCACAAGGAGCAGTAGATTAGTGACATTGCTGGCCCTTATGCACAATCTTAAAAGGGTATTTTTTTGCGGAAAAATGCCTTGTGTGGCTCGCAATGAATTTGGACAATTCTGCTACGTTTTCCTCCCTTTCATTGCTATAATGTAAGGATTTACTTAAACCGAGGAACATCCACACATGGTAAGGGATGAAAAGAACTATATTCATTCAAACGACTGAATATAAGAGAAAAATGTGCAAAAAAAATATGCAGGAATTGGAAAAGATGAAAAAAAGAGGTAAAAACGAATTCAGAAACCCAATGGACGCGTCATCTTACAATACAGAGTAGTGCTAATGTAAGAAAACCTCCTGAGATAGATATAAGTCACTACTGACCAAAAGCAGGTCTGCCGGTGGCGTAAGTAGAGGGAAGCATCCAAACATGACACACAGCACGAGAATGTCCAAGGAGACCTTTACTTAACAATGGTGGGAGGTATTGTGATAGGAACAATCATCCCGAGCAGGAACAATGA
The DNA here is from genome assembly GCF_046119375.1 of Phyllobates terribilis. Taxonomy (NCBI): domain Eukaryota; kingdom Metazoa; phylum Chordata; class Amphibia; order Anura; family Dendrobatidae; genus Phyllobates; species Phyllobates terribilis. The sequence continues at coordinate 62,122,849 of NW_027362767.1, forward strand.
ACCCATCTTCATAGAATCCACCACAAGTTGTAAAAAAAAAAAAGCATAGAGACCATATCGTGCCACGCATACCATCATACATACATCCAAACCCTCATAGTGCCACAGTAGGATACTGCAAAGAGTGATGGAAGGCTACAGGACTGTTCTCTCCTTCGCAAAGTACTCTGTATGTGAAGAGGACACATGAAATAGGACTTAAAATCCCAGACAGAGATGATAAGGAAAGGTAAGAATCATAAGATCATGGCTCAATTATTAGGGGATATTAGGTCTGTAAGCAATTATTAGGTCTGTAAGTAATAAATCCACCAATTTTTTTTGCAGGTGTTAGTTATAAAAACTCCTGTGGGGCTTTTTGAGGATGCAAAGATTCCATGTTTTCATTCTGTTGTTCTCTCTCTCTCTGTATACATAGCTATATATGCAAAAAAGATCAAGTTAAGTGCCAAAAATTTGCATCAATCCCATTTTTATGTAATCCATTTTGTACAACTAAAACACAGGATTTTTTTTTAAGTTTATATAAATATATTATCTAAATAAATTTTGGGGCAACCTTTTTCATTTGCTTATCATATGTTGGTCCATTTACGGCCTGCAATACGGACATCCAGATTGTCCTTTTTTAAGAACTCTATTTCCATATTTCCTATTTGAGACTACTTAAGAGCCAGCTATGAGCCAGAATGCAGATTGTGGAATTTGTAAGGGAATTTAACACTTGCTGCTACGTTCCTTAAGAAGTTACAGCCGAGTATTATTATTATTATTATTATTATTATTATTAATGGCTCTAGCAGCCAGTCATGTAGGTTAATTTTTTTATGATTAATTATGACTTGTTTTTATTTTGTCAGCAAAATAGATTTTTTTTTCATAGTATTGTGATTTACATAAACCCTGTATATGTCTGTTTTATGTCAAAACATTTGAACAATAAAGGAAACATTAAAGCAAAAATTACAACATTTATCTCACAGTTTCTTAGATCACTTGGCAGAACTTTCACCAGGGTGTTTGTCATCTATATTGAAGATCTCAGGTTCTGCCAAAGGTGCCTTTGCCTTTTCTGCTGAGGTTTCTTCTGTATCTTTATTTTCTGTTTTTACGGTAACTGTTACAAGCTCTGATTTCTCTGTTACTTCTTTCTCAACAGATTTTTGCTTTTCAGTAGAGAATCCAAGTTTGGGAAATTTAAACCAAGAACCTTTGTCTTTAGCTGTTGAGTCTCTTTCTGACTTGCTATCGATCTGTTTTTCCTCTCCCTGGTTAAGTCTATCGCTTTCAGTCTCATCTCCTGAAGATGAAAAACCAATATTTGGAATCCGGAACTTGAACCTGGTCGGTGATTTCTGATTTACTTCTTTTTCTTGTGTAATTTTTAGTTCCTCTGTCGAATTTGGATCTTCTTTTGTAGTCTTCGCGACTTCTGAATCTTTTAAATGTAGAGGGAAATGAATAACTGTTGATTGGCTGGGTGACTTTAATGTAAATGTCTTAACCTGTGATACATGGACCTTAGAAACCATAACATGTTCACTTGTATGAGGTTCATTAATGGTTTCATCTAACCTGGTTTGTGTGGACTGGAAATGTTGTTCAGAAATGACTGGTTGGTCACCTTTTTCTTCTCCTTTCTGACTTGTTGAACTATGAGTGCTAATGGTAGTGCTTACCTCTGGTAAGTTGGTCTTGAGAAGTGCAAAACCATAAGATGGAGTTTGTATTTCAGATGATATCTCATATTCTTTCACAATTCCAGAAGAAAATGTAGCCTTTTCAACTGTCTTGATTATTTCTGGTGACACATTATCATATTCACTTGGAATCTCTACTGAACTGCTGTCTGAATATAATTCCTTATCACTTTGAATTATTGTCTCTATTGTTGCATCTGGTGATGGAAAACTGACGTAGCTAATATGGGACAATTTGACTGTTTGTGTATCCTCTATGTCTTTATTTCCATGTTCCTTAAGCGACATGTCAGTCTCTTGAATTTCTCTGATTATTTTCTTCTGACTTTCAAGGTTAGATGTTATCAAAATGTTTTCTACATGTGATTCTAAACTGGTTGTAGTACTGATGTTTTCCTTAATTTCAGTGGCCTGGGTGTGTACATTGCCAATAATTCCAGTATTTTCAGATGATGATGTTGAAACAGATTGTTTAGTTACATCAATAATTTGGTCACTTAATGAGTCTGTTTGGTCTACAGCTTCGGTTATGTCCTGAACTGACTTATTAGCAACACAGCTAATATCCACACCTCCCAAGTCTGTATCACCAGATAGATCATACTCAGGAAGAGTGAAGCCAGACCCATCATGAATGGCAGTGATATCAAAATTCTGTTTTTCATCTTTGGAGGAAGACAGTGCCAAAACTGGCATCTTAACTTTTGGGAGGGATATTTTAAAACCTTTTCTTGACAGTTTGCTTATTGACTCGGGGCTCTTTAGTGTAGGGGAAATAGGGAAATCAAGTTTTATTTCAGAGACAACTGTGTCATGTTGTGTACGCTCCAAATTTTTACTTATGTCCACATTTTTTGCTTTAATGAGCGTTACTTTAGAACTTTTCATAGTAACCTGTTCATAAACATCTTCTGTTGCCTCTACCGTTGGATGTAAGTCCTGTTCTGTGGCTTCAGCATCAGCGCAGACTTCTTGTGGAGTAATAGCAGAAATCGCAGGTGTTTTAAAATAAGGAAATTTGATCTTGATTTCTTCTTCAAAAGAAGTTTCCTTTCCATCACAAATATCTTTTCTCTGAAAGTCAACTGTAGTATCAAATGAAAGCAACTTAGTCGTTCTCTGTTCCATAATAATTTCTAGAGTCTTGTTTTCATTAGATTGAGATAGCTCAAGGTTAGAAGAGTCAACTGTGAGGCTACTATTGTCTGGTAAACTTTTCATTGAAGGCTTAGAAAGTTCCAGTTTAGGAAATTTAATCTTTGACTGATCTTTTATGCTGAATAACCCTGACTTTTCCTTTTTAACTTCAAATTCATTGTCACTGCTAATAACATCAGCTTTTAATTTACGAACATCACTGTCTCTTTTTATTTCAATAGACATCTCACCTTGGGAAGACATTTTATTAGCTTCCACTTCATTTCCTATAGTTGATGAATCCGTAACACTATAATCAATGCATTTTTCTTTCTTTGTAGTCAAACTGATAGAAGGAAGTTTAAAAGATGGTAACTTAAATGGATTTCTAGGTTTTTCTTCAGTCACAAATGTGGTTTCTCTGTCCGTGTTTGCTAAAATGTCTTCTTTAGATATCTTCAACACATTGTCCTCATTAGCAGGAATGATTTCCTTACAATCTGCAGTAGTGCTGGATTTTTTCTCAGATTTACTTTTTAATAGACCTTTTAGTCCTGGAATTTGGAATTTCCATCCTTGAGATTCAGTACTTTCTTTAGTAGTCTTCAACTCTTGCTCTGCTACAACTTCTACTGAAGCATTTTCATCAACATAAGATTTTATATTCTCATCAGCTCCAATATTAATGCTTTCTTCAATAACAGAAATACTGAGTTTTCGTGTTGAAAACTTAGGGAAAACTATTCCAGATCTTGGTGACGTAGGAGACTGAATGGAAATATTGGGATCCTGAATTATAACTTGTGTTGATTCTGATTCTTCAGCAGATGTCTCAAGGACATATTTTTCAGATGTCTTAATGGTAAGTGTTGTGTCATCTTCTAGCACATCTTTTTCAGGTAACAAATCTTTTTGTAATGTTTTATTCAAAACATCCTTAGAAACATCCACAGATTTGTCCATTAACCACATTTCAATTGGAGGTACATCATCATCAGCAATAGAAATACTTTCCTGATGAACAGTTACACCGACTCCTGGGATTGATTGCTGAGATATCAAGACTCTGCGTGGTCTATCGGAAGATACAACATCCGATTGAGAAGATTTACTGTCTGCAGAGAAAATTAATTTTTTGCTAGAAATCTCTTCAATGGAAATAACTTTTTTATCCTCATTCTCTTCAAATACTTCTAATTTTTTATTTGTGATTCTTAACGAATCTCCTTCTGTGTCAATTGTTTTCTCCTCAACCTCCAGGGAAATATCAAATGTAGTATGAGATCTGCTATCATTGACTTTAAGACCTGTAGAATAAGTTTCAGACTCCTTTCTTTCATCATCTGATATGATAGTCTGGGTGTTTAGTTTTCCTTTTTCCACAAGCTCATCTGCAGTATCAAACTTGGTTTCTTCTATTATAGAGCTCTCAGAGTGTGTTGGTAATATAAGGGTCACATCCAAGAGCACAGAATCAGACTTTTCTGCTGGCTTTTCAGACAGAGACTCCAATTGAAACTCACTCCTTTGGAACTCCTTTACGCTGAAAGTTTGTAAAACAACCTCTTCAGATTCTTTTATTAGGGTGCTAGTTTCCTCGTGTTTAAGGGCAACATTGGTTTGTGTTGTGGTTTCACCGAGTTCACGTGCAGAAGTCTCGGTTTTAGCTTCTGTTCCACTCAACAGCGGAATTTCAAAAGTAGATAAGGACTTTTCTACGTTCTCTGCAGCAACAATTTTTACTTCTTCAGTTTTGGAACTGTCTTCTACAGACAGTGATGTTTCTACTGTCTCTTCTGTTCTGACAGAAAAGTCTAGCTGGCAACTATCTGTATCTGGTTTGATGACTTCTACATCCTCTTGATGGACAGATAACTTTATTTCATCATCTGGTGACATTTCTTTGACTTGATTCTCTAAAACTACACTTTTTGTTTGAGAGACTGATGAATCAGAATCTTTTAAAGGAAATATTGTATCTAAGTCAGAAATTGTTGTAGTCCTAATTGTTTTTTCTATCTTTGTGATCTTTTTCCTTTGCTTTCTAACTTTGCCTTTTCCTTTAACGCTTTCTTTGGAAGGTAATTTTTTATCAAACTTCGTAACCTCAGTTATTACTTTTGAAGTATCAACCTCTAGTGCTTGAGTAAAGTCATCTTCCTCAACTGATGGCTGCACCTCAGAAATAATTAGTTGCTCACCTGGACTTTTTACTTCTTCCACAAAGTCTGTGACATCCAGAGAATCTGACTTTTCTGATGGCTTTTCCGATAGAGACTCCAATTGCAACTCACTCCTTTCAACGTCCTTTGAGGCAGAAATTGTTTGAGAAACATCTACTGTCTCATCAACTGATCTGAGGATAGAAACTTGTAAATTTTCTAGTTGTATCTTGAAACCTAAATCTGCTTCTTCTTGTAAAGTTTCTTCATCTTTGACTGTCACACATTGTAGCGTAGCCTCTGTTGTATCGAAATCTCTCTTTGCTCTTGTTGCATACTCAGTCAAATCAACTTGGTCAGTTTTGCTGGTTATAATTTCAGTGGTCACCCACTCAGTTTTTCTGATGGTGTCTACTTTTGTTACTGTGTCTACATCTTTCTGCTCTTCAACCTCTGGCAGTGAAATATCAACTTTGGCCTGTATACCTCTTTCACGGTCTTCGAGAACTGCTTCAGTGAATTGAGACTCTTTTATTTCATGGTCTAATATTGCATGTTTAGAGATGAGTTCCGCATGTGCAAGAACAACATTGGTTTGTGAAATGGGTTCATTGCTTTCTTGTGTAGAAGTCTCGGTTTTAACTTCTGTTCCACTCAACAGTGCAATTTGGAAAGTGGGTAAGGATTTTTCACCATCATCTTCGGCAGGAATTATCACTTCTTCTGTCTTAAAGGTGTCTTCTACAGACAGCAATGTTTCTACTGCCTCTTCTGTTTTCACAGAAATGTCCGCTTCGACAACATCTGTATCTTGTGTGGTGACAACTATTTCCTTGTGATGGACTGAAACTTTTATTTCAGCATCTTTTGTGGAGGTAATTTTCACTTTCTCTTCAGATTTAGAGCTGTCTTCTACAGACATTCTTTCTACTGTCTCTTCTGTTTTGACAGAAATGTCCACTTGGTCGACATCTGTAGTGACAGCTATATTTTCCTGATTGACAGATACCTTTATTTCAGCATCTTCTGTGGTGGCAATATTCAGTTGCTCTTCAGTCTTAGAGCTGTCTTCTGCAAACAGAGATGTTTCTACTGTCTCTTCTGTTTTGACAGAAATGTCCACTATATCTGTATCTTGAGTGGTGACAGCTATTTCTTCCTGATGGACATATACCTTTATTTCACCATCTTGAAATATTTCTTTGATTTCACTCTCAGTACTTACACTCTTGCTTTGAGCGACTGATGAATCAGATTCTATTGATGCAATTACTGTATCTGTTTCAAAACTTGTTAGAGTTCTAATTGTTTTCTCCACCTCTGTGATATTTTTCCTTTGCTTTTCAGTTTTGCTCTTTACTTGATCATTTTCTTCAGTAGGTAATTGTCTATCAACCTTAGTAACCTCTGTTATGATATTTGTCAATTCAACCTTTAGATTTTCATAGTCTTCTGCTTCATCTGATGCCTGCTCTTCGGCCAAAATGACTTCCTCATCTGGACTTTTTACTTCTTCCACTACCTTTTCTGCAGTCTCAAGTTTGGCTTTAACTGTTATAGAGCTCACTGAATGTTTTGGTAAAATGAAGGTCTCATCTATTTGCTCAGATGCTAGCTTTTCTGATGGCTTTTCCGATAGAGACTCCAATTGCAACTCTCTCCCTTCTATCTCCTTTGTGACTGAAATTGATTGAGAAACAACATCTACTGTCTCTTCAACTGGTCTGAGGAGAGGGACTTGGAAACCTTGTAGTTTAATTTTGAAACTTAAATCTGTTTCTTCTTGTAAAGTTTCTTCTCCATCTTTGACTGTCACACTTTTTAGCAGAACCTCTGTTGTATCTAAATCTTTCTTAGATCTTACTGTATGCTCTGTAAAATCAACTTTGTCAATTTTGGTTGTTAAAACTTCAGCGGTTACTTGATCAGTTTTTGTGACAGTGTCTACTTCTTGGGATGTTATAACAGAATCAATTCTCGACTTATCTTCAGATGAGCTAAATAGTGAGAACTTGGGGAGCCTGAACCATGTCGGTCTCCATCCTGATGACTCTGTTTTTGTATCTGCTTTTTGCTCTTCAACCTCTGACGGTGAAATATTAACTTTGGTCTGTGTTCCTCTTTCACTATCTTCAAGAACTGCTTTAGTGGTTTGAGTCTCTTTTATTGCATAACCTAATGTAGTTTTGGTGGTGAGTTCCACATGTGTAAGAACAACATTGCTTTGTGTGGTGATTTCACAGCATTCTTGTGTAGAAGTCTCGGTTTTAACTTTTGTTCCACTAAATAGTGGAATTTGGAAAGTGGGTAAGGACTTTTCTCCATGTTCTTCGACAAATTTCTCTTCCTCTTCTGTCTTAGAGCTGTCTTTTTCAGACAGTGATGTTTCTACTGTCTCTTCTGTTTTTACAGAAATGTCCACTCCACCAACATCTGTGGTGCTGACAACTATTTCCTCCTGTTTGATAGATACTTTAATTTCAGCATCTTCTGTGGTGGAAATTTTCACTTCTCCTCTAGTCTTAGAGACATCTTCTACAGATAGCGTTGTTTCTACTGTCTCTTCTGTTTTGGCAAAAATGTCCGCTTGACCAAAATTTGTATCTTGTGTGGTGACAACTATTTCCTCCTGTTGGACAAATAGTTTTATTTCAGCATCTTCTGTGGTGGAAATTTTCACTTCCTCTTCAGTTTCCGAGAAGTCTGCTACAAATTGCGATGTTTGTACTGTTTCTTCTGTATTCACAGAAATGTCAACTTGGCCAACATCTATATCTTGTGTGGTGACAGCTATTTCTTCCTGTTGGACAGATAACTTTATTTCAGCATCTTCTGTGGTGACAATTTTTACTTCCTCTTCAGCATTAGAAAAGTCTGCTACATTTAGAGATGTTTCTACTGTCTCTTCCGTTTTCACAGAAATGTCCACTTGGCTAATAGTTGTATATTGTGTTGTGACTATTTTTTCCTCCTGTTGGACAGATACTTTTATTTCAGCATCTTCTGTGGTTGTAATTTTCACTTCCTCCTCAGGTTTAGAGCTATCTTCTACTGACAGTGAAGTTTCTACTGTGTCTTCTGTTTTCACAGAAATGTCCACTTGGTCAACCTCTTTATCGTGTGTAGTGACAACTTCTTTGTCTTGATGGATAGATACCGTTATTACAACATCCTCGGTAGTGGCAATTTTCACTTCTTCAGTCTTAGAGCTATCCTCTACAGACAGTGATGTTTCTACTGTCTCTTCTGTTTTCACAGAAATGTCCACTTGGTCAACTTCGGTATGTTGTGTGGTGACAACTATTTGTTCCTGACTGACAGATAGCGTTATTACAGCCTCCTCTGTAGTGGCAA